>NC_090938.1:810083524-810697598 GCF_040938575.1 Ambystoma mexicanum | reverse complement strand
GATGTCCTATCATGATTTGGTGGTGCAGGTGCTAGAGTGCCTAGCATGTTTTATGCGATTTCCTATCATGATTTGCTGAGGCAGGCGCTAGATTGCCTAGCATGTTCTATGAGATTTCCTATCATGATTTGGTGGTGCAGGTGCTAGAGTGCCTAGCATGTTCTATGAGATTTCCTATCATGATCTGCTGAGGCAGGTGCTAGTTTGCCTAGCATGTTCTATGAGATTTCCTTTCATGATTTGGTGGTGCAGGTGCTAGAGTGCCTAGCATGTCCTATGAGATTTCCTATCATGATTTGCTGAGGCAGGTGCTAGATTGCATAGCATGTTCTATGAGATTTCCTAGCATGATTTGCTGAGGCAGGTGCTAGATTGCCTAGCATGTTCTATGAGATGTCCTATCATGATTTGGTGGTGCAGGTGCTAGAGTGCCTAGCATTTTCTATGAGATTTCCTATCATGATTTGCTGAGGCAGGTGCCTGATTGCCTAGCATGTTCTATGAGATTTCCTATCATGATTTGCTGAGGCAGGTGCTAGATTGCCTAGCATGTTCTATGATGTTTCCTACCCTACCATGATTTGCTGAGGCAGGTGCTCGATTGCATAGTATGTTCTATGAGATTTCCTAGCATGATTTGCTGAGGCAGGTGCTAGATTGCCTAGCATGTTCTAGGAGATGTCCTGCCATGATTTGGTGGTGCAGGTGCTAGAGTGCCTAGCATGTTCTATGAGATTTCCTATCATGATTTGCTGAGGCAGGTGCTAGATTGCCTAGCATGTTCTATGAGATTTCCTATCATGATTTGGTGAAGCAGGTGCTAGATTGCGTAGCATATTCTATGAGATTTCCTATCATGATTTGCTGAGGCAGGTGCTAGATTGCCTAGCATGTTCTGTGAGATTTCCTAGCATGATTTTCTGAGGCAGGTGCTGGATTGCCTAGCATGTTCTGTGGGGTTGCCTATCGTGACCTGGTGAGACCAGGTGCTAGATTGCCTAGCATATTCTCTGAGATTTCCTATCATGACTTGCTGAGGGAGGTGCTAGATTGCCTAACATGTTCTATGACATTTCCTATCATGATTTGCTGAGGTAGGTGGTAGGTTGACTAGCATGTTCTATGAGATTTCCTATTATGATTTGGTGATGCAGGTGCTAGATTCTCTAGCATATTCTGTGAGATGTCCTATCATGATTTGCTGGGGCAAGTGCTAGATTGCCTGGCATGTTCTATGAGATATCTTAGCATGATTTGCTGAGGCAGGTGCTAGATTGCCTAGCATGTTCTGTGGGATTTCCTATGATGATTTGGTGAAGCAGGTGCTAGATTGCCTAGCATGTTCTATGAGATTTCCTATCATGATTTGCTGAGGCAGGTGCTAGATTGCCTAGAATATTTTATGAGATTTCCTATCATGATTTGCTGAGGCAGGTGCTAGATTGCCTAGCATGTTCTGTGAGATTTCCTATCATGATTTGCAGAAGCAGGTGCTAGATTGACTAGCATGTTCTGTGAAATTTTCTATCATGATTTGGTGAGGCAAGTGCTAGATTACCTAGCATGTTCTATGAGATTTCTCATGATTTGCTGAGGCAGGTGCTAGATTGCCTAGCATGTTCTATGAGATTTCCTATCATGATATGATCTGATATGATACGGCATTTATAACACACCTGCACACATGTGTTCCTAGAAGCAACAAGACAAGGAGGGGGGTCAAAGGGAGGACAAAACAATTATCTTAATAGGCCTTGTGTCATTCAGATCATGCAAGAGCAGGCAAGGGGGGAGGGGAGAAGTGCTGAGGGTAGGGGGAGGGTGGAGAAGTGCAGGACATAGGAGAAAAACAAGAGTGCATCCAGCGGGTGGCAAGTGCAGGTACTCATAGGTGCAGCCATGATTTGGTGGTGCAGGTGCTAGATTGCCTAACATGTTCTATGAGATTTCCTATCATGATTTGGGGAGGCAGGTGCTAGATTGCCTAGCATGTTTTAGGAGATTTCCTATCATGAGTCGGTGATGCAGGTGCTAGATTCCCTAGCATATTCTATGAGATGTCCTATCATGATTTGCTGAGGCAGGTGCTAGATTGCCTAGCATATTCTATGAGATTTACTATCATGTTTTGGTGATGCAGGTGCTAGATTGCTTAGCATGTTCTATGAAATTTCCTATTATGATTTGTTGATGCAGGTGCCAGATTGCCTTGCATGTTCTGTGAGATTTCCTATCATGATTTGGTGAGGCAGGTGCTGGATTGCCTAGCATGTTCTATGAGATTTCCTATCATGATTTGGTGAGGCAGGTGCTGGATTGCCTAGCATGTTCTATGAGATTTCCTATCATGATTTGGTGAGGCAGGTGCTAGATTGCCTAGCATGTTCTATGAGATTTCCTAATATGATTTGCTGATGCAGGTGCTAAATTGCCTAGCATATTCTATAAAATGTCCTATTGTGATTTGCTGAGGCAGGTGCTAGATTGCCCAGCATGTTCTATGAGATTTCCTATCATGATTTGGTGAGGCAGGTGCTAGATTGCCTAGCATGTTCTATGAGATTTCCTAATATGATTTGCTGATGCAGGTGCTAAATTGCCTAGCATATTCTATAAAATGTCCTATTGTGATTTGCTGAGGCAGGTGCTAGATTGCCCAGCATGTTCTATGAGATTTCCTATCATGATTTGCTGATCCAAGCCCTAGATTGCTTAGCATATTCTGTGATATTAGCTATCCTGATTTGGTGATGCAGGTGCTAGATTGCCTTGCATGTTCTATGAGATTTTCTATCATGATTTGGCTAGCCAGGCGCTAGATGGCCTTGCATGTTCTATGAGATTTCCCATCATGATTTGCTGAGGCAGGTGCAAGATTGCATAGCATGTTCTATAAAACGTCCTATCATGATTTGTTGAGGCAGGTGCTAGATTGTCCAGCATGTTCTATGAGATTTCCTATCATGACCTGGTGAGGCAGATGCTAGATTGCCCAGCATGTTATGTGAGATTTCCTATCATGATTTGCTGATGCAGGTGCTAGATTGCCTAGGATGTTCTGTGATATTTTCTATCATGATTTGGTGAGCCAGGTGCTAGATTGCCTACCATGTTCTGTGAGATTTCCTATCATGATTTGCTGAGGCAGGTGCTAGATTGCCTACCATGTTCTGTGAGATTTCCTATCATGATTTGCTGAGGCAGGTGCTAGATTGTTTAGCATGTTCTGTGATATTTTCTATCATGATTTAGTGATGCAGGTGCTAGATTCTCTAGCATATTCTATGAGATTTCCTATCATGATTTGCTGAGGCAGGTGCTAGATTGCCTACCATGTTCTGTGAGAGTTCCTATCATGATTTGGTGATGCAGGTGCTAGATCCTCTAGCATATTCTATGAGATGTCCTATCAGGATCTGGTGATGCAGGTGCTAGATTGCCTAGCATGTTCTATGAGATTTCCTATCATGATTTTCTGAGGCAGGTGCTAGATTACCTAGCATGTTCTATGAGATTTCCTATCATGATTTTCTGAGGCAGGTGCTAGATTGCCTAGCATGTTCTATGAGATTTCCTATCATGATTTTCTGAGGCAGGTGCTAGATTGCCTAGCATGTTCTGTGAGATTTCCTATCATGATTTGGTGATGCAGGTGCTAGATTGCCTAGCATGTTCTATGAGATTTCCTATCATGATTTGAAGAGGCAGCTGCTAGTTTGCCTAGCATGTTCTGTGAGGTTGCCTATCATGATTTTGTGAGGCAGGAGCTAGAATGCCGAGCATATTCTATGAGATTTGCTATCATGATTTGGTGATGCAGGTGCTAGATTCCCTAGCATGTTCTATGAGATTTCCTATCATGATTTGGTGATGCAGGTGCTAGATTGTTTGTCATGTTCTATGAGATTTCCTATCATGATTTGCTGGGGCAGGTGCTAGAATGCCTGGCATGTTCTATGAGATGTCCTATCATGATTTGGTGATGCAGGTGCTAGATTGCCCAGCATGTTCTATGAGATTTCCTATCATGATTTGCTGAGGCAGGAGCTAGAATGCCGAGCATTTTCTATGAGATTTGCTATCATGATTTGGTGATGCAGGTGCTAGATTCCCTAGCATGTTCTATGAGATTTCCTATCATGATTTGCTCGGGCAGGTGCTAGAATGCCTGGCATGTTCTATGAGATGTCCTATCATGATTTGGTGATGCAGGTGCTAGATTGCCCAGCATGTTCTATGAGATTTCCTATCATGATTTGCTGAGGCAGGTGCTAGATTGCCTAGCATGTTCTGTGAGGTTGCCTATGGTGACCTGGTGAGGCAGGTAGTTGGTTTTTAAGGTGACTTTGATTTCTTGGAGAAGGCTGATCAGTCTTAGTCTTGATTTGAGGTTGAGGCAATGGTTCAGCTTTTGCAATAATAGTTTATTGCATTTTAAGTGTGTTGTGTATAGTGATTATAATAGTGATGATGTTTCTTTACTACATATTTCTCATAATTAAAAGATTTATTTTTACATGAGAGTGTAAGACACATTCATTGAGTGTTCATTACTGAGTGATATCAGATGACTTTCAACTTGAATATTAAGTGTGGGGCATCTATTTGAACTACTCTGTATAGATGTGTTTATACAAGGTACATGCCCTTTAATGCACACCAGGGGTTAATGGATGGTGTGAGCGATGGACTGTCATTATAAATATATGTGACTTTGGTAAACCTCTCCTGTGTTGGCAATTGTGAGCAGCCGCCTACTGCAGGGGTTGTTGCCTGCTCTCTTCTCTGTTGCACAGTGACATGTGAATGCTTTTCCCTACCCCTACACCTACCACAGTCCCGCTGTGTGGGTCCTGGACACTCCTCTGAGGGTGGAGGCAAGGTTCTGGAGGTAGGGGAGATACAAATCATCATCAGTGAGGTCAAAGGTGGAGGTAGAGGTGGACCAAGAGGCCTGCAGGAGGGGGGAAGGAGCGCCGGACTGTGGAGGCGATTGCTGGAGAAGGCGAGGTATTGGCTGGGGACAAGAAGTGGTACTGCAGTGCGAGTGTGTAGGGTTTGTGTGGCAAGTGTATAGACTAGCTAGTGTAAGGAGTGAGTGTGGACAAATGTTGCCGAGTGAAAGGAGGGCGTTTGAGTATCAGTAGTGGGAAAAGGGAGAAGTAGTAGAGGTGGCAGTAGTAGATAGAGCTTGGAAGCCATAGTAGAGGAGTAGAGAGTCATAGTGCTGAGGAGTAGGGAGCCATAGTGCAGAGGAGTAGGGAGTCATAGTGCGGAGGAGCAGTGAGTCATAGTAGAGGAGCAGGAAGCCATAGTGCGGAGGAGCAGGGAGCCAGAGTGCAGAGGAGTAGGGAGTCATAGTGCAGAGGAGCAGGAAGCCATAGTGCGGAGGAGTAGGGAGTCATAGTGCAGAGGAGTAGGGAGCCATAGTGCGGAGGAGCAGGGAGCCATAGTGCAGAGGAGCAGGAAGCCATAGTGCGGAGGAGCAGTGAGTCATAGTTGAGGAGCATGGAGTCATAGTGCTGAGGAGCAGGGAGTCATAGTGCAGAGGAGCAGGGAGTCATAGTGCAGAGGAGCAGGGAGTCATAGTAGAGGAGATGGGAGTCATAGTAGAGGAGCAGGGAGTCATAGTGGGGAGGAGTAGGGAGTCATAGTGCAGAGGAGCAGGGAGTCATAGTGTGGAGGAGCAGGGAGTCATAGTGCAGAGGAGCAGGGAGTCATAGTAGAGGAGCAGGGAGTCATAGTAGAGGAGCAGGGAGTCATAGTGGGGAGGAGTAGGGAGTCATAGTGCAGAGGAGCAGGGAGTCATAGTGTGGAGGAGCAGGGAGTCATAGTGCAGAGGAGCAAGGAGTCATAGTGCAGAGGAGCAGGCAGTCATAGTGTGGAGGAGCAGGGTGTCATAGAGCGGAGGAGCAGGGAGTCATAGTGCAGAGGAGCAGGGAGTCATAGTAGAGGAGCAGGGAGTCATAGTGCAGAGGAGCAGGGAGTCATAGTAGAGGAGCAGGGAGTCATAGTGGGGAGGAGCAGGGAGCCATAGTAGAGGAGCAGGGAGTCATAGTGCAGAGGAGCAGGGAGTCATAGTAGAGGAGCAGGGAGTCATAGTGCGGAGGAGCACGGAGCCATAGTGGGGAGGAGCACAAAGTCATAGTGTGGAGGAGCAGGAAGCCATAGTGCGGAGGAGCAGGGAGTCATAGTGCAGAGGAGCAGGGAGTCATAGTGGGGAGGAGCAGGGAGCCATAGTGCGGAGGAGCAGGGAGTCATAGTGGGGAGGAGCAGGGAGTCATAGTGTGGAGGAGCAGGGAGCCCTAGTTTGCAGGAGCAGGGAGTCATAGTGCAGAGGAGCAGGGAGTCATAGTGGGGAGGAGCAGGGAGTCATAGTGGAGGAGCAGGGAGTCATAGCAGAGGAGCAGGGAGTCATAGTGGAGGAGCAGGGAGTCATAGTGTGGAGGAGCTGGGAGTCATAGTGCAGAGGAGCAGGGAGTCATAGTAGAGGAGCTGGGAGTCATAGTAGAGGAGCAGGGAGTCATAGTGCAGAGGTGCAGGGAGTCATAGTAGAGGAGCAGGGAGTCATAGTAGAAGAGCAGGGAGTCATATTGGAGGAGTAGGGAGTCATAGTGCGGAGGAGCAGGGAGTCATAGTGCAGAGGAGCAGGGAGTCATAGTGCAGAGGAGCAGGGAGTCATAGTAGAGGAGCAGGGAGTCATAGTAGAAGAGCAGGGAGTCATAGTGCAGAGGAGCAGGGAGTCATAGCAGAGGAGCAGGGAGTCATAGTAGAGGAGCAGGGAGTCATAGTGCAGAGGAGCAGGGAGTCATAGTAGAGGAGCAGGGAGTCATAGTAGAGGAGCAGGGAGCCCTAGTGCAGAGGAGCAGGGAGTCATAGTGCAGAGGAGTAGGGAGCCATAGTAGAGGAGCAGCTAGTCATAGTGCAGAGGAGTAGGGAGCCATAGTAGAGGAGCAGGGAGTCATAGTGCAGAGGAGCAGGGAGTCATAGTGCGGAGGAGTAGGGAGTCATAATGTGGAGGAGCAGGGAGCCATAGTAGAGGAGCGGGGAGTCATAGTGCAGAGGAGCAGGGAGCCATAGTAGAGGAGCAGGGAGTCATAGTGGGGAGGAGCAGGGAGTCATAGTAGAGGAGCAGGGAGTCATAGTGGGGAGGAGCAGGGAGTCAGAGCGGGGAGGAGCAGGGAGTCATAGTGCAGAGGAGCAGGGAGTCATAGTAGAGGAGCAGGGAGTCATAGTAGAGGAGCAGGGAGCCATAGTGCGGAGGAGCAGGGAGTCATAGTGCAGAGGAGCGGGGAGTCATAGTGCGGAGGAGCGGGGAGTCATAGTGAGGAGGAGCAGGGAGTCATAGTGCAGAGGAGCAGGGAGTCATAGTGCAGAGGAGCAGGGAGTCATAGTAGAGGAGCAGGGAGTCATAGTAGAAGAGCAGGGAGTCATAGTGCAGAGGAGCAGGGAGTCATAGCAGAGGAGCAGGGAGTCATAGTAGAGGAGCAGGGAGTCATAGTGCAGAGGAGCAGGGAGTCATAGTAGAGGAGCAGGGAGTCATAGTAGAGGAGCAGGGAGCCCTAGTGCGGAGGAGCAGGGAGTCATAGTGCAGAGGAGTAGGGAGCCATAGTAGAGGAGCAGCTAGTCATAGTGCAGAGGAGTAGGGAGCCATAGTAGAGGAGCAGGGAGTCATAGTGCAGAGGAGCAGGGAGTCATAGTGCAGAGGAGTAGGGAGTCATAGTGTGGAGGAGCAGGGAGCCATAGTAGAGGAGCGGGGAGTCATAGTGCAGAGGAGCAGGGAGCCATAGTAGAGGAGCAGGGAGTCATAGTGGGGAGGAGCAGGGAGTCATAGTAGAGGAGCAGGGAGTCATAGTGGGGAGGAGCAGGGAGTCATAGTGCAGAGGAGCAGGGAGTCATAGTAGAGGAGCAGGGAGTCATAGTAGAGGAGCAGGGAGCCATAGTGCGGAGGAGCAGGGAGTCATAGTGCAGAGGAGCAGGGAGTCATAGTAGAGGAGCAGGGAGCCCTAGTGTAGAGGAGCGGGGAGTCATAGTGCGGAGGAGCGGGGAGTCATAGTGCAGAGGAGCAGGGAGTCATAGTAGAGGAGCGGGGAGTCATAGTGGGGAGGAGCAGGGAGTCATAGTAGAGGAACAGGGAGCCATAGTAGAGGAGCAGGGAGTCATAGTAGAGGAGCAGGGAGCCATAGTAGAGGAGCAGGGAGTCATAGTGCGGAGGAGCAGGGAGTCATAGTGCTGAGGAGCAGGGAGTCATAGTGCAGAGGAGCAGGGAGCCATAGTAGAGGAGCGGGGAGTCATAGTGTAGAGGAGCAGGGAGTCATGGTGCAGAGGAGCAGGGAGTCATAGTGCAGAGGAGCAGGGAGCCACAGTGCAGAGGAGCAGGGAGTCATAGTGCGGAGGAGCAGGGAGCCATAGTGCGGAGGAGCAGGGGAGCCATAGTGTAGAGGAGCAGGGAGTCATGGTGCAGAGGAGCAGGGAGTCATAGTGCAGAGGAGCAGGGAGTCACAGTGCAGAGGAGCAGGGGAGCCATAGTGTAGAGGAGCAGGGAGTCATGGTGCAGAGGAGCAGGGAGTCATGGTGCAGAGGAGCAGGGAGTCATAGTGCAGAGGAGCAGGGAGCCACAGTGCAGAGGAGTAGGTGTAGTAAGGAGGAGGGAGCAGTTATATCAAAGAGTGGATGCAAGAAGTTATCAGAGGGACAGTAAAGTGGAGAAAGTACAGGTGGAAGGAGAAGGAGACGTGTAGAGAAGAAAAGAACAAGGGAAAGGAGAGAGTGAGTGTGGATTTTACAGAGTGCCTGAAAGGCACAATCCCACTCCTAGTAAATTACCAACAACTCGTTAGGGTAGGGACAGTAAGGAAGTCCATGAGGGAGTTTAGGTAAATACGACCAAGTGCCTTTAGGTCCTCACTACAGCACCGCACCAAAGGAGAAACAGTCGGTAGTAGTAACCTGGGACTAAGGAGGTCTGAGCTAGGGAGTATGTTGAAATTGTAATTCCAGAAACGGCCCTAACCAGGTATAGAAGGTATATAAATTGGCCGAAAGCCAATAGCATCGTATGACCAACATCGCAAACACAGAATCGTCAGTATAACCATAGGGCGTCCATCTTGTGTAACATCCGCCATTTGCTTTTTTCCTTTCTGTAAAAATGCTTTGCAAACCGTATTATATTCTGAAAGCTCATGCACGGTACGAGGCCATAGCTTGCATGTTGAAAGATCAGCCCAGACAGGAATGCCAAAACAGTACAGAAATACATTGCTTTCCTCCCTGACCGAGTCCTTGAAAGCAAGCAGAAACGGCATTTAATCAGCGGCCCAGGTGCTGGCCTGTCTCACTACAGCTGTAGAAACAGGCAGTTAAAGCATGATTTAGACTTTTCTAGCGGTCCTCCTCCACGGATCTTCCTTAGAACAGACTGACCCTTAGTTCACAAATAGAAACTGGTAGATAACGTGCTTTGGAATGTGTCTCTCTCGCGAACACGATATCCTTGCTGAATAAGTGCTTTTTGTTCTGTATAACAAAGAACTATGTCTGCAACTGTTGCTAAGTATAATAGATTGGGTAAGAAACGTGTCATAATGTGTCATATTTGTCATAATTGTCAATCACCGAACCCTAGCTGAAGAAGATACACTATGGGCGTTGCTGATGTACCTTGAAGGCTTGTTATTGCTATATATGTAACTGTTTGAATAATGTTCGCTCTCTTGCGTCTCACGACGTCTGGGTTTCGTAGTGTCTGGCAGGCAATAGATGTAGATAAATAATTGGGCCAGAAATATAGGGGTTACATGTAGCGTATATTTATTATTAATATAAAGTAAGCTGGAAGTAGGAGGGAGCTAGTGTCAGCTGGTCGAGTCGGCTCCAGTAGCTTTTCT
The DNA here is from genome assembly GCF_040938575.1 of Ambystoma mexicanum. NCBI lineage: Eukaryota > Metazoa > Chordata > Amphibia > Caudata > Ambystomatidae > Ambystoma > Ambystoma mexicanum. The sequence goes on along the minus strand of NC_090938.1, from coordinate 810,687,708 downwards.
TATTCAACTCGCGTTCCACCTTCCATCCGAACTCTTCCAGCATGATGCAATACAGCGCAGCAGGCTCGCTCACATGAAGTACAGAAAGTTATCGGGTGACGTTTCTGTCTAGCTGTGCTTGACTCGTCATGAGATTGTGTATGCTACACATCTCCCCTCCTTTATAATAACACAAAACAAAAGTCACAACTCCAAAACTTATTGTGAAAATGAATATGAGTTCACATATAGTCCTCCATGTGTCGTGGTTTGCGGCAGGCTCTTCCCCATCTGGACCTGCGAGCAGAATCTCTGATGGAAACTGGAAAGGAAATACCTTTTGTTTTATTTGGACATACTCCTTGCACTCTCTTCTCTCTTGGTACCTTTCGCAAATAACTTGCTCTCACATTGGCATCACTCAAATGTCCACCTGCACTCTCACCACCACTGTCATCTGAAAATCTGCTCACTCTTGGCAATTTTATTCTGTGATACTACAACCCACACTCTCTCAGCATTCCATATCCTTCCATCCTCTGTTCTGACAGCATGTTTAAATGCTTCAATAACTCTGACTGGTTTGGACCATTTACACGGACCCTTCCTTAGAGCAGGAGGAAGTTTGATTCTCGCCATGTTTCCTACTACAAATTCTTTGTCATTCCTATTCACAGACAGTCGTTTGTCATAAACAGATTTGTTTTTTAATTGAACTTTTCTGATCTTTTCACATACAGATACAAAATCCTTCTCCACCTCATTGCTTTTATCCAACCATGATGGTACTAATTTAGTGTTTGCCTTCCTCTCTCTGCTTAATTCAAACGGAGACAAACCTTTAGTGGAATGTGGAGTAAAACGGTGTGCCACAATTTTCTCCTTAACAGCTTCTTCCCAACTTAAACCATTCGACCATGCCCACCTAATGGTCTCCTTCAGCACTTAGTTATTTCGTTCCACTATCCCATTGGTTTGTGGATGTTAAATTGCATTCTTTTTGTGTATTATGGAATTCTTACTACAGAAATCCATCATATCTTTAGACCAAAATTGTGTGCCATTGTCGGTCATGATGCTCCTTGGAAATCTCTCTCTCGCACAGATTTCTGACAGAAAATCAATGACAGTTCTTGCCGTGATACTAGGGGTGTCATGGTATTAGTTTTATGACGGTACGATAACCTTCTTGCCAAATGACGGCATATCATGGTTATCGCGGTATAGCAGGTGGAGTTAGCTAATCTTAACAAATATTTTCTAAAAGATCATAAACTGTCAGATTTATCATCACAAACAAAACCAGGCACCCAGGACCAGAATTGGGCTTTTCAAACATACTTTCCACTGAAATGTCACCCCTTGCTTCCACCAAACACAAACACACGTGTGTAGAGGAGGAGGGGAGAGCCCTGCTGCGACTGGCAAAGCAAACTTAATAGCTTTTCTTACGTGGTCATTTAGGCTTTTGGCTCCCCCACTGGCTACTGGTGAAGATGAACATGTTGCCATCTTGATAACCTGCACGCCACAGATCAATCGAGGTTGATGGTAGTATACGCGTGTGCGCATGAACACAAACACGCACTCTCTCTTTATGTGACAGCCTTTAGTTTACTTGCGGGCCAAAAGGTGTTCAGTAAACACGGACATGTCACCTTTGGTATGGCAGCAGTGAATACCCACAGAGATGAGTGAATTTTGCAGTGTGACTTATTATATGTAAATTCAATGATAGAACCAGGGAAATCCCCCATTGTCATATGTTTAGCAAACATTATCCATTATAAATATATAAACCCCAAAGCCGCCATCCCAAAGTAAACCCTTTTCCTTCTTGGCACTGTATTTATTCTTCCTATTGCTAACATATTGATTGTGTCAGGCATGTGTGGTTTATGGAATGGCATTAAAAACTGCTCCAACTAAAACTACTTGGCAGATGGCACATCCAACAGTGCAAGACCAAGACTGCAGTAATATTTTTGATTCCTGGACATATCGTACAGTACAATTAAATTCTTGTAGGAGCATCACCCATCTCCTGGTGTGATTAGATACTTTGGGCCTCATTACACGGTAGGCGGTAAGGGATTACCGGTACTGGTAAGGGCACCAGTGCCGGTAATCCCTTACCGCCCTACTACGAGGTCCCTAAGCGGATCCCGTCCCTAACACCTGGTTTTACCAGGTTTACCTGGTTTTAACACCTGGTTTTACCAGGTGTTATGGAGGGGACCCGTTGAGGGACTTCAGAGCTAATAACGGGCCTGCTAATAGCGGGCCTGTTATTAGCTCCATCCCCATTCCCATTGAGCCCTATGGGGGCTCAAACGGGAATGGGGAATGGTTCCCCGAATGGGGTTTTACCGGGTCCTCCAAGGTCGCAATGACCCGGTAAGTCCCTATTCCGGGAACACGGACCCGGAATGCGGTAAGGGGGTAGCCATAGCGCTAATAGCGCCATGGCTACGCCTACTGTGTAATGAGGCCCTTTGTCTAAACCTTTAGACATGATGACATGAACCAGTGGTTTATGATCTGTACAGAACTCTACTTCAACACCCCAGATGAAACTCCTGAATTTTTCTGCTGCCCACTTTATGGCTAATGCCTCCTTCTCAATGGCAGCATATGATTTTTCAGCCCCCTTAAGTAGCCTTAAGGCGAATGCAATCAATACTTCTTTGCCTTCAGTTTCCTGAGTAACAACGGCTCCTAGGCCTACATTGCTTGCGTCTGTGGTAATGATGGATTTCCCGTCGCTTCTGAAATTTTTTAACGCAGGTCCTTATCTAATGCAGATTTTATGAATTCAAATTCTTCTCCACATTCGTCGTTCTATTCAAAATTTTTCTTTGGAGTAACTCTCGCATCGGAACAGTGTGTATTGCAAAATCACATACAAATTTAGAGTAGTACTCTGCCATCCCAATGAACGTGCGTACCTCTTCTTCATTACATGGTCTAGGCATTCTTTTTATGGTGTCAACTAACTGTGTCTTCAGTAATATACCATCTGCAGAGATTTTGTGCCCTAAATATTCGATTTCTGAACAATTTATATTGCACCTGTCCTTGCTTAGAGTCATGCCTGCCTCATGTAATTTCTTACATACATACTTCAATCTTTCATCATGCATCTTTTGATTATTGGCATATATCAGGATGTCATCTTGAAAACATATTATACCTGGGTCTCTCTTGAAAAGTTTATGCATTATCTTTTGGAACACAGATGCAGCGGACACCAGTCCGAAAGGCATCCTCTTATACTGATATAGGCCATCCGGCGTGATAAAAGCTGTAAGATGTTTAGAGTTTTTGTGTAGTCTCACTTGGTGATATGCCGATGTTAAATCCAGTGTTGAACAAATACTCGCTGGCCTAATCATGGAAATAAGCTCTTGAATGTTGGGAAGAGGATGTCTATCTGGAACAACACACTTCTTCAACTCACACATGTCCACACATATTCGGAGCTTGCCCGATTTCTTCCTAAGCACTACCAATGGTGAGACCCACTCGCTGGCATCAATGCTTTCAATAATTCCTTGATCTTCTAGTATTTTGATTTCCTTCCTCACCTCATCTCGCATGGACAGGGGTATATTTCTCAACTTTTGTTCTACCTGAACATGATCAGGTTTCAATTGGATTTCGTGCACATATCCACGGAGACATCCAATACCTTCTCGGAATACTGTTCTCATGACATTACTTGTCTTGTCTCCCAATGCATCACTGGTCTTGTCTGAATTGATATTATAACTATTAATTGCAAAAACAGATTCTTCTGCGGTGGAATCCAATTTCACTTGTAGTTTACTTTGATAAGTCCAACTCAAAAGGGGCGTTTTGCCTACACTGGTTATGTATATTTTCCCATTGGCTTTCCTATTCTTGAATTTCAAGGTGCCCCAAAACCGTCCAATTGTGTCAATTTTTACACCACCATATGCTCTGGGGTTAATATCCGTTTCATGTAAATATTCGTGCTTCTTCCTATCCCATAAATTCTGAGGTATTAATGTGTATTTAGCGCCAGAGTCTATTATCATTCTCATCTCTACACCATCAACGCAAACTGTGGCTTTAGGGCTTTCCATGAGTTCTTCATCCTCGTCATTCATTATAACAAATACACATTCTTCTCCTTCTTCATCATCACTGTGACCACTGCCGGTGTTGCTCCCTATCCAATTAATGGATGTACTGTGAAATCCGCAGCACCTGGAGTAGTGTCCCTTTCCTTTGCATTTACTGCATATTATTTTCAATTCAGGGCATTCCGGGTCATCTGCCCAATGGCTACTGCTATCACACCTATAGCACTTGCCTTGTAACTTCTTTCTTGAACTGACCTTTTGTCTGTCCGGACTGTTTCTCCTTACTTGGCTGCTAACATTTCCTTTTTGTGTTGCCTTGTTCTTCCCTTCTTCAAATTGTAATGACCTATAAGGTTTGCCAAATGTTTTCCGTCTGACAGAGGAATTGTTCACCATGGATATTGATTCATTGTTCTCAGTGACATTACATGGAATGTTAGTGGATCTCACTATATTAGAATCAGTTTGAATGGACTTTACTCTGTTTTCTAATTCTTTCACACACTCTTCAGTGTGTTCTACTTCTTTTGCCACTCGCAACACAGTATCTAAGGGCGGATTATTTTCTGACCATCATTTTTCCCTTACTTTAGTACTTCTGCACTCCAACATAAATGGATCCCTCAATCTTTCATCCAACTGCTCGTTAAAGTTGCATGTCTTGGCAAGTTTTCTTAGTGCAGTGATAAACTTTTCGACACTTTCTCCCTCCTCTCGTGTTCTCTTCCTAAATTTGTATCTCTCCAATATGATGCTCAGCTTCTTTTCATAATGCTTAGCAATCTCTTTAACTGTACGTTCATATTCATTGAGATCCACATCTTCATCGGCTGGAAGTTCTGGCAATGTCTCATACTTTTCTTGACCAGCCGGGCCTAAACAATGTAGGAGCAATGATTACCTTTTCTCAAGCCTACAATTTTGGCCACAAACAACCCCTGCATAATGTTCAAATGACCTGATCCACCTCTTCCATGGTATGCAGGTTCACTTGCATCAGGCATAACAAACATAGGTGGGGGAACACTGCTGAATGCCATTTCTTCTGTATGCTTCTTTATGAAGCACAGGTTTCCCCAATTCCAATTATCATATGACACTGTAGTTCTTGTATGTTATTCACTGTTTATACAGTTATTGCAGAGTCAATGTAAATGGACTGGGAATCCCACCAAAATGTGTGCACTTTCTACAACTAATTCACGTGCACCATTAACGTGGCCATGACTACAGTTCACAGTTTAATGTAGTTTGCAAACTACAATATCAACGTGTATACCGCTTTAAGAGGAATACAGTTCATTTCCTCGTCGCACACACCGACGTGCACAAACGTTTTGCAGGGCTGGAGATTTAACGTGCATGCACGCAGTAGCTATCCAGAAAGGAAATGAATGACATGGGCTGTGCTGGCGTGAAAGGATACTGCGCGTACAGAAAGATTGTTACCTCACACTGATATGTAGATCCCAGGGGCCGCTACAACGCTCGGGCATGAGCAGAGCGGCCTCAATGGCACCACATTAATGGTCCTTGTGGGTTGAGCAAAATGTCCTTTTCGCCAATTTGTAGTGTCTGGCAGGCAATAGATGTAGATAAATAATTGGGGCAGAAATATAGGGGTTAAATGTAACGCACATTTATTATTAATATAAAGTAAGCTGGAAGTAGGAGGGAGCTAGTGTCAGCTGGTTAAGTCGGCTCCAGTAGCTGTTCTTATTGAACTCGCGTTCCACCATCCATCCGAACTCTTCCAGCATGATGCAATACAGCGCAGCAGGCTCGCTCACATGAAGTACAGAAAGTTATCAGGTGACGTTTCTGTCTAGCTGTGCTTAACTCGTCATGAGAGCGGGTATGCTACACTGATGTACCTTGAAGGCTTGTTATTGCTATATATGTAACTGTTTGAATGATGTTCGCTCTCTTGTGTCTCACGAGGTCTGGGTGACACACGTTGCGAGACGTTAGACCCAGTCGGCCAACTGAGCATATTTTTTGCAATGAACCATAGTACTTGGAAAATCGAACCTTGTGTCTGTCGTATGACTAGTATATGGTGATTGTGCCTTAGTTTCCATATGCAGGGGGTCTTCAGGGCCTAGCAAAAGTGGCGCCTGAATAGGGAACCTCCCCCTTTTGCTCCATCATATACGTTAAGTTTGAAGAAGGCGAAAACGAGTCGAGGACGAACCAGAGAAGAGGTTGTTTGTTGATAAGTATGTACGAGGGTTATTACCGAAAATTCTAAATTTAATAATGACATCTGAAAGTGCATGGCAAGCAAAATCACAGAGTGAAGTGTTGCACATGGCCCAATATTATGAGAATAGAGTAAATGCAGAGAAAGAGAAAGAAATAAGGGAAAAAGGGAATTTAAAAACAAGGGTATTGATACAACAAGTAGCAAACAATAACAGAGGTGGCGGGAACACACAAATCAGATCTAATTTTTCCAACATGCATGGTGGTCCAATTGGACTCAATCAATGTGCCTATTTTAGACAAGAAGGCCATTGGCGAGCACAGTGCCTGCAGATACAGAATCGGAATGGGAATTTCCCGAGAAGACAGAATAGAGGCCGCCCGGGAACACAAGGACAGAATAGGAACCCAAGAGCGCCACAAAGACAGAACAACCAGGAGAATCAGAACCAAAACCAGGAGCAGCAGAATAGTACCGGGATGGAAATGTTTTCGATAATCAGGCAAATGCATACTACTCCGGCGACTTTACATCTGATGATGTATTGTTTTACTAGGACAGCCCGAGACAGGGGTTGGAACCTGTGTCTATTCCCATAGACCAGAAAGGGCCCTAGGTAGAAATGAAGGTTGGGAACAGGGAGCACATTTTTCTAGTGGACAAAGGTGCACAGAAATGTTCAATTGACCATCACTTGGTTCCAGATATACCCCTGTCAGGGCAAAATAATGTCTCAGTAGGGTTCGCAGGTACACTAGTAATTAGTCCAGTATCACAGTCAGTACCTATAACACTAGGTCCATTCACTGAGTCTTGCCCATTTCTTTTGAAACAAAATTGCGACGAAAATGTATTGGGTTTAAATTTGCTGAAGAAGTTGAGTGCGGTTATTCATTATTCTCCTGATGGAGTGTATCTGACAATATCACCACAAAAAGCTCCAGTATCACAATTCTTGTCTAAATCATTACCAATTGAATTGAGTAGAGTACCAACTTGTATATGGGCAATGAATGATAAAGATGTTGGCTGCTTAAAGGTAGAGCTGGTAAAAACTGTTTTAAAGGAAGGAATTACATTACCACGCATTCCACAATATAAGATCTCGGTGGAAGGAGAAAAAGCATTGAAATGCATTGTTTCTGATTTGATTAAATGGTACGTAATTGAAGAGATTTCAGGTGGCACTTGCAACATTCCAATTCTTCCAGTATATAAGAAAGGAGGGAATGATATACCGTACCGTTTCATAATTGATTTGCGTGGATTGAATGAAGTAGTTGAAACCCAATTTTCATTGGTCCCAGATGTGACTACCATTTTAACTATGATTCCAGCATCTGCATCGTATTTTAGTGTTGTAGATCTGAAGAATGCGTTTTTTAGTATTCCGGTACATCCAGATAGCAGATATGTATTTGCTTTTACTCTAGGAGGACGTTCATTTACATTGACACGAATTCCACATGGTTACACTGAAAGCCCGAGTATTTACAGTAGAGCAGTAAACGAACAACTAGACATGCTAGAGCTACCAACAGGCTGTGTATTATTACAGTACATTGATGACTTACTAATTGCTGCAGACACAGAAGACATATGCAAGGAGAGTACAGTTACATTGGTGACACATTTAGCAGCACATGGGCACAAAGCTTCATTGAAATAATTCCAGTATTGTCGAAAGGAGGTGGCCTATTTGGGCTACCTACTTTCAAAGGACGGAAGGAAACTGACACCAGGAAGGATAGAAAGCATCTATGGTATGCCTATTCCAAAAACGCAGAAGGAAGTTAGAGCTATAATAGGCATGGCTTCATATTGTAAGCAGTGGATCGCAAACTTCGCCATGATTGTGAAACCAATAGTGGCATTGAAAAGGAAGGATGTTGTTTTACCTTTGCCATGGAGCATGGAATGTCAAGAAGCATTTGATTTTCTCAAAGCTGCATTATGTTCAGCTCCAGTTTTGGGCACACCAAATTATGAAAGGAATTTTAAGTTATTTGTGCATGAGAATGATGATTGTGCTTTGGCTGTCTTGACCCAGGAACAAGGAGGGAGAAATAGAACATGCAGTTATTTTTCTTCCGCCCTGGATCCTGTTGCATGTGCTTTAACCCGCTGTTTGCGAGCTGTTGCTGCGGCTGCCGCGTCAGTAAAACAAACCAAGGGGATGGTTTTGGGTCACGCTTTAACCATAGTGGTGCCTGACACAGTAGACGTTCTTTTAAATAGAAGGCAGATGCAACACTTTACATCAGCCAGGCTGATGAGATATGAAATAGTTCTATTTACACAACATAATCAAATTATGAGATGTTGCGCTTTGAATCCGGCTGAGTTAATGCCCCCTCCCAATGAAAGAACGGGTGAAAAAGAATTCCCCCATGATTGTTTAATGATTACTGAGAAAGAAACTAAAGGAAGAATTGATCTAACAGATACCCCACAGAAAGAGCCAGATGGAGAACTGTTTTGCGATGGTTCTTGTTTCAAATTACCCGATGGTACATCAACTGCTGCATATGCTATCACGACACTGAAGAGTATTGTAGAGAGCAAAAGAATCCCATACAATTCAGCACAGGCTGTAGAGATAATAGCGTTAACCAGAGCATGTGAAATTTCTGAAAACCTAAATGTAAACATATATACTGACAGTCAGTACGCATTTGGGGTGGTACACACTTTTGGTCGATTATGGGCTGAGAGGGGTTTCAAGACATCACATGGAACCAAGATTCAACATGGCACTCTGATAGTAAGACTGTTGTCTGCTCTTGCCCTTCCTAAACGATTAGCAATAATGAAATGCGAAGCGCATAAAAAAGTAACATGTAACGTTGGAAAAGGAAACGCATTTGCAGACAAAATTGCGAAACAAACTGCCACTGATTTACATACGAGAATGTGTATTGAGAGGTCAAAAGAGGTGCCCTGCATGATAGAAAATGGAACTGCCACAGTTAAAGAAATGCAGACAGAAGCAACTGCAGACGAAATAAAAGCTTGGTCTAAGGGTGCAGCAGAACTAGACATAGAGGGTTGCTGGGTGGACAAAACGTGTAAAAAAATTGATGTTGCCCAATGCCTATGTAACAGCGATGGTCACTATGGCCCACAGCCCCACACACAGGGACAGTAAGGAAGTCCATGAGGGAGTTTAGGTAGATATGGCCAAGTGCCTTTAGGTCCTCACTACAGCACCGCACCAAGGGAGAAACAGTCGGTAGTAATAACCTGGGGCTAAGGAGGTCTGAGCTACGGAGTATGGTGAAATTGTAAGTCCAGAAACGACCCTAACCAAGTATAGAAGGTATATAAGTTGGCCGAAAGCCAATAGCATTGTATGACCAACATCGCAAACACAGAATCGTCAGTATAACCATAGGGTGTCCACCTTGTGTAACATCCACCATTTGCTTTTTTCCTTTCTGTAAAAATGCTTTGCAAATCGTATTATATTCTGAAAGCTCATACACAGTACGAGGCCATAGCTTGCTTGTTGAAAGATCAACCCAGACTGGAATGCCAAAACAGTACAGAAATACATTGTTTTCCTCCCTCACCGAGTCCTTGAAAGCAAGCAGAAACGGCATTTAATCAGCAGCCCAGGTGCCGGCCTGTCTCACTACAGCTGTAGAAACAGGCAGTTAAAGCATGATTTAGACTTTTCTAGCGGTCCTCCTCCACGGATCTTCCGTAGAACAGACTGACCCTTAGTTCACGAATAGAAACTGGTAGATAACGTGCTTTGGAATGTGTCTCTCTCGCAAACACGATATCCTTGCTGAATAAGTGCTTTTTGTTCTGTATAACAAAGAACTATGTCTGCAACTGTTGCTAAGTATAAAAGATTGGGTAAGAAACGTGTCATAATGTGTCATATTTGTCATAATTGTCAATCACCGAACCCTAGCTGAAGAAGATACACTATGGGCGTTGCTGATGTACCTTGAAGGCTTGTTATTTCTATATATGTAACTGTTTGAATGATGTTCGCTCTCTTGCGTCTCACGAGGTCTGGGTGACACACACTGCAAGACGTTAGACCCAGTCGCCCGACTGAGCATATTTTTTGCATTAAACCATAGTACTTGGAAAATCGAATCTTGTGTCTGTCGTATGACTAGTATATGGTGATTGTGCCTTAGTTTCCATATGCGGGTGGGGGGGTCTTCAGGGCCTAGCAAAAAGGGCAGAGAGAGAGGGATGACACTAGGAGCCCATAGCATTCCAATAAAGATTCTTGAATCGTCTCTTGAGAGTAGGAGGTATTCTTGTGCCATCTGTGACAAAAGCTATAGAGGGGGTGTTAAAAGTGGTCCATTTTAGGCTGGGGACAGAACAAGAGACAACCACTCTAGGAAGCGAGGACAAGGAGATTCTAGATTGCAACATTGGTCTAGTGGGGAGGAAAAAGGCTGTGTGACTGCCGTGGATAGGAAGGACAGCCTGGGAGTAGTGTTACTGATTTACTGCTCCAGTGCTGGTCCTAGGCCCTGATTAGTTATGACTATTGGGTGTGTGACAAAGTCTGGGCACTAGCAGTGTGGTGGACCTATGTGCTGGGGAAACCCTTATGCTTCAGGATAGCAATCTTAGGGTAAGCGTTCAAGTAATTTCCTGGAGCGCCGGGCTGAGGGGACACGCCGTAGCAGGGGCCAGCCAAAGGAAAAGTACAACACCCATGAATACAACCTCTACCCTTCCTGGCCAGGCTCCCCACCCAAGGCAGCACCTTCAGGGACCACCTTATGGGGAATAGAGTACCTGGAGCCCTGGACCGCCCCATGTAGAATAGAACCTGGCCCCTTCAGGGACCACTCTAAGGGGAATAGAGTACCTGGGGGTCTAGATCCCCCAATGTAGAAATAGGGCCTGGCCACTTCAGGCACCACCCTAAAGGCAATAGAGTACCTGGAGGCCTGAACCTCCCCCCATGTAGAAAGAGGACCTGGCCCCTTCAGGGACCACCCTAAGGGGAATAGAGAACCTGGAGGCCTGAACCTCCCCCCATGTAGAAATAGGACCTTGCCCCTTCAGGGACCACCCCAAGGGGAATAGAGTACCTGGAGGCCTAGGCCCCCCATGTAGAAATAGGACCTGGCCCCTTCAGGGACCACCCCAAGGGGAATAGAGTACCTGGAGGCCTAGGCCCCCCATGTAGAAATAGGACCTGGGCCCTTCAGGGACCACCCTAAGGGCAATAGAGAACCTGGAGGCCTGGACCGCCGACATGTACAAATAGGACCTGGCCCCTTCAGGGATCGCCCTAAGGGCAATAGAGTACCTGGAGGCCTGGACCGCCCCATGTAGAAATAGGACCTGGCCCTTTCAGGGACCATCCTAAGGGGAATAGAGTACCTGGAGGCCTGGACCGCCCCATGTAGAAATAGGGCCTGGCCCTTTCAGGGACCACCCTAAGGGGAATAGAGTACCTGGAGGCCTGGACCTCCCCCCCATGTATAAATAGGACCTGGCCCCTTCAGGGACGACCCAAAGGGGAATAGTGTACCTGGATGCCTGGACCTCTGTCGTGATAAGCTTCTAGGCACTTGCAGTAACATGCACTTGCACTAACCTACTGAGCTATCTTGTGTGTATTAGAGCTTATTCGAAGCATGGAGGAAAATGCTGAAATCAGCCAGGCCTCTCGAACTGGGTGAGCCCGCACACTTGTAAGGGGTTAACTGCAAAGGCCCTTCTTGAAGACATAAACATCTAGATTTTGTAAGAGGCTCTACGCAGCCCTTGGGAGCCAGGCACAGCTTTGCACAGCCTTGCTCGTCTTTGCTCTGCAAGTCAGGTGCATTGATAACACAGGAATGTCAGGCCTTCCCAAAACAACGTGCACCAAGCCTGGGGGCCAAGACTGGCTGTTTACAGTCTTGTAACTTTCCAGGCGAAAACATGTTTACTGCCCGGAAGGGTGAGCCTAGAAGCTTCTCGAAGAGCTGGTACGTCATAGTGATTGACGTGCAGCCCCTAATAAGAGAACTATACCTGGGCCAATGAGGGAGGGACACATCCTGGGCTGTTTGGTGAAACACGCGCACGAAGAGGAACAGTGCCTGGACGACCAGCCGTGCACTATCTGAGCCGAGACTCCTAGCATCACATCCCCGCTCTGGTGTAGGACTGTGGGGGCCTTGGCCAGTCCTCCCCTCCTCTCTCGAGGAGTGCCGGGCACTTGTAGCGGCGAGGGTCCCGGGTGTGATCTGACCTGATCATCAACATTTTCTAGGAGCGTAAGACAAAATAATTGCATATTCATCTGTGACTGACAATTGGCATTATACTGCTTGCACTTTCATTCCCATAGTATTGTAAAATGCTGCTTAGTTCTCATTAGACACTGTAGAAAATAAATGCAAGCATCATATATTCTGTGTGATTGGCTTTCTTCCAGACTGAGTTCATCGTGCTTTTGCATAAACTTACTTGCGTGGGAAGGTGATTAGGAGTGATTCTGTTGCACTAAGGGCTGGTCCCAGGGAGGTGCGGGTTCTCCTTTTTCACTACATTTGGCGCTGTGAGCAGGGTTTTGCGAGCACGATGCCCTTCTGGAAGAAACAAGCAAAGGATGAATGCAATGTGGGAGATAGTGCACTCTGTCACATTCCAGGATGGCCGGCAACAAATGCATGGTCGTGTGTGGCAGACATTTTGCATCGGTACTCGGCACCGAGGGCATGGGACATGCTTGAAAATGATGTTTCCCCGGCGGTAATTAGTGAGTGCTTGGAGAGTTTACCGCTTGGGAAATGCAGACGGGAGCTAAAAGCAGCAGGAAACATAGGCTGGTTATTCCTGCAGGCGCTCAGGAAGTTGCATGAGAATGAATTGCTTAAAGATGCGCAGATTTGCAAATTAACTGATGAGATTTCCCTGCTCCAGGAGCAACAAATCATTATGAGAGAGACCCTTGAATCGTCCATTAAGCGGGCCGATCAGATGGAGGACAGGTGTGCCTCCTTAGCTGAGCGTGTAGCCACGCACAAGCGCAGACAGCGGCGGGGCAATCGGTCAAAGATAAGGATTCGTGCACTAATTAGGAAAGATAACTGGGACCCAAATTTATGATCGGGTGAAGTCAGTGATAGCGAAACTGAACAAACATTTGACTGGGATGAATCTGTTGAAGTCAGGCTTGCAGAGTTACACTGCTCTGACGAAGAGGAGCTGGAATGTGCTCCAAAGAATGTGTTTATCCAGCACGGCCGTTAATCACTAACAAGTCAAAAGGCCAAGCTGGCGGTGGAAACATTCAGAATACTAGGATTGTCCGCGATTATACACAGGCAGAGCTTTTAGAGATTGCTAAGCTATTTAGACAGAGTGCAGGTGAACCGATTATGAAGTGGCTTTTAAAGTGCTGGGATACAGGTGCCGATGGGATCTTCTTAAACCCAGAAGAACTGTTAAAAATGGGTTCAATCACCACTAATGTAATGCTGGGACATATGTTGCGCGGCGCGCTCGGGCAGCAAGGCTCGCATTCCTTGTTTAATTGGCTTCAGACTGCCCTAATAAATCTGTATGCGAGTCCAATGGATATGGAAGAGAATTGGGGCAGTTGGGGGTCACTAACGGAAGCAACAGATCAGCTTAGAGAGATGGGTTTACAGTGTGCACTGTACAGTGCACATTTTGCAGGGCCTGACATGGAGTTGTTTACAGCTGGGATGCGCGCACGCTTGCTGAGAAACGTTCCAAGCCATATGAAGGGAGCATTGCTTTCATTGTGGGTCCAGCGCAAGGCAAAGCCATTGGTGAAGTGGCACTTCTGTTAGGGCAATTAGAAGAGCTGGATGTGCGCAAAGCGGCACACCTAGTGGCTGCGAGTAATGACTCAGAGAAAAAGCGTGGCAAAAATGGAAAGTCTAAAGAGAAAACTGACACCATTGAGGTCACGCGCAGACAAATGTGGGTGGACCTGCTAAAAGCGGGAATTCCAAGGGAAGAGATAGATGGTAACCCCACACCTATGCTGCTTGAGAAATGGAAAAAAACTGAGAAAACAGGGATCAGGAAAAACTAAGCCCTCTGCACCCTCTGAAGAAGAGGTGTTGAAGTCCTGCGAGCAAAAGGTTACCCTGATTTGGCAAAGGACAAGTGGGAGGTCCCAGACCCCATTTTTGATTGAAGGGCTGGCTCTGTCTTTGAGGTACGGTTAATAAAGAGAACCAGTCCCAGAGACAGACACACTTTTGTGCCACTTACATTGTATTTGGATGAGAAAGTAAAACACGTCTTGGCTCTATTAGACACGGGAGCTGAGGTAACCATTTTGAATGGCAATCCCAGTAAATTATCTGGTCCCAGAGTTCTAGTCAATGGTTATGGGGGAGCAGAAACTGTTTCAAAAACCTTTAATGTGAAAATGTCAATTGGCGAGGGATTGCTTTTCACAGCAAATGTTTTGATTGCAGACATACCGGAGTATATTCTTGGCATGGATGTGTTGTTGGGCAAAAGTGTGACTACAGATTTAGGTGAATATGTTTTTGGCAATTGGAAGGTCCATGTGAGAGTTGTTAACCCCGTTGTGGTTGGGCATGCCAAATGGTCCCCCTTGCATTTACCTCCTCCTGCTGAGCCAGTGTGCCTGAAACAGTACAGGTTGCCAGGAGGGCACAAAGAGATTGGTGAAACTATTGAGTCATTGGAGAAAGCTGGCATAATGAGGCCGGCAGTCAGCCCATTTAACTCGCCTATCTGGCCTGTCCGCCGCCCAGATGGGGTGTGGCTTCTGACAATTGATTACCGTGTTTTGAATAAGAAGGTGCCGCCCTTAGCTGCGGTCGTGCCAGACATCATCATCCTGATTAAAAACCTTACGAAAGAAGTGGGTGAATGGTATGTGGTCCTTGACCTGGCCAATGCATTTTCTCCATTGAAATTGACACTGAATCACAAGACCAATTTGCTATCACTTGGGGAGACAGACAATTTACCTTTACTAAATTGTCCCAGGTGTATTTGCATAGTCCCCCTCTGTGTCATGGATTGATTGCCAGAGACTTAAAGATGGTGCAGTTGGATGCTGTGTATGTTGCTCAGAACATTGATCACATCATGCTGACCAGTGCTGAGAAAGAACATGTAGAAAAAGCTGCTGAAAAGTTGATCACACACATGCAAAACCGGGGGTGGGCCATAAATCCTAAAAAGGTACAGGGGCCTGCTCAAGAGGTGAAATTCATAGGTGCAATCTGGTCTGGGTCAGTTAAGAAAATTCCCGACCCAGTAATTGACATGGTTCAGCAGATGGCTCCACCAGCAGATAAAAAAGAGGCACAAAGATTCATTGGGTTAATGGGTTTTTGGAGAAATCACATACCTCATTTAAGCCTGATACTGAAACCCATCTACAATGTCACCAGAAAGAAACATGATTTTACATGGGGCCTAGAGCAACAGTCTGTCTTTCAGCAGGCTAAGGAGGCTTTGGAGAATTACATCACGATGGGCCCCATGACAAAAAATGATCCTTTTGAACTGGAAATTCTTGTCTACAATGATGTTGCTGTGTGGAGCTTGTGGCAAAAGCAAGGACAGAAAAGAGTGCTGCAAGGGTTCTGGTCAAGAAAGCTTACAGATCCTATGACAAGATACACTCCGCTTCAGAAACAAGTTGCTGCAGTGTACTGGGTTCTAGTCGAGACTGAGATACTCACAGGCGAGCAACCAGTGACAATTTGCACAGAAATCCCGATCATGGGCTGAGTGCGCGACACTGTTGCAAGCAGAAAAAGTGGCAAAGCGCAAGACGCCACTCATGTCAAATGGAAATGGTATTTACAGCAACGTGCGAAAGCTGGCCGCACAGGGGTTTCCAGAATGCAAGAAGAAATGCTGGAGGCAGTGAACTTGGAAGCGATGCCTGAACCGAGCACCCCTGTGGCGCTGCCAGAATCTCCCTTCAAAGTCGCACCTGTCATGCACAATAGGTCAGTTACACGCCCATACAACACCTTGCATAACACTCCAACACACAGTACTGTCAGGCTCCCCGGGTCTCAGCCAAACCCACCAGTTGTCCCATCACCTAGGGTGCAGGGGAGTCGCCATCACCGATGGTTTCAAATCAGACGCAGAGGACGGCGTTGTTTGTTTCCTCGTCTCCAATGGCAACTGCCATGGAGATTGCGATCGGGCTGGAACAGCCGATCGCGATTGCTTCCGGGTTTCACATCAACTTCCCGATCACGTGCACGGAGCCTCGCTCACGTGATTAGGAGGCGGCTCGCATAAAACCCGGGAGCTTCGATTCACTCGCCGCTTCACAGCTGTTTTCACAACACTGTTCGGCGTCTCGACTCTTGTTATTTCGGTCTCATCGGATTTCGACTTCAGGCTTCCACTTAACGGATTGGTTAAACTCTTGCTCCTTGGATACGTTTGCTGGAACTTTGCATAGATACTGGTACTTTGGACCTTTGGCTTACGCATAACGGACTGCTTTGGATTTCCCTATCTGCTCGCTTTCTACAACCTGGATTTAGATCTTGAGATTGTTTACGACCTTCATTCCGCTTTCTTGGAAAATCATTACGTTTAACCTAAGGGTTACAGGTGGTCAGCCCGTACCTGCCCCCAGGTACTTGACTGTTGGAATCATCGGCGCTCCCCTGCACCAAATCCTCAGGCTCCCTTCCACGGAACTTAGGTAAGAGAGTATCATTGATTTGCATTTCACTACAGCACTGTCTTTGCCTGTACTAACCCTGATTTCCTCCCAACAGCCTCTGGGGTCCTCGGCGCCATCCGATTCGGTGAACCATCAACCACCTGTGGCCTCAAGGCTCGCACAGAGAGTGTTAATCTTTCTCTCCCTGTGGGTGATTTGTGGACAGAGGCTCAATACTCTTCACTACGTGGCAAGTCACGACAGACTGTGAAGCCGTTGCGCTGTGTCGAGTATGGAGCCCGTAGCCGAAGACCCCGTGGCTGCTTTGGTGCAGGCACTCACAGTACTGAGGGCAGACATGACAGCAGCCAATGCGGCTATACATCAGAGATTAGACATGATCCAAAGTATACAACATCCGTTACCCGCTGATGTAGAGTTCGGGGAAGCCGCCGCTCAACCCCCAGTTGTCCGACCTATTGTTCCCCCTGTAGCACCACAAGTTCCTGTACTCATGCCTACGCCCTTTCCCTTGGCCGCCCCAGAAAGATTCCACGGAGACCCTAGAAAGTTTCGCACTTTTATAAATCAATGCAAACTCCATTTTCTTTGTAGACCTCAGGCTTTTCCCGATTCCACCACAAAGGCGGCTTTCGCCTTGTCCCATCTGGCCGGTACTGCTGCTGCATGGGCCAATCCCCTACTGGAGAGCAACAGTCCTGTCTTATATGACTTTGAGTTATTGATCACAGAATTGTCTCACGTATTCGACACGCGTCATAAAGCCCAATCCCGGGATCTTGAGCTGTTAGATCTGACTCAAGGAAAGGGGTCACTCATAGAATTCATTGCCCGATTTAACCAACTGGCTGCTGAAACATCTTGGCCCGAAACCAAAAAAGCAGTAGTGTTCTACAGAGGGCTCAGTAACACCATGAAAGATGCTATGGCCGTCATTCCTTCTTTGCCCACATCTCATACTGATTTAGTGGACCTCGCCTTACAGATCGATGCGAGGCGTTCCGAACGCAAACTCGAAACAGGTTTCCCTACTACTAGTTTGGCCTCCCCTTCCTCCGAGACAGGGGGTGAACCCATGCAAATAGGAGGTATTCGTAGCCCGATCACACAACTAGAAAGGGACCGCAGAAGAACAGACCACGCCTGCTTCTACTGTGGCTTGAGTGGGCATTTTGTAAAGTCCTGTCCCAGACGCCCCAAGTTAAAGAATCCGGTTTTTCGGAATGCTCGACCCTAGATCCGGGGGCCGGATCGGGCAATCCCTCAATTCCCTCGGACAAATTCCCCACCTTTGGCAGGATCAGGCCGGTGATGGTAAAGGCTACGTTAAAACCCACACCCGACATCGTTCATTCTGTTTCGATCTATATCGATTCCGGTGCCACTGGCAATTATGTTGATATAAACCTGGCCGGGTCATTGAATCTGCCCCTAATTACCAAACAGCATCCGGAACCAGTACAGGCAGTGGATGGCACAGCACTGATTTCTGGCCCAATACGACAACAAACAGCCCCGATCACTCTGACTATACAGAAAACACATCAGGAAGTGTTATCTTTTGATTTGATAACGATGCCCCAATTCGGGATTATACTGGGTCTCCCATGGTTGCATCAACACAACCCTCTGATTTACTGGAAGTCAGGGCAGGTTCATTTCGAATCCGAAATCTGTCAGAACTTTTGCCTCACTGCACCTGACGACACTGAATCTCCCTCACGTGCCTTGGGGGCCATTGCACAACTTACACTACACAAGGACGCTTCCACGTCCTTAGAACCTCACATGGTAGGGGCAGTCGCACCAGGTATCCCTCTGGAATATAAGGACTTTCAGGAGGTCTTTGATAAGGGTTCTTCGGAGGTGCTACCACCACATCGTTCTTACGATTGCCCTATTGACCTCATCCCTGACTCCAGCATCCCTTCGGGACGTATTTACTCCCTGTCCCCCTCAGAGGAACAGGCATTAAAAGAGTACATTCAAGCGGCTCTTAAGGTCGGCCATATACGCCCTTCCACGTCTCCGGCAGCTAGCCCTATATTTTTTGTCCCCAAAAAAGAGGGCGACTTACGTCCTTGCGTGGACTACCGCCGCTTGAATAATATCACCATTAAAAACCGGTATCCAATTCCCCTGATTACACCATTGTTGGACAGGTTGAGTCATGCCAATATCTTCACGAAGCTCGATCTCCGCGGAGCCTATAATTTAATCAGAATACGCCCCGGAGACGAGTGGAAAACGGCCTTTTGTACTCGCTACGGACTGTTTGAATACGTGGTCATGCCCTTTGGGCTTTGTAATGCCCCCGCTACGTTTCAACGTTTCATGAGTGAGATTTTTCACGACTTGTTGGACATCTGTGTAGCAGTATATCTCGATGATATACTGATATTCTCACAGGACCTGAGACAACATGCACTACACGTCCGTGAGGTATTGTCTAGGTTACGCAGTTTTTCACTCTACGCTAAGCCAGAAAAATGTCAGTTCCATACTGAGAGTGTGGAATTCTTGGGATTCCACATTACCCCTGGGGGTTTAGCAATGAACCAATTCAAGGTTCGGGCAGTCTTGGATTGGCCAAAGCCCTGTAATATTAAGGCATTACAATCATTCCTTGGGTTTTCAAATTTTTACAGGCGCTTTATCCAGGATTTTTCATCTCTTGTAACACCTCTTACTACCTTAACCAGCCCCAAGTCGCCTTTTATCTGGTTGGAAGAACACCAGACAGCTTTTGATGCGCTAAAAGCCGCTTACTACTGCTCCTGTACTGAAGCATCCCGACCCAGAACTCCCATTCATTGTAGAGGCGGATGCATCCTCCTTTGCTCTTGGTGCGGTGTTATCCCAACATTGTCCTGGTTCGGGTCAGCTACACCCAGTGGCGTTTCATTCTCGAAAGTTCACACCTACAGAAACGCACTATACGGTCACGGAGAAAGAATTGTTGGCCATCAAGGATGCCTTTCAGGTCTGGCGGCATCATCTGTTGGGGGCAAAACATACAGTCACTGTATTCACAGACCACCGTAACATCCAAGACTTGGCCTCACTCAAGTGCATCAATAGTCGGCAGGTGCGATGGCATTTATTCTTTGCCGCCTTTGACTTCCAGATCAAACATCGGTCAGGTCTATCCCACGGGAAAGCAGACGCTTTGTCTCGTTCTCCTGGAGGAGTGTCCTTGCCTGTTTTCCCTGAAAAACGACTAGATCAGCATGTCATTTGCCTCTGTACCCCTCCTTTGCCACTTCTAGAGTCCATTCGCACATGGGTTTCCTTACACCCCGAACAGGCCTCCGAGTGGGATCCGGTGTTTCATGACGGGTTGCCATTCATACAAAACAAGTTATGGTTACCAACAACCGACACTCGCAATCTTGCACTGGAATGGTCCCACGACAGTGCCATTAATGGCCATCCTGGACAGAAGCGTACGCTGGACCTCCTCAGACGGTGGTGTTGGTGGCCCTCCATGAAACACGATGTTGAAGGATATGTCAACACGTGCGCTGTATGTGCCCAATGCAAGCATCGCCGAGGACGTCCGGTGGGACTCTTACTCCCATTACCTATACCTCCTAGGCCCTGGCACACAGTGTCAATGGATTTTGTGACAGACCTACCTCGAACCAAGGGCTTCGACACCATTTGGGTGGTGGTTGATTCCTTCTCCAAGATGGCCCGTTTCGTTCCCTGTTCTGGTATCCCATCAGCCCCGGCTTTGGCCGACCTTTTCTTTAGATCAGTCTTCTGCCTTTTCGGGTTACCCACTGTTATAATCTCGGACAGGGGTCCCCAGTTCACTTCTAGGTTCTGGCGGGCGCTCACAGGCCTCTTGGGCATTGATTCCCGTTTTTCCTCCGCATACCACCCGGAGACGGATGGCCAGACGGAGAGGGTGAACCAGGTCATGGAGCAGTATTTACGTTGCCTTATTCTACAGCACCAACAATCCTGGCTGAGTGTACTGCATCTCGCTGAATTCTCATATAACAATGCTTTGCATACTTCTACTGGCTTTTCTCCCTTTTTTGTTTTGTATGGCCAACACCCCCGCACCTTGCCTGTTCCAGATCTTACACATTCTGCCAATCCTGCCGCTGTTTCCTGTGCACGTGACCTATCGGCCGTTCATGCCCAGACACTCGCTCACCTTCGTGAATCCCAAGTCTCTGCGAAGTCTGCGGCTGACCGGCGGAGGGCTGTGGCACCTTCCTATGTGGTGGGGGATAGGGTCTGGCTTTCCTCTCGCCACCTCCGGTTGCCTGGTTGTCGCAAATTGCTACCCCGGTTTGTGGGTCCATACAGGATATCTGCTGTAATCAACCCTGTGGCTTATCGCCTCTCTGTTCCCGCCTCATGGCGCCTTCATCCTGTATTCCATACATCCTTGTTAAAGCCTTGTCCTGCCCCTACCCGTCTCAGGTCTACGCCTAGTCCCATTTCTGTGGGTAGCTCTGTGGAATATGAAGTGTCGGGTATACTGGGTTCCCGTATGGTTCGGGGTTGTCTCCAGTATCTGGTGGACTGGGCGGGTTTTGGTCCGGAAGAGCGATGTTGGGTCCCTGCGGAGGATGTCCATGCCCCGAAGCTTGTCTCCCGTTTTCATTTCGATCATCCCTCCTGCCCACGTGGACGTGGGCCATTGAGGGGGGGCTCTGTCATGCACAATAGGTCAGTTACACGCCCATACAACACCTTGCATAACACTCCAACACACAGTACTGTCAAGCTCCCCGGGTCTCAGCCAAACCCACCAGTTGTCCCATCACCTAGGGTGCAGGGGAGTCGCCATCACCGATGGTTTCAAATCAGACGCAGAGGACGGCGTTGTTTGTTTCCTCGTCTCCAATGGCAACTGCCATGGAGATTGCGATCGGGCTGGAACAGCCGATCGCGATTGCTTCCGGGTTTCACATCAACTTCCCGATCACGTGCACGGAGCCTCGCTCACGTGATTAGGAGGCGGCTCGCATAAAGCCCGGGAGCTTCGATTCACTCGCCGCTTCACAGCTGTTTTCACAACACTGTTCGGCGTCTCGACTCTTGTTATTTCGGTCTCATCGGATTTCGACTTCAGGCTTCCACTTAACGGATTGGTTAAACTCTTGCTCCTTGGATACGTTTGCTGGAACTTTTCATAGATACTGGTACTTTGGACCTTTGGCTTACGCATAACGGACTGCTTTGGATTTCCCTATCTGCTCGCTTTCTACAACCTGGATTTAGATCTTGAGATTGTTTACGACCTTCATTCCGCTTTCTTGGAAAATCATTACGTTTAACCTAAGGGTTACAGGTGGTCAGCCCGTACCTGCCCCCAGGTACTTGACTGTTGGAATCATCGGCGCTCCCCTGCACCAAATCCTCAGGCTCCCTTCCACGGAACTTAGGTAAGAGAGTATCATTGATTTGCATTTCACTACAGCACTGTCTTTGCCTGTACTAACCCAGATTTCCTCCCAACAGCCTCTGGGGTCCTCGGCGCCATCCGATTCGGTGAACCATCAACCACCTGTGGCCTCAAGGCTCGCACAGAGAGTGTTAATCTTTCTCTCCCTGTGGGTGATTTGTGGACAGAGGCTCAATACTCTTCACTACGTGGCAAGTCACGACAGCACCCACCTATGATACATTGACAGAGGAAGAACAAAAGTCTGCATGGTTCACGGACGGCACTGCAAAGGCTGTCCAGTCAAATGGTCGAAAACATTTGAGCGAATGACCATTTGATCGACAGTCAAATGGTCGGAAAAAAAGGTCGAATTTTTTTATTTATTTATTTATATTTATTTTTTGTTTGGGTTGGTAAAAAAATGTTTTTAATAAAGAAAATGGGGGTTTGGGGGGGAACCCCCCATAAAAAAAAAACTAAAAAAAAACGACCCTTTTTTTCGACCATTTGACTGTCGATCAAAAGGCATTCGATCCTTTTGTTTTCGACCAGATGACCTACAACCACCGCAAAGAATGATAAAGGGCAAAGACACTGGCAAGCTGTTGCATTCCAGCCAAACCGAGAAACACTGCTAATGAGAGAAGGTGTGGGAGGATCCAGTCAATATGCTGAACTGCAGGCAGTGGCCTCCGTGATTGAACAGGCGAAAGAGACAGAAACTGCATACATATACACGGACAGTTGGGCCACGTATCAAGGCCTAACCCATTGGGCACCGGCATGGAGAAGAGACGGCTGGCAGACCAAGAACACTCCGATCTGGGGAGGGCCGGACCCCTGGGAAGAGATGTGGTGCAAAGATGAGAGGTGCAAAATCTGCATTGGGCATGTCGATGCACACATGCCCCCTTACACCTCACTGGCTGCCCTGTTCAACGACGAAGTGGATCAAATGGCAAAGATTCGCCCAGTGACAACACCTAAAGAAACTGAGGTATTGCAAGGAATGGCGGACTGGGCACACCAAAACTCAGGGCATCTAGGGCAAACAGGAACATATCAATGGGCCAAAAGGAGACAATTGCCCATTACCATGGATCAAGCCAGACAAGCTGCCTCCCAATGTTCCGTGTGCTGCGAAGTGAAGCACTACCCTCTGGAGAGGAAGCCTCAAGGCCCTTTGAAAAGAGGTGAAAGAGCTGCTAGCGTATGGCAAGTTGACTACATTGGCCCTTTACCGCCCGAGAATGGAAAGCATTATGTGTTGACCATGGTAAACAAATACTCTGGACTGCTGTTAGCTTATCCAGTCGCCCATGCAGATCAACGGGCTACCTTGCAAGGAATGGAATACCTCATCAGGCACTATGGCATCCCGGATGAAATCCAATCAGACCAAGGCAGCCATTTTGCTGGACACAATGTGCAAGACTGGGCGTTAGAACAAGGCATCAAATGGACACTGCACATCAGCCGATACCCAGAATCCTCTGCTCTGGTGGAACGTAGCAATGGGCGCTCAAGCAACAAATAAAGAAGCTGACTAAGACTCACACTCTCAAGGGGTGGTCCAAACACCTGGCCCAAACACTGTTTGAGCTGAACAATTGTCCACTGGGAAATCACCAGACACCCTTTGTGAGACTGACAAGTGAGAAGGTGGAATCCACAAAGACTCTTGTTGTGTGGAAAACCGACAAAGAAGCTAAGCTGCCTGTGCAAGCCACTGCAGGCAGCATTGGACTTGATCTATCTACCTGTGAAGATGATGTTATACCGGCGGGGCAAACCAAATCTAGCTCGCTGGGTATTGGCATCAAATTGCCGGCTGGCCCTTATGGACGATTTGCTGCACGATCCAGCCTGGCAAAAAAAGGCATTGACATTTTGGGAGTTGTGATTGATCCTGATTATAGAGGGGCTGTTTCGGTACTCTTACATAACACTGGTGCATCTGCAGTACCATTAACCAAATATGACCGAATTGCACAATTGATTTGTGAGCAAGCAGTTGTTCCCTTAGTGGTTGAAAGTAAGCAATCCCCAGACACTACACTGGGGGTGGGGGAGGCTTCGGTAGCACGGGGTAAAAGGTGTGGGTCCACCATCCTAACAAAAACCCTGAGGCTGGGGAAGCGTTAAGTCAAGGTGTTGGAAGTACTTATGTTGTACTTTTGCAAAATTCTGACATGCCTGTTTATATTCCCGCTACTAGGCTCACACCACGAACGTAGAACAGTATGAAGGGGATAGGACTTGCCTTGCTGTGGGTGCTCCTGACCTGCCAAGCAAACGCTTTCTCTGTAAAGAATGGGTTGATGCAAGACGCTACATGGGCTCTGAGAATCGCATGCACTACACCGTATGCTCCAGTCCTGTGTGATAACTACAACCGCACCATAACCTGTGAGAAAAGAGCTACAAATGAGTATCCACATGGAACTGCAAAAGTGATAGCTTGGCATATTGTCGCACACCTTTTGTCACTGACTCATATAACTGGTGCTTATGAAATCTTAGGCCCAAACGTTTCAGTGAATGGATCCAATAATTTGTTTCATGTTTCATGTTTCTTCTGTCCCAAGAACTGCAGCTAGTGTACTCGCCAATATTTTTTGGACTATAACTTGACTAAATGCATTTCATACAATTGTACGTTGAAACAGCCACTGCCGGATGGTAGTATGGTGTTCGTATCTAAAACTGATATTGTATATGGCAGGCATCCCACTTGGAGAATGGTTTTCTTCAAGTCACACAAAGTAGAAACTGTGAACATGCTAGATTTTCCAGTAGTTAGACAACACTTAAATTGCAGACATGTGATGCACGAGTCTATCATTACAGAGGTACACTTAGACATATATTTATCACGAGGCAATGTTTCCTTAGTACTACCAAGCTGCTACAAATGGAGTCAATTTCTATGGCCCATCGCCAAATTGCATGTAGCTAGGGGGTTAGATTCATTGATTGCGGGAGCAACGGGGGTGGGAACGGGAGCTTTAAATGCTTACGACATAGAAACTGTGCGCAATAAGTCAGCCACTATGGGTTCTGATGCCAGCGCCGCTATAAAATTCCTGGCCCAGTGGGGCCCATTGATAAGCCCTACCCTGTGCAACACTGCTACAAGTATTGGCAACCCCTGGAGATGGCAGAATTTTAGCTATAAAGACATTTTTTTCTGCCATAGGGCAGGTCAATAAGACTGCTAAAGACACACGATGCATTTTGTGGCAAACTTTGTTAAATCAGCAGGTGTTGGCTTTCCGCTCCAAATGGGGGGTGACTATTCTCAACCCACTGGCACACAGAGCTACAGTTACCAGCAAACATATAGATTAAACCACTTGCTTTTGATTGCATGAATAACACATGGCATGCTTTAATGCAAGTTAGTAGAACCGCTTATGCTTTAGAAATATGGTGTCTTTTTATAGTATTGCCTATGAAAATCAATGGTTCCTGGTGGGTTCCTCAGATATGAGGGGAATGGTTAGACAGCCAAAACTAAACCATCCACAGTCACACCTGCATGCCCTGGGATCAGGGGTGGGTGTGTCCCCAAACTGGAAGGATTCCGGACCCATGCATGCATCCCGTAGCAGGGGAGTGCACCTGGATGCAATACCACATTAATGGGACTGACGTTTTCCAGATAGATCAGCATAAAGCTTGTGTAGTTACTACTCATTCCTTGCTTATTAACAATTATAGGTTATTAGGGAATCCTCAAGTATTTTGCGTAGATCAGGTTGTGACTATCTTAGACAGTGTTACTCACACCTTATATTCATTAAGCCAGTGGTCTCACACTACTTTGCATGCCGAGCTCACGCATTTGCTTAACTGGACTGTACCCTATGGGGTGATTACTGCCCGGCTTCAAGCTATTAGACAATTTGCCCAAATTGCTTGGAAAGATTTCCAGACGCTAGCTACCTCAGTTATCTCTGCAGAGTGCAAGCTGATGATAGGCAGGAACCAATTAATCAAAACGGCTGACCATCTGCAATCGGTTACTACTCACCACTGGTGGGATGTATTCACTGGAGGGTCTCCCTCCTCCACTAAGCTGCTTAACATAATGCTGCATCCATTGCTGTGGCTGCTGATTTCCCTAACATTCATTCTTATCGTTTTCATTGGGCTCTTGCGCAGAATGTCTTTCCTTTATACTAGAATGACTGCGCTAGAAAAACGCTTAATCGGCCTACAGCACACCGTACATGCTTCTAAATCATGGAACTGAGTCAGCATTTTCAGGCCTCACTTCGAAAGGGGTGGAATGTCATGATAAGCTTCTAGGCGCTTGCAGTAACCTGCACTTGCACTAACCTACTGAGCTATCTTGTGTGTATTAGAGCTTATTCGAAGCGTGGAGAAAAATGCTGAAATCAGCCAGGCCTCTTGAACTGGGCGAGCCTGCACGCTTGTGAGGGGTTAACTGCAAAGGCCCTTCTTGAAGACATAAACATCTAGCTTTTGCAAGAGGCTCTAAGCAGCCCTTGGGAGCCAGGCACAGCTTTGCACAGCCTTGCTCGTCTTCGCTCTGCGAGTCAGGTGCATTGATAACACAGGAATTTCAGGCCTTCCCAAAGCAACGTGCACAAAGCCTGGGAGCCAAGACTGGCTGTTTCCAGTCTTGTAACTTTCCAGGTGAAAACATGTTTACTGCCCAGAAGGGTGAGCCTAGAAGCTTCTCGAAGAGCTGGTACGTCATAGTGATTGACGTGCAGCCCCTAAAAAGAGAACTATACCTGGGCCAGTGAGGGAGGGACTCATCCTGGGCTGTTGGTGAAACGCGTGCACGAAGAGGAACAGCGCCTGGACGACCAGCCGTGCACTATCTGGGCCGAGACTCCTAGCATCACATCCCCGCTCTGGTGTAGGACTGTGGGGGCCTTGGCCAGTCCTCCCCTCCTCTCTCGAGGAGTGCCGGGCACTTGTAGCGGCGAGGGTCCCGGGTGTGATCTGACCTGATCATCAACATTTTCTAGGAGCGTAAGACAAAATAATTGCATATTCATCTGTGACTGACAATTGGCATTATACTGCTTGCACTTTCATTCCCATAGTATTGTAAAATGCTGCTTAGTTCTCATTAGACACTGTAGAAAATAAATGCAAGCATCATATATTCTGTGTGATTGGCTTTCTTCCAGACTGAGTTCATCGTGCTTTTGCATAAACTTACTTGTGTGGTAAGGTGATTAAGAGTGATTTTATTGCACTAAGGGCTGGTCCCAGGGGGGTGCGGGTTCTCCTTTTTCACTACAACCTCCCCCATGTAGAAATAGGACTTGGCCCCTTTAGGGGGTAGACAAAATATACCAACGGCGACCACACAGGCCCTTGTAGAACTAATGGGACAAATAAAAGTGCACCCTTAAGGGAATCTAAGGGGCAGCACCTACCCGCTCTGCTCCCCTTGCGCACGTGCTGGAATCACTCCCAAATCCAATGAGGAGGACTAGAGTTAGGCTGAGGACATGCCTAGCAACAGCCATACCAGCAACCTAAAGTGGATGTTGGGAACTCCAAGATGGCAGATGTAGTTCCCGAGGCTGCGGTCCAGCAGAGCCGGGAGACTCGACCAGGCCCAGAGAACGACACTTCCCAAGTACCCCAATAGAAAGTCTGCACGCCCGACTCGAGTACCCTTTTCTCAAAAGACGCTAGACAGCAGGGCCAAGGCCCTAAATAAACTCAGTCTCCCAGTCGGTCAGCATTGGTGCTTGGAGAACGGAGGATGGTGGCTGAAGCAGGAGCATAAGGAAGGAGGTTGAAGAGAGCTGGAGAGCAGCAAGGGGAAGGAGTACAGGAGCTGTAGGAGGAAACTGGAAGAGCAGGGTAAGGTGTAGCAAGGGCGAGGAGCTGGAGGGGGAGACTGGAGGAGCAGGGTAAGGTGGAGGAAGGCCAAGGAGCTGGAGGGGAGACTGGAGGAGCAGGGTAAGGTGGAAGAAGGGTGAGGAGCTGGAGTTAGAGACTGAAGGAGCAGGGTAAGGTGGAGGAAGGGCGAGGAGCTGGAGGGGGTCACTGGAGGAGCAGGGTAAGGTGGAGGAAGGGCGAGGAGCTGGAGTTAGAGACTGAATGAGCAAGGTAAGGTGGAGGAAGGGCGAGGAGCTGGAGGGGAGACTGGAGGAGCAGGGTAAGGCGGAGGAAGGCCAAGGAGCTGGAGGGGAGACTGGAGGAGCAGGGTAAGGTGGAAGAAGGGTGAGGAGCTGGAGTTAGAGACTGAAGGAGCAGGGTAAGGTGGAGGAAGGGCGAGGAGCTGGAGGGGGAGACTGGAGGAGAAGGGTAAGGTGGAGGAAGGGCGAGGAGCTAGAGGGGAGACTGGAGGAGCAGGGTAAGGTGGAGGAAGTGCAAGGAGCTGGAGTTAGAGACTGAAGGAGCAGGGTAAGGTGGAGGAAGGGCGAGGAGCTGGAGGGGGTCACAGGAGGAGCAGGGTAAGGTGGAGGAAGGGCGAGGAGCTGGAGTTAGAGACTGAAGGAGCAGGGTAAGGTGGAGGAAGGGCGAGGAGCTGGAGGGGGTCACAGGAGGAGCAGGGTAAGGTGGAGGAAGGGCGAGGAGCTGGAGTTAGAGACTGAAGGAGCAAGGTAAGGTGGAGGAAGGGCGAGGAGCTGGAGGGGGAGACTGGAGGAGAGGGTAAGGTGGAGGAAGGGCGAGGAGCTGGAGGGGGAGACTGGAGGAGCAGGGTAAGGTGGAGTAAGGGTGCAGAGCTGGAGACTGGAGGAGCAGGGTAAGGTGGAGGAAGGGCGAGGAGCTGGAGGGGGTCACTGGAGGAGCAGGGTAAGGTGGAGGAAGGGCGAGGAGCTGGAGTTAGAGACTGAAGGAGCAAGGTAAGGTGGAGGAAGGGCGAGGAGCTGGAGGGGAGACTGGAGGAGCAGGGTAAGGTGGAGGAAGGGCGAGGAGCTGGAGGGGGTCACTGGAGGAGCAGGGTAAGGTGGAGGAAGGGCGAGGAGCTGGAGTTAGAGACTGAAGGAGCAAGGTAAGGTGGAGGAAGGGCGAGGAGCTGGAGGGGGAGACTGGAGGAGCAGGGTAAGGTGGAGTAAGGGTGCAGAGCTGGAGACTGGAGGAGCAGGGTAAGGTGGAGGAAGGGCGAGGAGCTCGAGGGGGTCACTGGAGGAGCAGGGTAAGGTGGAGAAAGGGCAAGGAGCTGGAGGGGGAGACTGGAGGAGCAAGGTAAGGTGGAGGAAGGGTGATGAGCTGGAGGGGGAGACTGGAGGAGCAGGGTAAGGTGGAGGAAGGGCGAGGAGCTGGAGGGGAGACTGGAGGAGCAGGGTAAGGTGGAGGAAGGGCGAGGAGCTGGAGGGGAGACTGGAGGAGCAGGGTAAGGTGGAGGAAGGGTAAGAATATATTGGCAAAAGGAGATTTGTTAAAGGAGTTTGAAGAGATTAAGAAGGAGGTGGAGGCAGATAAGGAGGAGGTTGTAAAGTGTAAGGATGAAGTTACAGAGTTCAAGGAGCAGGTGGAGGAGGTCACAGGGTGGTTGTAGAGTTTAAAGGAAAGGTGGAAGAAGTTACGGAGGAGGTTGTCGAGATTAAGGGGAAGGTGGAAGAGGTTACAGAGGAGGTAGAAGAGTTTAAGGGTTAGATAGCAAAATATTGTTGAGTAAGGTCAGCTACGCAAAGGAAACAATCTGGAGGTTATTAGAGGATAAAAGTACTTTGAGGAGGGCAGTACGAGAGTGAAGACAGGAGGGTGGTGCTTGAAGGAGCAAAGACACGATAGAGTAGAGATAGGAGGAGGAGGAGGTTCTTGCTCAGAGGAACACACCGAGAGCACAAGACAGGGAGGACGGGGGGCCTAGAGCGGTGGAGGGACAGAGAGGGATAGAGTGAGGAGTAGGTCATGGATGGACAAATAAATAGAGGGTTCCGAAGGAGGTTTCTGGAAGTGTCATGAAGTCCAGAGAGAAAGGGGAGTGTGGTGCTGCCCCTTTTAGGGCAAACGCACGCGGCGAAGTGACGTTGCATTCCGCCGCGTGCATATAAATAAAAGGGGTGTTCCTGGCCGTGTCAGTGCGACCGGGAAGCCCGAACCAGCAGGACATGTGTCCGTGTGTGTCTGTCTTCTGGGGGAGGGGCTCACATTGCTCTGTGAGCAGAGAAGTTACAAAAGTGGCGACGAAGCAGGCCTCTTTGACCCGGGTACGGCAGTAAGAATGAGGGGTTATTTTTCATTGTTTGCTGATCGGATCTTAACCTCAACGTTCCGAATGCCACGGAGAGGGGGAGAGCCACATGGTTCGGCCACCATTTCGGTTTATACACTTGTGATGGTTGCGGCTTGTTTCTAGAGTGCCTGTGCGCCATCTGGGCTTAATATTTGGAAATCCCATTAGCGGGACAGCTGATTATGCACATATGGTGCCTTTGAAGTCATTTTCTTCAATTTCTATGTCGAGGTTGAGGTGAGGAGCTGGGGGAGGCCTGCCATTTCCTTTGTTCCCCTGGCCTTACCCTACTCAATTTGTGGAGCCACTGGAGTGGCTGGGTGGTCCCTGGGCAACTACATGTGCCCCATCTGTGCACTTCTGCACTGGATGCATGCCTGGTAACCCTATTTTTTCAGTTTTGGACACTTTTGGGGGCATGAAGGGAGTGCAGGCCTGCTGATTGCAAGGTGGTGAAGAGTCATCAGAAGATCTCAGGAGCAGAGGCTCACCAACAGTGTCACACTCATCCGGTGTGCTACATCGTCCGAGTGTTGGGTGGTGAGTTGCGGCCCCATTTTATAGTGGGTGGGGTGCCCTGTGCGCTCGCCATCATGAACGATCAAGCAGTGGCGAGCGCTTCCAGTGCCCCTCGCTCCGGCGCCTTCAGCGCCGCTTGTAATGAGACAGCAAGGGGCACTCCAACCAATGCCTGAATTCGACATCTCAGCGCCCCCTCCATTCTGGGGTCAGGCTGGAAAATGTGGATTGACAGGCTGGATAAGTATTTCAGAGCTACGGGGGAGAACAATGATGACAGCAAGGTGGCAACGCTGCTGTATTCTGCCGGGCATGCGGTACACGAGGTATTCCAGTCCCTACAACTTCCCAACGCATCCTATGATGCAGCGAAGACTGGTCTGAGAGACTACTTCCTGCCCCTTGCAAACACAGGCTATGAACGTTTTGTCATGACCTCTGCTCGCCAGAAAGACGACAAGACCTTGGACACGTTCTATGGCAGGTTGCTCCGGCTTGCTCTCCCGTGCGTGTGGGACAATACAGACACGATGGGCCTCATTACGACCCAGGCGGTAAGTTACCGCCTGAGTCGTACCTTTACCACCATGGCGTAAACTACGTTTACGCCATGGTGGTTGGCGGACTTACCGCCCCATTCCGAGGTTGGCGGGGCGGTAAGTCCCCAATCCCCATTTTCCCTTCCCCATTCCCATTTTTGCCCCATAGGGCATAATGGGAGTGAGGAAGGCGTTAATTACGCCACCGTAAATTACGGTGGCGTAATTAACATCAAGGTCCCTTAGCGCCATGGATTTTAACACCTGCTAAAAGCAGGTGTTAAAACCTCCATGGCGCTAAGGGACCTCGGAATCAGGCGGTAAGGGTCGGCGCTGTTTACGCCGCCGTAAAACCCTTACCGCCTGAGTCGTAATGAGGCCCAATGATACGGAACCAGCTCATCCAAGGATGTGCGTCAGGGAAGCTGTGCAGGCAGGTGCTGCATGAACTAGGCATCACACTGCCCCACATCCTGGAGCTAGGACGGTGCCAGGAAGTGTCCGAAGTGAGAGTGTCCCAGATGGAGGTGGGGCTGCGCCCGAGGAAGTCGGAAGAAGTCTATGCAGTTGGCCATGGCCAGGGTGGCAGAGGTGCTAGATGTCAAGGTGGTGTAAAGACTGGAGGGGGGGTCTGTACTCCTGCTCTCTATGTGGTAGAGGAGAGGCACAGAGGACCCCAGCCAAGATTCTCTATTGTTGGTAGCAATGGACGAGCAATCAAGGCCTAGCTTCTCAGGAGGTGATGCAGGCTGGTTCTTAAGTACAGTGTAGTCCCCAAGCACCCACAAATGAATGTCCGCACACTGTATCATTTAAAACACAGTCTTTATATAATTAATATTCAAGGTTATGTACAATATCACGATAACTCACTTTGTACTCGGTTATCTAAAATGGCAAATATACAGTTGTACGTGGTACCACAATTACTATTAGATCTCTTTTAAGTGCATCAACTGTACGGTTAAATGTCACACAAATCAGTTCGTAAAGGAAACCAACAATAGAGATAAGAGGAAAGCAGTTGGTTAGAGCAATTGCCAGAATACTGCCCCGATGCCTAGACACAGTTCTGTGTGGAGATCCCCCCACCTGGGCAACCTGTAGAATAAAGTTATATCACAAGCCCAGTCCATATAATGTTCACAAGAGACTTTCCAATTGTTCTGCAACCCCAAAGTACCTGGCATTGTAGTGTTCCTTGTCGGGGAATCAACGGCCCTTCTTGAGTGCCCTCCCTTTAAGGCAGGAGTCACAGGTCATCGAACGTCCGACGGAGAACAGGGTGAACTACGGCAGTGAAGTGGCAGCTTCTTTCCTAGCAGTGCTCGGTGACGGGAAACGTAAACATGCTGCAAGGAAGAGGCGTGCGGGGCACCTCGATGTCGATTGTTCTGGACCGCAAAGAGTTTGAAGAACTGTGGCCCAGCAAGGGCGTCGAGTCGTCGGTGTCTCTGTGGTGTTTGGGTGGCGGGGAACCCACCGGTGGATACGCCTCGGCACGTCGCAGGTCTGGCCTTCTCCAGCGGGATAAAGGGGGCGACGATGCGGACGAGAGCGTCCTTGGCTCAAGAGTTCTTAGGCAAACGGGAGCACGGCAGCTCCGGTCAGCAACGGCTGGCCGCCGACGGTGGTGGACAACAGTCCGGGCGCTTCTCCTTGGGATTCCGCGGCAGTCCACATCTCGGGTCGGCAGCCTGTCGTAGTTCTGTCTACCAGGGAGCTTTTGTCAGGAATAAGGGCCTGTGGTGCAGGAGAAAACAGGTATGGCATATTTGAAAACTACAATTCCCATTAGGCATGGGGAATGTGTAGTTCCTTGGGCCCGCCGGTACTCAGCTGCCGGCACTTTGTAATTAGGGAGTGGGCTCTTAACAGCCGCTCGCCCGTGCTCAGTTGCTGTTGATTAATGTTGGAGAGCACGGGCGGCGGCGGCGGCAGGAGCGAAGCAGCAACGCGAACGCTAAAAGGGTAATCTGGCGGCGGGAAGGAGTCACGCCGGCTATGCCTCCAAGTATCTTCTTTCCCCGAGCTGCAGCGGTGAACGCTCTTAATCTGCCTCAGTTCTACAGGTCCGGGTCATCCGCAGGAGGCTCCCGGACCCTCAGTTAAGTGCTTCTGTGTTTGTTTGTTTTGCCGGGTTGTGGCGGTGATACGGAGTGTACAGACGCTTCATGCATTTCTGTCCGGATGTAACAAGGAAAACATTTGGACCATGAGTTAAGTGAACTCTCATAAAAGAAACGTATATGGGTGCTTTTACCCTTCTAGGTCTAATGTGACAACTAGGTTTTGGGCAAGATAAACGTCAGTCTGGTTGCAGGCGCATTGTTTTCTTCACGTTCTAAAAACAAGGGAAAAACATCCCGACTAATTTGCATTTCCAATTATTTGGCTTTTCCACATTGAGAAAAGCTTCTGTCTATGTGCAGTGTGTTATGTTAATCCATGTTATATATATATGTCTCTATGTTCTCTTCTCACGATCTAAGTACTGTGGCTTCAAAGTCATGATTGCTAACACACCGGAGGTCATGTGTAATAGGTTATGTATGGTATTAAGGTTATGTTATGTTCTACGAATTGCTGAAGGTAGAGTCAGATCAGGTTGCAGGAGTATTACATTATCAAGTCAGGAATTGTAGAGGTCTTTTGCTGTTTATGTCTTGTTCCCCTACTTCCCTTTATTTGTCCATCCCCTTTCCCTAACTCCTTCTTCCCCCCATTGTCTGCCACGTGGCTACCTGTAATTCGAACATCCAGGCGCCCGTGCCAACCACGGTGGGAGGGGTCGATCCATTCGGCTTCTGTGGTTCGGGAGAGGGGATTGAAATCCTCCTCCCTAAATTCAGTTGTGACAGCTTTGGCAAAGATCAGCTGGTGCACGATGGTCCCTTGTAGCTCGGGAAGAGGGCACCTTACAGGTCCTCTCTGGGTCTGTCCTTGGAGACACAGCGGCTTTTAGATTGGTGAAGGAGAGCAACAGCAATTATTCTCTTCCAGCAGGGTTTCAAGGGCAAGTGTCAGTTTCCGTCCAGTACTCTTCGTAGGTTGGACTTCAGCCCTGAACACTTCTGAACACGATTCCTAGCAGTGAGAGGTCCTCAGATATACTGCTGATCTCCCATTCATTCCGCTGGGTCACACTCGAGCATCCAATCACTATGAAGGGCATCCAGCAGTCTGTCAGCCAATCAGGCGCACGGTGCATTCAGGCCATTCACTTCTCTCCAGACACTCACAACAAGTTATGTGCATTGGGACAAGTACCACGCCATTCAACACTACACGCTGCATTCATACCAGTTTCGGGCAGAGCTGTCTCAGTCATTGTGTCAAACACCAGAAATCAGACATCCATAACAAGAAGTGCATATTCGTCACACACTCCATTCACCCAGTTCCCACCCACAGGTGTACCCACAACATACAGTCGTTGGGAAGGCTCCAGCCAGTCTGTTAGGCACTTCCCCACACTACCATATATGGAACTTCCAACCAACAGCCAGTGAGGGGCAGAGGCAGCTGGTGAGTTTGAAAGCTGGTGGGGAGTAAATTTCCCAGGGCGAATTTAGTAGCGAGCACGCCTAGTGTGCGTGCCCAACCCCCCAAGGGGAGTGCAGGGGGGTTCTCCCCCCTCGAAATTTTAGGAAAAATGGCCTACAAAATGTGCAATTTACTGTCCAAAAAACCCACTGAAATATGAAAAAAGCATTCGGTTTTTCTTACGTGTGCATATGTTTGTCATGCTGTTACTGGCATTCACATGCGTTCATCCTCTTACTAAGGTGGAATTTTAGGTATTTTCTGAAAGGGGGAAACTAAACTAAAATATTACTTTCGTTTTTAACCACTTAATTAATGCAACATTTGTCCTACCTCTAATGGATGTCTGCCTCGCTGAGTTGCCATTGCTTCAGTTGCTCAAAGTTGCAACACGTGGAATGCACAGGTCTCAGAAATAGCACATACATATTGCATGGAGAAAAATGCAACAGAAACAGTTTACTAAGTTTATTATGTTGAGTGCTTTATTATCAACCAACAACCAGAACATCAAAACATACTTCACATTTCTCACTGTTCTGTCAAATAGATCACTGCAACCTTACACAAAATCCTAACATATATAAGGCCATTGAAACAAAGAATTCAAGAGATAACCCACAAAATAACTGCAAATAGCTTGTTTGTAACAGAATAATCACTGGTCAATCATTTTTAAAGTTTGGACACAAATTGTGCACGTCTATTTTTCAGAGAGGCAAATTTATCAATAGTCTGTGTATTGAAGTTAGGGATCTCTTGAATTAGTTGTTTTTCCATGGACAGCATGGCCAAAGCATTCAGACGATCCTCGATCATTGTGTTTCTCAAGAATGTTTTAATTCGCTTCAGGGTGGAGAAACAGTGCTCAGACTCAGCTGTTGTCATGGGTGTAGTAATCAGAATTTTTAATAACTGCATTGTCTCACTAAATGCTTCTTCGAGATTGTTTTCAACGAACAATTTTAATGATGAAATTGCCCCACTTGAACTACAGAATTCTGGTCTTTCATAAACAATTGAAAGCTCAGTGCATAGTCTTTCCTTGTTTAGCATGGGGTACGCTTGGACAGTGCATTCAGTGCATCATTGGGAAAAGACTGTCCATGTGTTTGAAATAGGTTACTCTGCAACAATTTGGCCCCCTCCAAGTGGTTAGTAAATGCAAAGCGTTCTTGGGCTTGTGTAACTATAATATCACATACTTCTTTAGCCAAACGATTCAAAGTGTTCATATTTACATTGTGACCTGAAAAAGTTGCCTCTGATGGAAGTTTAGCTTCCAGATTGTCAGTGCTTTCACGTACTCTGCCAATGGCTGTCCGGACATTTCGTCGAAAGACATTTCGTCGAAAGACATTTGGTCGACGTAATTTGGTCGAAAACCAAATGGTCGAATTTTCTTTTTAATGTATATATATATTTTTTAGGTTGTAGTTTAGGGAAAAAAAGGGTTGTTTAGAAAAAAAGGGGGTTGGGGGGGACCCCACCCCAAAAAAAAAAAAAAAGTGAAAATAAAAAAAAAAATTATTCGACCATTTGGTTTTCGACCAAATCGACCAAATGTTCTGTCGACTAATTTTTTTCGACGAAATGTCTGGCAACCCTGCCAATGCACTTGATAAAAGTTGCAGTAGCTTTCTGCACATACACAGAGTCAATGTCTCGCTTCTGAAGCTGGTTATATCAAATGTCGACATGGGGCATTATGTCATTGAACAAAAAAAGGAAGTAAAGGAACTCCTTCTCTTTCAGAGTTTGAATGAATCCCTTGGCCTCATGCACAGTAACCCCCTCAAAATGATATGATATGATATGGTATTTGTAACGCGCCTATACACAAGTGTTTCAAGGCGCGACGAGGCAGGGGGGGAGGGAAACAAGGGGAAGACGGACAAACGATCCTACTAGGCCAGGTGTCATTCAGATCGCGCAAGTGCAGAGGTAAGGGGAAAAGGAGAAAGTGCAGGGGGAGGAGGTGGGGGGAAAAGTGCAGAACAAGGTAAGTGGCGTAAAAAAAAAAATAATAAATGATAAATAATAAATAAAAAGGGCCAGCTGGTGGCAAGTGCGAGGTAAGTGCAGAGCAAGTGCTGGGTAGGGGGCTGTAGGGATACATTGACAGTCCCAAAGTGCAGGGGGAGCCAGGGGGGCAGTGCAAGTGGAGAGTGGCTGGGCCCTGGACCGAGGTCGCTGAGAGTGGCCCAGATGCAGGTGAGTGCAGAATTCAGTGGGGAGTTAAGCAGGTCTAGCAGGGGAGAGGGAGAGAGAAAGCAGAAGCGAAGAGGAAGGTTTTGAGGTGCTTCCGGAACCGGAGATGGTTCTCCTCAAGTTTCAGGGAGGCAGGCAGGCTGTTCCAGAGGGAGGCCCCTGCTGCGGAGAGAGATCTACCCCCAGCACGTTGCTTCGAGAAGCGGCTGACCAGGAGGGAGTTAGAGATGGATGAGCGAAGGGCTCGTGAAGGAAGATATTTAGGAAGAGAGAGTTGAAGGTATTTAGGCCCCAGGCCCCAGAAGGCCTTGTGGACAATGCAGAGGGTTTTGAACTTAATCCTCGCAGCCACTGGGAGCCAGTGAAGAGATTTCAGTCCTGGAGAGATGCGGTCCCTGGGCTTGAGGCCAAGGACAAGTCTCGCAGTTCTGTTCTGGATAAGTTGCAGAGGGCGGAGAGTGGAGGCAGGGAGATTAAGATAGAGGCTGTTACAGTAGTCCAGCCTTGAGAGAACCAGGGCTCGGGAGACAGTGAGCTTCTGGGGGAAGGAGAGGAAGGGATCTTCTTCAGCCCGTCTTTCAATAATGAGCTCAAAGCATGTACAGAGTGCTTCCCTGTGCTGATATATGGCTTCCACTACCCGAATATGGTAGCTCCAGCGAGTGCAAGATGGTTTTTGGAAGTCTTTGATCTGATACCTCATCTAGAACTGCGGTTCTTTTTGGGGAACGAGAAATGTTTTTACAGAAGCCAGAGATATCACAAAAGAAAACTCGAGCTTCTCAGATTTTTTAAACAGCCTGTTCAATGATGAGGATAAGCTGGTGTGCATAGCAATGTACTTAATGTGCATTTGGATATACTCCAGCTACTTTCTTTTGGACTCCACCAGACACCCCCCTCATTACCCTCGCACCATCATATGTTTGCACAATTACTTCTTTTGTGGCAATCTTCAGGGAATACTTTGTCCAATTTTTCCATTATGGCAGTAGCAATGGTAAGCGCACTAGAGTCTTTCAGATGAGAGAATCCATAATAACTTTCAACAATTCTGTATCATTCATCAATGTAGCGATAGCCTAGCACAGACTGAGTCTTAGTGGAAACATCAGTTGTATCGTGTGCCTGAATAGCCACATAATCTGTGCATTTTAACTGCTCTACAATAATCTCTCTGGTGACCGTGAGCATGCAGTCTAGCAGTTCATTCTGAATTGTTTTTGAAGTGCCCTTGAATACTGTTGCATTTTTTAAGTGTAGTTCTATTGCACTGTCTATGCTGGATACAAAATCCACCAGGCCTCTAAATACACCAGGATATAAAGAGTCTT
The DNA here is from genome assembly GCF_040938575.1 of Ambystoma mexicanum. Classification (NCBI taxonomy): domain Eukaryota; kingdom Metazoa; phylum Chordata; class Amphibia; order Caudata; family Ambystomatidae; genus Ambystoma; species Ambystoma mexicanum. The sequence continues at coordinate 810,649,010 of NC_090938.1, read as the reverse complement.
CAGTTTCATCATGGCCATGTAAAACAAATTCAAACGCACCACAAAAACGCACACAGTCTATTAACTTTGACAAGATGTATCTGTTTTTATCCACAACCTCATTATGCCTCACCACGCTCGGGCGATAGGCATCATCCAACTGTGTTGCAATGTTTACACTTCCCAACATGTGCAGCTGTAATATATTCTCAATATGAGATTTGCACGATTCATGTCTCTTACTTTTTTCTGACAAATGCTTTAAGTTAGTGACTCCTGTTTTTGTCCAGGCCGTTTCACCTCCAAACAGCAGGCAAGGGAAGCAGAACAAAGACTGCTTAGCAATGCTACCAGTGAGCCATGTCTTCTTTTCATACCACATCATGGAAAATGTGTGCGTGTAAGCCTTTCCCCTATCTTTTGCAGACTGTTCAATTTTTACATCTGGCTGATCAGGCCCTAGTCTTTTCACCTCCAGTTTTTCACTGTGTGCGAGTCCGGAAAATGTTTTTGAGAGTAATTGGTCCACTGAATTCATTTTCGGCAGCAACAGTGACACCTGTTAATAAGCAAAATGATTATGTACATGTATATATGTACATGGGATCATGTAGTCATTGTTAGGTATGCTCTTCAATAACACATAAGTATAATTAGTCTGTACTAGACACAGATAACATCTGCAATTATACACAACTCTGCTGTACGTATCATCGACCAGTAGAGTTGAGTATAATTGCCGATGTTATCTATGCATGCGTTAACACACACGCCCATTAGCAAATGTGACACCAGCCACACAGTACGTATTGCAGCTTGTTTGGCAAATGAGTACTTATGGAAGAAATGAGGCAAGATTGTTCTGTTAATACTATTCTGAAAAAAAACATTGTACACAACCCCAACCCCTCCCAAGCACTATGGAAACAATGGTGAAGATTAGAAAGAAGGTATTCTGATGTTTGAAAGACTGTGGGTTTTTTCAGCGGTAAAACAAATTACTGTTTACCATTCAACTGGAAGATACCAGGACATCATGAGGTAAATGGGAACCACCACCCAATCCTATCCTCCGAAAAACAGTTTCCAAATGGACAGGTTTGCTTCCGTTGAACCGTAAGCAGGCCTTTTTGCATTATATGTATGACTTTCCATTTTCACATGCCACCCTCTCAGCTAGTCATAGATGCCATTCTGTAGTCTGTACTGTTCATCAGATTTTCCCCCACCTCATTCATCCCCACAAACATGGGCTTCTTTTAAAAAAAATGTAAACAAGATAGGTGTGTGCCTTCTTTACTACAGATGAACAGAGACAGAGTTGGAGTGTCCTGAGCACCAAACCCTACAAAAGACTCACGCCAGCTCACCTCGTTCTGGAGAATGGTCACTGCAATGAACTCCTTTGCAGGCTATGGAAAATCCAAAATCCCGGAAGGTGCACTGTGGAGGTTAAAGTCCGATGTTTTTAGTTTCACAATTACCCTGGACTGGTTGGATTTGTTCATGTAAGGTGTTGCTGATGGTCTGTAAAGAGAAAGTGAGAGACTGATCTGAGAAAGGGCAACATAGGCTCAGAGCAGTATTACAATGGTTTTCACACATGAAGGAGAGAGAGTTAACTGCCTGTAACATTGAAGCTGCACAAGAATAATCATTAGCACAATGTGTAAAGAAAGTACCAGCAACTACCACCATGTGCCAGTCACCAGTTGTATAACGCTGCAATATATACATTTTTGTAATGTTTTCGTTCTGGGGCTTTAAAAGTGCGCTTTGCGGAGCTCACATTACAAAATTAATTTGCTGCAGCCCTTCAAGCACCCAATTTATTAGCACTCTGCGTGTCCTTCTGTGAAGTCCTGTTAAAAATAGCATTGGCAAAGGCACTGAGATCCTGTTCAAACACAAGCATTGACAAAGCCAACATTTGGCCTTGTGCATACGGTGTAAGCTTCTGCCAGGCACTGCTATTAGATGCCCAGGAACTTGCACCATGTTTCTGCTTCTACAACAACGCCTAGTTAATTCTGCTACAGCTGTGCCTGGCAGGTGTCTTTTCCATGCATGGGAAGGGGGGGTGCGCTCCACAGTTTGAAGACCACAGCTCTACCTATTGTCACTATACCCTACCAACCCCCTCCTTCTCCTCCCGCCACACTCATTTTTCAGATCCACCAGAGCGCCAGGGGACCATTCAGATGGTGATAGTGCACGGTACAAGTACCCTTTAACATTAACACCTTTGGAAGTGTGCATTGTCCAAAGTGGATTCTGCAGGGCTGCTCCAATTCACGCAGGACCGTGCTGCTCAGTCTTTCTAGTGAGGAGAAAGGGGATGCCATTGTTCCAAAGAGCGTTATTTGCTGACCAAAAACACAGGTAACCAAATACAATCATTAGAATATGAGAAACGCCTCTGCATTCACAAATGTGTCTGCTCGTGAAGTGGTATGCTGTACAAAATGTAGCATGCACGCTGGGTAGTTGCAAAGCTGGCCTCTGCCCACAGGATGGCATTGCCATGTGCACGCAGTGTTAAACAACCACCTCAATAAATAAGTAAACACATACATGAGCGCATTCATTAAGCACAGCAATTAGTGGGAAAACCAAAGACATTCTTAAAATGCGACCCGAAGTTGCCCGACGTCACGTGTGTAGCAAGGCAAACATGAACACACACACACCTGGCAAGTACGGGTACCACATCCCAAAGTTTTACACGCAGTTGATGTTGTAGAAGAAAACGGCAATAATGTCAATTAAATGCACCGTCGTCAGGCGAAGACAAACTTTCCAAAGCAATGTACCTGTCAGCAACATATATTGAGTATTTCTCTAAGCTCCTGAAAATCTGCCCCGGGTGCATCCTACAGCTCTGCTCCACTCCCCGGCATCTGCATCCTGGCAGTGAGCAGCATCATTGTTAAAAGGGAAACATGCAATCGGAAAGCTTGCACACGTGCGTGCCTCAGGAACAAACCGGGACCGCTGAGTGCCAGCAAAGCTGCAACGGGTTCAGCACTGGCGGCGATGGAAGAGACGAGGCCGGACTTACCAGGGGGTCGGCGTTCAGCCCCACCAGAGAAGGCAGAGTCTGGGACACCCAGTTGGAAGTCATGGCCATGGTACTTAGGACCGCGCCCAGCTTGAGAAGGGCACTCATCGCTGTGGCGACCCCTCCCGCATCATGGTGCTAGGCCTGGCCACCAGGCACCGCACCAGCCGTAGTGGTGGTGCCACTGTGCAAGGCTGCCAGGCCTCTCCCTCACGCGCTGCCAGGCCTCTCCCTCGCGCTGCCAGGCCTCTCCCTCACGCTGCCAGGCCTCTCCCTCGCGCTGCCAGGCCTCTCCCTCGCGCTGCCAGGCCTCTCCCTCGCGCTGCCAGGCCTCTCCCTCGTGCTGCCAGTCTCCCTCGCGCTGCCAGGCCTCTCCCTCGCGCTGCCAGGCCTCTCCCTCGCGCTGCCAGTCTCCCTCACGCTGCCAGGCCTCTCCCTCACGCTGCCAGCGCTCTCCCTTGTGACTTACTTGTGCTGTTTTATATTTTCGGCATTTTTTGTCGAAAAATGCCGAAAATATAAAACGGCACATTTTGGATGGAGATTCTACGCGGCCCGTACTATGCAGCAGCTGCACGCCTGCCTGCCTGGGCCTTGCTGTCCGCGTGGGCCAAGGTGCTTGGGTCTTGGCCCACGGACCAGGGGTAAAGGCCCAGGCCAAGCGGCCCCCGCCTTGATGGTTGGCGGGCCCGGGCCCGCTTCCACCAAGGCCCGCTGGAGACTCACCCGACTCGAGTGAGACACAAGGCCCCATTAAGTTGACGGCAGTCTAGTCAGCAACACTGAAAGACTTAGGCCCTGGCCTACACGTCTTTCAGTGTTGCTGACTGGGGCTCGTGGACCACGTCCCTGGGCCCATATCACAAACAAGAAACAACATCTGCTGGGACCACCTACTTACCCGCCGGCAACTCGTGTCGCGGACTCGTGGACCAGGGTCCAGGCCGTCTCTGCTCGGCTGATGGTGGTCTTCAGGGCCGGACAGCTGAGCTTGCGTCGACTCGTAATTCCTGCTGTCGTCTAAAGAATTAAGGCCAGGGAGAGTGTGAAGGTGGCGCAGGCGCACCCACACACCCCGCACCATCACCAGAGATCTGCATAGCTACAGTAATGTCATTGGCTGTTTGCTAGCCAATGCAAGGGTTGTCATTGGCTGGCAAACAGCCAATGACATTACTGTCTCCATGGTGCACTACTTAAAAACAGGAGAGGCTCTTCAGGTGGCAATCCGGACCACTACAGCAGTGTGCAGCGATTTCGACCACAGAAGAGGATCCTCTGGCTGTAGAAGATGAGCTGGTTATCCCCACCAAGATCAAGGGAAGAAGACTCCGGACTGGATCTTCTCTGAGTCATTGAAGGGCATATAGCTCAGGACTGCAGCAGGGCTTCACCGGGACAGGGTAGTTGCAGCAGCCGTCGTTTTCGCCGCTTCTCTTTGGTTCCTTGTAGTTCCAGTGGTGACTCTCTGACTTCTAGCCCAAGAGACTTGCCTTTTATGCACAAAAAAAACATTCACGCAGCCTGGCTGTCAATCACCCAGCAGGGGGGTTGTCCAGCCCGGACAACTACCCTGGCCAATCATGACAAAGTGCGACTTGGGTTTCCTAGGATACCCTGTGCAGGGGGTGACTACACCCCTCCCTCACATTCAGCCCACCTAGACACCCAGGCGCCTTGTGGAGGCCTTCTGGGCAGAAGCCCGCCAAAAGACAGTGAAAAAGAAGACAGACATAGTTTGCCGCACAAAGTAAAACACAAGAAGGACTTTAACAAAAAGAAATGGTGAATAAACCCAACCGGAGCCAAAAGAAAGATGATTTGGTCAAGTGGGTTTATGTTCGAGGCTAATATAATAGCCAAGAACAGTACCACATTTATCTAATATAATCGCGGTAGAAAAGTTAGGGTAGATACCACTGCCACCAGCCACGTCTAATTGTTAAAAGAGCGAAACAATGCTCTAGGAGGTACAGATAAAAAGGGATACGAGTTAACCCTTTCCAGTACTCCATGGAAGATGGGGTGTACTGGATCTGTGGTAGATTGACTAAGTAAAGTTAATGGTAACTTTACCCTTTTCTGGGGGGCAGTAGTCGCCTCAGAAATGGAGTCGAGGGAAGTCTCAAAGACAACCCTGTGCCACGGCACTGAAGGCGCTGTGTGACACACACAAAGAAGGGGGCTACTGAAGTGGTGTACTTCAGAGTCCACAATCACAAAAACAGATGGAAACACATAGCAAAACACAGGTAAGAGTGGAGGAAAAGCTCTCACTCTTACCAGGTGGAAAAAAATTGACTCCAGAAGTCCAGCAAAGCTGCTGGGGGGCTCACTAGGTGAGGGAAATTAGTCATAAATGAGAATTCTCCCTAACACATTCACAACAAGTTCTGTGTATTGGGACAAGTACCCAGCCATTCAACACTACACACTGCATTCATACCAGTTTCGGGCAGGGCTATCTCAGTCATTGTGTCAAACACCAGAAACCAGACATCCACAACAAGAAATGCATATTCGTCACACACTCCATTCACCCAGGTCCCACCCACAGGTGTACCCACAACAAACGGTCGTTGGGAAGGCTCCAGCCAGTCTGGTCGGCACACACTAACCTATATGTAACTTCCACCCAACAGCCAGTCAGGGGGAAGGGACAGAGTCAGGGTTTCCCGGGACTTCGGGAAGATCATGGTAACAGGTGATGGAAGGCAAGAGGCCGGGGGGGTCATCTTGTCTCCATCAGGAATCTACCGATTCCAATGACAGGGTCTGGGCATCGAAAATGGAGGAGGCTCAGGGCACCAGTCATTTCAGCACGGAGCTGCCACCAGCCAGTACCCTGCTCTGTGGGCCACACACAGGTGCCCATAAACATACACTAGGGGCACAGGGTTGTACCCCCACCCATGGGTGCCATAAGGGTATCCCATGGGTCCGTTCACCAAAACTAAAGGAGAGAGCTGCACCGCCAGGAGTCCCACATTAACTCCTGCGTAGAAAACATGACAGAACATATGATAAAAAAACAGTAAAGGACAATGATACGGAGGCCCTGTCTCTTCGATGCATATCCAGCTTCACAGTCGCCCCCCCCCAGACTGAGGTTAGTGTGCCTAATCTCCCACGGGATAGACACCCTCATCCAGACGGTCAACATACGTTCTGGAAAGGCCATCTGCATTATCGTGACTCTTCCCTGGTCTATGCTCTATGGTGAAGTCTAGCCCTTGCAGGCTAATGGACCACCTGAGCAGTTTCGGGTTCTCACCCTTCATCTGCATAAGCCACTTCAGGGGCATATAATATGTTTGGACCTTGAAGGTAGACCCGGTAAGGTACGGTCTAAAACACCTAAGGCTCCAAACTATGCTAAAACATTCCTTTTGAACCGTAGCCCACCTAAGTTCTCTACCCTTAAGCTGTCTACTGATGAATGTGATCGGATTTTCTCTTCCTTTGTCATCTAACTGGGACAAGACAGCTCCAATTCCGGTGTTGCAGGTGTCACTTTGAAAGAGAAAGGACTTGCTATAATCAGGTGCATACAACACGGGTGCCTGCCCTACACAGACTTTCTTTCAAGCTATCAAAGGCCCGCTGACAGTCTTCTGTCCAATTAACCTTCCGTGGTTGTTTGGGTGAAGTCAGAGCTGTCAGTGGTGCAGCTATGGTTCTATAGACTGCCATGAAATTGCGATAATACCCAGTGAGGCCCAAAAAGGCTCTCACCTGGGTTTGAGTAGTGGGAGTCTCCCAGTCATGTACATCCTGTACTTTACTGGGGAGAGGTTGGATTTGAACCCCGCCTACCTCATGACCAAGATACGTGACTTTCCCCTGAACTATCTGGCACTTGGTGGCCTTGATAGTGAAGTTAGCCCTTTTCAAGGCCTGCAACACCTTATCGAGATGTGTCAAATGCTCTTCCCAGGTGGAACTGTAGACGGCAATGTCGTCTAAGTAGGCCAAACAAAATGCCTCCAGCCCACTGAGCGCATGATTGACCAATCTCTGGAAGGTGGCAGGGTCATTCTTCAACCCAAAAGGCATGACCCTAAACTGGTAGATTCCCTCAGGTGTTGAGAACACCTTCTTTTCCTTGGCATGGTCCGTCAGAGCTATTTGCCAATAGCCTGAGATAAGCCAAAGGTGCTCACAAATTTGGCAGCACCTATGGTGTCCACGAGCTCATCAGCCCTGGGAAATGGGTGTGCATCAGTTTTGGTGACGGCATTGACTCCTCGGTAGTCCACACAGAACCTTCAATCCTTGGTACCGGCCTGCGAACCTGCCTTGGGGACAAGGAACACAGGACTGGACCAGGGACTGGTTGAGGGTTCACCAACACCCAGATCCAACATCTTGGCGACCTCAGCCTGGATGTGGTTCTTAACGGTATCTGACATACGGTAGCACCGGCTTCTGACAGGCAAACTGTCACCAGTGTCAATTTCGTGCCTACACCACAGTGTAAGGCCTGGTGTCAGTGAAAACAGAGAGGCATACTGCCGAAGCAAAGTCCTGCAGGCCTTTTGTTGCTCTGCTGTCAGATTGGGAGAGAGATGTACTCCCTCCACTGAGCCATCCTGAGGGTTGATATGCAGCAAATCAGGAAGGGGCTCACTCTCATCCTCTTCTTGCTCTGAAGCTAGCAAGAGACATGAGACTTCTGCTCGCCAGTGGAAAGGCTTGAGCCTGTTAACATGGAATATCTGAGGGGCTACCCCTGGGATTCCCATGTCAACCAGATAATTGACTTCACCCATCTTGGAGATGATCCTGAAGGGTCCAGTCTATTTGTCTGCCAAAGCTCTAGGCTTGGTAGGCTCCATCACAAGGATTTCCTGTCCCGGAGTCCAATCCACTCGCGATGCTTTAAGGTCATGCCAGTATTTATTCAGTTCCTGGCTGGCCTTGAGATTTGCTGTTGCTTGACCCATCATCTGTGTCATCCTTCGTCTGAGGCCTAACCCATAGTCCCCCACTTGCTTGGTGGGACATGGAGGGGTGGCTTCCAAACCTTCTCTGATCAAGGCAAGGGGCCCCCTCAAAGGATGTCCAAAGAGTAACTCAAAGGGGCTGATACCAACCCCTCTTGTGGTACATCTCTGTAAGCAAACAGCAGGCATGGCAGGAGGAGATCCCATTTCCTCCTTAGGGGCTCTTTCAAAGCACCTAGCATGCCCTTGAGAGTTTTATTAAACCTCTCAACCAGACCATTGCTTTGGGATGGTAAGAGGTGGAGAACTTTTAAGTTACCCCGCACTCTTTCCACATGGTTTTCATGTAACTAGACATGAAGTTGGATCCTCTGTCAGAGACAACCTCCTTAGGGAATCCAACAGGGGTGAAAATGCCCAGGAGAGCCCTGGCAACCACCTTCGCACTAACAGTCCGAAGGGGTACAGCCTCAGGGTACCTGGTGGCATGATCAACCAAGACCAGGATAAACCGATGTCCACCTGAAGTGGGAGGGTCAAGGGGACTGACAATGTCGATGCCCACCCTCTCAAATGGTGTGCCAACCACTGGCAATGGCTGCAGTGGGGCAATGACACTGCCTCCAGTCTTGCCAGACAACTGACAAGTTGGGCAGGTCCTGCAGTGGAACTCCACTTCTACTCCCATCCGTGGCCAGTAGAAATGGGCAGAGAGCCTCTGCTTAGTCTTCTTGGTAGCAAGATGACCAGCCAAAGGCACCTCATGCGCCAACTGCAGCAGGAAGGGCTTGTAAACCTGGGGTACCACCAACCTCTTGAAGGCACCAGGTTCAGGCTTAGTGGGCTCACTTACAAGGAGCTCACCCTCCCAATAGATCCGGAATGTCCTAGGCACCTCTCCTTGTGCCTGGGACAGGGCCTGTTTCCTCAGACCCTCGAGAGAGTGGCACTCTCTCTGACCCTTATAGAAGTCTGCCCGGAAGGGTCCCCTTCAGCTAACAAGCATTGAAGGTCGGGGTGGTCCTCCGAGTTGAGTACCTCTCCCCCAGGAAAGTCTTCTGGCTCTTCTCTCACAGGAGTTGAGACGGGGTGTACCACTGGATCCAGCCCGTCCAGAGCATGGATCCCAATGGGTGCTGTCAGAACAGCAGGAAGAACAGGAGTCCCGTCCAGAGAGGTGGCCTTCTTACTCTTCCGTTTCCTTCACGCCTTGGGTTTCCCCGTCGGCGAAGGTCCCGGGCTCGCAGCCGGACACTGTATGACCTGCGATCGGGTGACTGCCACAGCAGCCATGGGTAGACCATCTGTGATCATCCCCAACTCGACCAAATCGTTTCCTAACAAAATGTTCACAGGCACATTGTCCTGAACCAGGAAAGGAAACTTCGCTGTCTTTTCTCCAATCGTAATGTTGACTAAGGCTACAGGCGATAATTTGGGAGGCCCTCCAGCTAACCTGGTGGTTCTCAGAGGAGCACCTACATAGTCCTCTGGCTTGAGCAGGGTCCTGTCCACCACTGTCATTCCTGCCCCAGTGTCTCTCAAACCAGTAGAAGGCTGGCCATTCAAGAGGACACTTCTCAAAAACCTACAAGTGTTCTGTTTGATAGTTGCCAGTACTTCGGCGTACTGGTCCCAGGCCCCAAGGGACACTAAGGAAATCTCTACGGGAGCACCAAAGGTGATCCCAGTAGAGGAGGGGAGGATGGTGGCCACCACCTCAGGTACGGAGTAGGGGTAGGTCAGGCAGACAGCCTGGACTCCAAGTGCCTTACCCTTACACTTGAGGTCACCCCTTCGGTGGTCCAGAGCCCCACAATCCCAACAAGTGCCGGGAGTGCGGGGTACGGTACTGGAGCCACTGGGACCCTGCTTTGCAGCAGGCGGACCACTACTCTTACTCCCACCCACAACAGACTTATCCCCACTAGGTTCTTGGGTCTTCGGAGAGGAAGGTTTTGATTTACCCGACTGTGACTGCTTTTGGGACTCCTCAGCTTTCTGAGAGGCCCCCTTTTCTTTGTCCTTGTCCTTCCCACTGGAGTCCTTAGGGGACACCCGGTGGGAGACCCACTTGTCAGCCAACCTAGCCAGCTTAAAGGGGTCCAAAATGTTCTGGTCAGCAACATACTGACGCAGCTCTGGTAAACAGGCTTCCGAAAAATGCTCAAAAAACAAAAGGTGGGACAATTCAACAAACGTTTTCACTTTGCAACCATCAATCCACCCCATCATGTTCATGTGCGCAGCACTCACCCAGTCAACCCAAGACACATTCTCTTGTTTCTTAAAATCCCTGAACCTTTTAACGTATTGGGTAGGCGTCTTGCCAAACTCGGCAATCAAAGCAGTCTTCATGCACTCATACTGAACACTTTCTTCCACAATCAGTTTCAGAATACAGTCATATCCAGTTTGAGGCACTCTGCTTAACAAACACTTAGCCCAATCTCTTTTATCTACATCATGAATTGCACAAGCCATCTCAAACGCTTCAATCCATTGGAGGATATCAGAACCCTCCCCATACACACCAACCAAATCTTTCATAAACTTGGTTGCTGGAGACCTGACACTCTCAACTGGTTTAGATGAAGTCTCCACTCAAGCTTTCTCTAACTGGATTCGCTGACATTCAGTGTCCCGGTTCTTGAGTTCGAGATCCTTATCTTTGAGTTCACAATCCCTATTCTTGAGCTCCACTTGTTGTGCCAACTCCTCTTTCTTAAGCTCAGCATCTATTTCCAACCTGCGGTATTCAAAGGCCAATTTCATCCTCAATAACTCAAGTTCCAAGGAATTGCTGGGGTTCGGAACAGAGGCAGCAGGAATGGTGGCATTCCCAGAAACAGATTCAGCAACAACCCCCAGGGTAGAGTCCTCATTGGTTGCATCCCCCCCTTCAAGAGTTTCAGCATCAGTCTGGAAGTCCACCAGGGCAGCTATCAGCTCAGCCCTAGATTTATCCACAAAGTCTAACTCCCTGGCTTCACAAGCATCTTGGAGAGCCTCTAAGCTTGTCCGAGTCAATTTACAATTTGCAATAGATTCCATTGCTTGTAATGCAGTTATCTTGTACACAACTAAACCTCAATTTAACAAAGTGCAGATATCCATGTAAGTGGCACGGGTATACACTGATTCTTAAAACTATAAGCATCCCACCTCTGCCACCAGTGTAAAGACTGGAGGGGGGGTCTGTACCCCTGCTCTCTATGTGCTAGAGGAGAGGCACAGAGGACCCCAGCCAAGATTCTCTATTGTTGGTAGCAATGGATGAGCAATCAAGGCCTAGCTTCTCAGGAGGTGATGCAGGCTGGTTCTTAAGTACAGTGTAGTTCCGAAGCACCCACAAAGGAATGTCCACACACTGTATCGGTTAAAACACAGTCTTTATATAATTAGTATTCAAGGTTATGTACAATATCACAATAACTCACTTTGTATGTAATGGCAAATATACAGTTCTACGTGGTACCACAATTACTATTAGATCTCTTTAAAGTACATCAACTGTACGGTTAAATGTCACACAAATCAGTTCGTAAAGGAAACCAACAATAGAGATAAGAGGAAAGCAGTTGGTTAGAACAATTGGCAGAATACTGGCCCCGATGCCTAGACACAGTTCTGTGTGGAGATACCCCCACCTGGACAACCTGTAGAATAAATATATATCACAAGCCCAGTCCATATATTGTTCACAAGAGACTTTCCAATAGTTCTGCAACCCCAAAGTACCCGGTGTTGTAGCGTTCCTCGTCGAGAAATCGACGGCCCTTCTTGAGTGCCCTCCCTTTAAGGCAGGTGTCACGGGTCGTCGAACGTCCGATGGAGAACAGGGTGAACTACGGCGGTGAAGTGGCAGCTTCTTTCCTAGCGGTGCTCGTCGACTGGGAAGCGTAAACGTCCTGCAAGGAAGAGGCGTGCGGGGCAACTCGATGTCGATAGTTCTGGACCGCAAAGAGTTTGAAGAACTGTGGCCCAGCAAGGGTTGTCGAGTCGTCAGCGTGTCTTTGGTCTTTGGGTGGCGGGAAACCCACCGGCGGATACTCCTCGGCGCGTCGACGGTCTGGCTTTCTCCACTGGGATAAAGAGGGCGACGATGCGTATGAGAACGTCCTTGGTTCAAGAGTTCTTCTTAGGCAAATTGGAGCACGGCGGCAACGGTCGGAGACGGCGGTCGGCGACGTTGGTGGACAACAGTCCGGGCGCTTCTCCTTGGGATTCCCCGGCAGTCCCTGTCTCGGGTCGGCAGCCTGTCGTAGGTCTGTCTACCAGGGAGCTTTGGCAAAGATCAGCTGCTGCACGATGGTCCCTCATAGCTCGGGAAGAGGGCACCTTACCAGGTCCTCTCTGGGTCAGTCCTTGGAGACACAGCAGCTTTTAGATTGGTGAAGAAGAGCAACAGCAATTCTTCTCTTCCAGCAGAGCTTCAAGGTCAAGCGTCAGTTTCCGCCCAGTTACTCTTCGTAGGTTGGACTTCAGCTCTGAACACTTCTGAACACGATTCCTAGCAGTGAGAGGTCCCCAGATATACTGTTGATCTCCCATTCATTCTCAAGCATCCAATCACTACAAAGGGCATTCAGCAGTCTGTCAGCCAATAAGGCGCAAAGTGCATTCAGGCCATTCACTTCTCCCCAGACACTCACAACAGGTTATTTGTATTGGGACAAGTACCACGCCATTCAACACTACACACTGCATTCATATGAGTTTCGGGCAGGGCTGTCTCAGTCATTGTGTCAAACACCAGAAACCAGACATCCACAACAAGAAGTGCATATTCGTCACACACTCCATTCACCCGGGTCCCACCCACAGGTGGGTGTACCCACAACATACGGTCATTGGGAAGGCTCCAGCCAGTCTAGTCGGCACCTCCCCACACTAACCTATATGGAACTTCCACCCAACAGCCAGTCAGGGGGAAGGGACAGAGTCAAGGCTTCCCAGGACTTCGGGAAGATCAAGATCAAAGAACCAACTCCAAGATGGCCGCCCGCCTACATTCGCCAGGTCACACATCCCACCTCAGTGTGAACCCGGCCTGATTGGCTCCCTTCCCGCTCTTCAACCAATCCTGTCGCCGGCAGGCGTCAAGCCGGCACACCCACTAAGGCCACACACCAAGGCTTCCTGTCTGGAGCCTGTCCGGAGGCGTCCAAGGCCTGGGCCCCGGACCCTGGCCCCATTTCGGTAAGCCTATCCCGAACTTACACCGCACCGTCTCTTTCCCTTGAAATTATCCCACATGCGCAATGGTCGGCATCGCCGTTCGCCCATAATCTATGCCCGCTGCATACACCACAGCTATAGTGGGGGAACTCGCTGGATGATTCAGCCTGCACACGCTGACGCCGACCCACACCGCAGAGGCGGTCACCTGCCTCGCAACAGTAAGACTCTTTATCAACACAGACATAGACTATTCGTTACATTCAATCAATACCAGACAGGATCGTTGCATTTCCTGCTATTGTGCTCTCTGCCTGTTTAATGCCTCCCACTACCCGTAATATTGATAGACACACACCCTCTGTCTAGTCTTCATGTGTGCCTCTAACTACCACATTCAGTATATATAGCTGTTTCCCTGGCCCAATTGCAATATTCAAATCTAGGTGTCTCACAGTGTATGCATTTTTGAACTGCTGTTCTCTGGCCCTATTGCAATATTCAAATCTAGGTGTCCCACAGTGTATGCACTTTTGAACTGCTGTTCTCTGGCCCTATTGCAATATTCAAATCTAGGTGTCCCACAGTGTATGCATTTTTTAACTGCTGTTCTCTGGCCCTATTGCAATATTCATATCTAGGTGTCCCACAGTGTATGCATTTTTGAACTGCTGTTCCCTGGCCCTATTGCAATATTCAAACCTAGGTCGCCAGAAACTACTATGCAACTGGGTTGTGCCTCATGGTCGCTTAGAGACCACTGTGCTACTGGGTTGTGCCTTATGATCGCTAGAGACGACTGCGGTACTGGGTTGTGCCTTATGGTCGCTAGAGACCACTGTGCTATTGTGTTGTGCCTTATGGTCGCCTAGAGACCACTGTGCTATTGTGTTGTGCCTTATGGACGCTTAGAGACCACTGTGCTATTGTGTTGTGCCTTATGGTCGCTTAGAGACCACTGTGCCATTGTGTGGTGCCTCATGGTCGCTTAGAGACCACTGTGCTATTGTGTTATGCCTTATGGTCGCTAGAGACCACTGTGCTACTGTGTTGTGCCTCATGGTCGCCTAGAGACCACTGTGCTACTGTGTTGTGCCTTATGGTCGCTTAGAGACCACTGTGCTATTGTGCTGTCTAACATATATAGCATCCCAGCTCTCACCGTCCTATCCCACAACCATATCATGGAACTAAGGCACTCCACCACACACGCTACTCCCCCCAAAATGCCAGAGATCCTACTCAGGCAGCACAGACTCAGAACACGCACATTCCCCATAGCATTCCTCTCCACACCCATGCAGGTAACACCTAAGAACTCACGCCTAGGTTCGCGCACCCATGCTAAGACCCTCTGCCTGCCATACACCATTACCCACAAGCTCCTTAACAAGGCTCCGACGCTCGCTCCTCCTAGACTTCACATGACCAATAAGCCTACTCACACTACCAAAAAGCTCATTCCAACTACCGACCTCAAACCACCACAATCAAAAAAGCTCCAACACCTTAAATGTCCTCTATTAAATGTTCGCTCACTCAACGCCCATGCTTTAGAAGTCAATTATATTATTACCAGCCATTTTTCTGTTAGCCTTAACAGAAACATGGTTGCATTCTGCATCTGGCCCTACTATCAGCCTAGCTGTACCGCCAGGTTACTCGATCTTAAGACAGGACAGATCAGCTAAAACGGGAGGTGGGGTCGCACTAATTTTTAAAGATCCCCTAGCCTTAAGACAGACTCCCACCACCGGGGAAGACACTACTGACATCCTCTCAGCCAAACTCACCCTCTCCCCTAAAGATACAGTAAACACTCATATCATATATAGACCTCCAGGCCCTGTCAATAACTTCACAGGGATAGTCAACCATCTCCTCGGAAAAAACATCATACAAACC
The DNA here is from genome assembly GCF_040938575.1 of Ambystoma mexicanum. Lineage (NCBI taxonomy): Eukaryota > Metazoa > Chordata > Amphibia > Caudata > Ambystomatidae > Ambystoma > Ambystoma mexicanum. The sequence goes on along the minus strand of NC_090938.1, from coordinate 810,633,938 downwards.
TCCAGAACACTGCTTCTAGGAGACCTAAACCTTGGATACAATGATAAACTTGACAAAGCAGCTACCACTCTCGCCAGTAACCTCACAGATCTAGGATTCACACAGATAGTTACTGCCCCAACCCATAACAAAGGCTGTATCTTAGACCGGGTGGCAGATCACAACTGTGGCTCGACCCTCAACTCTAACACAGCCCTTCCATGGTCTGATCACAACTGCCTTCAATTCTGCATCCCCATATCCTTATACTCCAAACCACTTATACCCGCACCGGCCAAGATAGCCAGAAGTGCCAAAAAACTTACAGCAGACAATATACGTCCCTTTCTCAACAACCCCTGCCTAGCACCCCCCTTCTCCTCTGACCCCAACATTCTAGCACAGATCTTCAAAGACACCCTCACCCATGCCATCAACACCGGAGCTCCTCTTGAAAACAAAAAAGAAAAAAATCGTTTCACTCCAACTCATGGTTCACGGAGGACTTATTAAATCTACGCCAATGCAAGCGCCAAGCCCTCAAAACATGGCAGGCCATCCCTGTGATGCCACCAAAGTAGACTTTCTTTGTATTTCTAAAAAATACAAAAGTGCCATATTTCAGGCAAAGTCAGAAACCTACAATAAACGTATCCTGGAAGCCAACTCCCACTCAAAAGAGCTTTTCACCATCTTTAAAGAGCTCACCGTCCCCCCAATCTGTACAGATGAGATTGTTAATGGTGAAGCCTGGTGAAATAGCATCCAACAGCGATGTTAAATAAAATAGACCTTCTTCAAAATGAAATAGCAGAACATTTCAAGGCTCTGCACCCCCAACAGACCCTCGCCGCCAATACCGCTAAAGACCAGCACGCCTCCAAATTCAATTTTTCTCCAATCACCGAAGCAGATGCTCTCCACATCCTCAAACAGCTGAAACCATCTCAATGCAAAGGCGATATATGCCCCCCAACATCATTAAAGAGTGTGCGGCACCCCTCACACCGATCATCACAGCATTCATCAACGCCTCATTCAAGACGGGCATAGTCCCTGACAGCCTTAAAGAGGCATGGGTGCGTCCGCTCTTAAAGAAACCAACCCTGGATCCTGCCCAACCTAACAACTACCTACCCAATACAACGGTCCCATTTCTTCTGAAAATCTTAGATAAAGCGGCACACATGCAGATACAGTCCTACCTGGAAAACAACTCTGTCCTAGTAAAAGGCTGTCCGGATTCCACGAAGGTCATGGCACTGAAACGGCTCTACTAGATCTGAAGAACCAAATCACCCTAATACTAGACAAAGGCAAGCCGGCCCTTTTGCTCCTCCTAGACCTCTCGGCAGCATTTGATTTAGTCGATCATGCCATCCTCACGAACCATCTCACTCAGGCCGCACATTTCTCCAAACAAGCCACAAACTGGATCACCTCCTTCCTCGAAGGAAGAGTAATGAAAGTGTTCTCCAATATAGCTAATGCAGAGCCTACCACCATCAAGTATGGAGTCCCTCAGGGCTCATGCACGGCGCCTACCCTTTATAACTTGTTTACCAAACCTCTCTTTGATAAACTGGACGCACTTGGGATCACATACACCAACTACGCTGACGATACCCAAGTACTCCTCCCGCTCACAGGACTCTACCATCAGGACGCAGCCACCATCCAGAACATATACGCCACCATCCAAGCATGGATGGCCACAAACGGCCTATGTCTTAACGGAGATAAGACCGAAATTCTCATCCTTGGTCAAAAATCCACCCTCACGAACCTCGACCCACTTTACACCAACTTCTGCATAGACAATTGTGTCATCCCAGTTCTACCTTCTGTAAAAACACTAGGAGTCCACATTGACGCCTCACTCTCCATGGACAAACAAGTTAACTCCATTGTTTCTGCCTCCGCCCTGAGCACTAAGCTCATTAATGCCATCAAACCTTTCCTAACCAAAGATAATTGCCGTTCTATTGCCAGAGCCACCATTGGAGCCAAACTAGATTATTGTAATGCGCTACTGGCTGGCACCTCCAACTCCAATCTCAATAAACTCCAAACAACACAGAATAATGCTCTAAGAGCAGCTCTCAATATACCAAAAAGGGACCACATTGCGCAAGCCATAAAGGCAGCACACTGGCTACCTGTCAAAGAGCGCATTACATTCAAAATACTTACCACCGCACACAAATGTATCAACCTGTCTGCACCCTCATACCTGTCTGATACGCTAGCCAGATCTCTCTCCACCAGACCAACTAGGCAATGCCACTCCAATCAGCTTAGGGTCCCACGCATCAAACGAGCTAGAGCAGGTGGAATAAGTTTCCCTTACATTGCCCCTAAGCTATGGAACGCACTACCTAGCACGCTTAGAGCAGAAACCTCTCTCACTGCCTTCCGAAAAAAGCTGAAAACCACGATGCCCTTTGGGCTCCCTGTGCGCTAAACAAATGCGAATAAATAAATAAATAAATAAATAAGGTAACAGGTGATGGAAGGCAAGAGGCGACGGGGGTCATCTTGTCTCCATCAGGAATCTACCGATTCCAATGACAGGGCCTGGGCATCCCAAAATGGAGGACGCTCAGGGCAGCAGTCATTTCAGCACGCAGCTGCCACCAGCCCGTACACTGCTCTGTGAGCCACACACAGGTGCCCATAAACATACACTAGGGGCACAGGGTTGTACCCCCACCCATAGGTGCCATAAGGGTATCCCATGGGTCCGTTCATCAAAACCAAAGGAAAGAGCTGCACCGCCAGGAGTCCCACATGAACTCCTGCGCGGAAAACACAACAGAACACACGATAAAAAAACAATAAAGGACAAGGATACGGAGGCCCTGTCCCTCCGATGCATTTCCAGCATCACAGGTGGGAACCAACGTGACCTGGGCACAAGACAAATGGACTCATGCATGAAATGTGGGTAATATGAATAGTGAATATTCTGAAGGGGAATTCCCTACTCTGTGCGAGACTGGGAAAGGTAATCCAAAAGCAACAGAAACTGTCCCCACAGGTGAATGATCTATAGATTAAACAGTATAGCAATTTACTGCAACCTTGCTTGCTTCAAGGAAGAAAACATTAAAAATAAAAATATAAGGAAAGAACAAGGATCACTACTGGCTGCATGCTCTAATCACTATCTCAGATAGTGTCCTATCCTAAGCTACTTGTTCAACACAATATCACATACAAGTTAACTACAGATATACATTTAAGTAAACCATTCTTGCCATGTTATCAAATTCATTAGACATAAGACCTGATAATAGAAAAACAGTTTACACAATTTATTACAAAAAATATCATTTTTTTCACAAACTCAAATTTACAAATATTTCATTAAAAAAGTCATAGTTATACAGAATCCAAAAGTAATAATTGATAACAACAATCAAACAGAAGAAAGAAAAAGGGCAGTAATCGACATGGAGACTCCCTGCGGGTCAAGATATTCCTACATAAAGCTTGCTACCCGCTGGCTCCTTCAAGTCTATTTATTTCTAAACGAAGCATCAAATTCCATCAAGATAATAATTCATTCATTTGAGAACAGTGTCTCATTAGTTATTTTGACTCTACTTGAGTTACAGAGTCGGGAAAGTCCCACAGTAATACTAATGTCCAATTGCTTTTGTGGAACTATTCGTTTTGTGTGCGAACAATGTCTCACTATTCTTACAACTCTACTAAGGGTATGACCTCCCACACCAAGGGAGTGTCCTGTGCAAGGGAAGTCATGTGGCTGCTGTGGGGCGTCAGACCCTTACGCCTGAATGTACAGAGCTCCACTGCCAGTTGTCGTCCCAAGGGTTCCTGTGAGAGTGGGATTCTTCCGTCAGCAACGCCCGCCCAACGTCGCCCAAGTTGAGCAAGGAGAGGAAGGCGCCCCTCTGGATGACAATGACAAGGAGGAGGAGGAGAACATTTTCTTCGTGTCAAGTGTGGGCATCTTGCAGTCCAAGAATAGGAGGCAGCCACGGTGCCTGGTGCAGGTGAATGGGTCGTCGGTCCCGGTGCTGGTGAACACAGGGGCGTCAGTGAATGTCATGGCGTGGGAACCCTCTGACGCCATGGAAGGCCCGCTGAAAGCTGATGACTCCCAAAGCATGCATTGTTGCATTCAGTGGGACACGACCTATCCCGCTCAATTGGGCATTCATAGCCAATGTAGGACACGGTTAGCCAGCAATCAGATCCCGTTTCTACGTGACTACTGTTAGCAGCAATACCTTGCAGAGTTGTGCGGCAGCAGAGGCGCTTGGCATTCTCAGTTTCGCCTACTCAGTATATGTAGAGGATGTCCAGGAGCTGTTGGCGAAGTACAGACGGCATTGGGCGCATGGCAGGTGATCCGGTGAGGCTACATATCGATGATTCTGTCCAACCGATTGCGTTGAAACATCGCCGGGTCCGTTCCATCTGAGGGACTTGGTTGACAAAGAGCTGGACAATCTTGTCAAACTGGACATCATTGAGAAGGTGCAAGGCCCGACGCCTTGGATCTCTCCTATAAGCCGAAGCAGCCAGATTCGGTACAAATATGTGTGAACATGTGGCTGACAAACAAGGCCATCAAGAGGGAACGCCATCTTACCCTCACCATAGATTACATCATTGCCGAGCTGCAAGGAGCCCGGTTCTTTTCAAAACTGGACTTAAGGGCTGGATATCATCAGGTACATCACCACGTTTACAACTCACTGTGGTCTCTACCGCTGCAAGAGACTGAGCTTCGGGATGTCGTCAGTGGCTGAGGTGTTCCAGAACATCATCCGCTGGGCCCTTGCTGATCTGGATGAAGACATTTGAGTGACTACAATCTCTTGGTCTGACCCTACACCGGGACAAATGTGAGTTCCTAAACACCAAGATAGAGTTCTTCGGTTGTGTCTTCAAAGTAGGGGGTGTGTCACCGGACCCCCGGAAGGTGAACTACAATGTTGAAGCGCGACCTCCAGAGAACGTATCTGAAGTTCGAAGTTTTCTAGGAATGGTCACGTATTGTGGCAGGTTCATCAAGAACCTCGCGTCTCGGTCGGGGCCGCTGCGAGCCCTGATGAAGAAGGAAGTCGCCTGGCAGTGGGGGCCACTGGAACAAGCTGCTTTCAAGGACATAAAAGGATCCCTGATGGCGGAAGACACAATGGCGTTCTTCCATCCATCCCTCCAATCTGAGATCGTGGTTGACGCCAGCTGTTTGGCCTTGGCCGGTGCTCACTCAGATCGACGCCAACTCGAAGGTCCGGCCTGTCGCGTATGCCAGCAAGGCCCTGTCTGAAATGGAGCAGAGGTACTCACAGATCAAGAGAGAGGTCTTGGCGGTCCTGTGGGGCTGTCGGCACTTCCGGCTGTATGTTTTGGGGAGGCCCGTAACGGTGGTCACCGATCACAAGTCCCTGCTGCCCATACTGGCGGGGTTGCCCTCCAAGCCGCCGGCAAGAATTCAGCAGTAGATGCTGGCCCTTCTAGAGTACGGAGTGTCCCTCGTGTATCGGCCTGGCACCAACAATGCAGCCAACTACCTGTCCTAGGCAAAGGAAAGGACAACTGGAGGGGAACCCAAACATCTGTGCAGAGGAGGCAGATGAGCACGTCCTTTTGGTGGTGGAGGCTGCCACTCCAAACGCAGTGCCAATCTGTGAGTTGGAGTGCTTTGTCATCCTGAGAGTGGCTCTGCAACAGGGCTCGTGGAGGTCTGTGGCAGACACATTGGCGGTGAGGACCCAGGAGGCGAAAGCAGCACTGCAGCAGTTGTGGAGGGTTAGAGTTGAGCTAACGTCATCCGAGTCGGGACTTCTGCTCAGGGGTGACCGGATTGTGATCCCGCAAGCGAAGCTCTTGCAGGTGATTGAGCTGGCACACCAGGGACATCAGGGCACCGCCAAGACTAAGGCCCATCTTTGATAAAAAGTGTGGTTTCCGGATTTGGAAAGGCGGGTCAAGGAGTTTGTGGCGGCATGTGTGTGGTGTCTGGCGGCATCCCCTGCGCAAAAGGAACCCATCATAGAGACCATGCAGCGAGGCACCAGACCATGGGAAGTTGTTCACGCTGACTTTGGGTCCACTGGTTGGGACACACTCTTTCTTGTGGTCATGGAAGAGTGGTCCAGATACCCGTAGGTAGAGTTTGTGTAGTCGGTGGCTTTTGAAAATGCTGCCATAGCACTGGAGAAGACCTTTGTCACACATCGACTGTCACAGGTGCTGTGTTTACGGACAATGGCCCGCCCTTCCAAGTGGAAGGTTTTGCCAACATGATGGACGAATATGGGGTCAACCATCGGAAGATCACCCTGGTCTGGCCCAGATCAAATGGCGAGGCGGAGTGCCTGATGAAGACTGTGAACAAGGTCTTTCGCATTGCTCAAGGGCAGGGTCGCAGTCTGCAGAGGACTCTCTACAAATTTCTATGAGAGTACTGCTCTACCCCACATACATCCCCGGGGGTTGCACCTGCTGAAGCACTGTTCAGGCGATGTCCGAGGGGTCTCATCCCTGAAGTGGGCGAGCGTGAGCCGGCAGTCATCGATGATGAGCAAGTGGAAAAGGAGAGGAAAGTAAGGACTGAGCAGGAGAACATCCGAAGAGCACTTCGGCCCCAGCCATTCGTCATCCACAGGGCAAACTGTCGCTGACGTATGAGCCGGCACATTAGGAGCGTGTTTATTTTTTAACAGTACACATTTTTTGAGTGGGTTGGAGAGGCAGCCGGTGGAGCTTGTTAAATCACCTCCTAGTGTCCTGAGTTTTATGAACACCTGAAACATAAATGCCAGGTTAGGCGGCCATTTTGCCCAGGGTTGGCCGTTCCACTGCTTGATGCAGCTCCATGGGCCCGCTACCAGTATTCCCTACAAAGTACATGAATAGGAAAGGAATACCCAAGGCACTACAGATTCCCGGAAGCCCCTACAGAGTGGGAACGGCAAGGAAGCCAGTGACCCTGAAAACAGCGACCGCCCACCATGTCCCAAACCGCTTACAAAGACACGGCTCAGGTCGCACTGCAAAGTCACAAGTACGAGCGTGTTCTTCTTGTAGAGCGGAGAGGACGCAGAACTATATCGACGAAGCAAGAATATTTCTACTGAGGAATGCCAGAACGAGCGAGGCAGAGAAAATGAAGAACCGCGAGAAGACACATTCCACAAACTGGTAAGAATCAAGATGGCAGCGACGTTCTCACTGCCCTTTAAAATGTCTCTAACCCTCATTATAGAAGTTCAGGAGCATTACTTAATCAACCAATCAGTCATCCTGATTCACACTGGGAACAGAGAGGAGTTCCAGAACCAATGTGGGGTGGAGAGCGGGGTACAGCTCCAAGGAGAGGCTTGGAAACAACAGTTGAGGTGGGGATACAAAGGTGTTCCGCCCTCATCCCTTGAAACAAGCGGAGCCTGTGAGGAAGCCAAGACCTGGAAGACTGTGGCCAAGTGCAGCTTTATCAGGCTGTGGGAGCGACTGCTATGGGCGTGGAGACTTGGCTGTAGAGAATGACCAGACCATGCTCAAGCCTAGCTGCAAACCTTCCTGGAAACACAGGCACCCTATCACCAAGCCTCCACCTGCAAACCAAAGGCTCGAGGCATGCCTGTGGAAGGAGGGCAAAAGAAAAGAATATTGACTGCCTGGCAAGAGCTCACAGAAGGGGGGTAAATATCTACCTGCATTATGAAGGACCAGGGGGTGTCTAGAGAGAAGCTGAGCCTGAGAGAAGGAAGTGAAACTAGTGGCTGAGAGTAGCAGCAGAGAGTGAATCCCTGCAGTCCTGATACCAGCGGCATGTCAAGGACCACCACGCCTGCTGGAGGCGTGAAACCGAGCCAATGCCATGAGAAGGGAGCAGCGGGCAGCACCCCACCAGTGGCAACCAGGTGTCCCCAAGAGGAGGCGGCAGGGGAAAGCAGAGGGGCTCAGGACATACATGCCAACATGCGGGATCTCCGGGAGAGAGATTTCTTTACGGAAAGAAGGAGAATTGAATTTTGCTCTTGAATTGCACTGAGATTAAGGGTATTTTAGGAGGGAGAAAGTAAAACATAGCTGCATTTTGACAGAAAAATAGGGAGTCTCCCACCTAAAATGGGAGAGTTGGTATGTATGTGAGGAGGAAGCTAGACCCTGAGTAATCCATACAAGAACCTGCTGTATCATAGCCTAGGGGCGGACTGATAAGAGCAGGGAGCTAGAACCTTCTGTATCATAGCGTAGGGGCGGACTGATAAAGAGTAGGGAATTAGAACCTGCTGTATCATAGCCAAGGGGCGGACTGATAAAGAGTAGGGAATTAGAACCTGCTGTATCATAGCCTAGGGGCGGAGGGATTAAGAGTAGGGAATTAGAACCTGCTGTGACATAGCCTAGGGGAGGAGTGATAAAGAGTAGGGAATTAGGACCTGTTGTGACATAGCCTAGGGGAGGAGTGATAAAGAGTAGGGAACTAGGACCTGCTGCATCATAGCCTAGGGGCGGACTGATAAAGAGTAGTGAACTAAAACCTGCTGTATCATAGCCTAGGGGCGGAGTGATGAAGAGTAGGGAATTAGAACCTGCTGTATCATAGCCTAGGGGCGGAGTGATAAAGAGTAAGGAATTAGAACCTGCCCTATCATAGCCTAGGGGCGGAGTGATAAAGAGTAGGGAATTAGAACCTGCTGTATCATAGCCTAGGGGTGGAGTGATAAAGAGTAGGGAATTAGAACCTGCTGTATCATAGCCTAGGGGCGGAGTGATAAAGAGTAAGGAATTAGAACCTACCCTATCATAGCCTAGGGGCGGAGTGATAAAGAGTAGGGAATTAGAACCTGCTGTATCATAGCCTAGGGGTGGAGTGATAAAGAGTAGGGAATTAGAACCTGCTGTATCATAGCCTAGAGGTGGGGTGATAAAGAGTAGGGGATTAGAACCTGCTGTATCATAGCCTAGGGGCAGACTGATAAAGAGTAGTGAATTAAAACCTGCTGTATCATAGTTTAGGGGCAGAGGGATAAAGAGTAGGGAATTAGAACCTGCTGTATCACAGCCTAGGAGCGGAGTGATGAAGAGAAGGGAGCTAGAACCTGCTGTATCATAGCTTAGGGGCAGAGTGATGAAGAGTAGGGAATTAGAACCTCCTGTGACATAGCCTAGGGGCGGAGTGATAAAGAGTAGGGAATTAGAACCTGCTGTATCATAGCCTAGGGGCGGAGTGATGAAGAGTAGGAAATTAGAACCTCCTGTGACATAGCCTAGGAGCGGACTGATAAAGAGTAGGGAATTAGAACCTGCTGTATCATAGACTAGGGGTGGAGTGATAAAGAGTAGGGAATTAGAACCTGCTGTATCATAGCCTAGGGGCGGAGTGATAAAGAGTAGGGAATTAGAACCTGCTGTATCATAGCCTAGGGGTGGACTGATGAAGAGTAGGGAATTAGAACCTGCTGTATCATAGCCTAGGGGTGGACTGATGAAGAGTAGGGAATTAGAACCCGCTGTATCATAGCGTAGGGGCGGAGTGATAAAGAGTAGGGAATTAGAACCTGCTGTATCATAGCCTAGGGGTGGACTGATAAAGAGTAGGGAATTAGAACCTGCTGTATCATAGTCTAGGGGCGGAGTGATGAAGAGTAGGGAATTAGAACCTGCTGTATCATAGCCTAGGGGCGGACTGATAAAGAGTAGGATTTCGGCCAAACCTTGGGACTTTGTGTTTTAGAATGGAAATGCCACTAGGCTGAATACTCATTAAAATAGTGGTTGTAATAAGACTCTTTTGTGGGCCTGCCATTTGAGGCACTAATACAACATCTCAAACAAATTGTTAGTTTCCAGTCAATTGGACATACTCATGTTAGCGCCAAGAAGATGCAATTTCATACTTGTACCCAGATGGGTCAAGTGTGAGGTGCTTCCATATTATTCACTGTCATCCAGTATTGAAACGAGTTCTGTCCATCTCAAAAAAGGATGAGAGACGTTTACGGTACACACACCAATCATTAGGAGAGGCCTTGAAAACGACCACGAGGTTGTAACATGTCAGCTGTCCATAGCAGGAATAAATTGGATGTCTGCAACTTTTTCCTGCTAATTCCATTATTTCCTCAAATTTTGAGAACACAAGCTAATCGATACTACTGTAAATTAGAGCGCGAGTCACCCATTCAAGAGTCATGACTAGTCTTACCATCCCTAAACCCTGGATGGGGGCACACTGCCTGTTCATGAGTCAGATTATCAATAGGAGTGGCCACTAGGGCACGGATATGCTTCGGAACCCATACACGTTATTTTCTTCTCAAACACATCCATCAATCACAGACTGATTTTGCGCCATTTATGGCACCAATATTGTGATGTATAAAACTTGGCAGAAAGACAACTACTACTGCATGAATGACTATGGTGTATGGATAAATAAGGGTGCTTAAAGAGAAATGTTACCAATAAACTCTGACAATCCCCATGGAAACTGCTGAGGGACACAGGGTGGCTGCATACATGACACAGTGAAGTGTACAACTTAGCTTCTACTCGGATTATCCTCATGAGCTGCTCTGCAGACTTTTAGACGTGTAGCTTGGCTTCAAGTCTGATCATCCTCATGAGCTGCTCTGCAGACTTTTAGATATGTAGCTCGGATTCTACTCGGATCATCCTCATGAGCTGCTCTGCAGACTTTTAGATGTGTAGCTTGGCTTCAAGTCTGATCATCCTAATGAGGGCTCTGCAGACTTTTAGATGCGTAGCTCGGCTTCTACTCGGAACATTCTCATGAGCTGCTCTGCAGACTTTTAGATGCGTAGCTTGGCTTTTACTTGTATCATCCTCATGAGCTGCTCTGCAGACTTTTAGATGCGTAGCTTGGCTTCAAGTCTGATCATCCTAATGAGCTGCTCTGCAGACTTTTAGATGCGTAGCTCGGCTTCTACTCGGAACATTCTCATGAGCTGCTCTGCAGACTTTTAGATGTGTAGCTTGGTTTCTACTCGGATCATCCTCATGAGCTGCCCTGCAGAATTTTAGATGTGTAGCTCGGCTTCTACTCTGAACATCCTCATGAGCTGCTCTGCAGACTTTTAGATGTGTAGCTCGGCTTCTACTCAGATCATCCTCATGAGCTGCTCTGCAGACTTTTAGACGTGTAGCTTGGCTTCTACTCTGATCATCCTCATGAGCTTCTCTGCAGACTTTTAGATGCGTAGCTTGGCTTCTACTCGGATCATCCTCATGAGCTGATCTGCAGACTTTTAGACGTGTAGCTTGGCTTCTACTCGGATCATCTTCATGAGCTGCTCTGCAGACTTTTAGATGCGTAGCTTGGCTTCAAGTTGTCAAGGAGTTCCCCCCTTCTCACCTGACTTTGATCTTTGCTGGATTTCTTGGTCAATGCCTTCTTGCGGACGGATCGGGTCTTGAATAAGGCTGCACGAGTCTCTTCCGACTCTAGCGCGCGTTCAAAGTTCCGGGATGCAAAGATCCAGGAATCCGGAAAATTTACAGAGTGCGCTACTAGCACACGAGTCCAGGAATCAAGAAAGGAAGGAAAGGGACTAGGAATGGGGTTGGCTGGAAAGAACCAAGGAAAACAATACCGCGAGCTATGGAGCACACGTCTGGTCGCTACTTCGCAATAGCATTGAGACCCGTGGAGCCGCGGGAGGCGTGGTCTATTAATAGAACACACTACGCCCAACGTGTAGAGCAAGGAAGGTGTTTCACAGTGGACGGCCATGTTGGGAGTACAAGGGAGTGTAAGCCCCGTTGAGACAAGGACTCATGAGCTGTTCTGCAGACTTTTAGATGTGTAGCTGGGCGGCTTCAAGTTTGATCATCCTCATGAGCTGCTCTGCAGACTTTAAGATGCGTAGCTTGGCCTCAAGTCTGATCATCCTAATGAGCTGCTCTGCAGACTTTTAGATGTGTAGCTTGGCTTCTACTCGGATCATCCTCATGAGCTGCTCATAGACTTTTAGATGTGTAGCATGGCTTCAAGTCTGATCATCCTAATGTGTTGTGCTGCAGACATTTAGACATGTAGCTTGCCCTCAAGTCTGATCATCATAATGAGCTGCTCTGCAGACTCTTAGATGAGTAGCTTGGCTTATACTTGGATCATCCTCATGAGCTGCTCTGCAGACTTTTAGATGTGTAGCTTGGCTTCAAGTCTGATCATCCTAATGAGTTGCGCTGCAATCATTTAGACATGTAGCTTGGCCTCAAGTCTGATCATCCTAATGAGCTGCTCTGCAGACATTTAGATGCGTAGCATGGCTTCAAGTCTCATCATCCTCATTAGCTGCTCTGCAAACATTTAGACATGTAGCTTGTCCTCAAGTCTGATCATCCTAATGAGCTGCTCTGCAGACTTTTAGATGCGTAGCATGGCTTCAAGTCTCATCATCCTCATTAGCTGCTCTGCAGACATTTAGATGTGTAGCTTGGCCTCAAGTCTGATCATCCTAATGAGCTGCTCTGCAGACTTTTAGATGAGCTGCTCTGCAGACTTTTAGATGTGTAGCTTGGCTTCAATTCTGATCACCCTAATCAGCTGCTCTGCAGACTTTTAGATGCGTAGCTTGGCTTCAAGTCTGATCATCCTAATGAGCTGCTCTGCAGACTTTTAGATGCGTAGCTTGGCTTCAAGTCTGATCATCCTAATGAGCTGTTCTGCAGACTTTTAGATATGTAGCTTGGCTTCTACTCGGATCATCCTCACTAGCTGCTCTGCAGACTTTTAGATGCATAGCTTGGCTTCAAGTCTGATCATCCTAATGAGCTGCTCTGCAGACTTTTAGATGCGTAGCTTGGCTTCTACTCGGATCATCCTCACTAGCTGATCTGCAGACTTTTAGATGCGTAGCTTGGCTTCAAGTCTGATCATCCTAATGAGCGGCTCTGCAGACTTTTAGATGCGTAGCTTGGCTTCTACTTGGATCATCCTCACTAGCTGCTCTGCAGACTTTTAGATGCGTAGCTTGGCTTCAAGTCTGATCATCCTAATGAGCTGCTCTGCAGCCTTTTAGATGCGTAGCTTGGCTGCTACTCGGATCATCCTCACGAGCTGCCCTGCAGACTTTTAGATGTGTAGCTTGGCTTCAAGTCTGATCATCCTAATGAGCTGCTCTGCAGACTTTTAGATGTGTAGCTTGGCTTCAATTCTGATCATCCTCATTAGCTGCTCTGCAGACTTTTAGATGCGTAGCTTGGCTTCAAGTCTGATCACCCTAATGAGCTGCTCTGCAGACTTTTAGATGCGTAGCTTGGCTTCAAGTCTGATCATCCTAATGAGCTGCTCTGCAGACTTTTAGATGCGTATCTTGGCTTCTACTCGGATCATCCTCACTAGCTGCTCTGCAGACTTTTAGATGCGTAGCTTGGCTTCAAGTCGGATCATCCTAATGAGCTGCTCTGCAGACTTTTAGATGCGTAGCTTGGCTTCTACTCGGATCATCCTCACTAGCTGCTCTGCAGACTTTTAGATGTGTAGCTTGGCTTCAAGTCTGATCATCCTAATGAGTTGCGCTGCAGACATTTAGACATGTAGCTTGGCCTCAAGTCTGATCATCCTAACGAGCTGCTCTGCAGACTTTTAGACGCGTAGCTTGGCTTCTGCTTGAATCATCCTCATGAGCTGCTCTGCAGACTTTTAGATGTGTAGCTTGGCTTCAAGTCTGATCATCCTCCAACCCAGGCCTCCCTATAGCTGACACCTACACTAGTGCCTCCTCCAAGGAAACTCTTACTGACATCCTCTTTTTCGTGCCTTCTCCTGACCTATGGACTCTTCATATGGTCTCGGTGCTATCTCCTTTCTCCTCTTCTCCCATTAATGGTGGCACCCACTGGGATGTCCTCTTGGCCCCCTTCTGCTCCTCTAAGGCCATCATTAATGTCTACGCTAATGGGACCGTCTTGGTCCAAGGCCCTCAGGCCAACCTCCACCTCTTTGATAGACGCTTCCCGCGCCTCATCAACTTCTTTTCCTCTCCTGCTGTCCCCTCTCCTCTGTCCTTGGATACCTTGCCTCCACCCTCCCACCCTGCCCTCCCTCGGGCTCCTTCTTCTTCACCTCCGCAGGGCGTACCTCTGATCTGTACCCCTCCCCGGAAGTCCTTCAAGGATGGCAACCCTCTCCATATTGCCACTCTTAACTCTCGCTCTGCCGTCAAACATTCCTCTAATATCTGTCGCCTTCTTGAGGAACTGGAGCTTGACATCCTCGGTCTCACTGAGAAATGGTTCACGGCCAGCTCTGTCACCAGCTTTGACACACTTCTACCTGACGGTTACAAGATCCTCTCCGTGCCCAGGCCCAACCGTGCGGGTGGGGGTGTGGCCCTTATCTTTCCTGAGTGGATTCCTGTCACTGTCACTCCTACGCAGACCTACTCCTCTTTTGAATGCTTGTCTGCCGACTCTCTCTCTCTCCTAGCCATTCCCTTACCGTGGCTACTATCTATCGGCCACCTGGTCAAATTTCTTCCTTCCTCTCCAAGTGGGTGGACCTCTCCTCCTCACTCCTGTCCTCAACCACTCAACTCCTCTTTCTTGGAGACTTCAATATCCACCTGGATGCCTCCTGTCCTCCATCTGCACTCTTTTGCGACCTCTGCGACTCTCTCTCACTCTCTATTCTCCCGTCTGGGCCGACTCATTCTGCAGTGCACACTCTTGATGCTCTGATCTCTTCTGACCTCCCCCTCTCTGTCCCTCTCTCCACTCCTCTCTCCTGGAGTGATCACTTTCTCCTATCCACCCACCTCATCTTCCCCACCCCACACGCAAAGCCACCCTCATCACTGTCACCCTCCTTCTCTGTCATCCGACCCATGAAGCGCGTGTCAGTTGAGGCTTTCGCTGCAACCTTCTCGCCCCACCTCCCCCTATGGCTGACTCCCACCCAGACACAGCCCTCTCCACTCTACACTCTGCTATATCTGATACTCTTGATATCCTTGCCCCTGTCATGAGAATCCGCCTGAAGCCAAAAGCCAAATGTAACTCCTGGTATGACTCGGATCTCGGCACCCTTAAACGCAAGTGCAGGGTGGCAGAGAGGAAATAGCGTGCTTCATGTTCATCCTCTGACAAACTGGCCTGCTGTCTGCTCCAAAGGCAATACCGGCTCTCCGTTCTCACCAAGAAGAGAGCCCTTTTCCAAGCCTGCATCTCTGCGGCATCTAACAACTCGGCCGAGCTCTTTAAAATCTGCAAGGAGCTGGCCAACCCTGCTGCAGTCTCTACCTCTCCTGTCCCCTCACAGGCCCTCTGCACGGCACTGGCCTCTCACTTTATCTCAAAAACTCAGGACATCCTGTCCTCACTCTCCTCCTATCACCTCCCCCCTCTGTTCCCTGCTCTTCCTCTGGCCCTTCTGTAGCCACCCCTCATCCCTCCTTCTCTGCCTTTCCCCTTTTTTCTGCTCATGAGGTTTCAAGACAAGTCTGATCTATGAAAGTCTTGTCAAAACAGGTCCACCCCTGTTCCTCTAAAACTATCAAGGACCACATTGACTCCTTGGCTCCTGCCCTGGCTGACTTCTGCAATCACTCCTTCGCCTCTGGAGTCTTCCCATCCCCTCTCAAGCACTCCCTTGTGCACCCCTCCTTAAGAAACCCTCTTCTGACCTTTCCTGCCCGGCTAACTATCGCCCAATCTCTATCACTCCCTTCCTGGGCAAGCTCCTGGAGCAACTGGCCATCTCCCAGCTTAATCTCCATGCTGAATCTGTTGGTAGTCTTCATGACCATCAGTCTGGCTTCAGAGCTGCCAAAAGCACGGAAACTGCTCTCCTGAACATCCGTGAGGACCTGCTCTCGAACCTTGACTCTAACACTCCGTGTGTTCTCATTTTGCTTGATCTCTCTTCTGCCTTTGATACTGTCAACCATAAACCATACCATCCTGCTCAACCGTCTCCTTGATAACCTGGGTATCACTGGTCAGGCTCTGGTGTGGTTGACCTCTTTCCTCTCCAATCGACCCTCCCAGGTCCAACTGGGGTCCTTCCTCTCTGAGATCTTTTTCTCTACCTGTGGTGTCCCCCAGGGGTCTAACCTCTCTCCCTGGCTGTTCAACCAGTATCTGGCACTTCTTGCCCACCGCATCGCCGCTCTCTGCCCCAACTTTCAGTGCTATGCGGATGACACTGAGCTCATTTTCAGGCTACCCTCGGCCTCCTCCTCTCTTCCCTCATCTCTGACTGTCTGTCTATCCAGGAATGGTGTGCCGCCAACGACCTCTGCCTTAATGCCAGTAAGACTGAGATTCTACTCATCGGCACACCCACTCCCTTTTTCCCTGCAGCTCTCTGACCGGCCTCTCTTGGCCCCCTTCCTGCTCCTACCTGCAAGGCAAAAAACCTTGGGGTCATTTTCGACTCCACACTCTCTTTCTCTCCTCACATATCTGACCTCTCTAAGAAGTCACACTACCAGCTACACCTCCTCAGAGGTATCCTTGCTTTCCTCTCCTTCCCCCAGAAGCTCACTGTCTCTAGAGTCATGGTTCTCTCGAAGCTGGACTACTGTAACAGCCTCTATCTAAATCTGCCTGCCTCTACTCTCCGCCCTTTGCAACTCATCCAGAACAGGACTGCAAGACTTGTCCTTGGCCTCAAGCCCAGGGACCATATCTCTCCAGGACTGAAATCACTACTCTGGCTCCCAGTGGCTGCGAGGATTAAGTTCAAAACCCTCTGTATTGTCCACAAGGCCTTCTGGGGCCTTGGGCCAAAATACCTTCAACTCTACCTAAATATCTTCCTTCTCGAGATCTTCGCTCATCTGCCTCCAACTCCCTCATGGTCAGCCGCTTCTCCAAGCAACGAGTTGGGGGTAGATCTCTCTCCGCAGCAGGGGCCTCCCTCTGGAACAGCCTCCCTGCCTCCCTGAAACTTGAGGAGAACCATCTCCGGTTCCGGATGCACCTCAAAACCTTCCTCTTTGCCTCAGCTTTCTCTACCCCTTGTTGCCTTCTACGAGGCATGAAAGGAGGATGCGGACACGGAGGGGTTTCTCAACACGTCTTTATTTCACTTTCACAAACAGTAACTGGCGCTTCTCGTGCCTTACCCAGAACTCCCTTTGTTCCCCAACTCCCCGTTCTAAACTCCGCCTCTCCAACGGCGGGAGCTAAACAAGTTAACCCATTGGTGGCCGGCAACACCACCCCCGAACAATATGTCCAAACATCAACTCAGCACTCTTCAACAAGCCTCATAGGTTTCTTGATGGTTCGCCGTGGTCTCTCATCTTGGGCAACTGGCCCTAACGTTTCCTGAGTTCCTGCTTCATGGCTTGTCCCTCCAGGATCTCCTACCGGAGGGGTCCACAGGTTGTCTTGCGGCTCTCGCGGTTCTGGGGAAAACGGTCTCTGAGGTAGCTCCGTTCCCTCTCGCCTGACATAGTGTCTGAATTGCTGACAGTTCCTGGTGACAGCTCTGTTTTGATCTTCGGCTGTCACCATCCTACCTTTCAGTGCGGTTACCCTCATGGGACTTGGGGAAAACCGCGGATCCGTCTTTCTGGGCGTTGACTGTTGGACGAGAACTTCATCTCCTATGTGGAAATCTTTTGTCACTGCATGGTGGCGAGTGTCAGTGTCTCGTCTTGCTCTCTCTTTGGCTTCTGCATCCTTTTGGAGTATGTCCATGTCCGGCGGCTCATCGCTTGACGGGTTGCGTGGTATGCGGGTTCGCACTTCGTAGCGGAGCATTAGCTCGGCGGGTGTCTTGTTCGTGGCTTCATGGGGTGTGTTTCTATAGTCTCGTAGGAGTCGACACAGTGCCTGGTGGAGATTGACTGCTTCGACTCTGGCCCTCTGTATCGTCTTTTTAATTGACGCCATGAAGTGTTCTGCCATTCCATTCACTTGCGGGTGGCGGGGGGTTATCTTCATATGTGTGAAACCCAGATGCTTAGCCAGTGCTCCGAACTCGTGGCCACAGAACGGTGGTCCATTGTCAGATTTGACTGTTTTGGGGATTCCCCACTCGCTGAATACTTCCTCCAGTGCCGCTGCTACTTGGGGAAACGCTGTGGTGGTAACCAGTTTGACAATCAGGAATCTTGAATGTTCGTCTATTAGCAGCAGGAGATAGTCACCCGCTTCATGCTGGGTATGAACGGATGGAGATAGCAATCTACGTATTTGGACAACGGTTCCAACAACAAATCGATTCCAGAGACTATAGGTCTTCCGGGGGGGTTCCTTAAATTTTTATGGATCTTGGGGAGTATATAGAAGATCGGAATTCTACCATTCTCTCTCACAAGATATTCTCCTTCTTGTTTGCTAATGAGTTTTAAGTCCACTGCTTTGGTCACTTTATCTCTAATGTTCATAAGTAACTCATTGCTTGGATCCTTATCTATTTTCTTGTAGTGATTGGTATTGGATAGTAGATTCAAACATTCTTCCACATATTGAGTTCTATCCAGAACTACTATTGCACCACCTTTGTCAGCTTGTCGAATGATGATATTAGGATTGGACCCTAAAGATTTTAAAATACTCTGTTCGTTTTTGCTAAGGTTGGAATGGCTGGGAATGCCCATGGATTCAAGTGCTCTTAAATCTTCCAATACCTTCTTCTCAAATACAATAGATTCAGGGGAATAAGAAGAGGGAGGGGCACAGAAAATAGAGGGGTTTCTAAGGCCACTACAATTCTTTGAACCATTAAAAGAGTTATTTTCAAAAAATTCTTTGAGGTGGACTTTTCTCATAAATTGTTGAAACTCCACTCTAAACTCAAAAGGAAATACCATCACCTTTGAGATACAAACACATATCATTTTACCCCTGATGAATGTCCCACATTAATATGTGCCTTTAGGACAGAAACTTGTACAAGTTGGGTTATTGAGAAAGTACCAATAATACCTATATAAAAAAGAAATTCCTCCAGTGTGGAGCTCCACACGGAGCTAATGTAAAAATTAGTAGAATCAACCCGATTTTTGGGATTTCCATGTGTTTTGTGTAGTATAGTCGTTTTATATGTTTTATATCTTGTGTGTTGGATTATGAATTTTATGTAACATAATCATTTTAAGAGTGTTATAATTAAATACATATATGTTTTAAGAAGCAAAAGTTGGCAATATACGGATTTTCGTGTGTTTGTCATTCCTGTGGACATATTGTGTGGTGTTTACACCTTCTTTTATATATGCTACCCTCATGTCCACACACAACCGGATCTTGCCTCCTTCCTTGGGAGCGACCACGAGAGGGGATACCCATGGCGTTGGCCCCGTTGCCGGTTCGATGATACCATCGGAAAGCAGTTGTTGGAGGGCTTCTGACACTGCCGCTTGCATGTGGAACCCAACTCTTCTGGGGTGTTGTGGCACCAGTCTCACCGAGGGGTCGATGTGGAGTCTGATGGGAGGGGCCTTGAGTTTACCCAGCCCTGTGCATAGGTGGGGAATTTTCTTGTGATATCGTCTTGTGTGATGAGGTTTTGTGATCGGTAGCATGCTATAGTGCCGACAGAGTCTCTCGGATTCAGTCTGTTCGAGGTTGCAGTAATGGTGTCTCCCGCTTTCACGTGTATCTCAATCAATCCTAGGCGGGATGCCGTATGATAGCTGAGTAGGCATCGGCTTCTGGCAAGTGAACGGATGATGTGAATGGTTGTGTCCACTTGCCGACCATTCAGGAGGAGACGTTGTGTGAAACGCCCCACTCTCTGCAGGGGGGTGGCAGCTCCCCATTGAAAAATTCTCGAGTGTGATGGCTCGAGCGTCGGCGGGTTTGGTATTTTAGCGTAGTCCTGTTCGCCCATGATATTAACAGTAGTGCCTGAGTCAACCATGAATTGGAATTGGCAGTTCCCCATTTTGATCGGGATTTTGGGGGCCTCCCTGGCCTCTTCATTGTCAAGTATGAGATTGACGTACTCGTCCTGGTCGTACTGATCATATGGCGTGTTGTATGCTGCTTCCTGCTCGTCATGGTAGAATGTTTCAGGCCTATATTCTGCCGGTGGGTAATCATACTCATCTGTGAAATATCTGGTTTGGTCTGCCTGGTCTAGCTGTGTTGGTTACCCCTGTGCTTGGTACTCATCAATGGCTCTGACGTATCGCCTCTGTCCTTGCCCTTGCTGGTAGTATCTGGGTTGATTGTAGTGTGGGGACGTGAGCGGAGAGGCGTCCTGGCGGCCGCTTGGGGGCGCATTGGAGGAAATGGTATGCCCTCTCTATATAGAGTGAAAATGTCCCTCTCTTCCGCAGTTTGTGTATCGTTGTATTAGAGCTGGGCATGACCCAGAGTGTGGGAAGGACATCCCACAGCGGTAGCATTGTTTCTGTTGGCGCGGAACCTGCGTAGCTTGTGCCCTGTATGGTTGCCTTGACGAGGGGGCTGTATGGCTGCGACGAGTTCATTGGTGTCTTGTTTGGGGTTGCCTGCATTGCCCATGGATGAGGCTTGGGCATCAACCCTCTCATGTATGCGAGCAAGCTCACTGACTTCTGGGATGGTGAGGTTTTTTTTCAGTAGCTGTTTCTTGAGTGCGGAGGACAGACACCCTTCTATGACCCTCTGCCTTATCGCTTCTTCTAGAGAAAATGCGTCGAACTGGCAGTTTGCTCCCTTCACTCTTAAGCGGGTTATGAATTTGTCGACTGTCTCTTGGCAATTGGGTGCATTTGTTAAATAGATACCGCTGGTAGTCGCGGTTGACTTCGATGATGAGGAGTTTGTCTAAAGCCCCAATCAGGTTTGTGAACGTATTTTGTTGAGCTGCGGGGATCGTTTTCACAACTGTCTTTATTTCGCCCCCCACCAAATTGAGGAAGATGTCCCTGATGTTGGGGGAGTCGCTGTCACCAGATCCCCTCACGTAGTGCTGAAAGTCTTCCATCCAGTCAGTCCATCATGGCCCCTTGGTGGCTTGGGGCACCATGGTGAATGGCGGGGGTAACCGCAGCTGTATTGGTTTTGTCTCGCGGACCAGTTGGGGGGATCCAGGATTGGACACAGGGCTGCTCATGTTGCTGGGCGGTGGGAGCCCGCGGGCGTACAATCAGTCCGAATGCAGCAGGTGAGCGTGGACTTGTACTCACTTGAGAGTCCGGTGACAGGAATGGGCCCTTAGGAGAGGAGGGCTGGAGCGTGCAGCCGGAGGGTGTGGGTGGGATCAACGGCACACATTCCTGGAGAGGATCTGGCGGACTGCCAGGACCCAATGCGCACTTCCCAGTGCTCGTGCAGCTGTCTGGCACGCCGTACCAGGCGTGACGATGGAGGAGGAGAGGAGTTCGGCGTGTAGGCAGACGCCCACGCGCATGCGGCGGATTGCCGTTACACGTACTGGAGGAGGAGGAGTAGGAGGAGACTCGGCAGTCATCCGAGCAAGGATGTGGCGGATTGCCAAAGGAGGACTCCGTTGTGCGCACGGACAGCCTTCGTCGCCAGTGTTGCCTTCTACGAGGCCTGAAAGGAGGACGCGCACACGGAGGGGTTTCTCAACACATCTTTATTTCACTTTCACAAACAGTAACTGGCGCTTCTCGCGCCTTACCCAGAACTCCCTTCGTTCCCCAACTCCCCGTTCTAAACTCCACCTCTCCAACAGCGGGGGCTAAACAAGTTAACCCATTGGTGGCCGGCAGCACCTCTCTACCCTGCTAAAATCACTGAAACTGCACTGAATCTGCAACTGGGCCACTCACCGATCTCGGTCCTTGGCCCAGCCACTCTTCCCTGCATTGCCTCCCTGGCGACCCCTGCACTGTGGGACTGTCTCTGTATCCCTTCAGCCCCGCCCCTCCCAGCACTTGTCTGCACTTACCTTGCACTTGCCACCAGCGGACCCTTATTATTTATCTTGTATTCTACTAACACTGTACTGCACTTTCCCCTCTCCCTTTCCCCCTGCACTTTTCCCTTCCCCTTTACCCTTGCACATGCGCGATCTGAATGTCACCTGGCCTAGTAGGATCATTGTCTGTCTTCCCCTTGTCCCCCCCGCCTCGTCGAGCCTTGAAACACTTGTGCATAGGCGCGTTACAAATGCCATATCATATCATATCATATCCTAATCAACTGCTCTGCAGACTTTTAGACGTGTAGCTTGGCTTCAAGTCTGATCATCCTAATGAGCTGCTCTGCAGACTTTTAGATGCGTAGCTTGGCTTCTATTTGGATCATCTTCATGAGCTGCTCTGCAGACTTTTAGATGCGTAGCTTGGCTTCAAGTCTGGTCATCCTAATGAGCTGCTCTGCAGACTTTTAGATGTGTAGCTCAGCTTCTACTCGGATCATCCTCATGAGCTGCTCTGCAGACCTTCAGATGCGTAGCTTGGCTTCAAGTCTGATCATCCTAATGAGCTGCTCTGCAGACTTTTAGATGTGTAGCTCGTCTTCTACTCGGATCATCCTCATAAGCTGCTCTGCAGACTTTTAGATGTGTAGCTTGGCTTCTACTCGGATCATCCTCATGAGCTGCTCTGCAGACTTTTAGATGCGTAGCTTGGCTTCAAGACTGATCATCCTAATGAGCTGCTCTGCAGACTTTTAGATGCGTAGCTTAGCTTCTACTCGGATCATCCTCATGAGCTGCTCTGCAGACTTTTAGATGAGCTGCTCTGCAGAATTTTAGATGTGTAGCTTGGCTTCAAGTCTGATCATCCTAATGAGCTGCTCTGCAGACTTTTAGATGCGTAGCTTAGCTTCTACTCGGATCATCCTCATGAGCTGCTCTGCAGACTTTTAGATGAGCTGCTCTGCCCAATTGTAGATGTGTAGCTTGGCTTCAAGTCTGATCATCCTAATGAGCTGCTCTGCAGACCTTTAGATGTGTAGCTCGGCTTCTACTCGGATCATCCTCATAAGCTGCTCTGCAGACTTTTAGATGTGTAGCTTGGCTTCTACTCGGATCATCCTCATGAGCTGCTCTGCAGACTTTTAGATGCGTAGCTTGGCTACAAGTCTGATCATCCTAATGAGGGCTCTGCAGACTTTTAGATGCGTAGCTTGGCTTCAAGTCTGACGTCTAGATGTGTAGCTTGGCTACAAGTCTGATCATCCTAATGAGCTGCTCTGCAGACTTGTAGACGTGTAGCTCGGCGTCTACTCGGATCATCCTCATGAGCTGCTCTGCAGACTTTTAAACGTGTAGCTTGGCTTCTACTCGGATCATCTTCATGAGCTGCTCTGCAGACTTTTAGATGCGTAGCTTGGCTTCAAGTTGTCAAGGAGTTCCCCCCTTCTCACCTGACTTCGATCTTTGCTGGATTACTTGGTCGATGCCTTCTTGCGGACGGATCGGGTCTTGAATAAGGCTGCACGAGTCTCTTCCGACTCTAGCGTGCGTTCAAAGTTCCGGGATGCAAAGATCCAGGAATCCAGGAAATGTACAGAGTGCGCTACTAGCACACGAGTCCAGGAATCAAGAAAGGAAGGAAAGGGACTAGGAATGGGGTTGGCTGGAAAGAACCAAGGAAAACAATACCGCGAGCTACTGAGCACACGTCTGGTTGCTACTTCTCAATAGCATTGAGACGCGCGGAGCCGCGGGAGGCGTGGTCTATTAATAGAACATGCTACGTTCAACGTGTAGAGCGAGGAAGGTGTTTCACAGTGGACATCCATGTTGGGAGTACAAGGGAGTGTAAGCCCCGTTGAGACAAGGACCAGGAAGTCCAAAAGGAGAGTGTTCTGTAGGTCATGACACAAGTCTGATCATCCTCATGAGCTGCTCTGCAGACTTTTAGACGTGTAGCTTGGCTTCTAATCGGATCATCCTCATGAGCTGCTCTGCAGACTTTTAGATGCGTAGCTGGGCGGCTTCAAGTTTGATCATCCTCATGAGCTGCTCTGCAGACTTTTAGACATGTAGCTTGGCTTCTACTCGGATCATCCTCATGAGCTGCTCTGCAGACTTTTAGATGTGTAGCTTGGCCTCAAGTCTGATCATCCTAATGAGTTGCTCTGCAGACTTTAAGATGCGTAGCTTGGCCTCAAGTCTGATCATCCTAATGAGCTGCTCTGCAGACTTTTAGATGCGTAGCTTAGCTTCTACTCGGATCATCCTCATGAGCTGCTCTGCAGACTTTTAGATGAGCTGCTCTGCAGAATTTTAGATGTGTAGCTTGGCTTCAAGTCTGATCATCCTAAAGAGCTGCTCTGCAGACTTTTAGATGCGTAGCTTAGCTTCTACTCGGATCATCCTCATGAGCTGCTCTGCAGACGTTTAGATGAGCTGCTCTGCAGAATTGTAGATGTGTAGCTTGGCTTCAAGTCTGATCATCCTAATGAGCTGCTCTGTAGACTTTTAGATGCGTAGCTTAGCTTCTACTCGGATCATCCTCATGAGTGCTCTGCAGACTTTTAGATGAGCTGCTCTGCAGAATTTTAGATGTGTAGCTTGGCTTCAAGTCTGATCATCCTAATGAGCTGCTCTGCAGACTTTTAGATGCGTAGCTTGGCTTCTACTCAGATCATCCTAATGAGCTGCTCTGCAGACTTTTAGATGTGTAGCTTGGCTTCAAGTCTGATCATCCTAATGAGCTGCTCTGCAGACTTTTACATGCGTAGCTTGGCTACAAGTCTGATCATCCTAATGAGGGCTCTGCAGACTTTTAGATGTGTAGCTCGGCTTCTACTCGGATCATCCTCATGAGCTGCTCTGCAGACTTTTAGACGTGTAGCTTGGCTTCTACTCGGATCATCTTCATGAGCTGCTCTGCAGACTTTTAGATGCGTAGCTTGGCTTCAAGTTGTCAAGGAGTTCCCCCCTTCTCACCTGACTTCGATCTTTGCTGGATTACTTGGTCGATGCCTTCTTGCGGACGGATCGGGTCTTGAATAAGGCTGCACGAGTCTCTTCCGACTCTAGCGTGCGTTCAAAGTTCCGGGATGCAAAGATCCAGGAATCCAGGAAATGTACAGAGTGCGCTACTAGCACATGAGTCCAGGAATCAAGAAAGGAAGGAAAGGGACTAGGAATGGGGTTGGCTGGAAGGAACCAAGGAAAACAATACCGCGAGCTACGGAGCACACGTCTGGTTGCTACTTCTCAATAGCATTGAGACGCGTGGAGCCGCGGGAGGCGTGGTCTATTAATAGAACACTCTACGTCCAACGTTTAGAGCGAGGAAGGTGTTTCACAGTGGACATCCATGTTGGGAGTACAAGGGAGTGTAAGCCCCGTTGAGACAAGGACCAGGAAGTCCAAAAGGAGAGTGTTCTGTAGGTCATGACACAAGTCTAATCATCCTCATGAGCTGCTCTGCAGACTTTTAGACGTGTAGCTTGGCTTCTAATCGGATCATCCTCATGAGCTGCTCTGCAGACTTTTAGATGCGTAGGTGGGCGGCTTCAAGTTTGATCATCCTCATGAGCTGCTCTGCAGACTTTTAGACATGTAGCTTGGCTTCTACTCGGATCATCCTCATGAGCTGCTCTGCAGTCTTTTAGATGTGTAGCTTGGCCTCAAGTCTGATCATCCTAATGAGTTGCTCTGCAGACTTTAAGATGCGTAGCTTGGCCTCAAGTCTGATCATCCTAATGAGCTGCTCTGCAGACTTTTAGATGCATAGCTTAGCTTCTACTCGGATCATCCTCATGAGCTGCTCTGCAGACTTTTAGATGAGCTGCTCTGCAGAATTTTAGATGTGTAGCTTGGCTTCAAGTCTGATCATCCTAATGAGCTGCTCTGCAGACTTTTAGATGCGTAGCTTGGCTTCAAGTCTGATCATCCTAATGAGCTGCTCTGCAGACTTTTAGATGCGTAGCTTGGCTTCTACTCGGATCATCCTAATGAGCTGCTCTGCAGACTTTTAGATGCGTAGCTTGGCTTCAAGTCTGATCATCCTAATGAGTTGCTCTCCAGACTTTTAGATGCGTAGCTTGGCTTCTACTCGGATCATCCTCATGAGCTGCTCTGCAGATTTTTAGACGCGTAGTTTGTCTTCTACTCGGATCATCCTTATGAGCTGCTCTGCAGACTTTTAGATATGTAGCTTGGCTTAAAGTCTAATCATCCTAATGAGCTGCTCTGCAGACTTTTAGAGGTGTAGCTCGGCTTCTACTCGGATCATCTTCATGAGCTGCTCTGCAGACTTTTAGATGCGTAGCTTGGCTTGAAGTTGTCAAGGAGTTCCCCCCTTCTCACCTGACTTTGATCTTTGCTGGATTTCTTGGTCGATGCCTTCTTGCGGACGGATCGGGTCTTGAATAAGGCTGCACGAGTCTCTTCCGACTCTAGTGAGCGTTCAAAGTTCCGGGATGCAAAGATCCAGGAATCCGGAAAATTTACAGAGTGCGCTACTAGCACACGAGTCCAGGAATCAAGGAAGGAAGGAAAGGGACTAGGAATGGGGTTGGCTGGAAAGAACCAAGGAAAACAATACCGCGAGCTATGGAGCACACGTCTGGTCGCTACTTCGCAAAAGCATTGAGACGCGTGGAGCTGCAGGAGGCGTGGTCTATTAATTGAACACGCTACGTCCAACGTGTAGAGCGAGGAAGGTGTTTCACCGTGGATGGCCATGTTGGGAGTACAAGGGAGTGTAAGCCCCGTTGAGACAAGGACCAGGAAGTCCAAAAGGGGCGTGTTCTGTAGGTCATGACAGCATGCCTCCTCCGAAGACCTGTTCCTCCGGGTTGGCCCAGGTGTATAAAGTGAAATCTTCTGAGCAGTCGAGGGGCCTTGAGATTAGAAAGTGGTTCCAGGTTCTTTCACTAGGAGGATATCCATTCCATTCAACCAGGTATTGAAGCTGATCCCGTGTATACCTGGAGTCACATATTCGGGATACTTCATATTCCAATTGGTTATCGACCAGCAGAGGAGGAGGTCGGCAGGATTTCCGGGAGGATTGGGTGTAGGGTTTTAATAAGGATGTGTGAAATACTGGGTGGATTTTCTTCCAGGAGTCTGGTAGTCTGATCCGGTATGAAACTGGATTGATAATTTCCTTGATGGGAAATGGACCATAGTACCGAGGGGCCAACTTGTTTGGCCGTAGATGTTGCGGTAGTAATTTCGAGGACAACCAGACTTGATCACCAATTGCATAAGAAGGACCTGGTCTTCTTTTGGAATCCACATACCTCTTAGTCTGTGTTCTGGCCTTCTCTAAGTTTTCTTTGGCCTCCTGGTGTACATTGATGAGGGTTTCTATCCTGGAGTCGACAGTAGGTACTGGTGTAGGATGAGGGAGAACAGAGGGTAGAACCGATGGATGGAAACCTTGGCTACAATAAAAGGGACTGGCCTTAAGTGCTGAATGATCGGAATTGTTGTAGGCGAATTCAGCCACGGGTATCAGGAGCGACCAGTCATCTTGAAACTTGGTGGCGAAACATCGAAGATACTGCTCCAGGGTCTGATTAGCACGTTATGTGACCCCGTTGGTTTGGGGATGATAACCAGATGAGAGGGCGCGTTGGATTCCCAAAATGCGACAGAGATGTGTCCAGAATTGAGAGACATATTGAGGTCCTCGATCAGATATGATCTTGGAAGGAAGTCCATGCAGACGGAATATGTGTTCCAGGAAGAATCTAGCAAGCTCGGACACGGATGGTAGCTTTTACAGGGGTGTAAAATGAGCCATATGAGTGAACAGGTCTATGGTAACCATGATGGTCGTGTATCCTCGGGAAGGTGGAAATTCCACAATGAAGTCTGTAGCAATGTATTCCCATGGCCTTGTTGGCAGTGTAGGTTGCAGTAGAAGACCCGCCGGTCTCTTGTTATCATGTTTATTTTGACTACAGATAGTACAAGCTTTGATGTACTGCTGTACGTTGGTCTTCATTCCAAAAAAACTATCGTTGTATGAGGCGGAGGGTGTTGGTTATGCCACAATGTCCGAAGTGAAGGGTATCATGACAGAGGTTTATTATTCTTTGTTGTAATTTCTGTGTAGGAATGACCAGTGCATTGTCCTTGAATAAATATCCTTCCTTAACTCTTCCATGGATTCTTCCTTGAAATATCCTTCCAGAGGTCTGAGGATTGGGTTTGCACTCAAATTTCTTCCAGGAGGTTGACTGCTTGAGCTACAAAGATCGTGTGGGGAAACATCTTAGGATAGGCCCTGTCTTCAGCAGCTACATAGTCAGGACATCGAGACAAGGCATCAGCAATCAGGTTTTGTGATCCTGGAACATGAGTGATGTGGAACTGGTACTGGGCAAAGAAGTAGGCCCAACGCGCCTGACGACTGTTCCTGCACTCCAATGACTGTAGAATTTGAAGATTCCGATGGTCCGTGCGGACCTGAACTGGATATCTAGCACCCAGAAGTAGATGTCGCCATTCAGTGAAGGCTTGGCGGATGGCTAACAGTTCCTTTTCCAGGACGGAGTAATGTGTCTCACTGGGAGTCAGGGTTCGTGAGAAGTAAGCAATGGGGTGTTCCAGTTTATCCTCAAGTTCCTGCTTCAAGACCGCTCCTATGGCATAGTTAGAGGCATCCGTTTCCACTAGGAATGGCCGATTTATGTCGGGTTGGGCCAAGATGGGGGCTTGCGTGAACTCTGTCTTTAAACGTTGGAATGCCTTATCTTGCGGTGTAGACCAGATAAAGGGGGTGTCTTTCTTCAAGAGGGCAACGATCGGCTGAACGATCTCGGAAAAGGTAGAAATAAACTTCCGGTAGAAGTTGGCAAGCCCCAGGAAGGATTGAACTTGTTTCACGGACGTGGGAGCGGGCCATGCCAGGTAGTGAACAGAAGTAACGTAAAACAAGCATTTTTCGGGTTTGGCTAAAAGTTTGTGTTCACGGAGTCATTGTAATACTGCCTTTACATGTTCTTCATGCTTTAGAGGATCCTTGGAAAAATCAATATGTCGTCCAGATAGACAATGACAAAGAGGAATAACATGTCAGAAAACACCCTATCCATAAAACGTTGAAAAACTGCGGGGGGATTAGCTAGTCCAAAGGGCATGACTAGATATTCATATGACCAAAGGGTCTTCTAAAGGCTGTTTTCCATTCATCTCCTTCCCGGACACGGACCAAATGATAGGCACCCCGGAGATCCAACTTCGTGAATATTACGGCGCCTCTCACAGCTTCCAGGATATCCGACATCAGGGGCAGTGGGTACCGATCTTTGAGGGTGCATTGATTTAAGCCACGATAGTCGAGGCAAGGTCTGAGTTCCTTGGTGTCCTTCTTGCGGAACAAAGAACAACGAAGCACCCGCTGGAGATTTTGAGGGTCTTATGGTGCTGTTTTCAAGGATGGTATCCAGGTATTCTCGGAGGGCCTTTTTCACTGGTTCGGAAAGGATGAACATTCTGCCGAAGGGAATCACTGCTGAGGGATCTGTATCTATGGCACAGTCTTCAGGTCTGTGAGGGGGTAAGGCCTGGACTATAGCAGTTGAAAATACATCAGCATATCCCTGATAGGCCTCTGGGACTTGTATGATGTTGGAAACCATGAGTGGTGTTTTCTGGTCTCTTAGTGGTTCTTTACGGGGTGTCGAGGAGGGATCCAGGAATAGACAGTGGGACATACAGAACTCTGAGCCTAGGAATAGTGATCCTGCTGTCCAATTGATATACGGATTGTGCTTCTGTAACCAGGCCATACCCAATACCATGGGGTAATGAGCTGACTTAATGATGTTGAATGTAATCCGCTCTTGGTGATGGTTTCTAGAAAGCTGGATCTCTTTTGTCTGCAGGCTTATGGGTCCTGAAGTGAGGGGTCTTCCGTCGATTGCTTCCACCGGCTGCATGGTGCTTCATGTCTCGTATGGAATATGATGACTAACAACCCAGTCTTGATCAATGAAAATTTCCATAGCTCTGCAGTCTACCAAGGCCAAAATGGGATAGGTCTTATTCTTGGAGGGCGACAGGAAGGCCTGTAGTATCACCAGATTGTTTTGTCCAGGAGAGTTCAAGGATGGAATTGATGTGGAGCAAACATCTCTCTACCGAAGCTCTGCTCCATGTAGGATCAGGAGCTGGCATTTCCCGAACGCCGAGGAGGGGCTAGAGGACACTCCCTAACCAAGTGTTTGTCTGAGGCACAATACATGCACAACCTCGTATGAATCCTTCTCATCTTTTCTTGTGGGGATTGTAGTGATACACAAAATTGCAAATTTGCCAGGCTTTAGATGACAGCATTAGCCGCTGAAAGCCAATAGTTTATTCAAAGTGTGTGCCAAAAATGCTGACAGTAGTCTGTTGTAGCACTTCCATTACGCAGTAGTGAGCTACAAGGAATATGCAGGCCTAGTAGGGGTGGTAGGTCACATTATGCATTGTAGATAGACAGGCAGGGCGGAGGCCCCAGTTCTGTAGCTAATAGACATTATTGGAGTGTTTGGAACATTATGGCACCTATATAGCGCTTAGATAGCCAATCTTAAGCGCTATGAACACTAAGCTATGAGTGAATGCCTTTTAGAGCTTGCTCACATAGGGTTAATTCATCTTGGCTTCTCTTAAAATATTCTGCCTTTCTAACTGTAGCCCTGCATGGCTTTGTAAACAAATCCTGTTTCCCTGAGAAGGCCTGGTACGGCCTTGCCCACACGCTGATAAGGACATTCCAGTGCTTTCGCAAAGAGGACTCCAAGGGAGGGGTAGGAGCGAGCAGGGAGCATCACAGAATTGGGTTTTACCATGACCAAGCCTATATTTTGCACAGGGAAAGTTCTGGAACTGTGTGTCATAGACTGACAGCACAAGATTATAAAAATGCATGCCCACAAGACTCAGGTGGGAGATCGATCGGTGGACTTGGTTCGAGCAAAATGGAGTGTCCGGAACCTGCTGTTCTGTTAGCACCCTGCAGCGCTGTCCTCTGAGCGGGGCTGGCTACAGCTAGCTTATGAGGGCCAGGGTCTCCCAGTGCTTATTGAAGGGGCGTAAGACTGTGTTTCTCTATGTTTCTCTAGTTCTATGTTTCTCTATATTTTGTATTTCTCTAAGTGTTGTGTTTTGTAATCTTCTCTAAGTTGAATCCCAAGATGTTGCTGAAATTCACTGTTTAGAATAAATGCTAAAACTTTTGAAGGTGTCATTTGTCACTAGCATGAGTTCACTGCTCGGCACAATTGAACCTGTATTTTGGGCTGAATTGGGTAATTTTTGCTCTCAAGGGCTGGTCCCGAGGAAGATTTTCCCCATATCAAGACATTTGGTGGCAGTTTGGGGATATGTGCAGAGCAGTGCCTTGCTGTGAAATGACTAATTGTGTGAGAGAACACAGTGCAGAGTGAGGAGCAGGCTGTCGCATTTCCTTGGTGGTCTCACTGCAGCTCTGAGACACCAAAAAAAGACAGCATGTTGGTGTCGGGTTGCCGCGGCCGATAGCTTGTGTGGTTAAGACTTTCCCCTTCAGTAAATCAGTCATGGCTGACTTACTGCTTGGGAATGAAGCAAGGGAGCACAAGGCGATAAACAAACGGGAAATGGCTATGTTTAAAGCGCTCCAATGAATGGTCAAGAAAGATTTATGTTCAATTAGGAAAGAATTTTATCATGCGGTTTCCCCAAGTTAAAGTTGCAATTTGAAATGCAAAGTGAGACGGAGTTCTCAACTCTATTCTGTCATGAGGGCAGGAAAATAGTTGCGAGGATTTGACATGCAAATTGTGAATAGATCTAAACATTGAGATCCAGCCCCAGTGTGCTAGCGAGTGGGGGGCTGTAATGTAAGGAGGCGAAGGTTCGCTTTTTAAATGTATGCTTTTGAAGTGTTGACATTCCTGAAGATAACGTGGGAATGAGCAGAGTTTAGGAGAAAGAGTAACATCTGTGTTGAGAGCCTAAAGGGTTTGTTTTTTGGCAACTGTAAATTCCATGTGCTGGTGGTGCATTCTGTTTAAGGAAACACACTAACATGGCTACATTGCATTTTAGCTGTGCCATGCTTACAATGGGTGAGAGACTCACTTAAAAAGAAAGTGAGTGAATGGTATTTAGATTTTCGATGTTTGTGTATTGATTTGAAATTGCAGAATCAGTTTGCAATGGTTGGGGGGAAAAGACAATTTATATTTTCTAAATTGCCCCTAGAGTATTTTGACTGTTCCCACGCTATGCCTTGGATTTGCTGCTAAAAGACAAAGTACTGTTGCGTTATAAGTGATGTATGTTTTTGAAATAGTGACCTGTTGACTGGGGTACATGGTGAAAAATGTTGTTGACACATTAACAGCCCACAAGCAATATAGAGTGTGGGTTGCTCTTGCAGGAAAAACGTGCAGGGAGCTGCACTACACATGACATGTTTTAAATGCACTGAAATAATTGGTTTTAATTTGGCAATGGTACAACAGAATGAAAAATCTGTGTGTGATAAGACAGCACAAAGATTTTGTGGGTTGCGGGTTCTTTTGAAAGATCGCACATTGCATTGGAGTGAGTTTGTGAAGCCAAACTACAAGGTTACGAGGAAAAAGAAAAATGTATGCCTTTAAATGGGACATTGATCAGTTTAAAACAGGCTAAAAGACGCTTTGCCTATTTGCAAAATTACATGGAGTTGAATCTGATGACAAGAAAAAGTGTCTCTTTTGAAAATAAGTCTTGCTGTGCAGAGCTTGTGCCTTGAAGATAACTTGCACTGTCTTGGGCGAGGTGCGCAAAAGAAAAAAAAACTGTTGGAGGAAGGTAGGAAAGCAGAATGCCGCGCTCCTGTTCAGTAAAATGGTGTTTATAAAAGCTGGCAGATATGGGAGCTTTTCTGAGTTGCTGAAGCAGTGCAGGAAACAGTTAATCTGAATGAACTGTCTGAAACAAGTGCCTTCCACTGAAGCCGCCCCAGTTTAAGAGTTATAGGCAAGAGACAAGCTTGCTGCGTGGTGTGGCGCTGCCATGTGCACAGGGAAGATAAACAATGACATTCCTGCATTCCATCCCCTGTGAGAGACACCGTCAGTGTGAGCAAAGACTGAGGAGGGGGGTGCAAAGACAGAATGCTGAAACTGGACTGAAGGCAATAATTGCCGTGAGTGAGAAGATGAAAAAGAGTGCAATCTACCTTACACATGCTGATGTACGCATGCTTTCTGACACTGGCATGCAATAACAGAGCTGATCAGAAGTAAAGAATTAGCCCAGTATCAACACAGCAAGGAAAAGAAATGCTGCATGCAAATGGCAGGCTGGGCGCATCACGCATCTGGACATTTGGGGAAACTGTGCATCTGTGAATGGGCTAAGAAAAGACAGCTGCCCATTTCAAGAGACATTGCCGTGCAAGCTGCATCCCCATGCGCCATGTGATGTGATGTGAAGTGAAGAGACATTGCTGTGCAAGCTGCATTCCAGTGCTCCATGTGATGTGAACTGAAGTAAAGCGCTGTGCACTGGAGAAGAAACCTCTAGGCGCTTTGAGAAGTGAAATTACACAGCTGGCAAAATGCAAGCTACATTGCCAGGGCTGGAGTAACTGACAAAGACATTATGGTGTTCCAGATGGAAGCAAAACTGACAAAGGTAGCCGTTTTGCAAGAGACAACATGCAGAGCGGGGCTTTGGAGTATAACATGAACACTGCACATTAGCCATGATCCAGAAGCCTCACGGCTTAGTGCAAGAATTAATGATTTGTTGAAGCAAATAAAGGAACTGATTCAGACTATCGCTCTCAAAAGGGTGGCCCAAGAAATCAGTAGACACCCTTTGGAAAAATGACAAGTAAAAAACCAGAGGCTTGAAAGACACTAGCTGTATGGAGAAAAATAAACAAAGCTGCTTGTGCAACTGCAGGTGGTATGGGACTGAAGGACTTTACCTTTGAAAAAATGGAGTGATGCCAGCAGGGCAACCTAAATCAAGATCATGAAACACTGAAAGCAAGTTGGCGCCTGGCATTCGTGATCGCTTTGGTAAAAAAGAAAAGCATTGATCCATTGAGAAGTGCGACCTGGGTACTTATTATATGGCTTTTGTAAAATCACAGATCAGTCTGAAGTACCATTGACCAACTAGGATCGCATTGCACAAATGAGTTTGTGATTAGGCAATTACACCCCGTATGGTTGAGTGTAGATAATCCCCCAGTAATATGCAGAAGGGTGACAAATAATTGTGGTAGCAATGATAAAGTGTGTAGTTACCTGATGAGAATTCTGAAGGTAGGGGTGGTGTTAAGGGAAGGGGTGGATAACGCTGATGTTGTAGTTCTGATGACATCCTAACGTGAATAACAATGACATTGTACTTTTGATGAAATCCTAACATTTCTGTTTGTATTTTGCCTAGGCAAAAAACCAAGACAGTTGCGTGCCATGATTGGGGTAGATGTGTGCAATTTGCGGGTGGCACTGATCAGTCAAGCAGACGCATTCTCAGAGAAAGCGAGTCACTGTGAGATGATATGTGAACTTTGAACCTGTCCTGCACCGCACTCAATGCTGCTAACATGCATGACGTATGAGGACATTTGTTCTGCAACCTGCGAGAAGTGTCCAACAGAGTAATAACTTTTGCTGAACTGGCACGGTGCAGACTTGGCTAGTTATCAAACATTTGATGCTGCACATTCAAATGATGCAGTTGCTGGAAATAACCTGGTTGATATGTATTGCCTTTTTTTTGTTAAAAGGACTGTGGACAATGAGTGTTGGACTGTGACATCATGCACCACAAACAGCTGTGTGACACAGCACTTGAATGCTAACACATTGAAAAATGGTTTTTAAATGCACTTTTTGAGATGAATCTGAAAAAAACTAAATGTTTTGCTCTTCCAACTGAATTGCTTTAACCAGAGATGCTACTTCTACGTTGCACGTAAGCAGGAAAATGATTTATGAATTGTTGGGGCAGCAGGATTATGCAAGCAGGAGCGTAATATATTTTAAGATAAAATGAGTGTGCACACCAAAGTTAGCTGTGCGTAGGTTAAGGTTCTTAATTTGAAGTAATGCTGCCAAGTGTGTGAGCTCTAATTTGAGATGGTAACCTTTGAAACACTGGATACTTTTACAGCCAGCTTAAGGCGGGTAAATGAAACCATGACTGACTTGATATTTGATTTTATGACACAGAGTGTGACACGGTTTTTGTTAAACCAACCAGTTTCATGTTTCTGTGGGGACGGCTGTCTCCAGCACACTAATGCAAAGAGTCACCTTTTGATTGTAGACATGTAGAATAATTCCTTGGAAAAGCGCTACAAATGAGTATCCACATGGAATTGCTAGCGTACTGGCCTGGCACATTGTCAGGCATCTTTTGTCACTGACTCATATGACTGGTGCTTATGAAATCCTAGGCCCAAATGTTTCAGTGAATGGATCCAACAATTTGTTTGTTTTATGTTTTTTCTGACCAAGAACTGCAGCGAGTGTTCTCGCCAAGATTTTATGGACTATAATTTGACTAAATGCATTTTACACAATGGTACAATGAAACAGCCACTGCTGGATGGTAGTATTGTGTTTGTATCTAAAACTAATATTGTATATGGTAGGCATCCCACTTGTAGAAGGGTATTCTCCAAGTCACACAAGGTAGAAACTGTGAACATGTTAGATTTTCCAGTAGTAAGACAACATTTAAATTGTAGGCTGGTAATGCACACCTCTATTATTACAGTGATACACTAAGACATATATTTATCACGAGGCAATGTTTCCTTAGTATTACCAAGCTGCTACAAATGGAGTCCATTTCTGTGGCCCATCACCAGAGTGCGCGTAGCTAGGCAGCTAGATTCATTAATTGCGGGAGTAGCGGGGGGTAACAGGAGCTTTATATGCTTTTGACATAGAAACTGTGCACAGTAAGCTAGCCACTATGGGTTCTGATGCCAGCTCTGCTATAAAACTTCTGGGCTAGTGGGCCCATTGATACGCCCAACACTGCTACAAGTATTGGCCACCACCTCAGATGGCAGAATTTTAGGTATGAAGTCATTTTTTCTGCCATAGGGCAGGTCAACAAGACTGCTAAATACACACAATGCATTTTATGGCAAACATTGTTTAATCAGCAGGTGTTGGCTTTTCGCTCCGAGTGGGGGCGACCATCCTCAACCCACTGGCACACAAAGCTACAGTTACCAGCAAACATATGGATCAAACCGCTTGCTTTTGATTGCATGAATAACACATGCCATGCTTTAATGCAAATGAGTAGAATTGTTTTTATTTAAGATAACCTGGTGCCCATGGGTTGACCTTGCTCATGAAATTGGATGGTTTTTGGTTGGGTTCCACATACATGGGGGAAGTGTCTAATCACACAGCCCATAGTCATGTTTGAATACCCTGGGAACAGGGGGAGGGTAGGCCCTTAGAGTGAAAGGCTGCCAGGTTTTAGAATTGGTAACCATACATAAATGCAATAGTGCATTGTAGATTAGACTACACCGGATTGCCTTGACATTCTAACTGCATGCTGCTTTTTAACTGACAAACAGTTATACAATAATTATTTATGTATTTTTGTGTAGGCCAGGTTTTGGCTAGAGTAAATGTCCATGTTCACTTTGTGTAGGTATTTTTGTGTAGGCCTGGTTTTGGCATGGGTATATGTCACTGTTCACTTTGTGTACATTTTTGTTTAGGTAGTGATTTTACTAACCTTGCATGCCACGCTGACTAACCGCTAGAAGATAGTTTGCTTAAACCTCTTGCAAAGCCCCAATGTCTTTATCACTGCACTACGTACTATGTTGATGGGTATTAGCCAGCATTGTCGCACATACTTTGAATAGGGGTGGAGTGTAGTGATACACAAAATTGCAAATTTGCCAATCAGGGCTTTAGATGACAGCATTAGCCGCTGAAATCCAATAGCTTATTCAAAGTATGTGCCAAAAATGCTGACAGTAGTCTGTTGTAGCACTTCCATTACGCAGTAGTGAGCTACAAGGAATATGCAGGCCTAGTAGGGGGGGTAGGTCACATTATGCTTTGTAGATAGACAGGCAGGGCGGAGGCCCCAGTTCTGTAGCTAATAGACATTATTGGAGTGTTTGGAACATTATGGCATCTATATAGCGCTTAGATAGCCAATCTTAAGCGCTATGAACACTAAGCTATGAGTGCATTCCTTTTAGAGCTTGCTCACATAGGGTTAATTCATCTTGGCTCCTCTTAAAATATTCTGCCTTTCTAACTGTAGCCCTGCATG
Source organism: Ambystoma mexicanum (assembly GCF_040938575.1). Classification (NCBI taxonomy): domain Eukaryota; kingdom Metazoa; phylum Chordata; class Amphibia; order Caudata; family Ambystomatidae; genus Ambystoma; species Ambystoma mexicanum. The sequence continues at coordinate 810,596,854 of NC_090938.1, read as the reverse complement.
GCTTCGTAAACAAATCCTGTTTCCCTGAGAAGGCCTGGTACGGCCTTGCCCACACGCTGATAAGGACATTCCAGTGCTTTTGCAGAGAGGGCTCCAAGGGAGGGGTAGGAGCGAGCAGGGAGCATCACATAATTGGGTTTTTCCATGACCAAGCCTATATTTTGCACAGGGAAAGTTCTGGAACTGTGCGTCATAGACTGCATGCCCACATGACTCAGGTGGGAGATCGATCTGTGGCCTTGGTTCGAGCAAAATCGAGTGTCCGGAACCTGCTGCTCTGTCGGCACCCTGCAGCGCTGTCCTCTGAGCGGGGCTGGCTACAGCTAGCTTATGAGGGCCAGGGTCTCCCAGTGCTGATTGAAGGGGCGTACGACTGTGTTTCTCTATGTTTCTCTAAGTTCTATGTTTCTCTATATTTTGTATTTCTCTAAGTGTTGTGTTTTGTAACTTCTCTAACTTGAATCCCAAGATGTTGCTGAAATTCACTGTTTAGAATAAATGCTAAAACTTTTGAAGGTGTCATTTGTCACTAGCATGAGTTCACTGCTCGGCACAATAGAACCTGTATTTTGGGCTGAATTGGGTAATTTTTGCTCTTAAGGGCTGGTCCCGAGCAAGATTTTCCCCATATCAAGACAGCGATATAGGTCCACGGAAGGCACCTATCTGCATGGGTTCTAGTTCAGAGACTGAGCCTGGGTTTGTGTCCGTCTTGGTGGTACTCTCAAAGGACAATTTCGGAGGATTACCTCTGGATTTCTTCTTCTCTGCCTTCCTTTCCTGGATACGGAAATCTATTTGCATGGCAAGGTCCATTAGTGCCTGGAATGAGTTTGGGCGAGCCACTCTGGCCAACTCATCCTTAATCTCCTCATTCAGTCCTCTCCTGAAAAGGGTAAAACTCGCCTCAGGGGACCAATCAGCTTCCTTGACTAATTGCTTGAATCGGGTAACATAGGTGAGCATATCCTGGGATCCTTGCTGAAAGTCTAACAGGCGTTCCTGGGCACTATAGACCTGCTCTGGACGGTCAAACATGGTCTTAAGGGCTTGTATGAAGCCATCATAGTCATCTAGGAGAGCATCGCCAGAATTAACGAGGGGTGTAGCCCAGGTTAAGGCATTTCCTGAAAGGTGGGAAATTATGAACCCCACCTTAGCCCTGGGAGTTGAAAAGTAGTAGGGCTTAAAAGTAAAATGGAACAAACATGAATCCAGGAATCCGCGAAGGGTTTTTGCCGACCCATCGTATTTGTCCACTATGCCGCCCAGCAACACACTTTCTTTTGTGGCAGAATCGCGGGATAGAACTAATTGTTTGAGAGCAGCGTTTTCCACCTTTAGATTCTGCACCTCGGTTGATAGCTCTTGCATGCCACGCATCAGGTCCTGGGTGGCCGCTTCCATGTCCATATCGAGTTCGGTCGGGTGGCGTCTCAAACTGTCAAGGAGTTCCCCCCTTCTCACCCGAGTTCGATCTTTGCTGGATTTCTTGGTCGATGCCTTCTTGCGGACGGATCGGGTCTTGAATAAGGCTGCACGAGTCTCTTCCGACTCCAGCGTGCGTTCAAAGTTCCGGGATGCAAGGATCCAGGAATCCGGGAAATTAACCGAGTGCGCTTCTAGCACACGAGTCCAGGAATTAAGAAAGGAAGGAAAGGGACTAGGAATGGGGTTGGCTGGAAAGAAGCAAGGAAAACAATATCGCGAGCTATGGAGCACACGTCTAGTTGCTACTTTGCAATAGCATTGAGACGCGTGGAGCCGCGGGAGGCGTGGTCGATTAATAGGACGTGCTACGCCCAATGTGTAGAGCAAGGAAGGTGTTTCACAGTGGACGGCCATGTTGGGAGTACAAGGGAGTGTAAGCCCCGTTGAGACAAGGACCAGGAAGTCCAAAAGGAGAGTGTTCTGTAGGTCATGACTCAAGTCTGATCATCCTCATGAGCTGCTCTGCAGACTTTTAGACATGTAGCTTGGCTTCTACTCGGATCATCTTCATGAGCTGCTCTGCAGACTATTAGATGTGTAGCTTGGCTTCTACTCGGATCATCCTCATGAGCTGCTCTGCAGACTTTTAGATGCGTAGCTTAGCTTCTGCTCGGATCATCCTCATGAGCTGCTTTGCAGACTTTTAGATGAGCTGCTCTGCAGACTTTTAGATGTGTAGCTTGGCTTCAAGTCTGATCATCCTAATGAGCTGCTCTGCAGACTTTTAGATGCGTAGCTTGGCTTCTACTCAGATCATCCTAATGAGCTGCTCTGCAGACTTTTAGATGTGTAGCTTGGCTTCAAGTCTGATCATCCTAATGAGCTCCTCTGCAGACTTTTAGATGCGTAGCTTGGCTTCTACTCGGATCATCCTAATGAGCTGCTCGGCAGACTTTTAGATGCGTAGCTTAGCTTCAAGTCTGATCATCCTAATGAGCTGCTCTGCAGACTTTTAGATGCGTAGCTTGGCTTCTACTCGGATCATCCTCATGAGCGGCTCTGCAGGCTTATAGACGCGTAGCTTGGCTTCTACTCGGATCATCCTCATGAGCTGCTCTGCGGACTTTTAGACGCGTAGCTTGGCCTCAAGTCTGATCATCCTAATGAGCTGCTCTGCAGACTTTTAGATGTGTAGCTTGGCTTCAAGTCTGATCATTCTAATGAGCTGCTCTGCAGACTTTTAGATGCGTAGCTTGGCTTCTACTCAGATCATCCTAATGAGCTGCTCTGCAGACTTTTAGATGTGTAGCTTGGCTTCAAGTCTGATCATCCTAATGAGCTGCTCTGCAGACTTTTAGACGTGTAGCTTGGCTTCAAGTCTGATCATCCTAATGAGTTGCTCTCCAGACTTTTAGATGCATAAATTGTCTTCTACTCGGATCATCCTCATGAGCTGCTCTCTAGACTTTTAGATGTGTAGCTCGGCTTCTACTCGGATCATCCTCATGAGCTGCTCTGCAGACTTTTAGATGCGTAGCTTGTCTTCTACTCGGATCATCCTCATGAGCTGCTCTGCAGACTTTTAGATGCGTAGCTTGGCTTCAAGTCTTATCCTAATGTGCTGCTCTGCTGACTTTTAGATGTGTAGCTCGGCTTCTACTCGGATCATCCTCATGAGCTGCTCTGCAGACTTTTAGATGTGTAGCTTGGCTTCTACTCGGATCATCCTCATGAGCTGCTCTGCAGACATTTAGACGTGTAGCTTGGCTTCTACTCGGATCATCCTCATGAGCTGCTCTGCAGACTTTTCGATGTGTAGCTTGGCCTCAAGTCTGATCATCCTAATGAATTGCTCTGCAGACTTTAAGATGCGTAGCTTGGCCTCAAGTCTGATCATCCTAATGAGCTGCTCTGCAGACTTTTAGATGTGTAGCTTGGCTTCTACTCGGATCATCCTAATGAGCTGCTCTGCAGACTTTTAGATGCATAAATTGTCTTCTACTCGGATCATCCTCATGAGCTGCTCTGCAGACTTTTAGACCCGTAGCTTGGCTTCTACTCGGATCATCCTCATGAGCTGCTCTGCAGGCTTTTACATGTGTAGCTTGGCCAGTGGTCGAAGTGAGTGGGAGCGGTTGGGAGCGGTGCTCCTCTACTTTTTTAAATTAAGTTTTGCTGCTCCTATACTTTTATTTTTTTTAAAAACCATTCCGGAATGGTTTCGTTTTAAAATAAAAGTGTAGGAAGCGGTTGAAACTTGCACTTTCAGTGCGCTGAACTGAGCATTCCCTTAAACAGCAGGGGCATGTGTTTGGGGGTGTGTATTGTGCGTGGGAGGCGTTGTGGTAATGGGGTTTGTGGGGAGGGGGTGTAGGCTAGCAGGGAACATAGTTCCACTACTTCTTTTCGTACACTTCGACCACTGAGCTTGGTCTCAAGTCTGATTATCCTGATAAGCTGCTTTGGAAACCTTTAGATCTGTAGCGTGGCTTCAAGTCTGATCATCCTAATGAGCTACTCTGCAGACTTTTAGACGTGTAGCTTGGCTTCAAGTCTGATCATTCTAATGAGCTGCTCTGCAGACTTTTAGATGCGTAGCATGGTTTCAGGTCTGATCATCCTCATTAGCTGCTCTCCAGACTTTTAGATACGTAGCGTGGCTTCAAGTCTGATCATCCTAATGAGCTGTTCTGCAGACTTTTAGATGCGTAGCGTGGTTTCAAGTCTGATCATCCTAATGAGTTGCTCTGCAGACTTTAAGATGCGTAGCTTGGCCTCAAGTCTGATCATCCTAATGAGCTGCTCTGCAGACTTTTAGATGCGTAGCATGGTTTCAGGTCTGATCATCCTAATGAGCTGCTCTGCAGACTTTTAGATGTGTAGCTTGGCCTCAAGTCCGATCATCCTAATGAGGTGCTCGGCAGATGTTTAGATATGTAGCTTAGCTTCAAGTGTGATCACCCTAATGAGCTGCTCTGCAGACTTTTAGATGAGCTGCTCTGCAGACATTTATATGTGTAGCTTGGCTTCAAGTCCGATCATCCTAATGAGCTGCTCTGCAGACTTTTAGATGTGTAGCTTGGCCTCAAGTCCGATCATCCTAATGAGGTGCTCGGCAGATGTTTAGATATGTAGCTTGGCTTCAAGTGTGATCACCCTAATGAGCTGCTCTGCAGACTTTTAGATGAGCTGCTCTGCAGACTTTTAGATGTGTAGCTTGGCCTCAAGTCTGATCATCCTAATGAGGTGCTCTGCAGTCTTTTAGATGTGTAGCTTGGCTTCAAGTCTGATCATCCTCACTAGCTGCTCTGCAGACTTTTAGATGTGTAGCTTGGCTTCATGTCTGATTATCCTAATGAGCTGCTCTGTAGACTTTTAGATGTGTAGCTTAGCTTCAAGTCTGATCATCCTAATGAGCTGCTTTGCAGTCTTTTAGATGCGTAGCGTGGTTTCAAATCTGATCATCCTAATGAGCTGCTCTGCAGACTTTTAGATGCGTAGCTTGGCCTCAAGTCTGATCATCCTAATGAGCTGCTCTGCAGACTTTTAGACGTGTAGCTTTGCTTCCTAACTTCCATCAAACTTGATCATCTGAAAGTAGATCTGCAGATTTTACTGAGGGCAGCATACCATACCTTCTCCTTGGTGTGAAGGGGGTCATTTTCTGCAATTCTGTTTGTATTGCTTGCACCAGAGTTTCAGTGCATTCTTTGAACTTTGTAGTGCAATCATAAATGCTGCCTGCCATCTAAGTGCATGGCACGAGGCATTTCCAGGAAATTCCTATTGAATCCTCCACTTGTACCAGTTGCTAAAAGCTGGCAGATTCCGTAGGAATCTAAAGCATATCAGCCATGATCAGAATCAGGTACTGCCGTATATGCATTCATTGCTAAAAGCTGGCGGATGCCATAGGAATCTAAAGCGTATCAACCATGATCAGAATCAGGTGCTGGCGGATATTCATTCATTGCTAAAAGCTGACGGATTTCATAGGAATCTAAAGCATATCAGCCATGATCAGAATCAGGTTTTGACAGATATGCATTCATTGCTAAAAGCTGGCGGATTCCATAGGAATCTAAAGCATATCAGCCATGATCAAAATCAGGTACTGCCGGATATGCATTCATTGCTAAAAGCTGGCGGATTCCATAGGAATCTAAAGCGTATCAGCCATGATCAGAATCAGGTGCTGACGGATATGCATTCATTGCTAAAAGCTGGCGGATTCCATAGGAATATAAAGCATATCAGCCATTATCAAAATCAGGTGCAGGCGGATATTCATTCATTGCTAAAAGCTGGAGGATTCCGTAGGAATCTAAAGCGTATCAGCCATGATCAGAATCAGGTGCTGACGGATATGCATTCATTGCTAAAAGCTGGCGGATTCCATAGGAATATAAAGCATATCAGCCATGATCAAAATCAGGTGCTGGCAGATATGCATTCATTGCTAAAAGTTGGCAGATTCCATCGGAATCTAAAGCATATCAGCCATGATCAGAATCAGGTGCTGGCGGATATGCAAAATAACACCGTAGATCCCTTACTGCTATGTATCAAAATCAACATGATTAAATTGTTCAAAAAAGTACCAAACTCTGGTATCATGCATTTTTATGAAATTCTCTGAAAACAAAAAGGGCAAATTTCTAGAAAGTTATTTGAAATGTTTATTATTTAGACAAAAAAAATCCTGATGAGCATAAAGGTTGTAATAACAAAGAAGTATAACAGAAATTGTTAAAACACTCACAGTTGTAATTCACAATTTTGTTTAAAGAACAGAAAACAATCAATTATTCTTTTTATGAGAAACAGAAAAAAATATTTTTTAAAATAGGTTCTTCTTTGTTGTAACGTCACAAAGAAGAAATAAAAAAGGAATGGAGTACTAGTGGAGAGAAGATATATGGACAGTTCTTAAGGTAAAAAGTTCTTCCTTCTCTACACAGAACAACCGTATCCTCTCAAACTCTAACTCCAATATTCCTAATGACAGGTCTGCCTACGTGTAGGTGTCAAAAAAATATTTCAAGAAAGATCAAGGTTGACATCATCACAACAACGTTTCGGCTGAAATGCCGCCTGTCTGGCCATAGTTTCTTTACATAGTTGAAAGTTGCCTTCCTCAGGGCGAAAGAACCTCACAACAGTTTAACCCTGTGGGGAAGCAGACATGAAAGAAAATGGAATTAAATTTAAAAGCGTAATGGGAGTGAACTCCAAAGTTTGAGTAAAGTTGCCCTTGTTGTTTAAAAGAGAATAAATTAGGAAATCAATTACCTCAATTTTGTAGGCTGTGGAAAAGTTAGAAATACAGGCGTGAAAACGGGCTCAGGGGCCCACAACAGTAATGCCTGAAGAGCGGAACCAACAGGGCCCTTGGTGTAACTGCATCGGGTCAGGTTGGAAAAAACAACAACTGAAAGGGAAGGGGGAACTTATCAGAATAAAAGTGAAGAAAAGTACAAATAGAGGTTATCCAAATGGGGAGAGGAGTGTAGAGGTATGTACTCACATGTGGATTAAATCCTGTAACTAGATAGAATGCACAGTTGAAAGGTGCAGTCTGCGGAGTATATAGTGCGGAGAGCACATGCGTCGGGTAGGCTAGTGTGGTCCCATATCACTGGCATAAAAGGTGTACAGCCTCTGAAAAATAGAAAATGATGAATAGTGTTAGAAGGATGGACAGATATATACTGTAAACACTAAACTGTGTTTAAGAAAGAACCCACGAGAAATCGTGTTAGAAGAATGGACGGATATATGCAGTAAACACTAAACTGTGTTAAGGAAAGAACCCACGAAAAAATCGCGTCTTACCTATAACGACTTGACCAAAGTATAATGCAGATGTACGAGGGGAACAGCCTTTCTTGAAACCCTCTCGCAACACTCTGCAAAGCGAGCACGAATGTTCATATAGCCTAAAGAGGGCAGGAGGCCTAACTCGCCATTTCATTGGGCCTAAAAATAAGATGGCGGATATGCATTCATTGCTAAAAGCTGGCGGATTCCGTAGAATTCTAAAGCATATCAGCCATGATCAGGAACAGGTGCTGGCGGATATGCATTCATTGCTAAAGGCTGGCGGATTCCGTAGGAATCTAAAGCGTATCAGCCATGATCAGAATCAGGTGCTGGCGGATATGCATTCATTGCTAAAAGCTGGTGGATTCCGCAGGAATCTAAAGCATATCAGCCATGATCAGAATCAGGTGCTGGCGGATATGCATTCATTGCTAAAGGCTGGCGGATTCCATAGGAATCTAAAGCATATCAACCATGATCAGAATCAGGTGCTGGCAGATATGCATTCATTGCTAAAAGCTGGCGGATTCCGTAGAATTCTAAAGCATATCAGCCATGATCAGAAACAGGTGCTGGCGGATATGCATTCATTGCTAAAAGCTGGCGGATTCCATAGGAATCTAAGGCGTATCAGCCATGACCTGAATCAGGTGCTGGCAGATATGCATTCATTGATAAAAGCTGGCGGATTCCGTAGGATTCTAAAGCATATCAGCCATGACCAGAATCAGGTGCTGGCAGATATGCATTCATTGCTAAAGGCTGGCAGATTCCGTAGAATTCTAAAGCATATCAGCCATGACCAGAATCAGGTGCTGGCAGATATGCATTCGCTTTAGACGGATGGGGTGGTGGGCATGTAAGTCTTGCTCTGCGTACCCATGGAGCCAGTCAAAACCTTGACAATTCCTTGACTCAAGACTCTGAATTGTTGCAGAAAAGGCACAGCAAGAATAAATGATTTGCCCAGGATCACACAATTTGCTTAAGTGCTGAACCCGGGATTTGAACCTGGTTAGTGGTTTAGACACTTAGACACACAGGCTTCACATCTATAGTCAATATAAGTATTTGTTAAAGATTGGGTTTGAAAAGATTCAATAATACTTGTATAGCAATGCATTAAAAAGTACACAAATTCCATAAAACACTAACCTGATATTAAATAAATCATTTTGAGCACAAATAATATTATAACTCTATTTTAACCATCTTGACTAGATCATAGTAAATGCTTACACATGTGTGTATGTTTTTAAAACTGTATTCTGAGGGAGAGAAAATGCAATGTAATCCATCTGCTGGAGTCTTGACTTCACACACTTCACACAGCATGTTGTGTTATGCCCCTCCCCCCATTTATCATCACCCTTATTGTAAAGCAGGGGAGCAGCTGTGGTTTCCTGCGCTTTGATATTTCACAGGGCAAAGTGTGAACACTGAGCTTGGAAGGCCCTGGACAGCTGCCATGTGTGGAACGTTTGGTGACGTTATTGAGTACCAGTGCTCTCCTCATGCTTGAAGAGGTCCCAGACCTTAATGAAGCCAAATAGAAGAAGTGCAGGTACTGAGGACCGGTTAGAGCCGGCCCATTTAAACCACTGCTCACATCTATTCCTTGCACTGAATTCCTGACATACTAACAGTTCTGCTCTTCTTATGGGCTTTAGATCTGGGTTTGCCAGGCACTGCCATTACATGCCCAGGTACTCACACCATTTTCCAGTTGCTGCTGCGCTGCTTTGTGTGGCCATTTACTACCATTATGTCAGAACATGGAAAATGTCCATCCCGTGCCCAGGGCTTTAAGTGGGCTGGGGCTAATCAGGGCCCAATCCTGGAAGTCTCTAGAAAGGGCTCCTGAGCCAGGGCCCACCCCGACTAATCCAAGCCATGCTGACATACACAGTTACACAGGCTGCCTGCAGGTGTCAGCACTTTGGAAGTACTGACATCTGCAGACAGCCAGTGTAACCGTGGGTTCGGCCACACGGCTGCCAGATGACTCTGAACTCCACAACAGGAGAAGGGCTGGAGTGCTGAAGAGTCATTATTATGCAACCTTTTAAACGATGTTTCATGACTCTTTACTCAGAAACAAAAGAAGAGACTGGGCCTTTCAGACCTCCTCCTGTTTCGGAGTACAGAGTCATCACGCAGCAGGCAGTCCTTTCAATTAAGGAGCCGTGGTTTTTAACCACGCAGTGCTTTGAATGAAAGAGCTGCTCGCTGCGCGTGAGAGCTGGGGCACACTGGTGTCACATCTTTGGTGCGCCCCAGCTTTCACCAGGCCCCCTCCCCCCATTGATCAGGGGGCGTGGCCTAAGTGTTTTGGGGCTCTGTACGGCCTAGGCACGTGGCGCAGCATGATCCACAATGAGACACAGACACGATGTTGGTGGTTGACTGTCCCGGTTCCGGTCCGGGCGCGAAACGGGTCTCTTTATTCTTGGCCCCGCGTCATGATGTTACGTGTCATGCTGCAGGTCACGTTACACCACATTAAGTACATGCATACTAAGGCCACGCCCCTAATGAGAGACCCCCTCTGTTTAGCATCCTGAATCCACAGCCCATTCCTATACAAAAACCAGAATGATTGGCTTTGCCAATTCTTGCTCTCACTGCTGCGGCTCTAGGTGCAGGTGGCACATCTCCAGCCCCTCTGCCCTCCCCCACCCTCTCTGGTGCTGCTCTTGGCTCCTGCGTTGGCTTTGGCAATGCTTGCTCTCACTTGCTGGTGCTGCTCTTGGCTCCTGTGTTGGCTTTGCCAATGCTTGCTCTCACTTGCTGGTGCTGTTCTTGGCTCCTGCGTTGGCTTTGGCAATGCTTGCTCTCACTTGCTGTTGCTGCTCTTGGCTCCTGCGTTGGCTTTGGCAATGCTTGCTCTCACTGATGCGGCTCTAGGTGCAGGCTGCACATCTCCAGCGCCCTCGCCCCTCCCCCACCCTCTCTGGTGCTGCTCTTGGCTCTTGCGTTGGCTTTGGCAATGCTTGCTCTCACTGTCGCGGCTCTACAGTGCAGGCTACACATCTCCAGCCCCTCTGCCCTCCCCCACCCTATCTGGTGCTGCTCTTGGCTCCTGTGTTGGCTTTGGCAATGCTTGCTCTCACTGCTGCGGCTCTACAGTGCAGGCTACACATCTCCAGCCCCTCGCCCCTCCCCCACCCTCTCTGGTGCTGCTCTTGGCTCCTGCGTTGGCTTTGACAATTCTTGCTCTCACTGCTGCGGCTCTGATGCAGGCTGCACATCTCCAGCGCCCTCTCCCCTCTCCCACCCTCTCTGGTGCTGCTCTTGGCTCCTGCGTTGGCTTTGGTAATGCTTGCTCTCACTGCTGCGGCTCTACAGTGCAGGCTGCACATCTCCAGCCCCTCTGCCCTCCCCCACCCTCTCTGGTGTTGCTCTTGGCTCCTGTGTTGGCTTTGGCAATGCTTGCTCTCACTGCTGCGGCTCTACAGTGCAGGCTGCACATCTCCAGCGCCCTCTCCCCTTCCCCACCCTCTCTGGTGTTGCTCTTGGCCCGTGTGTTGGCTTTGCCAATTCTTGCTCTCACTGCTGCGGCTCTAGGTGCAGGCTGCACATCTCCAGCGCCCTCTCCCCTCCCCCACCCTCTCTGGTGTTGCTCTTGGATCATGTGCTGGCTTTGCCAATGCTTGCTTTCACTTGCTGGTGTTGCTCTTGGCTCTTGTGTTGGCTTTGCCAATGCTTCCTCTCACTTGCTGGTGCTGCTCTTGGTCCCTTTGTTGGCTTTGCCAATGCTTGCTCTCACTTGCTGGTGTTGCTCTTGGCCCCGTGTGTTGGCTTTGCCAATGCTTGCTCTCACTTGCTGGTGCTGCTCTTGGCCCCTCTGTTGGCTTTGCCAATGCTTGCTTTCACTTGCTGGTGCTGCGCTTGGCTCTGTGTGTTGGCTTTGCCAATGCTTGCTCTCACTTGCTGGTGCTGCCCTTGGCCCCTGTGCTGGCTTTGCCAATGCTTGCTCTCACTTGCTGGTGCTGCTCTTGGTGCCTCTGTTGGCTTTGCCAATTCTTGCTCTCACTGCTGCGGCTCTTGGTGCAGGCTGCACATCTCCAGCGCCCTCGCCCCTCCCCCACCCTCTCTGGTGCTGCTCTTGGCTCCTGCGTTGGCTTTGGCAATGCTTGCTCTCACTGCTGCGGCTCTACAGTGCAGGCTGCACATCTCCAGCGCCCTCTCCCCCACCCTCTCTGGTGCTGCTTTTGGCTCCTGTGTTGGCTTTGGCAATGCTTGCTCTCACTGCTGCGGCTCTACAGTGCAGGCTGCACATCTCCAGCGCCCTCGCCCCTCCTCCACCCTCTCTGGTGCTGCTCTTGGCTCCTGCGTTGGCTTTGGCAATGCTTGCTCTCACTGCTGCGGCTCTAGGTGCAGGCTACACATCTCCAGCGCCCTCTGCCCTCCCCCACCCTCTCTGGTGCTGCTCTTGGCCCTGTGTGTTGGCTTTGGCAATGCTTGCTCTCACTGCTGCGGCTCTAGGTGCAGGCTACACATCTCCAGCGCCCTCTGCCCTCCCCCACCCTCTCTGGTGCTGCTCTTGGCTCCTGTGTTGGCTTTGCCAATGCTTGCTCTCACTGCTGCGGCTCTACAGTGCAGGCTGCACATCTCCAGCGCCCTCTCCCCTCCCCCACCCTCTTTGGTGCTGCTCTTGGCTCCTGCGTTGGCTTTGGCAATGCTTGCTCTCACTGCTGCGGCTCTACAGTGCAGGCTGCACATCTCCAGCGCCCTCTCCCCTCCCCCACCCTCTCTGGTGCTGCTCTTGTCTCCTGTGTTGGCTTTGGCAATGCTTGCTCTCACTGCTGCGGCTCTACAGTGCAGGCTGCACATCTCCAGCGCCCTCGCCCCTCCTCCACCCTCTCTGGTGCTGCTCTTGGCTCCTGCATTGGCTTTGGCAATGCTTGCTCTCACTGCTGCGGCTCTAGGTGCAGGCTACACATCTCCAGCGCCCTCTGCCCTCCCCCACCCTCTCTGGTGCTGCTCTTGGCCCTGTGTGTTGGCTTTGGCAATGCTTGCTCTCACTGCTGCGGCCCTACAGTGCAGGCTGCACATCTCCAGCCCCTCTGCCCTCCCCCACCCTCTCTGGTGCTGCGCTTGGCTCCTGAGTTGGCTTTGGCAATGCTTGCTCTCACTGCTGCGGCTCTAGTTGCAGGCTACACATCTCCAGCGCCCTCGCCCTTCCCCCACCCTCTCTGGTGCTGCTCTTGGCTCCTGCGTTGGCTTTGGCAATGCTTGCTCTCACTGCTGCGGCTCTACAGTGCAGGCTGCACATCTCCAGCCCCTCGGCCCTCCCCCACCCTCTCTGGTGCTGCTCTTGGCTCCTGCGTTGGCTTTGGCAATGCTTGCTCTCACTGCTGAGGCTATACAGTGCAGGCTGCACATCTCCAGCGCCCTCTCCCCTCCCCCACCCTCTCTGGTGTTGCTATTGGCTCCTGCGTTGGCTTTGGCAATGCTTGCTCTCACTGCTGCGGCTCTGATGCAGGCTGCACATCTCCAGCCCCTCTGCCCTCCCCCACCCTCTCTGGTGCTGCTCTTGGCTCCTGCGTTGGCTTTGCCAATGCTTGCTCTCACTGCTGCGGCTCTACAGTGCAGGCTGCACATCTCCAGCGCCCTCTCCCCTCCCCCACCCTCTCTGGTGCTGCTCTTGGCTCCTGTGTTGGCTTTGGCAATGCTTGCTCTCACTGCTGCGGCTCTAGGTGCAGGCTGCACATCTCCAGCCCCTCTCCCCTCCCCCACCCTCTCTGGTGTTGCTCTTGGCTCCTGTGTTGGCTTTGGCAATGCTTGCTCTCACTGCTGCGGCTCTAGGTGCAGGCTACACATCTCCAGCCCCTCTGCCCTCCCCCACCCTCTCTGGTGCTGCTCTTGGCTCCTGTGTTGGCTTTGCCAATGCTGGCTTTCACAGCTGCGGCTCTACAGTGCAGGCTACACATCTCCAGCGCCCTCTCCCCTCCCCCACCCTCTCTGGTGTTGCTCTTGGCTCCTGCGTTGGCTTTGGCAATGCTTGCTCTCACTGCTGTGGCTCTACAGTGCAGGCTACACATCTCCAGCGCCCTCTCCCCTCCCCCACCCTCTCTGGTGCTGCTCTTGGCTCCTGTGTTGGCTTTGGCAATGCTTGCTCTCACTGCTGCGGCTCTACAGTGCAGGCTACACATCTCCAGCACCCTCTCCCCTCCCCCACCCTCTCTGGTGCTGCTCTTGGCTCCTGTGTTGGGTTTGGCAATGCTTGCTCTCACTGCTGCGGCTCTAGGTGCAGGCTGCACATCTCCAGCCCCTCTCCCCTCCCCCACCCTCTCTGGTGTTGCTCTTGGCTCCTGTGTTGGCTTTGCCAATGCTTGCTCTCACTTGCTGGTGAAGCTCTTGGCGCATGCGTTGGCTTTGCCAATGCTTGCTCTCACTTCCTGGAGCTGCTCTTGGCTCCTGCGTTGGCTTTGGCAATGCTTGCTTTCACTTGCTGGTGCTGCTCTTGGCCCTGTGTTGGCTTTGCCAATGCTTCCTATCACTTGCTGGTGAAGCTCTTGGCGCATGCGTTGGCTTTGCCAATGCTTGCTCTCACTTCCTGGAGCTGCTCTTGGCTCCTGCGTTGGCTTTGGCAATGCTTGCTCTCACTGCTGCGGCTCTACAGTGCAGGCTGCACATCTCCAGCCCCTCTGCCCTCCCCCACCCTCTCTGGTGTTGCTCTTGGCTCCTGCGTTGGCTTTGGCAATGCTTGCTCTCACTGCTGCGGCTCTACAGTGCAGGCTGCACATCTCCAGCACCCTCTCCCCTCCCCAACCCTCTCTGTTGCTGCTCTTGGCTCCTGTGTTGGCTTTGCCAATGCTTGCTCTCACTTGCTGGTGCTGCTCTTGGCCCCTGTGTTGGCTTTGCCAATGCTTCCTATCACTTGCTGGTGAAGCTCTTGGCGCATGCGTTGGCTTTGCCAATGCTTGTTCTCACTTCCTGGAGCTGCTCTTGGCTCCTGTGTTGGCTTTGGCAATGCTTGCTCTCACTGCTGCGGCTCTACAGTGCAGGCTGCACATCTCCAGCGCCCTCTCCCCTCCCCCACTCTCTCTGGTGCTGCTCTTGGCTCCTGCGTTGGCTTTGGCAATGCTTGCTCTCACTGCTGCGGCTCTACAGTGCAGGCTGCACATCTCCAGCGCCCTCTCCCCTCCCCCACCCACTTTGGTGCTGCTCTTGGCTCCTGCGTTGGCTTTGGCAATGCTTGCTCTCACTGCTGCGGCTCTAGGTGCAGGCTGCACATCTCCAGCCCCTCTCCCCTCCCCCACCCTCTCTGGTGCTGCTCTTGGCTCCTGTGTTGGCTTTGGCAATGCTTGCTCTCACTGCTGCGGCTCTAGGTGCAGGCTACACATCTCCAGCCCCTTTGCCCTCCCCCACCCTCTCTGGTGTTGCTCTTGGCTCCTGCGTTGGCTTTGGCAATGCTTACTCTCACTGCTGCGGCTCTAGGTGCAGGCTACACATCTCCAGCGCCCTCTCCCCTCCCCCACCCTCTCTGGTGCTGCTCTTGGCTCCTGTGTTGGCTTTGCCAATGCTGGCTTTCACAGCTGCGGCTCTACAGTGCAGGCTGCACATCTCCGGCGCCCCATCCCCTCCCCCGCCCTCTCTGGTGTTGCTCTTGGCTCCTGCGTTGGCTTTGGCAATGCTTGCTCTCACTGCTGCGGCTCTAGGTGCAGGCTGCACATCTCCAGCGCCCTCGCCCCTCCCCCACCCTCTCTGGTGCTGCTCTTGGCTCCTGCGTTGGCTTTGGCAATGCTTGCTCTCACTGCTGCGGCTCTACAGTGCAGGCTGCACATCTCCAGCGCCCTCTCCCCTCCCCCACCCTCTCTGGTGTTGCTCTTGTCTCCTGCGTTGGCTTTGGCAATGCTTGCTCTCACTGCTGCGGCTCTACAGTGCAGGCTACACATCTCCAGCGCCCTCTCCCCTCCCCCACCCTCTCTGGTGCTGCTCTTGGCTCCTGTGTTGGCTTTGGCAATGCTTGCTCTCACTGCTGCGGCTCTAGGTGCAGGCTACACATCTCCAGCGCCCTCTCCCCTCCCCCACCCTCTCTGGTGCTGCTCTTGGCTCCTGTGTTGGCTTTGGCAATGCTTGCTCTCACTGCTGCGGCTCTAGGTGCAGGCTGCACATCTCCAGCCCCTCTCCCCCACCCTCTCTGGTGTTGCTCTTGGCTCCTGTGTTGGCTTTGCCAATGCTTGCTCTCACTTGCTGGTGCTGCTCTTGGCCCCTGTGTTGGCTTTGCCAATGCTTCCTATCACTTGCTGGTGAAGCTCTTGGCGCATGCGTTGGCTTTGCCAATGCTTGCTCTCACTTCCTGGAGCTGCTCTTGGCTCCTGCGTTGGCTTTGGCAATGCTTGCTTTCACTTGCTGGTGCTGCTCTTGGCCCTGTGTTGGCTTTGCCAATGCTTCCTATCACTTGCTGGTGAAGCTCTTGGCGCATGCGTTGGCTTTGCCAATGCTTGCTCTCACTTCCTGGAGCTGCTCTTGGCTCCTGCATTGGCTTTGGCAATGCTTGCTCTCACTGCTGCGGCTCTACAGTGCAGGCTGCACATCTCCAGCCCCTCTGCCTTCCCCCACCCTCTCTGGTGTTGCTCTTGGCTCCTGCGTTGACTTTGGCAATGCTTGCTCTCACTGCTGCGGCTCTACAGTGCAGGCTGCACATCTCCAGCACCCTCTCCCCTCCCCCACCCTCTCTGTTGCTGCTCTTGGCTCCTGCGTTGGCTTTGGCAATGCTTGCTCTCACTGCTGCGGCTCTACAGTGCAGGCTGCACATCTCCAGCGCCCTCTCCCCTCCCCCACCCTCTCTGGTGCTGCTCTTGGCTCCTGCGTTGGCTTTGGCAATGCTTGCTCTCACTGCTGCGGCTCTACAGTGCAGGCTGCACATCTCCAGCGCCCTCTCCCCTCCCCCACCCTCTCTGGTGTTGCTCTTGGCTCCTGCGTTGGCTTTGGCAATGCTTGCTCTCACTGCTGCGGCTCTACAGTGCAGGCTACACATCTCCAGCGCCCTCTCCCCTCCCCCACCCTCTCTGGTGCTGCTCTTGGCTCCTGTGTTGGCTTTGGCAATGCTTGCTCTCACTGCTGCGGCTCTAGGTGCAGGCTACACATCTCCAGCGCCCTCTCCCCTCCCCCACCCTCTCTGGTGCTGCTCTTGGCTCCTGTGTTGGCTTTGGCAATGCTTGCTCTCACTGCTGCGGCTCTAGGTGCAGGCTGCACATCTCCAGCCCCTCTCCCCCACCCTCTCTGGTGCTGCTCTTGGCTCCTGCGTTGGCTTTGGCAATGCTTGCTCTCACTGCTGCGGCTCTACAGTGTAGGCTGCACATCTCCAGCGCCCTCTCCCCTCCCCCACCCTCTCTGGTGTTGCTCTTGGCTCCTGCGTTGGCTTTGGCAATGCTTGCTCTCACTGCTGCGGCTCTACAGTGCAGGCTACACATCTCCAGCGCCCTCTCCCCTCCCCCACCCTCTCTGGTGCTGCTCTTGGCTCCTGTGTTGGCTTTGCCAATGCTTGTTCTCACTTGCTGGTGCTGCTCTTGGCCCCTGTGTTGGCTTTGCCAATGCTTCCTATCACTTGCTGGTGAAGCTCTTGGCGCATGCGTTGGCTTTGCCAATGCTTGCTCTCACTTCCTGGAGCTGCTCTTGGCTCCTGCGTTGGCTTTGGCAATGCTTGCTTTCACTTGCTGGTGCTGCTCTTGGCCCTGTGTTGGCTTTGCCAATGCTTCCTATCACTTGCTGGTGAAGCTCTTGGCGCATGCGTTGGCTTTGCCAATGCTTGCTCTCACTTCCTGGAGCTGCTCTTGGCTCCTGCGTTGGCTTTGGCAATGCTTGCTCTCACTGCTGCGGCTCTACAGTGCAGGCTGCACATCTCCAGCACCCTCTCCCCTCCCCCACCCTCTCTGTTGCTGCTCTTGGCTCCTGTGTTGGCTTTGCCAATGCTTGCTCTCACTTGCTGGTGCTGCTCTTGGCCCCTGTGTTGGCTTTGCCAATGCTTCCTATCACTTGCTGGTGAAGCTCTTGGCGCATGCGTTGGCTTTGCCAATGCTTGTTCTCACTTCCTGGAGCTGCTCTTGGCTCCTGCGTTGGCTTTGCCAATGCTTGCTCTCACTTGCTGGTGCTGCTCTTGGCTCCTGCGTTGGCTTTGGCAATGCTTGCTCTCACTGCTGCGGCTCTACAGTGCAGGCTGCACATCTCCAGCGCCCTCTCCCCTCCCCCACTCTCTCTGGTGCTGCTCTTGGCTCCTGCGTTGGCTTTGGCAATGCTTGCTCTCACTGCTGCGGCTCTACAGTGCAGGCTGCACATCTCCAGCGCCCTCTCCCCTCCCCCACCCTCTCTGGTGTTGCTCTTAGCTCCTGCGTTGACTTTGGCAATGCTTGCTCTCACTGCTGCGGCTCTACAGTGCAGGCTGCACATCTCCAGCACCCTCTCCCCTCCCCCACCCTCTCTGTTGCTGCTCTTGGCTCCTGTGTTGGCTTTGCCAATGCTTGCTCTCACTTGCTGGTGCTGCTCTTGGCCCCTGTGTTGGCTTTGCCAATGCTTCCTATCACTTGCTGGTGAAGCTCTTGGCGCATGCGTTGGCTTTGCCAATGCTTGCTCTCACTTCCTGGAGCTGCTCTTGGCTCCTGCGTTGGCTTTGGCAATGCTTGCTTTCACTTGCTGGTGCTGCTCTTGGCCCTGTGTTGGCTTTGCCAATGCTTCCTATCACTTGCTGGTGAAGCTCTTGGCGCATGCGTTGGCTTTGCCAATGCTTGCTCTCACTTCCTGGAGCTGCTCTTGGCTCCTGCGTTGGCTTTGGCAAAGCTTGCTCTCACTGCTGCGGCTCTAGGTGCAGGCTGAACATCTCCAGCCCCTCTGCCCTCCCCCACCCTCTCTGGTGCTGCTCTTGGCTCCTGCGTTGGCTTTGGCAATGCTTGCTCTCACTGCTGCGGCTCTAGGTGCAGGCTGAACATCTCCAGCCCCTCTGCCCTCCCCCACCCTCTCTGGTGCTGCTCTTGGCTCCTGTGTTGGCTTTGGCAATGCTTGCTCTCACTGCTGCGGCTCTAGGTGCAGGCTACACATCTCCAGCGCCCTCTCCCCTCCCCCACCCTCTCTGGTGCTGCTCTTGGCTCCTGTGTTGGCTTTGCCAATGCTGGCTTTCACAGCTGCGGCTCTACAGTGCAGGCTGCACATCTGCGGCGCCCCATCCCCTCCCCCGCCCTCTCTGGTGTTGCTCTTGGCTCCTGCGTTGGCTTTGGCAATGCTTGCTCTCACTGCTGCGGCTCTAGGTGCAGGCTGCACATCTCCAGCGCCCTCGCCCCTCCCCCACCCTCTCTGGTGCTGCTCTTGGCTCCTGCATTGGCTTTGGCAATGCTTGCTCTCACTGCTGCGGCTCTACAGTGCAGGCTGCACATCTCCAGCGCCCTCTCCCCTCCCCCACCCTCTCTGGTGTTGCTCTTGGCTCCTGCGTTGGCTTTGGCAATGCTTGCTCTCACTGCTGCGGCTCTACAGTGCAGGCTACACATCTCCAGCGCCCTCTCCCCTCCCCCACCCTCTCTGGTGCTGCTCTTGGCTCCTGTGTTGGCTTTGGCAATGCTTGCTCTCACTGCTGCGGCTCTAGGTGCAGGCTACACATCTCCAGCGCCCTCTCCCCTCCCCCACCCTCTCTGGTGCTGCTCTTGGCTCCTGTGTTGGCTTTGGCAATGCTTGCTCTCACTGCTGCGGCTCTAGGTGCAGGCTGCACATCTCCAGCCCCTCTCCCCTCCCCCACCCTCTCTGGTGTTGCTCTTGGCTCCTGTGTTGGCTTTGCCAATGCTTGCTCTCACTTGCTGGTGCTGCTCTTGGCCCCTGTGTTGGCTTTGCCAATGCTTCCTATCACTTGCTGGTGAAGCTCTTGGCGCATGCGTTGGCTTTGCCAATGCTTGCTCTCACTTCCTAGAGCTGCTCTTGGCTCCTGCGTTGGCTTAGGCAATGCTTGCTTTCACTTGCTGGTGCTGCTCTTGGCCCTGTGTTGGCTTTGCCAATGCTTCCTATCACTTGCTGGTGAAGCTCTTGGCGCATGCGTTGGCTTTGGCAATGCTTGCTCTCACTTCCTGGAGCTGCTCTTGGCTCCTGCGTTGGCTTTGGCAATGCTTGCTCTCACTGCTGCGGCTCTACAGTGCAGGCTGCACATCTCCAGCCCCTCTGCCCTCCCCCATCCTCTCTGGTGTTGCTCTTGGCTCCTGCGTTGACTTTGGCAATGCTTGCTCTCACTGCTGTGGCTCTACAGTGCAGGCTGCACATCTCCAGCACCCTCTCCCCTCCCCCACCCTCTATGTTGCTGCTCTTGGCTCCTGTGTTGGCTTTGCCAATGCTTGCTCTCACTTGCTGGTGCTGCTCTTGGCCACTGTGTTGGCTTTGCCAATGCTTCCTATCACTTGCTGGTGAAGCTCTTGGCGCATGCGTTGGCTTTGCCAATGCTTGTTCTCACTTCCTGGAGCTGCTCTTGGCTCCTGCGTTGGCTTTGCCAATGCTTGCTCTCACTGCTGCGGCTCTACAGTGCAGGCTGCACATCTCCAGCACCCTCTCCCCTCCCCCACCCTCTCTGTTGCTGCTCTTGGCTCCTGTGTTGGCTTTGACAATGCTTGCTCTCACTTGCTGGTGCTGCTCTTGGCCCCTGTGTTGGCTTTGCCAATGCTTCCTATCACTTGCTGGCGAAGCTCTTGGCGCATGCGTTGGCTTTGCCAATGCTTGTTCTCACTTCCTGGAGCTGCTCTTGGCTCCTGCGTTGGCTTTGCCAATGCTTGCTCTCACTGCTGCGGCTCTACAGTGCAGGCTGCACATCTCCAGCGCCCTCTGCCCTCCCCCACTCTCTCTGGTGCTGCTCTTGGCTCCTGCGTTGGCTTTGGCAATGCTTGCTCTCACTGCTGCGGCTCTACAGTGCAGGCTGCACATCTCCAGCGCCCTCTCCCCTCCCCCACCCTCTCTGGTGCTGCTCTTGGCCCCTGCGTTGGCTTTGGCAATGCTTGCTCTCACTGCTGCGGCTCTAGGTGCAGGCTGCACATCTCCAGCCCCTCTCCCCTCCCCCACCCTCTCTGGTGCTGCTCTTGGCTCCTGTGTTGGCTTTGGCAATGCTTGCTCTCACTGCTGCGGCTCTAGGTGCAGGCTACACATCTCCAGCCCCTCTGCCCTCCCCCACCCTCTCTGGTGTTGCTCTTGGCTCCTGCGTTGGCTTTGGCAATGCTTACTCTCACTGCTGCGGCTCTAGGTGCAGGCTACACATCTCCAGCGCCCTCTCCCCTCCCCCACCCTCTCTGGTGCTGCTCTTGGCTCCTGTGTTGGCTTTGCCAATGCTGGCTTTCACAGCTGCGGCTCTACAGTGCAGGCTGCACATCTGCGGCGCCCCATCCCCTCCCCCGCCCTCTCTGGTGTTGCTCTTGGCTCCTGCGTTGGCTTTGGCAATGCTTGCTCTCACTGCTGCGGCTCTAGGTGCAGGCTGCACATCTCCAGCGCCCTCGCCCCTCCCCCACCCTCTCTGGTGCTGCTCTTGGCTCCTGCATTGGCTTTGGCAATGCTTGCTCTCACTGCTGCGGCTCTACAGTGCAGGCTGCACATCTCCAGCGCCCTCTCCCCTCCCCCACCCTCTCTGGTGTTGCTCTTGGCTCCTGCGTTGGCTTTGGCAATGCTTGCTCTCACTGCTGCGGCTCTACAGTGCAGGCTACACATCTCCAGCGCCCTCTCCCCTCCCCCACCCTCTCTGGTGCTGCTCTTGGCTCCTGTGTTGGCTTTGGCAATGCTTGCTCTCACTGCTGCGGCTCTACAGTGCAGGCTACACATCTCCAGCGCCCTCTCCCCTCCCCCACCCTCTCTGGTGCTGCTCTTGGCTCCTGTGTTGGCTTTGGCAATGCTTGCTCTCACTGCTGCGGCTCTACAGTGTAGGCTGCACATCTCCAGCGCCCTCTCCCCTCCCCCACCCTCTCTGGTGTTGCTCTTGGCTCCTGCGTTGGCTTTGGCAATGCTTGCTCTCACTGCTGCGGCTCTACAGTGCAGGCTACACATCTCCAGCGCCCTCTCCCCTCCCCCACCCTCTCTGGTGCTGCTCTTGGCTCCTGTGTTGGCTTTGCCAATGCTTGTTCTCACTTGCTGGTGCTGCTCTTGGCCCCTGTGTTGGCTTTGCCAATGCTTCCTATCACTTGCTGGTGAAGCTCTTGGCGCATGCGTTGGCTTTGCCAATGCTTGCTCTCACTTCCTGGAGCTGCTCTTGGCTCCTGCGTTGGCTTTGGCAATGCTTGCTTTCACTTGCTGGTGCTGCTCTTGGCCCTGTGTTGGCTTTGCCAATGCTTCCTATCACTTGCTGGTGAAGCTCTTGGCGCATGCGTTGGCTTTGCCAATGCTTGCTCTCACTTCCTGGAGCTGCTCTTGGCTCCTGCGTTGGCTTTGGCAATGCTTGCTCTCACTGCTGCGGCTCTACAGTGCAGGCTGCACATCTCCAGCACCCTCTCCCCTCCCCCACCCTCTCTGTTGCTGCTCTTGGCTCCTGTGTTGGCTTTGCCAATGCTTGCTCTCACTTGCTGGTGCTGCTCTTGGCCCCTGTGTTGGCTTTGCCAATGCTTCCTATCACTTGCTGGTGAAGCTCTTGGCGCACGCGTTGGCTTTGCCAATGCTTGTTCTCACTTCCTGGAGCTGCTCTTGGCTCCTGCGTTGGCTTTGCCAATGCTTGCTCTCACTTGCTGGTGCTGCTCTTGGCTCCTGCGTTGGCTTTGGCAATGCTTGCTCTCACTGCTGCGGCTCTACAGTGCAGGCTGCACATCTCCAGCGCCCTCTCCCCTCCCCCACTCTCTCTGGTGCTGCTCTTGGCTCCTGCGTTGGCTTTGGCAATGCTTGCTCTCACTGCTGCGGCTCTACAGTGCAGGCTGCACATCTCCAGCGCCCTCTCCCCTCCCCCACCCTCTCTGGTGTTGCTCTTAGCTCCTGCGTTGACTTTGGCAATGCTTGCTCTCACTGCTGCGGCTCTACAGTGCAGGCTGCACATCTCCAGCACCCTCTCCCCTCCCCCACCCTCTCTGTTGCTGCTCTTGGCTCCTGTGTTGGCTTTGCCAATGCTTGCTCTCACTTGCTGGTGCTGCTCTTGGCCCCTGTGTTGGCTTTGCCAATGCTTCCTATCACTTGCTGGTGAAGCTCTTGGCGCATGCGTTGGCTTTGCCAATGCTTGCTCTCACTTCCTGGAGCTGCTCTTGGCTCCTGCGTTGGCTTTGGCAATGCTTGCTTTCACTTGCTGGTGCTGCTCTTGGCCCTGTGTTGGCTTTGCCAATGCTTCCTATCACTTGCTGGTGAAGCTCTTGGCGCATGCGTTGGCTTTGCCAATGCTTGCTCTCACTTCCTGGAGCTGCTCTTGGCTCCTGCGTTGGCTTTGGCAAAGCTTGCTCTCACTGCTGCGGCTCTACAGTGCAGGCTGCACATCTCCAGCACCCTCTCCCCTCCCCCACCCTCTCTGTTGCTGCTCTTGGCTCCTGTGTTGGCTTTGCCAATGCTTGCTCTCACTTGCTGGTGCTGCTCTTGGCCCCTGTGTTGGCTTTGCCAATGCTTCCTATCACTTGCTGGTGAAGCTCTTGGCGCATGCGTTGGCTTTGCCAATGCTTGTTCTCACTTCCTGGAGCTGCTCTTGGCTCCTGCGTTGGCTTTGCCAATGCTTGCTCTCACTTGCTGGTGCTGCTCTTGGCTCCTGCGTTGGCTTTGGCAATGCTTGCTCTCACTGCTGCGGCTCTACAGTGCAGGCTGCACATCTCCAGCGCCCTCTCCCCTCCCCCACTCTCTCTGGTGCTGCTCTTGGCTCCTGCGTTGGCTTTGGCATTGCTTGCTCTCACTGCTGCGGCTCTACAGTGCAGGCTGCACATCTCCAGCGCCCTCTCCCCTCCCCCACCCTCTCTGGTGCTGCTCTTGGCTCCTGCGTTGGCTTTGGCAATGCTTGCTCTCACTGCTGCGGCTCTAGGTGCAGGCTGAACATCTCCAGCCCCTCTGCCCTCCCCCACCCTCTCTGGTGCTGCTCTTGGCTCCTGTGTTGGCTTTGGCAATGCTTGCTCTCACTGCTGCGGCTCTAGGTGCAGGCTACACATCTCCAGCGCCCTCTCCCCTCCCCCACCCTCTCTGGTGCTGCTCTTGGCTCCTGTGTTGGCTTTGCCAATGCTGGCTTTCACAGCTGCGGCTCTACAGTGCAGGCTGCACATCTGCGGCGCCCCATCCCCTCCCCCGCCCTCTCTGGTGTTGCTCTTGGCTCCTGCGTTGGCTTTGGCAATGCTTGCTCTCACTGCTGCGGCTCTAG
This sequence comes from Ambystoma mexicanum, assembly GCF_040938575.1. Taxonomy (NCBI): domain Eukaryota; kingdom Metazoa; phylum Chordata; class Amphibia; order Caudata; family Ambystomatidae; genus Ambystoma; species Ambystoma mexicanum. Next base: position 810,573,342 of record NC_090938.1, on the reverse strand, counting down.
GTGCAGGCTGCACATCTCCAGCGCCCTCGCCCCTCCCCCACCCTCTCTGGTGCTGCTCTTGGCTCCTGCATTGGCTTTGGCAATGCTTGCTCTCACTGCTGCGGCTCTACAGTGCAGGCTGCACATCTCCAGCGCCCTCTCCCCTCCCCCACCCTCTCTGGTGTTGCTCTTGGCTCCTGCGTTGGCTTTGGCAATGCTTGCTCTCACTGCTGCGGCTCTACAGTGCAGGCTACACATCTCCAGCGCCCTCTCCCCTCCCCCACCCTCTCTGGTGCTGCTCTTGGCTCCTGTGTTGGCTTTGGCAATGCTTGCTCTCACTGCTGCGGGTCTAGGTGCAGGCTACACATCTCCAGCGCCCTCTCCCCTCCCCCACCCTCTCTGGTGCTGCTCTTGGCTCCTGTGTTGGCTTTGGCAATGCTTGCTCTCACTGCTGCGGCTCTAGGTGCAGGCTGCACATCTCCAGCCCCTCTCCCCTCCCCCACCCTCTCTGGTGTTGCTCTTGGCTCCTGTGTTGGCTTTGCCAATGCTTGCTCTCACTTGCTGGTGCTGCTCTTGGCCCCTGTGTTGGCTTTGCCAATGCTTCCTATCACTTGCTGGTGAAGCTCTTGGCGCATGCGTTGGCTTTGCCAATGCTTGCTCTCACTTCCTAGAGCTGCTCTTGGCTCCTGCGTTGGCTTAGGCAATGCTTGCTTTCACTTGCTGGTGCTGCTCTTGGCCCTGTGTTGGCTTTGCCAATGCTTCCTATCACTTGCTGGTGAAGCTCTTGGCGCATGCGTTGGCTTTGGCAATGCTTGCTCTCACTTCCTGGAACTGCTCTTGGCTCCTGCGTTGGCTTTGGCAATGCTTGCTCTCACTGCTGCGGCTCTACAGTGCAGGCTGCACATCTCCAGCCCCTCTGCCCTCCCCCATCCTCTCTGGTGTTGCTCTTGGCTCCTGCGTTGACTTTGGCAATGCTTGCTCTCACTGCTGTGGCTCTACAGTGCAGGCTGCACATCTCCAGCACCCTCTCCCCTCCCCCACCCTCTATGTTGCTGCTCTTGGCTCCTGTGTTGGCTTTGCCAATGCTTGCTCTCACTTGCTGGTGCTGCTCTTGGCCACTGTGTTGGCTTTGCCAATGCTTCCTATCACTTGCTGGTGAAGCTCTTGGCGCATGCGTTGGCTTTGCCAATGCTTGTTCTCACTTCCTGGAGCTGCTCTTGGCTCCTGCGTTGGCTTTGCCAATGCTTGCTCTCACTGCTGCGGCTCTACAGTGCAGGCTGCACATCTCCAGCACCCTCTCCCCTCCCCCACCCTCTCTGTTGCTGCTCTTGGCTCCTGTGTTGGCTTTGACAATGCTTGCTCTCACTTGCTGGTGCTGCTCTTGGCCCCTGTGTTGGCTTTGCCAATGCTTCCTATCACTTGCTGGTGAAGCTCTTGGCGCATGCGTTGGCTTTGCCAATGCTTGTTCTCACTTCCTGGAGCTGCTCTTGGCTCCTGCGTTGGCTTTGCCAATGCTTGCTCTCACTGCTGCGGCTCTACAGTGCAGGCTGCACATCTCCAGCGCCCTCTGCCCTCCCCCACTCTCTCTGGTGCTGCTCTTGGCTCCTGCGTTGGCTTTGGCAATGCTTGCTCTCACTGCTGCGGCTCTACAGTGCAGGCTGCACATCTCCAGCGCCCTCTCCCCTCCCCCACCCTCTCTGGTGCTGCTCTTGGCCCCTGCGTTGGCTTTGGCAATGCTTGCTCTCACTGCTGCGGCTCTAGGTGCAGGCTGCACATCTCCAGCCCCTCTCCCCTCCCCCACCCTCTCTGGTGCTGCTCTTGGCTCCTGTGTTGGCTTTGGCAATGCTTGCTCTCACTGCTGCGGCTCTAGGTGCAGGCTACACATCTCCAGCCCCTCTGCCCTCCCCCATCCTCTCTGGTGTTGCTCTTGGCTCCTGCGTTGGCTTTGGCAATGCTTACTCTCACTGCTGCGGCTCTAGGTGCAGGCTACACATCTCCAGCGCCCTCTCCCCTCCCCCACCCTCTCTGGTGCTGCTCTTGGCTCCTGTGTTGGCTTTGTCAATGCTGGCTTTCACAGCTGCGGCTCTACAGTGCAGGCTGCACATCTGCGGCGCCCCATCCCCTCCCCCGCCCTCTCTGGTGTTGCTCTTGGCTCCTGCGTTGGCTTTGGCAATGCTTGCTCTCACTGCTGCGGCTCTAGGTGCAGGCTGCACATCTCCAGCGCCCTCGCCCCTCCCCCACCCTCTCTGGTGCTGCTCTTGGCTCCTGCATTGGCTTTGGCAATGCTTGCTCTCACTGCTGCGGCTCTACAGTGCAGGCTGCACATCTCCAGCGCCCTCTCCCCTCCCCCACCCTCTCTGGTGTTGCTCTTGGCTCCTGCGTTGGCTTTGGCAATGCTTGCTCTCACTGCTGCGGCTCTACAGTGCAGGCTACACATCTCCAGCGCCCTCTCCCCTCCCCCACCCTCTCTGGTGCTGCTCTTGGCTCCTGTGTTGGCTTTGGCAATGCTTGCTCTCACTGCTGCGGCTCTAGGTGCAGGCTACACATCTCCAGCGCCCTCTCCCCTCCCCCACCCTCTATGTTGCTGCTCTTGGCTCCTGTGTTGGCTTTGCCAATGCTTGCTCTCACTTGCTGGTGCTGCTCTTGGCCACTGTGTTGGCTTTGCCAATGCTTCCTATCACTTGCTGGTGAAGCTCTTGGCGCATGCGTTGGCTTTGCCAATGCTTGTTCTCACTTCCTGGAGCTGCTCTTGGCTCCTGCGTTGGCTTTGCCAATGCTTGCTCTCACTGCTGCGGCTCTACAGTGCAGGCTGCACATCTCCAGCACCCTCTCCCCTCCCCCACCCTCTCTGTTGCTGCTCTTGGCTCCTGTGTTGGCTTTGACAATGCTTGCTCTCACTTGCTGGTGCTGCTCTTGGCCCCTGTGTTGGCTTTGCCAATGCTTCCTATCACTTGCTGGTGAAGCTCTTGGCGCATGCGTTGGCTTTGCCAATGCTTGTTCTCACTTCCTGGAGCTGCTCTTGGCTCCTGCGTTGGCTTTGCCAATGCTTGCTCTCACTGCTGCGGCTCTACAGTGCAGGCTGCACATCTCCAGCGCCCTCTGCCCTCCCCCACTCTCTCTGGTGCTGCTCTTGGCTCCTGCGTTGGCTTTGGCAATGCTTGCTCTCACTGCTGCGGCTCTACAGTGCAGGCTGCACATCTCCAGCGCCCTCTCCCCTCCCCCACCCTCTCTGGTGCTGCTCTTGGCCCCTGCGTTGGCTTTGGCAATGCTTGCTCTCACTGCTGCGGCTCTAGGTGCAGGCTGCACATCTCCAGCCCCTCTCCCCTCCCCCACCCTCTCTGGTGCTGCTCTTGGCTCCTGTGTTGGCTTTGGCAATGCTTGCTCTCACTGCTGCGGCTCTAGGTGCAGGCTACACATCTCCAGCCCCTCTGCCCTCCCCCATCCTCTCTGGTGTTGCTCTTGGCTCCTGCGTTGGCTTTGGCAATGCTTACTCTCACTGCTGCGGCTCTAGGTGCAGGCTACACATCTCCAGCGCCCTCTCCCCTCCCCCACCCTCTCTGGTGCTGCTCTTGGCTCCTGTGTTGGCTTTGCCAATGCTGGCTTTCACAGCTGCGGCTCTACAGTGCAGGCTGCACATCTGCGGCGCCCCATCCCCTCCCCCGCCCTCTCTGGTGTTGCTCTTGGCTCCTGCGTTGGCTTTGGCAATGCTTGCTCTCACTGCTGCGGCTCTAGGTGCAGGCTGCACATCTCCAGCGCCCTCGCCCCTCCCCCACCCTCTCTGGTGCTGCTCTTGGCTCCTGCATTGGCTTTGGCAATGCTTGCTCTCACTGCTGCGGCTCTACAGTGCAGGCTGCACATCTCCAGCGCCCTCTCCCCTCCCCCACCCTCTCTGGTGTTGCTCTTGGCTCCTGCGTTGGCTTTGGCAATGCTTGCTCTCACTGCTGCGGCTCTACAGTGCAGGCTACACATCTCCAGCGCCCTCTCCCCTCTCCCACCCTCTCTGGTGCTGCTCTTGGCTCCTGTGTTGGCTTTGGCAATGCTTGCTCTCACTGCTGCGGCTCTAGGTGCAGGCTACACATCTCCAGCGCCCTCTCCCCTCCCCCACCCTCTCTGGTGCTGCTCTTGGCTCCTGTGTTGGCTTTGGCAATGCTTGGTCTCACTGCTGCGGCTCTAGGTGCAGGCTGCACATCTCCAGCCCCTCTCCCCTCCCCCACCCTCTCTGGTGTTGCTCTTGGCTCCTGTGTTGGCTTTGCCAATGCTTGCTCTCACTTGCTGGTGCTGCTCTTGGCCCCTGTGTTGGCTTTGCCAATGCTTCCTATCACTTGCTGGTGAAGCTCTTGGCGCATGCGTTGGCTTTGCCAATGCTTGCTCTCACTTCCTAGAGCTGCTCTTGGCTCCTGCGTTGGCTTAGGCAATGCTTGCTTTCACTTGCTGGTGCTGCTCTTGGCCCTGTGTTGGCTTTGCCAATGCTTCCTATCACTTGCTGGTGAAGCTCTTGGCGCATGCGTTGGCTTTGGCAATGCTTGCTCTCACTTCCTGGAGCTGCTCTTGGCTCCTGCGTTGGCTTTGGCAATGCTTGCTCTCACTGCTGCGGCTCTACAGTGCAGGCTGCACATCTCCAGCCCCTCTGCCCTCCTCCACCCTCTCTGGTGTTGCTCTTGGCTCCTGCGTTGACTTTGGCAATGCTTGCTCTCACTGCTGTGGCTCTACAGTGCAGGCTGCACATCTCCAGCACCCTCTCCCCTCCCCCACCCTCTATGTTGCTGCTCTTGGCTCCTGTGTTGGCTTTGCCAATGCTTGCTCTCACTTGCTGGTGCTGCTCTTGGCCACTGTGTTGGCTTTGCCAATGCTTCCTAATACTTGCTGGTGAAGCTCTTGGCGCATGCGTTGGCTTTGCCAATGCTTGTTCTCACTTCCTGGAGCTGCTCTTGGCTCCTGCGTTGGCTTTGCCAATGCTTGCTCTCACTGCTGCGGCTCTACAGTGCAGGCTGCACATCTCCAGCACCCTCTCCCCTCCCCCACCCTCTCTGGTGCTGCTCTTGGCTCCTGCGTTGGCTTTGGCAATGCTTGCTCTCACTGCTGCGGCTCTAGGTGCAGGCTGCACATCTCCAGCCCCTCTCCCCTCCCCCACCCTCTCTGGTGCTGCTCTTGGCTCCTGTGTTGGCTTTGGCAATGCTTGCTCTCACTGCTGCGGCTCTAGGTGCAGGCTACACATCTCCAGCCCCTCTGCCCTCCCCCACCCTCTCTGGTGTTGCTCTTGGCTCCTGCGTTGGCTTTGGCAATGCTTACTCTCACTGCTGCGGCTCTAGGTGCAGGCTACACATCTCCAGCGCCCTCTCCCCTCCCCCACCCTCTCTGGTGCTGCTCTTGGCTCCTGTGTTGGCTTTGCCAATGCTGGCTTTCACAGCTGCAGCTCTACAGTGCAGGCTGCACATCTGCGGCGCCCCATCCCCTCCCCCGCCCTCTCTGGTGTTGCTCTTGGCTCCTGCGTTGGCTTTGGCAATGCTTGCTCTCACTGCTGCGGCTCTAGGTGCAGGCTGCACATCTCCAGCGCCCTCGCCCCTCCCCCACCCTCTCTGGTGCTGCTCTTGGCTCCTGCATTGGCTTTGGCAATGCTTGCTCTCACTGCTGCGGCTCTACTGTGCAGGCTGCACATCTCCAGCGCCCTCTCCCCTCCCCCACCCTCTCTGGTGTTGCTCTTGGCTCCTGCGTTGGCTTTGGCAATGCTTGCTCTCACTGCTGCGGCTCTACAGTGCAGGCTACACATCTCCAGCGCCCTCTCCCCTCCCCACCCTCTCTGTTGCTGCTCTTGGCTCCTGTGTTGGCTTTGGCAATGCTTGCTCTCACTGCTGCGGCTCTAGGTGCAGGCTGCACATCTCCAGCCCCTCTCCCCTCCCCCACCCTCTCTGTTGCTGCTCTTGGCTCCTGTGTTGGCTTTGCCAATGCTTGCTCTCACTTGCTGGTGCTGCTCTTGGCTCCTGTGTTGGCTTTGCCAATGCTTCCTATCACTTGCTGGTGAAGCTCTTGGCGCATGCGTTGGCTTTGCCAATGCTTGCTCTCACTTCCTGGAGCTGCTCTTGGCTCCTGCGTTGGCTTTGGCAATGCTTGCTTTCACTTGCTGGTGGTGCTCTTGGCCCTGTGTTGGCTTTGCCAATGCTTCCTATCACTTGCTGGTGAAGCTCTTGGCGCATGCGTTGGCTTTGGCAATGCTTGCTCTCACTTCCTGGAGCTGCTCTTGGCTCCTGCGTTGGCTTTGGCAATGCTTGCTCTCACTGCTGCGGCTCTACAGTGCAGGCTGCACATCTCCAGCCCCTCTGCCCTTCCCCACCCTCTCTGGTGTTGCTCTTGGCTCCTGCGTTGACTTTGGCAATGCTTGCTCTCACTGCTGTGGCTCTACTGTGCAGGCTGCACATCTCCAGCACCCTCTCCCCTCCCCCACCCTCTCTGTTGCTGCTCTTGGCTCCTGTGTTGGCTTTGCCAATGCTTGCTCTCACTTGCTGGTGCTGCTCTTGGCCACTGTGTTGGCTTTGCCAATGCTTCCTATCACTTGCTGGTGAAGCTCTTGGCGCATGCGTTGGCTTTGCCAATGCTTGTTCTCACTTCCTGGAGCTGCTCTTGGCTCCTGCGTTGGCTTTGCCAATGCTTGCTCTCACTGCTGCGGCTCTACAGTGCAGGCTGCACATCTCCAGCACCCTCTCCCCTCCCCCACCCTCTCTGTTGCTGCTCTTGGCTCCTGTGTTGGCTTTGCCAATGCTTGCTCTCACTTGCTGGTGCTGCTCTTGGCCACTGTGTTGGCTTTGCCAATGCTTCCTATCACTTGCTGGTGAAGCTCTTGGCGCATGCGTTGGCTTTGCCAATGCTTGTTCTCACTTCCTGGAGCTGCTCTTGGCTCCTGCGTTGGCTTTGGCAATGCTTGCTCTCACTGCTGCGGCTCTACAGTGCAGGCTGCACATCTCCAGCCCCTCTCCCCTCCCCCACCCTCTCTGGTGCTGCTCTTGGCTCCTGCGTTGGCTTTGGCAATGCTTGCTCTCACTGCTGTGGCTCTACAGTGCAGGCTGCACATCTCCAGCCCCTCTCCCCTCCCCCACCCTCTCTGCTGCTGCTCTTGGCTCCTGCATTGGCTTTGGCAATGCTTGCTCTCACTGCTGCGGCTCTAGGTGCAGGCTGCACATCTCCAGCCCCTCTGCCCTCCCCCACCCTCTCTGGTGCTGCTCTTGGCTCCTGCATTGGCTTTAGCAATGCTTGCTCTCACTGCTGCGGCTCTAAGTGCAGGCTGCACATCTCCAGCCCCTCTGCCCTCCCCCACCCTCTCTGGTGCTGCTCTTGGCTCCTGCATTCACTTTGGCAATGCTTGCTCTCACTGCTGCGGCTCTAGGTGCAGGCTGCACATCTCCAGCCCCTCTGCCCTCCCCCACCCTCTCTGGTGCTGCTCTTGGCTCCTGCATTGGCTTTGGCAATGCTTGCTCTCACTGCTGCGGCTCTAGGTGCAGGCTGCACATCTCCAGCACCCCCTCCCCTCCCCCACCCTCTCTGTTGCTGCTCTTGGCTCCTGTGTTGGCTTTGCCAATGCTTGCTCTCACTTGCTGGTGCTGCTCTTGGCTCCTGTGTTGGCTTTGCCAATGCTTGCTCTCACTTGCTGGTGCTGCTCTTGGCTCCTGTGTTGGCTTTGCCAATGCTTGCTGTCACTTGCTGGTGCTGCTCTTGGCTCCTGCGTTGGCTTTGGCAATGCTTGCTCTCACTGCTGCGGCTCTAGGTGCAGGCTGCACATCTCCAGCCCACCTGCCCTCCCCACCCTTTCTGGTGCTGCTCTTGGCTCCTGCATTGGCTTTGGCAATGCTTGCTCTCACTGCTGCGGCTCTAAGTGCAGGCTGCACATCTCCAGCCCCTCTGCCCTCCCCCACCCTCTCTGGTGCTGCTCTTGGCTCCTGCGTTGGCTTTGGCAATGCTTGCTCTCACTGCTGCGGCTCTAGGTGCAGGCTGCACATCTCCAGCCCCTCTCCCCTCCCCCACCCTCTCTGGTGCTGCTCTTGGCTCCTGCGTTGGCTTTGGCAATGCTTGCTCTCACTGCTGCGGCTCTACAGTGCAGGCTGCACATCTCCAGGCCCTCTGCCCTCCCCCACCCTCTCTGGTGCTGCTCTTGGCTCCTGTGTTGGCTTTGGCAATGCTTGCTCTCACTGCTGCGGCTCTAGGTGCAGGCTGCACATCTCCAGCGCCCTCGCCCCTCCCCCACCCTCTCTGGTGCTGCTCTTGGCTCCTGTGTTGGCTTTGGCAATGCTTGCTCTCACTGCTGCGGCTCTAGGTGCAGGCTGCACATCTCTGGCGCACTCTCCCCTCCCCCACCCTCTCTGGTGCTGCTCTTGGCTCCTGCGTTGGCTTTGGCAATGCTTGCTCTCACTGCTGCGGCTCTACAGTGCAGGCTGCACATCTCCAGCCCCTCTGCCCTCCCCCACCCTCTCTGGTGCTGCTCTTGGCTCCTGCGTTGGCTTTGGCAATGCTTGCTCTCACTGCTGCGGCTCTACAGTGCAGGCTGCACATCTCCAGCGCCCTCTCCCCTCCCCCACCCTCTCTGGTGTTGCTCTTGGCTCCTGCGTTGGCTTTGGCAATGCTTGCTCTCACTGCTGCGGCTCTACAGTGCAGGCTACACACCTCCAGCGCCCTCGCCCCTCCCCCACCCTCTCTGGTGCTGCTCTTGGCCCCTGTGTTGGCTTTGCCAATGCTTGCTCTCACTTGCTGGTGCTGCTCTTGGCTCCTGCGTTGGCTTTGGCAATGCTTGCTCTCACTGCTGCGGCTCTAGGTGCAGGCTACACATCTCCAGCTCCCTCTGCCCTCCCCCACCCTCTCTGGTGCTGCTCTTGGCTCCTGTGTTGTTGGTCAAAGTGCACTGGTGCTGGAAACTGCAGGGGAGAGTGTCGGATGTCCAACCTCAGAATGATGGTGCTGGAAACTGCAGGGGAGAATGTCGGATGTCCACACTCTTTTCATCACCCACCTCAGAATGATGGTGCTGGAAACTGCAGGGGAGAATGTCGGATGTCCCACCTCAGAATGATGGTGCTGGAAACTGCAGGGGAGGATGTTGGATATCCACACTCTTTCATCACCCACCTCAGAATGATGGTGCTGGAAACTGCAGGGGAGAGTGTCGGATGTCCAACCTCAGAATGATGGTGCTGGAAACTGCAGGGGAGAATGTTGGATGTCCACATTCTACATCACCCACCTCAGAATGATGGTGCTGGAAACTGCAGGGGAGAATGTCGGATGTCCACACTCTTTTCATCACCCACCTCAGAATGATGGTGCTGGAAGCTGCAGGGGAGAATGTTGGATGTCCACACTCTTCATCACCTACCTCAGAATGATCGTGCTGGAAACTGCAGGGGAGAATATTGGATATCCACACTCTTTTCATCAAGGGCTCAGAATCGGGCGTCCAGTTGGGGAAAGAGAAATTCTGCGGACACTTTCTGCACCAACTCTGCAAGGCAAATGCACCTGCATTACCGTCTGCATGTATTTTCCAGCTGAAGGTAATGAAATGGATTTTCCTGGACTCTGCCTGAAATTACCACCTGGTATAAGTAGGTGGATTCCATTGGAAACCACTTTAAATGCCGCCTGCAATCGTGAAATTGTGGTAGGCATTTAAGCTTTTCTATCAACGTAGAGTGGAAAAGTGCAGAGTAAGCGCTATTTAATCTGTTTTACTCTTACCATTTCCACTATGTGATGGAAATTAGGCACACTGCAAAGAGGAGCCTAGAAACGCAAATTGAGGCTCCCCTCAGTGCAATTAACACTTTGAGGAACATGACCCGTGACCCCTCAACCTAAAGGGAGGCGGGATCAGCTGACTCCATGTCAGGAGGCGCTACATCACCTGTCCTGAGCTCGCAATACACAGATACTTGTCAGGTGCGTTACAGGGCGGTCCTAGGATTTGCAAGGCCACGTGCAGCCAAAGACCTACGTCCCCAAACAGATCATCATGACATCATAGGAAATGATGTCACAGGGAGTGACATGAGTCGTTCAGACTCAAGGGGTTCATGGGAAGTAGCATCACAAGAAGCTGCCATGATTAAGCAAAGAGAAACACTGTGTGATGTGCAGGATATAAGCAGGCACTGTTCCTATTTATGCAGCAATATCACCAGTGGTGCTTTGTGAACAGTGCACAGTGTGAACGCAATCACTTCTAGTCACTTTTGCAGGTACTGCAAGGTTAGATAGAATGGTTTGCCCAGGGTCAGACTTGTAGGGGGTGAAGCTAGGATTTAAGACTAGTCGGCAACTTAGACACTTGACCACATATCTTCTCAAGTAATGCCTTCACAAAGCCACAAATGAAATAAACCCCTCTTGCCAATATAGATATGTTTTCTTCAATGGAAGACTACAAGCCCCAGAATGCAAAGTGGCCTTAGTTGAAAACCATGGTACTGGTAGTTTGCAAATGTACTTTCAAGACTTAAAGCGATACAGCAAAACATGCTGTGTCACAAGGTGACCTGGTTGCAGTTGTGTTCGATAGAGACATGCTACATACATGATGTGAAGAACATGTGAAGTTCCACTAGAAAGCAAATGCGTTTGGTGTCTTAAATAAGGATGCATGAAATTAAGGGAGAATATGTTTTTTTGTGAGCAATTTCAATAGTCTTTGAGTGAAGGCACTGGTTGGGGAAGCTAAATGGAGCGTGGCATGCTTTTTTTTAAACAAGGAAACCTGCGCCCATCAGACACTTCTTGTCGCATGTGTTGAAACGTAATTGGGTCTTGCCGGAAACAGCAGTTACTCCAATGAGCCCACAGTGTCCCCTTTTAAATGTTCTTTCCATAACAAAGAGATTGTTAAGTATCTACGATGCCCAAGAGGGGCCTGCAGTGTAAATTCTGCTGGTAGTATGTGGGGGGCAATGGGTGGGGCAGGGGTAGGTGGAGTAGAGAGCTATTGTCTCCAGGACATCAAACAGAATGGGGGATGTTGCCAGGGCCTCTCAGGGAGTGGGGGGAAGTTGCCAGGGCCTCTCCCGGAGTGGGGGAAGTTGCCAAGGCTCTCGGGGAGTGGGGGAAGTTGTCAGGGCCTCTCAGGGAGTGTTGGGGGGAGTTGCCAGGGCCTCTCAGGGAGTGGGGGAAGTTGTCAGGGCCTCTCATGGAGTGTTGTTGGGGGGGGGGGGTGGCTGCCAGGGCCTTTCAGGGAGTGTTAGTGGGGGAGTTGCCAGGGCCTCTCAGGGAGTGGGGGGAAGTTGCCAGGACCCCTCAGGGAGTGGGGGAAGTTGTCAGGGCTCTATGGGAGTGGGGGGTAGTTGTCAGGGCCTCTCAGGGAGTGTTCGGTGGGAGAGACCAGGGCCTCTCAGGGATTGGGGGAAGTTGCCAGGGCTCTCAGGGAGTGGGGGAAGTTGTCAGGGCCTCTCAGGGAGTGTTAGGGGGGAGTTGCCAGGGCCTCTCAGGGAGTGGGGGGAAGTTGTCAGGGCCTCCCAGGGAGTGGGGGGCAGTTGCTAGGGCCTCTCAGGGAGTGGGGGAAAGTTGTCAGGGCCTCTTAGGGAGGCGGGAATGGAGAAGGTCCTCACAGCACTTTGTATTCAGGTAACGGCTTCTGCCTGTTGGGGCCCCATCAATGCAGGAACCTCCTAGGGGATGTGCAGGTGACATGGAGTTATTCACACCTATCCCCCCACACCAGCCCGTAGACTGCACTCGCTGAGGTCACCAGAGACTGAAGGAACCTCCTAGGGTATGTGCAGGTGACATGGAGTCATTCACACCCCCCCCCCCTCCACCCCAGCCCTCACACTGCTCTCCCTCTGGTCACCAGAGACTGGAACCTCCTAGGGGATGTGCAGGTGACATGGAGTCATTCACACCTATTCTCCGACCCCAGCCCTCACACTGCACTCCCTCTGGCCATCAGAGACTGAAGGAACCTCCTGGGGGATGGCAGGTAACATGGAGTCACCTGAACCTATCCTCCCACCCCAGCCCTCACACTGCACGCCCTGAGGTCACCAGAGACTGAAGGAACCACATAGGGGATGTGCAGGTGACATGGAGTCATTCACACCTATCCCCCCACCCCAGCCCTCACACTGCACTGGAACCTCCTAGGGGATGTGCAGGTGACATGGAGTCATTCACACGTATCCCCGACACCAGCCCTCACACTGCATTCCCTCTGGTCACCATAGACTGAAGGCACCTCCTAGGGGATGTGCAGGTGACATGGAGTCATTCACACCTATCCCCCCACCCCTGCCCCCACACTGGACCCCCTGAGGTCGACAGAGACAGAAGGAACCTCCTAGGGGATGTGCAGGTGACATGGAGTCATTCACACGTATCCCCGACACCAGCCCTCACACTGCATTCCCTCTGGTCACCAGAGACTGAAGGAACCTCCTAGGGGATGTGCAGGTGACATTGAGTTATTCACACCTATCCCCCCACCCCAGCCCCCACACTGCACCCCCTGAGGTCACCAGAGACAGAAGGAACCTCCTAGGGGATGTGCAGGTGACATGGAGTCATTCACACCTATCCCCCCACCCCAGCCCTCAGACTGCACTCCCTCTGGTCACAAGAGACTGAAGGAACCTCCTAGGGGATGTGCAGGTGGCATGGAGTCATCCACACCTATCCCCCACCCCAGCCCTCAGATTGCACTCCCTGAGGTCACCAGCGACTGAAGGAACCTCCTAGGGGATGTGCAAGTGACATGAAGTCATTCGCACCTATCCCCCCCAGCCCTCACCCTGCACGCCCTCTGGTCACCAGAGACTGAAGGAACCTCCTAGGGGATGTGCAGGTGACATGGAGTCATTCACACCTATCCCCCAACCCCAGCCCTCACACTGAACCCCCCCCCTGGTCACCAGAGACTGAAGGCACCTCCTAGGGGATGTGCAGGTGGCATGGAGTCATCCGCACCTACCCCCCGGCCCCACACTAACCCTCACACTGCTCCCTCCCACACCAGCCCTCACACTGCACTCCCTCTGGTCAGCAGAGGCTGAAGGAACCTCCTAGGGGATGTGCAGGTGACATGGAGTCATCCGCACCTACTCCACAGCCCCACACTAACCCTTACACTGCTCCCTCCCACCCCAGCCCTCACACTGCTCCCCCTCTGGTCTCTAGAGACTGAAGGAACCTCCTAGGGGATGTGCAGGTGACATGGAGTCATCCACACCTATCCCCCCACCCCAGCCCTCACACTGCTCTCCCTCTGGTCACCGGAGACTGAAGGAACCTCATAGGGGATGTGCAGGTGACATGGAGTCATCCACACCTATCCCCCCAACCCAGCCCTCACACTGCACTCCCTCTGGTCACCAGAGACTGAAGGAACCTCCTAGGGGATATGCAGGTGACATTGTGTCATTCACACCTATCCCCCCACCCAGCCCTCAGACTGCAACCCCTGAGGTCACCAGAGAATGAAGGAACCTCCTAGGGGATGTGCAGGTGACATGGAGTCATTCACACCTATCCCCCAACTCCAGCCCTCATACTGAACCCCCCCGGTCACCAGAGACTGAAGGCACCTTCTAGGGGATGTGCAGGTGGCATGGAGTCATCCGCACCTACCCCCCGACCCAACACTAACCCTCACACTGCTCCCTCCCACACCAGCCCTCACACTGCACTCCCTCTGGTCACCAGAGACTGAAGGAACCTCCTAGGGGATGTGCAGGTGACATGGGGTCATTCACACCTATCCCCCACCCAGCCCCCACACTGCTCCCCCCTCTGGTCACCAGAGACTGAAGGAACCTCCTACGGGATGGCAGGTGACATGGAGTCATCCACACCTATCCCCCACCCCAGCACTCACACTGCACTCCCTCTGGTCACCAGAGACTGAAGGAACCTCCTAGAGGATGTGCAGGTGACATGGAGTCATCTGCACCTACTCCACAGCCCCACACTAACCCTTGCACTGCTCCCTCCCACCCCAGCCCTCACACTGCTCCCCCTCTGGTCTCTAGAGACTGAAGGAACCTCCTAGGGGATGTGCAGGTGACATGGAGTAATTTGCACCTATCACCCTACCCCAGCCCCCACACTGCACTCCCTCTGGTCACCAGAGACTGAAGGAACCTCCTAGGGGATGTGCAGGTGACATGGAGGCATTCAGACCTATCACCCCACCCCAGCCCTCATACTGCATTCCCTCAGGTCACCAGAGACTGAAGGAACCTCCCAGGCGATGTGCAGGTGACATTGAGTTATTCACACCTATCCCCCCACCCCAGCCCTCACACTGCACTGCCTCTGGTCACCAGAGACTGAAGGCACCTCCTAGGGGATATGTGTCATAAACTTCCCCCCCCGTCTCACCTGGGATCGCTTCTTGCTCTGTTCCGCGGGAGGATTCCTCTTATGGACGGTTCGGGTCTTGTATAGACTCGCACGAGTCTCGTCCGGCTGCAGAGCACGTTCAGAGTTCCGGGAAGGTCGTTGTTCCAGGATGTCCAGGGAAGTTGGTAGCGGTTGCTGATAATGGAGTTTCCAGGAGTTGAGTAGAAGGAAAGGGAGAAGGAAGGAGGAAGGGAATCAGGATCTTGTAGAGAAGAATCGCCGAACAGCACACACATGTCGAGTCACTACCTGTTGATGGCATTGAGACGCGCGGGGCCGCGGGGGCGTGGCCAATTTATAGGACGTGCTGTATGCATCGTGAAAGCTGGTGTGAGGCTAATCGCTTGTTGCAGCCATGTTTGGAGTAACAGGGAATACAAGCCCCGGCGCGATAAGGACAGGAGGTCTAGAAGGGGCAAGTTCTACGGGTCATGACAGCATGCCTCCTCCGAAGACCTGTTCCACCAGGTTTGCCCGGGTGTATGAGATGGAATCTTCTAAGCAGTTGAGGGGTATTTAAGTTAGAAACTGGTTCCCAGGTTCTCTCGCTAGGAGGGTATACTTTCCATTCAACCAGATATTGAAGTCGACCCCGCTTATATCTGGAATTGCATATTCGGGACACTTCATATTCTAGCTGATCATTTACAACAACAGGACTGGGCCTGCAAGATTTTCGGGAGTATTGGGTTTAAGGTTTCAATAGGGAGTGTTAGAACACCTACCTGTGCTGGGCGATGGGGCCCTCGGGGGCGTGCTGGTTCCTGGCAGTTGTACCCACGTCTCAGGTTGTGGAGACGACGCACTGTTCTGGGCACATTTCCCCGGCGGGGTCTCTCTGTCCTGACCCGTGTAGGGCACGGGTGCCGTTCGCGTAGCTGTTTGAGCAGGCTTGCGTCCCAAGCCTCGTTCGTGCGGCGGTACCCGTTCGCGCATGCGCATTGTAGCGCGGTTCAAGCCTCGGATTCACATCGGACCGCTACTTAAGCGTTCCGATCCTGTTCTTCACCACGTCTCAACACGGTTGGTTTCCTCCCGCTTCGCTCCCCAGTCCTTGGGTTGGTTGGGTCCTGGTCCTGGTCCTGGGGCTGGGTTCTTTCCTATTCCTCCTCGAGTCGGGGCTTGCCCCCTTTCCTCCTTTTCCCTTACCTTCTCCTGTGTTCCCTGGGCTCTCCTTCCCGTTGCTCCTTTTCAGTTTGCCTGAGCTGCCTGCCTTCTGCTAGGGTACCTGTGATCCTGGTCTGCATTTCCCCGGCTCCTATGGATCTCTGTTCATCTACCTGCATTTGGTAACTTGGACATTCTGCCTACTTGCATTGGTACCTTGGACATTCTGCCTACCTGCATTGGTACCTTGGACTTTCTGCCTACCTGCATTGGTACCTTGGACTTTCTGCCTATCTGCATTTGGTGCCTTGGACTACTGCTTACCTGCCTTTTGGTACCTTGGACATTCCGCTTACCTGTACTGGCTACTTTGAACATTCCATTACCCTGCATAGCTGCCTTGGAATACCTTGCCATCATTTGCCAGTAACATCTACGACCTTCCCTATCATTGCTTGCACTGTTCTGGCGCCACGTTAATATTGGGAAGCGTCATTCGTGGCGTCAGGAGCTGGCCCCTGTCCAATCCTGTATTCCAGGACGGGTCCGGGGTGGGTTCCTTGCGTCCCATTTTCTTCATTCGCGGAATATTTCACCAGCTACTAGTCTACGCCTACCACGACCTGGCTACCCCGGCACGCAAGACTCCCGGAGATACAGGTACGCCTCGTCCTCGGGACGCTCAATTTAACAGATTGAGACGCCTTACCTCCAGTTCTGAAACTGAGATGGAGGAATCCCAGGATCTCCATGATGAGGTCAGAGCATTAAGAGCTGAGATGATTAGGTCAGGAGAATCTCAATCTCCGCCAGATGGTCATGCAAGGCACCTCTACTAATCCACAAGTGGAGGCACCAATGGCTAATACCGTACCCATGAAGTTTGATGGTGATCCTAGGTGTGTGGCAGAATTCTGCAACCATTGCAGGATACATTTCTTGTTCCGGGCATCACATTTTACACAAGAAAGGGCTAAGATTGGCTACATCTTGGGGAACCTAACTGGAAATGCTTTGGCATGGGCTGCTCCTTTGGTGTCTGCTAACAGCCCCATTCTTAATGATTTTGTGGCATTCGAGAAAGCATTTTTGGAGGTGTTTCAGTCCCCCAATTTAGCAGCTACGGCACAGAATCAGTTGATGGATTTAAGACAAGGATCTAGCAATATTATTACTTATATAAGCCGGTACCGCCAATTGGCTACGGACTCACAATGGCCCGAAGTAACTCAAAAGACTCTGTTCAGACGTGGTTTAAGAGAAGAATACAAGGACGAATTACTTCACATTCCCGAACCAGATACATTGCAGTTACTCCAGGAGCAAGTCCTACGTATTGACCATCGTCTGGCTGAACGAAGAGGCGAGAGACGTCGGCTAGAGAGGTTCCTTCCAAGACCTCTTCCTCAGTCAGGAAGTGTACCAAGCAGTTCGGGGATGGGTCCTGAACCTATGCAGCTAGGGGCACTTAGAGGACCATTATCGGAGGCTGAGAAGAGACGCAGGAGAGATCTCCGTCTCTGTTTGTATTGTGGTACTGCCGGACATTATCTCAGTACTTGCCCTTTGTGACCAATCAAGAAATCGGAAAACTAATAGGCCTGTCACGTTTAGGGAAGGCAGTGACAGGCCCTCCGTTCTCTTCAGTCCTTCCCAATCCTGTGACGACCCATCCACCCATGCCTCCGGTGGCCCTTATGGCTCTTCAGATTGTGGTTACCTGGCACAGTAAATCAGTGACTGTATTGGGTCTTCTGGATTGTGGAGCCTCAGGCAATTACGTGGACTTTGAATTTTCCAAAAGGAACGGGATACCTCTGCTTGATAAGGGTTGTGCTACTCAGGTGGAGGTAATTGATGGAACCCCTTTGGCCTCCGGTCCGGTTCGTCAACATACCGGAATCCTGCAGCTACAGATTGCTGAACACCGTGAATTGATTTCTCTTGATGTGATTAAATCACCCTCATATCCGATAATTTTGGGGTTACCATGGCTATTGCATCATAACCCCATTATCAATTGGGCCTCCCGTACCTTGACTTTCGCTTCCGATCGATGTGTTCGGGAGTGTTGTACCTTCGGACCTAGTACCAGATCCTCTACCATTGCCACTCAGACGGAAGGAGCAGATACCCTCCGAGTGTGTACCTTGTCTTCGGTACCTTCCAACTACAACGAGTACCATGAGGTCTTTTCTGAACCTGGTACCATTCCTTTGCCACCCCACAGAGCCTTTGATTGTGCCATAGAACTATTGCCCAATGCAGTAATTCCTCATGGCAAATTGTATTCCTTATCACCCCACGAAAGAGAAGTTCTGCAAGAATACATGGATGACTGTCTTCAGAAAGGATATATAACACCTTCTAAGTCACCTGCGGGATTCCCTTTATTCTTTGTGAAAAAGAAGGAGGGTACTTTACAGCCTTGTGTGGATTACAGGCAGTTAAATGACATCACACGAAAGGATTGGTATCCGCTGTCTTTGATACGTAATATTATGGAATCTTTACGGAATGCCCGAATGTTTTCTAAATTGGATCTCCGAGGGGCATACCATTTAGTACGAATTAAACCCGGTGACGAATGGAAGACGGCCTTTAAGACACCTGCAGGGCATTTTGAATACCGCGTAATGCCGTTTGGATTGTGCAATGCTCCGGCCGTTTTCCAACGCTTTATGGATGACATTTTCTCGGATCTGATTGGAGTATCTGTATGGGTATATCTTGATGATATATTGATATTCTCCAAGGAGAAAGAGGAACATATACGTCATGTGAAGGAGGTTCTTGGTCGATTACATCATAACCATTTATATGTCAAGGCCGAGAAATGTCACTTTCATCAGAAAAGCATTGAATTTCTTGGATATGTCATTAGTGGGTCTGGAATACACATGGATCCAGCCAAGGTACGGGCGATCCAGGAATGGAGACAGCCTCATGACCTGAAGTCTCTTCAGCGTTTCTTAGGATTCGCCAACTTCTATCGACGTTTCATACCCAACTATTCTGAAGTAACCGCTCCTTTGTCAGATTTGACTAGCAGTAACACCCCGTTTGTATGGAACTCAGCAACAACCTGTGCTTTCAAACAACTTAAGGAGGCGTACAGCACTTCCCCGATTTTACATCATCCTGATGAGAACAGGCCATTCATTGTGGAGGCAGATGCTTCCGATTTTGCAGTGGGGGCTGTCCTACTTCAAGAAGATCCACATTCAAGGTTGGAGGTTCCTGTGGCCTATTATTCTCGGAAGTTAACATCCAGTGAACGAAATTATGCAATCATTGAAAAGGAGCTCTTGGCCATAAAGGCTGCATTCGAGGAATGGCGTCACCATCTATTGGGGGGAAGATTCTCAGTGGAAGTACGCACTGATCAACCGGAACCTACAATATCTGCGTTCATTACAGTGTCGTACTTCTCGTTTGGCTCGTTGGGCCTTGTTTTTCTCCCAGTATGATTTCACCATTTCTTACATTCCTCAGTCACGCAACTCGAAGGCTGACGCGCTCTCTCGCTCTTTAGAGAACAATATTGAACAGGATCATCGAGATCAACATTTACTTCCTTCTAAACACTTCCTGTTGGTTACATCTCAATGCATGGATACCATTCTACAGGACACGTTAGAGGATCCCAAATATTCCTTACTTCTACAACATCCTCAAATAAGGGAGAACGGCGGTCTGCTTTTCTTTCACAATCGGTTATACCTTCCTACTGAAGTACTTAGGAATGCCGTCTTGCAAGCTTTACATGATTCAAGGATTGGGGGACATCGCGGCATTCGATCTACACAGGAACTGGTTTCTCGTCAATTTTGGTGGCCAGGATGGGCAAAGCAGACAAGGGAGTATGTGGAATGTTGCCCAGTGTGTGCTCAGGTCAAGATTCCACGAACAAAACCTATTGGACTTCTCCAACCCACCGAGACAGCACCTTATCCTTGGCATACTATTGCCACCGATTTTATAGTGGAACTTCCTCCTTCTGAAGGATATACTTGCATCATGGTGGTCATCGATTGTTTTTCTAAGTTGGCCCATTTCATTCCGTTCCAGAAGGTTCCTTCAGCCGGTAGTATGGCCCAGGCCTTTTTACATTCCATGTATCGCTTGCATGGACTTCCTGAGAAAATTATTTCAGATCGCGGATCTCAGTTCATTTCAGCTTTTTGGAAGCAACTTTGTCGTCACTTGGGAATCCAGCGTGCCCTCAGTTCCGGCTATCATCCACAATCCAAAGGCCTGACTGAGCGAACTAATCAGACTTTGGAACAATACTTAAGCTGTTTTTCCAATGCTTCTCAATCCAACTGGGCAAATCATCTGGACCTAGCGGAGGTGGCTTATAACAACTCTGTACACTCTGCCACTGGAATGAGCCTTTCTATTGTTCCTCAGGTCTTCATCCCAAGTTGATTCCATTTCATCCTGTTCCTTCCTGCACGGTTCCTTCTGCGGATCAGATGGTTGCTAACATTCAGAAGAATCAGGTCCAGGTCACGGGTGCCCTCGCTAGAGCACGTGAGAGTATGAAGGCACAGGCAGACAAGAGAAGGAGTAGTGAGCCAGCATTCCAGATTGGGGACATGGTATGGCTCTCTTCTAAGAATTTGCCAGTACACAATCTCCCTACTAAATTAGCACCCCGTTTTTTAGGGCCTTTCCGGGTGGTCAGATGGATTTCCTCTGTGGCATTCAAATTGGATCTGCCGCGGTCTTGGCGGATTCACCCCGTCTTTCATGTGTCCCTATTTAAGCCATTCCGGTCAGATCCGTACGGTCGTTCACATTCCCGACCTGCGGCTATAGATGTTGGGGGTACTCCGGAATTTGAGGTGCAAGAGATCTGTGACTCCCGTTTCTCTCGGGGTAGACTTCAGTTTTTGGTGGACTGGAAGGGTTATCCCGCTTGTGAGCGTACTTGGGAGCCTTGTGGGAACGTACATGCTCCCTGTCTGATACATGAATTTTTTCGTAGGAATCCCTGGAAACCGGGTGCTCCGGGTCTTTCTGGAGGGGAGCATGGTGTTAGAACACCTACCTGTGCTGGGCGACGGGGCCCTAGGGGGCGTGCTGTTTCCTGGCAGTTGTACCCACGTCTCAGGTTGTGGAGACGACGCACTGTTCTGGGCACATTTCCCCGGCGGAGTCTCTCTGTCCTGACCCGTGTAGGGCACGGGTGCCGTTCGCGTAGCTGTTCGAGCAGGCTTGCGTCCCAAGCCTCGTTCGTGCGGCGGTACCCGTTCGCGCATGCGCATTGCAGCGCGGTTCAAGCCTCGGATTCACATCGGACCGCTTCTTAAGCGATCCGATCCTGTTCTTCACCGCGTCTCAACGCGGTTGGTTTCCTCCCGCTTCGCTCCCCGGTCCTTGGGTTGGTTGGGTCCTGGTCCTGGTCCTGGGGCTGGGTTCTTTCCTGTTCCTTCTCGAGTCGGGGCTTGCCCCCTTTCCTCCTTTTCCCTTACCTTCTCCTGTGTTCACTGGGCTCTCCTTCCCGTTGCTCCTTTTCAGTTTGCCTGAGCTGCCTGCCTTCTGCTAGGGTATCTGTGATCCTGGTCTGCATTTCCCCGGCTCCTGTGGATCTCTGTTCATCTACCTGCATTTGGTACCTTGGACATTCTGCCTACCTGCATTGGTACCTTGGACATTCTGCCTACCTGCATTGGTACCTTGGACTTTCTGCCTATCTGCATTTGGTACCTTGGACTACTGCTTACCTGCCTTTTGGTGCCTTGGACATTCCGCTTACCTGTACTGGCTACTTTGAACATTCCATTACCCTGCATAGCTGCCTTGGAATACCTTGCCATCATTTGCCAGTAACATCTATGACCTTCCCTATCAGTGCTTGCACTGTTCTGGTGCCACGTTAATATTGAGAAGCGTCATTCGTGGCGTCAGGAGCTGGCCCCTGTCCAATCCTGTATTCCAGGACGGGTCCGGGGTCGGTTCCTTGCGTCCCATTTTCTTCATTCGTGGAATACTTCACCAGCTACTAGTCTACGCCTACCACGACCTGGCTACCCCGGCACGCAAGACTCCCGGAGATACAGGTACGCCTCGTCCTCGGGACGCTCAAAAACTGGGTGTATTTTCTTCCAGGAATCGGGTAGCTTGAGTCGGAATGAGATAGGATTGATGACCTTCTTTATGGAACATGGTCCATAGTACCAAGGAGCCAATTTGATTGGCCGTAGATGTTGGGGTAAAAGTTTCGAGGACAACCAGACTTGATCACCAACAGAATAGGAGGCGCTGGTCTTCTCTTGGAATCCGCATAGAGCTTAGTGCGTGTTTGGGCCTCTTTCAAATGTTCCTTGGCTTCCTTGTGAATGTTGATGAGAGTCCGTATCCAAGAGTCGAGAGTAGGTACTGGAGTGGGATGTGGAAGAACAGAAGGTAAAACGGACGGGTGAAAACCTTGACTGCAATAGAAAGGGCTGACCTTGAGTTCCTTTTCCAGGACGGAATAGTGAGTCTCACTGGGGCTCAGGGTTCGTGAAAGGTAAGCAATGGGGTGTTCTAGTCCATCCTCAAGTTCCTGTTTCAGGACCGCCCCTATGGCGTAGTTAGAGGCATCCGTTTCCTCTAGAAATGGGCGACTAGTGTCAGGTTGGGTCAGGATGGGGGCTTGCGTGAACTCGGTCTTCAATTGTTGGAATACCCGATCTTGTGAGGTAGACCAGATGAAGGGGGTGTCCTTCTTCAATAGGGCTACGATCGGCTGAACAATCTCTGAAAAGGTAGAAATAAACTTCCAGTAGAAGTTGGCGAGCCCCAGGAAGGATTGCACCTGTTTCACAGAAGTGGGAGCGGGCCAAGCCAGTATGGCCTTTACCTTTGGAGGGTCCATTCCAATTCCTTCTGGGCTAAGAATGAATCCTAGGTAGTGAACAGAAGTAACGTGGAACAAGCATTTTTCGGGTTTGGCTAAGAGTTTGTTTTCACAAAGTCATTGTAGTACTGCCTTTACGTGTTCTTCATGTTTTAAAGGATCTTTGGAAAAAATCAATATGTCGTCCAGATAGACAATGATGAAGAGTAACAACATATCCGAGAACACCCTGTCCATAAAACGCTGAAAGACTGCGGGAGCATTGGCTAGTCCAAAAGGGATGACTAGGTATTCAAATTGACCAAAGGGCATTCTAAAAGCTGTCTTCCATTCGTCCCCTTCCTGGATTCGAATTAAATGGTAGGCACCCCGGAGATCCAGCTTCGTGAAAATTACGGCTCCTCTCACAGCTTCCAGGATATCCGAAATCGGGGCAGGAAGGTCATTGTTCCAGGATTTCCAGGGAAGTTGGTAGCGGTCAATGAGAATGGAGTTTCCAGGAGTCGAGTAGAAGGAAAGGGAGAAGGAAGGAGGAAGGGAACCAGGATCTCGGAGAGAAGAATCGCCGAACAGCACACACACGTCGAGTCACTACCTGTTGATAGCGTTGAGAGGCGCGGGGCCGCGGGGCATGGCCAATTTATAGGACGTGCCGTATGCGTCGTGAAAGCTGGTGTGAGGCTAATCGCTTGTTGCGGCCATGTTTGGAGTAACAGGGAATACAAGCCCTGGCGCGATAAGGACCAGGAGGTCCAGAAGGGGCAAGTTCTACGGGTCATGACAATATGTAGGTGAAATGGAGTCATTCACACCTATCTCCCCCACCCCCACCAGCATGCAGACTGCACTCCCTCTGGTCAGCAGAGACTGAAGGAACCTCCTAGGGGATGTGCAGGTGACATGGAGTCATTTACACCTATCCCCCCACCCCAGCCCTCAGAATGCATGCCCTCTGGTCACCAGAGACTGAAGGAACCTCCTAGGGGATGTGCAGGTGACATGGAGTCATTCACACCTATCCCCCCACCCCTGCCCTCACACTGCACTCCCTCTGGTCACCAGAGACTGAAGGAACCTCCTAGGGGATGGCAGGTGACATGCAGTCACCTGCACCTATATCCCCACCCCAGCCCTCACACTGCATGCCCTGAGGTCACCAGAGACTGAAGGAACCTCCTAGGGGATGTGCAGGTGACATGGAGTCATTCACACCTATTCCCCCACCCCAGCCCCCACACTGCACTCCCTGAGGTCACCAGAGACTGAAGGAACCTCCTAGGGGATGGCAGGTGACATGGAGTCACCTGCACCTATATCCCCACCCCAGCCCTCACACTGCATGCCCTGAGGTCACCAGAGACTGAAGGAACCTCTTAGGGGATGTGCAGGTGACATGGAGTCATTCACACCTATCCTCCCACCTCAGCCCTCACAGTGCACTCCCTCTGGTCACCAGAGACTGAAGGAACCTCCTAGGGGATGTCAGGTGACATGGAGTCACCTGCACCTATATCCCCACCCCAGCCCTCACACTGCATGCCCTGAGGTCACCAGAGACTGAAGGAACCTCCTAGGGGATGTGCAGGTGACATGGAGTCATTCACACCTATCCTCCCACCACAGCCCTCACAGTGCACTCCCTCTGGTCACCAGAGACTGAAGGAACCTCCTAGGGGATGGCAGGTGACATGGAGTCACCTGCACCTATCCTCCCACCCAGCCCTCACACTGCACTCCCTCTGGTCATCAGAGACTGAAGGAACCTCCCAGGCGATGTGCAGGTGACATTGAGTTATTCACACCGATACCCCACCCCAGCCTTCACACTGCACTCCCTCTGGTCACCAGACACTGACTGAAGGCACCTCCTAGGGGATGTGTAGGTGACATGGAGTCATTCACACCTATCCTCTCCCCCACACCAGCATGCAGACTGCAATCCTTCTGGTCACCAGAGACTGAAGGAACCTCCTGGGGTATGTGCAGGTGACATGGAGTCATCCACACCTATTCCCCCACCCCAGCCCTCAGACTGCATGCCATCTGGTCACCAGAGGCTGAAGGAACCTCCTAGGGGATGTGCAGGTGACATGGAGTCATTCACACCTATCTCCCCCACCCCAGCCCTTAGACTGCACTCCCTGAGGTCACCAGAGGCTGAAGGAACCTCCTAGGGGATCTGCAGGTGACACAGAGTTATTCACACCTATCCCCCCCACCCCAGTCCCCACACTGCACTCCCTCTGGTCATGAGAGGCTGAAGGAACCTCCTAGGGGATGAACAGGTGACATGGAGTCATTCACACCTATCCCCCCACCCCAGTCCCCACACTGCACTCCCTCTGATCACGAGAGGCTGAAGGAACCTCCCAGGCGATGTACATGTGACATCGAGTTATTCACACCTATACACCACACCAGCCCTTAGACTGCACTCCCTGAGGTCACCAGAGACTGAAGGAACCTCGTAGGGTATGTGCAAGTGACACGGAGTCATTCACACCTATCCCCCCCACCTCAGCACTCAAACTGCAATCCCTCTGGTCACCAGAGACTGAAGGAACCTCCTAGGGG
Source organism: Ambystoma mexicanum (assembly GCF_040938575.1). Taxonomy (NCBI): domain Eukaryota; kingdom Metazoa; phylum Chordata; class Amphibia; order Caudata; family Ambystomatidae; genus Ambystoma; species Ambystoma mexicanum. The sequence continues at coordinate 810,548,471 of NC_090938.1, read as the reverse complement.
ATGAACAGGTGACATGGAGTCACTCGCACCTATCCCCCCCACCCCAGCCCTCACACTGCTCTACCTCTAGTCACCCGAGACTGGAAGCTCGTAAGGGATGTGCAGGTGACATGGAGTCATTCACACGTATCCCCGAGCCCCAGCCCTCATACTGCACTCCCTCTGGTCACCAGAGACTGAAGGAACCTCCTAGGGGATGTGCAGGTGACATGGAGTCATTCACACCTATTCCCCACCACAGCCCCCACACTGCACTCCCTGAGGTCACCAGAGACTGAAGGAACCTCCTAGGGGATGTACAGGTGACATGGAGTCATTCACACCTATCGCCCCACCTGAGCCCCCACACTGCACTCCCTGAGGTCACCAGAGACTAAAGGAACCTCCTAGGGGATGGCAGGTGACATGGACTCACCTGCACCTATACCCCACCCCAGCCCTCACACTGCATGCCCTGAGGTCACCAGAGACTGAAGGAAGCTCATAGGGGATGTGCAGGTGACATGGAGTCATTCACGCGTATCCCCGTGCCCCAGCCCTCATACTGCACTCCCTCTGGTCACCAGAGACTGAAGGAACCTCCTAGGGGATGTGCAGGTGACATGGAGTCATTCACACCTATTCCCCCACCCCAGCCCCCACACTGCACTCCCTGAGGTCACCAGAGACTGAAGGAACCTCCTAGGGGATGTGCAGGTGACATGGAATTATTCACACCTATCCTCCCACCCCCGCACTCACACTGCACTCCCTCTGGTCACCAGAGACTGAAGGATCCTCCTAGGGGATGGCAGGTGACTTGGAGTCACCTGCACCTATGCCCCCACCCCAGCCCTCACACTGCACGCCCTGAGGTCACCAGAGACTGAAGGAACCTCCCAGGCGATGTGCATGTGACATTGAGTTATTGTCATGTTTTGTTCGGCAGATCCGTTTCCCGGGAGGCACTTCAACATGGCCGCCGTGTCTGGCGATTATAGCACACGCAACAGTCTAGATGTTCTTTCCCAGAACACATTGCAGCGCTCTGATGTCACATCCTCCCAAGCAGCTTATCAACAGGATCCTCCAGGAGTCCAGTGCGTTGCTACTCTCTTAGGAGTATACAAGCGCTTCGTGAGTCAGTTTGTTAGTCTACCTCTGTGTGTCCTTATTTCTTATCCCTGACTTCGGTTGACACTCTCTCATCTCGTTACTTTTCCCTTTTACTCTTTACTTTCAGACCGCTACAAAAACACGGGAAAATATTCGTCAGACTTTGGACGACTTTAACCACGCCCCTTTGGAGCGCGGTTCCAGCTCAGTTTCTCTTAGGTTCAGGAATACAGATCCTCGCCCTCCACGAGGTATTCCATACATCTTTTATTCTTTCTTCTTTCATTAGCAGTCTAGGGAATCTAGCTATCGTTTTATTTTTTCTCTTCACGTTGTCATTTTAGCACGGATACCTACCTCAACATCCCAGGGTCACCGCCGAAACTCTTTGAGCAGTCTCCAGGAGACTACCTTTGTTTACGAACTGGTAGGCTTTATATTTTTATGGTTGTTTCTACTATTGGTAGTGATCGTTAGCTATTTCTCTCTCTCTAACCGTCCTTTTCTATTCTGCTATTTTCCTTAGCCCAGCTATTCAGTACTTCTAGGGACTCCAGGCTATCTCGTCCTTCCTCCACAGCGATTTCTCCCTTTCTACTAATTGGGGGTAAGAATTTGAACTAACGTTTCTAAGGGGATCTGACCTCTGCTAGACAAAGGAAATTATATTCTAATCTACTTTGTATTCTTCATTAGAAATTAATATCAATCGCTAAGGAGCTCCCAAACTCTGAAGGTGAATCTTCAGCCTGCGTTGGAACATTCCGGTGATACAACGCTCTCAAGCAGCTCTCCACAGGGTTTTTTCCCCCGTGAGGGTTTCCCTGGGCACCTCTCGGGGATCAAGCCTTTGAGCAGGACTCCGGAGGGGTTTTCAGGGGAATTCCTAATATCTTCAGGGAGAGTCAGCGAGATCCATTACAGGTACCCACCGGGCCATAGGACATTTCCCTTCGTCCATTCTGCCCAGGTAGGTGATTTTCTGTTTTTCCTTCTCTATTTACCTGGAGCAATTGATATGTATATCTAACGTTGTATATTTGCTGACAGTTAGCAACGCCTGAAAAGAAAGTAGTCAGATTCTTTGACTAGCTCCAAGTGATTAGAGTTGGTTTCAGAGAAATCCCTTAAAATGGATCCTCAACAGCAGCAGATCCAGCAGCTTATTGCTGCGGTACAGTCTTTAACGACCGAGGTACAACAACTTAAGCAGGAGAATAATTCCCTCCGACAGCACCAACAACAGGCAGCTCAACAGGCTTTAGCCTCTCGCGTACCTCATTGTTCAGAGGTTCCGCCTGGACCATTACCAGGCGGTCAGTTCGATGGGAACCCTCATAAGGTCAAAGAATTCCTAGATTCTTGTTCCGTACAATTTACGTTCAAGGGGGCATTTTTTCATACCGATCGAGACCGTGTGGGTTACATGGTCTCACAAATGACAGGACCAGCCTTAGCCTGGGCAACCCCTTTGATTACTAGTAATAATCCCATTCTGGACTCTCATACTGCCTTTTGTAACAGTATTCGCACCATGTTCGGCCGACAAGAAATCCGGGTGGCCTCCCAAGAACATCTCCTTGATTTCAAACAAGGAAATCTTGATATACTAACCTATATTACTAAATTTAAGCAGATGGCAAGTGAGACCACCTGGTCCGACGATGCCCAGGTTACGATCTTTAGGAGAGGGTTATCGGAAGAACTTAAAGACGAAGTGTCCAGAGTACCGCGGCCCACCGATCTAACAGAATTCATCGCTCTAGTGTTACAGCTAGATTACCGTATGAAGGAGAGACTGTTAGAAAGGAGAAAAGGCCGGAGTCCTCGATTCACATCTAACTTTCCCCACTCGCCCCGGACTCAGGTTACAGAAGAACCTATGCAGTTAGTATCAACAGCAAGAGGGCCTTTAACGCCAGAAGAACGGAATCGCAGAAAGACCTTAGGCTTGTGTATGTATTGTGGCGCCAATACTCATACGGTACAAGACTGCCCGATTACACCCCCTAGGCGCTCGGGAAACGCCAGCGCCCGGTCGTAAGAGGAACCACGATCCGGGATTCCACTCTTCAGCCAGGTTCCTCACAGTCTTTTCATTCTTCTATGTGTACTAGCCATCCTGATACCAACATGGTAGTGTTAAGGATTTCATTTTCCTTTGGAGATAGAATCTTACGGGATATCCCAGCACTTATCGATAGCGGAGCTGCAGGGAACTTCATTGATGACCACTGGGCTGCTTCACATGGCATCCCACGCTCCTCAAAGGCAGAATCAATACCAGTGGAAAGCGTTGACGGAAGTCCACTGGTTTCAGGACCTATCAAAGACCAGACCAGCCCTCTGTTGATGTCCATTGCATCTCATCGGGAGAACCTTACCTTGGATATCATCCGAGCTGCTCATCATCCCATCATCTTGGGTATACCCTGGCTCAAAAAGCATAATCCATTCATAAACTGGACCGCGGGCTCTTTTTTCTTAGGGTCTGAATATTGTCTGGCACACTGCATAGAGGATCAACAAAAGGTACTCGTAGACTCCATGTCCACTCTCCAGGATTCACCAAGGGTTACGACCCTAAACCAGATTGCCGGCCTTCCAGAAGCATACCAACAATACCGAGAGGTATTCGCTGCTACTGAATACAATCAATTACCTCCTCACAGAAGAGATGATTGTACTATTGAGCTGATTCCAAATCAACCTTTACCGTTTGGTCGGATGTACATCCTATCTAATAACGAAAAAGAGGTTTTACGAGACTACCTTAGAACCAATTTAATGAATGGATTGATCACAGAGTCAACCTCACCAGCAGCCGCTTCCCTATTCTTTGTTGCAAAGAAAAACACTACTGAACTCCGTCCTTGCATAGACTTTCGGGGACTGAATAAGATCACAGTTCCCGATAAGTATCCGATGCCCTTAATTCCTGACATCTTAGAGGCTGTTAAAGGGGCCACCATTTACTCAAAATTAGACTTAAAAGGAGCTTACCACCTTATTCGAATAAAATCAGGGGATGAATGGAAAACGGCATTTCGAACCCCTTTTGGCCACTTCCAATATAGAGTGATGCCTTTTGGCCTTTCTAATGCTCCTGCTATCTTCCAACGATTTATGGACCATCTGTTCGCCGACCTCCTCCTTCACAATGTCATTGTTTATTTAGATGACATTTTAGTCTACTCCAACACAGCACAGGAACATGAGAAACATGTAGAAGAGGTTCTATGGCGACTCCAGCTGAATCATTTATACTGTAAACTGGAAAAGTGCTCTTTCCACCAGCCCCAGGTTTCTTATTTGGGGTATGTTCTATCCGCCAAAGGAATAGCTATGGACCCAGAGAAGGTGTCTGCTGTTCAGGACTGGCCTACACCTGCCTCCTGTAAAGACATTCAACGTTTTGTGGGGTTTTCGAACTTCTACCGACGATTTATACCTGAATTCTCCAGACTTACACAGCCTTTGACAAATCTTCTGAAGAAAGGGGTTCCTTTTCTTTGGACAGAAACAACGGATAAAGCCTTCAAGAGGCTTAAGGATCTTTTTACCTCAGCTCCAGTGTTGCTAACCCCTGATCAGAACCGTCGGTTCATTGTGGAAACCGACGCCTCTCAATACGCTCTAGGGGCGGTCTTGCTTCAAATAGATAACTCAGATCTTGAACGACCTGTAGCATATCTGTCTAAAACCCTTGCTCCGGCGGAGCTAAACTATACGGTACTGGAGAAAGAATTATTGGCTATCAAACGAGCATTCGAAGAATGGCGCCATCTACTATTGGGAGCCAAATTTCCAGTGGAAGTCCGGACAGATCATCATAACCTCCGGATCCTACAATATGCCCAAACATGTAACAGCCGTCAAGCCAGATGGGCACATTTCTTTTCTCCATTTCGAATCATATTCACATTTATTCCAGGAAAGGAAAATCTCAAGGCTGATGCTCTATCCCGTAAGGAACAGCTCCCGAACAACCCTTTTAGGTCTGAACCCATCTTCCCTTGTATGGCTCTGGAACTGCATACTGTGCCTGATTTCCTCTCGCGTCTGAAATCACAATCCTGTCCTAATGCCAAAAAAGAACTACCACGGTCTACACAACTGGCGTTAACCTTGGAAGACGGTTGCTATTTCTTTGGGCACAGGGCGTATATTCCGACACGAACACTTCAGGAAGAAGTTCTCAATATGTGCCACAGTTCAAAATCAGCTGGACATAGGGGCTTTCTCTCCACCCAAGAATTGGTTTCTCGTTTCTTTTGGTGGCCATCATTAAGAAAGGACATAAAAGAATATGTTAAATCCTGCCCCATATGTCTCCAAACTAAAACGTCTCGACAAGCTCCTCTAGGACTCTTGGTCAAGATGCCCTTGCCTTCACGACCGTGGCAAATAATTTCCACAGATTTCATAGTGGATCTACCACCATCACAAGGATGCTCAGCCATAATGGTTACTATAGATACTTTTACTAAGTTGGCACACTTCATTCCACTTGCCGGAGTGCCGTCTGCTGCCTTGATGGCTCGCCTCTTCATAAACCATATTTTCATCTTACATGGCTTACCAGAGACAATCATTTCGGACAGAGGTTCACAATATACCTCCCAGTATTGGAAACTTGTCTGCCGTCATCTTGGAATCTCACGTGCCCTCAGTTCAGGCTATCACCCCCAATCCAACGGCCAGACAGAAAGACTCAACCAAACCTTGGAAGGATACCTCAGGAGCTATGTCTCCGCGGCTCAGGATGATTGGAAGGATCTATTACCTCTAGCGGAGTTCGCTTATAACAACTCTTTTCACTCGGCAATCGGTACTTCTCCTTTCCATTGTTCCTATGGGTTCAACCCATCGTCATTTCCTACCTTGAAGAAGTCTGAGTCCAAATTTCCTGATGTAGATTTCCTGATGGATCAAATCCGGCAGGGTCATCGCACAGCTATCACTGCGCTTTGACAATCCCAGGAAAGAACAAAGCATTTTGCGGACCGTCACCGGTCCCCAGCCCCGTTAATCAAACCAGGAGACTGGGTTTGGCTGTCATCACGTTTTCTCCCTCGACATCTAGTCCCGTCCAAACTTTCTCCCCGATATTTTGGACCATTTCAGGTGATCGCCACAATAGGATCAGTTTCCTTCAAACTCCGTCTACCGAGCACATGGGCTCGCATCCATCCGGTGTTTCATGTTTCACAATTAAAACCAGACTATCGGAGTTCATTTCACCCTAAAACCTCTACCCGTCCTCCACCAGTTATGGCTGCTTCCGGACCTGAATTCGAGATCAAAGAGATATGTGATTCACGGTATCACCGGGGTCACTTACAATATCTAATTGACTGGAAAGGCTACACACCCGCGGATAGGAGTTGGGAACCTAAATCAGCTGTACATGCGCCCAAACTAGTAAAGAAGTTTCATCTATTGCATCCTGACAAACCAGGAGGGAGCGGTCCTAAGAAGGGGCATACTGTCATGTTTTGTTCGGCAGATCCGTTTCCCGGGAGGCACTTCAACATGGCCGCCGTGTCTGGCGATTATAGCACACGCAACAGTCTAGATGTTCTTTCCCAGAACACATTGCAGCGCTCTGATGTCACATCCTCCCAAGCAGCTTATCAACAGGATCCTCCAGGAGTCCAGTGCGTTGCTACTCTCTTAGGAGTATACAAGCGCTTCGTGAGTCAGTTTGTTAGTCTACCTCTGTGTGTCCTTATTTCTTATCCCTGACTTCGGTTGACACTCTCTCATCTCGTTACTTTTCCCTTTTACTCTTTACTTTCAGACCGCTACAAAAACACGGGAAAATATTCGTCAGACTTTGGACGACTTTAACCACGCCCCTTTGGAGCGCGGTTCCAGCTCAGTTTCTCTTAGGTTCAGGAATACAGATCCTCGCCCTCCACGAGGTATTCCATACATCTTTTATTCTTTCTTCTTTCATTAGCAGTCTAGGGAATCTAGCTATCATTTTATTTTTTCTCTTCACGTTGTCATTTTAGCACGGATACCTACCTCAACATCCCAGGGTCACCGCCGAAACTCTTTGAGCAGTCTCCAGGAGACTACCTTTGTTTACGAACTGGTAGGCTTTATATTTTTATGGTTGTTTCTACTATTGGTAGTGATCGTTAGCTATTTCTCTCTCTCTAACCGTCCTTTTCTATTCTGCTATTTTCCTTAGCCCAGCTATTCAGTACTTCTAGGGACTCCAGGCTATCTCGTCCTTCCTCCACAGCGATTTCTCCCTTTCTACTAATTGGGGGTAAGAATTTGAACTAACGTTTCTAAGGGGATCTGACCTCTGCTAGACAAAGGAAATGATATTCTAATCTACTTTGTATTCTTCATTAGAAATTAATATCAATCGCTAAGGAGCTCCCAAACTCTGAAGGTGAATCTTCAGCCTGCGTTGGAACATTCCGGTGATACAACGCTCTCAAGCAGCTCTCCACAGGGTTTTTTCCCCCGTGAGGGTTTCCCTGGGCACCTCTCGGGGATCAAGCCTTTGAGCAGGACTCCGGAGGGGTTTTCAGGGGAATTCCTAATATCTTCAGGGAGAGTCAGCGAGATCCATTACAGGTACCCACCGGGCCATAGGACATTTCCCTTCGTCCATTCTGCCCAGGTAGGTGATTTTCTGTTTTTCCTTCTCTATTTACCTGGAGCAATTGATATGTATATCTAACGTTGTATATTTGCTGACAGTTAGCAACGCCTGAAAAGAAAGTAGTCAGATTCTTTGACTAGCTCCAAGTGATTAGAGTTGGTTTCAGAGAAATCCCTTAAAATGGATCCTCAACAGCAGCAGATCCAGCAGCTTATTGCTGCGGTACAGTCTTTAACGACCGAGGTACAACAACTTAAGCAGGAGAATAATTCCCTCCGACAGCACCAACAACAGGCAGCTCAACAGGCTTTAGCCTCTCGCGTACCTCATTGTTCAGAGGTTCCGCCTGGACCATTACCAGGCGGTCAGTTCGATGGGAACCCTCATAAGGTCAAAGAATTCCTAGATTCTTGTTCCGTACAATTTACGTTCAAGGGGGCATTTTTTCATACCGATCGAGACCGTGTGGGTTACATGGTCTCACAAATGACAGGACCAGCCTTAGCCTGGGCAACCCCTTTGATTACTAGTAATAATCCCATTCTGGACTCTCATACTGCCTTTTGTAACAGTATTCGCACCATGTTCGGCCGACAAGAAATCCGGGTGGCCTCCCAAGAACATCTCCTTGATTTCAAACAAGGAAATCTTGATATACTAACCTATATTACTAAATTTAAGCAGATGGCAAGTGAGACCACCTGGTCCGACGATGCCCAGGTTACGATCTTTAGGAGAGGGTTATCGGAAGAACTTAAAGACGAAGTGTCCAGAGTACCGCGGCCCACCGATCTAACAGAATTCATCGCTCTAGTGTTACAGCTAGATTACCGTATGAAGGAGAGACTGTTAGAAAGGAGAAAAGGCCGGAGTCCTCGATTCACATCTAACTTTCCCCACTCGCCCCGGACTCAGGTTACAGAAGAACCTATGCAGTTAGGATCAACAGCAAGAGGGCCTTTAACGCCAGAAGAACGGAATCGCAGAAAGACCTTAGGCTTGTGTATGTATTGTGGCGCCAATACTCATACGGTACAAGACTGCCCGATTACACCCCCTAGGCGCTCGGGAAACGCCAGCGCCCGGTCGTAAGAGGAACCACGATCCGGGATTCCACTCTTCAGCCAGGTTCCTCACAGTCTTTTCATTCTTCTATGTGTACTAGCCATCCTGATACCAACATGGTAGTGTTAAGGATTTCATTTTCCTTTGGAGATAGAATCTTACGGGATATCCCAGCACTTATCGATAGCGGAGCTGCAGGGAACTTCATTGATGACCACTGGGCTGCTTCACATGGCATCCCACGCTCCTCAAAGGCAGAATCAATACCAGTGGAAAGCGTTGACGGAAGTCCACTGGTTTCAGGACCTATCAAAGACCAGACCAGCCCTCTGTTGATGTCCATTGCATCTCATCGGGAGAACCTTACCTTGGATATCATCCGAGCTGCTCATCATCCCATCATCTTGGGTATACCCTGGCTCAAAAAGCATAATCCATTCATAAACTGGACCGCGGGCTCTTTTTTCTTAGGGTCTGAATATTGTCTGGCACACTGCATAGAGGATCAACAAAAGGTACTCGTAGACTCCATGTCCACTCTCCAGGATTCACCAAGGGTTACGACCCTAAACCAGATTGCCGGCCTTCCAGAAGCATACCAACAATACCGAGAGGTATTCGCTGCTACTGAATACAATCAATTACCTCCTCACAGAAGAGATGATTGTACTATTGAGCTGATTCCAAATCAACCTTTACCGTTTGGTCGGATGTACATCCTATCTAATAACGAAAAAGAGGTTTTACGAGACTACCTTAGAACCAATTTAATGAATGGATTGATCACAGAGTCAACCTCACCAGCAGCCGCTTCCCTATTCTTTGTTGCAAAGAAAAACACTACTGAACTCCGTCCTTGCATAGACTTTCGGGGACTGAATAAGATCACAGTTCCCGATAAGTATCCGATGCCCTTAATTCCTGACATCTTAGAGGCTGTTAAAGGGGCTACCATTTACTCAAAATTAGACTTAAAAGGAGCTTACCACCTTATTCGAATAAAATCAGGGGATGAATGGAAAACGGCATTTCGAACCCCTTTTGGCCACTTCCAATATAGAGTGATGCCTTTTGGCCTTTCTAATGCTCCTGCTATCTTCCAACGATTTATGGACCATCTGTTCGCCGACCTCCTCCTTCACAATGTCATTGTTTATTTAGATGACATTTTAGTCTACTCCAACACAGCACAGGAACATGAGAAACATGTAGAAGAGGTTCTACGGCGACTCCAGCTGAATCATTTATACTGTAAACTGGAAAAGTGCTCTTTCCACCAGCCCCAGGTTTCTTATTTGGGGTATGTTCTATCCGCCAAAGGAATAGCTATGGACCCAGAGAAGGTGTCTGCTGTTCAGGACTGGCCTACACCTGCCTCCTGTAAAGACATTCAACGTTTTGTGGGGTTTTCGAACTTCTACCGACGATTTATACCTGAATTCTCCAGACTTACACAGCCTTTGACAAATCTTCTGAAGAAAGGGGTTCCTTTTCTTTGGACAGAAACAACGGATAAAGCCTTCAAGAGGCTTAAGGATCTTTTTACCTCAGCTCCAGTGTTGCTAACCCCTGATCAGAACCGTCGGTTCATTGTGGAAACCGACGCCTCTCAATACGCTCTAGGGGCGGTCTTGCTTCAAATAGATAACTCAGATCTTGAAGGACCTGTAGCATATCTGTCTAAAACCCTTGCTCCGGCGGAGCTAAACTATACGGTACTGGAGAAAGAATTATTGGCTATCAAACGAGCATTCGAAGAATGGCGCCATCTACTATTGGGAGCCAAATTTCCAGTGGAAGTCCGGACAGATCATCATAACCTCCGGATCCTACAATATGCCCAAACATGTAACAGCCGTCAAGCCAGTTGGGCACATTTCTTTTCTCCATTTCGAATCATATTCACATTTATTCCAGGAAAGGAAAATCTCAAGGCTGATGCTCTATCCCGTAAGGAACAGCTCCCGAACAACCCTTTTAGGTCTGAACCCATCTTCCCTTGTATGGCTCTAGAACTGCATACTGTGCCTGATTTCCTCTCACGTCTGAAATCACAATCCTGTCCTAATGCCAAAAAAGAACTACCACGGTCTACACAACTGGCGTTAACCTTGGAAGACGGTTGCTATTTCTTTGGGCACAGGGCGTATATTCCGACACGAACACTTCAGGAAGAAGTTCTCAATATGTGCCACAGTTCAAAATCAGCTGGACATAGGGGCTTTCTCTCCACCCAAGAATTGGTTTCTCGTTTCTTTTGGTGGCCATCATTAAGAAAGGACATAAAAGAATATGTTAAATCCTGCCCCATATGTCTCCAAACTAAAACGTCTCGACAAGCTCCTCTAGGACTCTTGGTCAAGATGCCCTTGCCTTCACGACCGTGGCAAATAATTTCCACAGATTTCATAGTGGATCTACCACCATCACAAGGATGCTCAGCCATAATGGTTACTATAGATACTTTTACTAAGTTGGCACACTTCATTCCACTTGCCGGAGTGCCGTCTGCTGCCTTGATGGCTCGCCTCTTCATAAACCATATTTTCATCTTACATGGCTTACCAGAGACAATCATTTCGGACAGAGGTTCACAATATACCTCCCAGTATTGGAAACTTGTCTGCCGTCATCTTGGAATCTCACGGGCCCTCAGTTCAGGCTATCACCCCCAATCCAACGGCCAGACAGAAAGACTCAACCAAACCTTGGAAGGATACCTCAGGAGCTATGTCTCCGCGGCTCAGGATGATTGGAAGGATCTATTACCTCTAGCGGAGTTCGCTTATAACAACTCTTTTCACTCGGCAATCGGTACTTCTCCTTTCCATTGTTCCTATGGGTTCAACCCATCGTCATTTCCTACCTTGAAGAAGTCTGAGTCCAAATTTCCTGATGTAGATTTCCTGATGGATCAAATCCGGCAGGGTCATCGCACAGCTATCACTGCGCTTCGACAATCCCAGGAAAGAACAAAGCATTTTGCGGACCGTCACCGGTCCCCAGCCCCGTTAATCAAACCAGGAGACTGGGTTTGGCTGTCATCACGTTTTCTCCCTCGACATCTAGTCCCGTCCAAACTTTCTCCCCGATATTTTGGACCATTTCAGGTGATCGCCACAATAGGATCAGTTTCCTTCAAACTCCGTCTACCGAGCACATGGGCTCGCATCCATCCGGTGTTTCATGTTTCACAATTAAAACCAGACAATCGGAGTTCATTTCACCCTAAAACCTCTACCCGTCCTCCACCAGTTATGGCTGCTTCCGGACCTGAATTCGAGATCAAAGAGATATGTGATTCACGGTATCACCGGGGTCACTTACAATATCTAATTGACTGGAAAGGCTACACACCCGCGGATAGGAGTTGGGAACCTAAATCAGCTGTACATGCGCCCAAACTAGTAAAGAAGTTTCATCTATTGCATCCTGACAAACCAGGAGGGAGCGGTCCTAAGAAGGGGCATACTGTCATGTTTTGTTCGGCAGATCCGTTTCCCGGGAGGCACTTCAACATGGCCGCCGTGTCTGGCGATTATAGCACACGCAACAGTCTAGATGTTCTTTCCCAGAACACATTGCAGCGCTCTGATGTCACATCCTCCCAAGCAGCTTATCAACAGGATCCTCCAGGAGTCCAGTGCGTTGCTACTCTCTTAGGAGTATACAAGCGCTTCGTGAGTCAGTTTGTTAGTCTACCTCTGTGTGTCCTTATTTCTTATCCCTGACTTCGGTTGACACTCTCTCATCTCGTTACTTTTCCCTTTTACTCTTTACTTTCAGACCGCTACAAAAACACGGGAAAATATTCGTCAGACTTTGGACGACTTTAACCACGCCCCTTTGGAGCGCGGTTCCAGCTCAGTTTCTCTTAGGTTCAGGAATACAGATCCTCGCCCTCCACGAGGTATTCCATACATCTTTTATTCTTTCTTCTTTCATTAGCAGTCTAGGGAATCTAGCTATCGTTTTATTTTTTCTCTTCACGTTGTCATTTTAGCACGGATACCTACCTCAACATCCCAGGGTCACCGCCGAAACTCTTTGAGCAGTCTCCAGGAGACTACCTTTGTTTACGAACTGGTAGGCTTTATATTTTTATGGTTGTTTCTACTATTGGTAGTGATCGTTAGCTATTTCTCTCTCTCTAACCGTCCTTTTCTATTCTGCTATTTTCCTTAGCCCAGCTATTCAGTACTTCTAGGGACTCCAGGCTATCTCGTCCTTCCTCCACAGCGATTTCTCCCTTTCTACTAATTGGGGGTAAGAATTTGAACTAACGTTTCTAAGGGGATCTGACCTGTGCTAGACAAAGGAAATTATATTCTAATCTACTTTGTATTCTTCATTAGAAATTAATATCAATCGCTAAGGAGCTCCCAAACTCTGAAGGTGAATCTTCAGCCTGCGTTGGAACATTCCGGTGATACAACGCTCTCAAGCTGCTCTCCACAGGGTTTTTTCCCCCGTGAGGGTTTCCCTGGGCACCTCTCGGGGATCAAGCCTTTGAGCAGGACTCCGGAGGGGTTTTCAGGGGAATTCCTAATATCTTCAGGGAGAGTCAGCGAGATCCATTACAGGTACCCACCGGGCCATAGGACATTTCCCTTCGTCCATTCTGCCCAGGTAGGTGATTTTCTGTTTTTCCTTCTCTATTTACCTGGAGCAATTGATATGTATATCTAACGTTGTATATTTGCTGACAGTTATTCACACTGATACCCCACCCCAGCCCTCACACTGCACTCCCTCTGGTCACCAGACACTGACTGAAGGCACTCCTAGGGGATGTGTAGGTGATATGGAGTCATTCACACCTATCCCCTCCCCCACACCAGCATGCAGACTGCACTCCTTCTGGTCACCAGAGACTGAAGGAACCTCCTAGGGGATGTGCAGGTGACATGGAGTCATTCACACCTATCATCCCACCCCAGCCCTCACAGTGCCCTCCCTCTGGTCACCAGAGACTGAAGGAACCTCTTAGGGGATGGCAGGTGACATGGAGTCACCTGCACCTATCCTCCCACCCAGCCCTCACACTGCACTCCCTCTGGTCACCAGAGACTGAAGGAACCTCCCAGGCGATGTGCAGGTGACATTGAATTATTCACACCGATACCCCACCCCAGCCCTCACACTGCACTCCCTCTGGTCACCAGACACTGACTGAAGGCATCTCCTAGGGGATGAGTAGGTGACATGGAGTCATTCACACCTATCCCCTCCCCCACACCAGCATGCAGACTGCACTCCTTCTGGTCACCAGAGACTTAAGGAACCTCCTAGGGGATGTCCAGGTGACATGGAGTCATTCACACCTATCCCCCCACACAAAGCCCTTAGACTGCACACCCTGAGGTCACCAGAGACTAAAGGAACCTCCTAGGGTATGTGCAGGTGACACCGACTTATTCACATCTATCCCCCCCACCCTAGCACTCACACTGCACTCCCTCTGGTCACCAGAGACTGAAGGAACCTCCTAGGGGATGAACAGGTGACATGGAGTCACTCGCACCTATCCCCCCACCCCAGCCCTCACACTGTTCTCCCTCTGGTGACCAGAGACTGGAACCTCCTAGGGGATGTGCAGATGGCATGGAGTCATTCACACGTATCCCCCCACCCCAGCCCTCACACTGCACTCCCACTGGTCACCAGAGACTGAAGGAACCTCCTGGGGGATGTGCAGGTGACATGGAGTCATTCACACCTATTCCCCCACCCCAGCCCCCACACTGCACTCCCTGAGGTAACCAGAGACTGAAGGAACCTCCTGGGGGATGTGCAGGTGACATGGAGTCATTCACACCTATCCCCCAACCCCAGCACTCACCCTGCATTCCCTCTGGTCACCAGAGACTGAAGGAACCTCCTAGGGCATGGCAGGTGACATTGAGTTATTCACACCTATACCCCACCCAAGCCCTCACACTGCACTCCCTCTGGTCACCAGAGACTGACTGAAGGCAAATCCTAGGGGATGTGTAGGTGACATGGAGTCATTCACACCTATCCGTCCTCCACACCAGCATGCAGACTGCTCACCCTCTGGTCACCAGAGGCTGAAGGAACCTCCTAGGGAATTTGCAGGTGACATGGAGTCATTCACACCAATCCCCCCACCCCAGCACTCACACTCCACTCCCTCTGGTCACCAGAGACTGAAGGAACCTCCTAGGGGATGTGCAGGTGACATGGAGTCATTCAAACATATTCCCCCACTCCAGACCCCACACTGCACTCCCTGAGGTCACCAGAGACTGAAGGAACCTCCTAGGGGATGTGCAGGTGACATGGAGTCATTCACACCTATCCCCCCCACCCCAGCCCTCACACTGCTCTCCCTCTGGTCACCAGAGACTGGAACCTCCTAGGGGATGTGCAGGTGACATGGAGTCATTCACACGTATCCCCCACCCCAGCCCTCACACTGCACTCCCTCTGGTCACCAGAGACTGAAGAAACCTCCTAGGGGATATGCAGGTGACATGGAGTCATTCACACATATTCCCCCACCCTAGCCCCCCAGGAAGCTCATAGGGGATGTGCAGGTGAGGTCACCAGAGACTGAAGGAACCTCCCAGGGGATGTGCAGGTGACATGGAGTCATTCACACCTATCCCTCCACCCCAGCACTCACACTGCACTCCCTCTGGTCACCAGAGACTGAAGGAACCTCCTAGGGGATGGCAGGTGACATGGAGTCACCTGCACCTATACCCCCCACCCCAGCCCTCACACTGTACGCCCTGAGGTCACCAGAGACTGAAGGAACCTCCTAGGGGATGGCAGGTGACATGGAGTCATTCACACCTATCCTCCCACCCCAGTCCCCACACTGCACTCCTTGTGGTCACCAGAGAATGAAGGAACCTCCTAGGGGATGTGCAGGTGACATGGAGTCATTCACACCTATCATCCCACCCCAGCCCTCATAGTGCCCTCCCTCTGGTCACCAGAGACTGAAGGAACCTCCTAGGGGATGGCAGGTGACATGGAGTCATCTGCACCTATCCTCCCACCCAGCCCTCACACTGCACTCCCTCTGGTCACCAGAGACTGAAGGAACCTCCCAGGCGATGTGCAGGTGACATTGAATTATTCACACCGATACCCCACCCCAGCCCTCACACTGCACTCCCTCTGGTCACCAGACACTGACTGAAGGCATCTCCTAGGGGATGAGTAGGTGACATGGAGTCATTCACACCTATCCCCTCCCCCACACCAGCATGCAGACTGCACTCCTTCTGGTCACCAGAGACTTAAGGAACCTCCTAGGGGATGTCCAGGTGACATGGAGTCATTCACACCTATCCCCCCACACCAGCCCTTAGACTGCACACCCTGAGGTCACCAGAGACTAAAGGAACCTCCTAGGGTATGTGCAGGTGACATCGACTTATTCACACCTATCCCCCCCACCCTAGCACTCACACTGCACTCCCTCTGGTCACCAGAGACTGAAGGAACCTCCTAGGGGATGAACAGGTGACATGGAGTCACTCGCACCTATCCCCCCACCCCAGCCCTCACACTGTTCTCCCTCTGGTGACCAGAGACTGGAACCTCCTAGGGGATGTGCAGATGGCATGGAGTCATTCACACGTATCCCCCACCCCAGCCCTCACACTGCACTCCCACTGGTCACCAGAGACTGAAGGAACCTCCTGGGGGATGTGCAGGTGACATGGAGTCATTCACACCTATTCCCCCACCCCAGCCCCCACACTGCACTCCCTGAGGTAACCAGAGACTGAAGGAGGAACCTCCTGGGGGATGTGCAGGTGACATGGAGTCATTCACACCTATCCCCCAACCCCAGCACTCACCCTGCACTCCCTCTGGTCACCAGAGACTGAAGGAACCTCCTAGGGCATGGCAGGTGACATTGAGTTATTCACACCTATACCCCACCCCAGCCCTCACACTGCACTCCCTCTGGTCACCAGAGACTGACTGAAGGCAAATCCTAGGGGATGTGTAGGTGACATGGAGTCATTCACACCTATCCGTCCTCCACACCAGCATGCAGACTGCTCACCCTCTGGTCACCAGAGGCTGAAGGAACCTCCTAGGGAATTTGCAGGTGACATGGAGTCATTCACACCAATCCCCCCACCCCAGCACTCACACTCCACTCCCTCTGGTCACCAGAGACTGAAGGAACCTCCTAGGGGATGTGCAGGTGACATGGAGTCATTCAAACATATTCCCCCATCCCAGACCCCACACTGCACTCCCTGCGGTCACCAGAGACTGAAGGAACCTCCTAGGGGATGTGCAGGTGACATGGAGTCATTCACGCCTATCCCCCCCACCCCAGCCCTCACACTGCTCTCCCTCTGGTCACCAGAGACTGGAACCTCCTAGGGGATGTGCAGGTGACATGGAGTCATTCACACGTATCCCCCCACCCCAGCCCTCACACTGCACTCCCTCTGGTCACCAGAGACTGAAGAAACCTCCTAGGGGATATGCAGGTGACATGGAGTCATTCACACATATTCCCCCACCCCAGCCCCCACACTGCACTCCCGGAGGTGACCAGAGACTGAAGGAACCTCCTAGGGGATGGCAGGTGACATGGAGTCATTCACACCTATCCTCCCACCCCAGTCCCCACACTGCACTCCTTGAGGTCACCAGAGAATGAAGGAACCTCCTAGGGGATGTGCAGGTGACATGGAGTCATTCACACCTACCCCCCCTACTCCAGCACTCACACTGCACTCCCTCTGGTCACCAGAGACTGAAGGAACCCCCTAGGGGATGGCAGGTGACATGGAGTCATTCACACCTATCCCCCCACCCCATCCCTCACACTGCACTCCCCGAGGTCACCAGAGACTGAAGGAAACTCCTAGGGGATGTGCAGGTGACATGGAGTCATTCACACGTATCCCCCCACCCCAACCCTCACACTGCACTCCCTCTGGTCACCAGAGACTGAAGGAACCTCCTAGGGGATGGCAGGTGACATGGAGTCACCTGCACCTATACCCCCCACCCCAGCCCTCACACTGCACGCCCTGAGGTCACCAGAGACTGAAGGAACCCCCTAGGGGATGGCAGGTGACTTGGAGTAACCTGCACTTATGCCCCCACCCCAGCCCTCACACTGCACGCCCTGAGGTCACCAGAGACTGAAGGAACCTCCCAGGCGATGTGCATGTGACATTGAGTTATTCACACCTATACCCCACCCCAGCCCTCACACTGCACTCCCTCTGGTCACCAGAGACTGAAGGAACCGCCTGGGGGATGTCCAGGTGACATGGAGTCATTCACACCTATCCCCGCACCCCATGCCCCACACTGCACTCCCTGAGGTGACCAGAGACTGAAGGAACTTCCTAGGGGATGTACAGGTGACATGGAGTCATTCACACCTATCCCCCACCTCAGCGTCCACATTGCACTCCCTGAGGTCACCAGAGACTGAAGGAACCTCCTAGGGGATGGCAGGTGACATGGACTCACCTGCACCTATACCCCCACCCCAGCCCTCACACTGCATGCCCTGAGGTCACCAGAGACTGAAGGAAGCTCATAGGGGATGTGCAGGTGACATGGAGTCATTCACACCTATCCCCCCACCCCAGCACTCACACTGCACTCCCTCTGGTCACCAGAGACTGAAGGAACCCCCTAGGGGATGGCAGGTGACTTGGAGTCACCTGCACCTATGCCCCCACCCCAGCCCTCAGACTGCACCTCCTGAGGTCACCAGAGACTGAAGGAACCGCCTGGGGGATATCCAGGTGACATGGAGTCATTCACACCTATCCCCCCACCCTAGTCCCCACACTGCACTCCCTCTGGTCACCAGAGACTGGAACCTCCTAGGGGATGTGCAGGTGACATGGAGTCATTCACACGTATCCCCGCGCCCCAGCCCTCACACTGCACTCCCTCTGGTCACCAGAGACTGAAGGAACCTCTTAGGGGATGTGCAGGTGACATGGAGTCATTCACACCTATTCCCCCAGCCCCTACACTGCACTCCCTGAGATCACCAGAGACTGAAGGAACCTCCTAGGGGATGTGCAGGTGACATGGAGTCATTCACACCTATCCCCCCACCCCAGCCCTCACACTGCTCTCCCTCAGGTCACCAGAGACTGGAACCTCCTAGGGGATGTGCAGGTGACATGGAGTCATTCACACGTATCCCCCCACCCCAGCCCTCACACTGCACTCCCTCTGGTCACCAGAGACTGAAGAAACCTCCTAGGGGGTATGCAGGTGACATGGAGTCATTCACACATATTCCCCCACCCTAGCCCCCCAGGAAGCTCATAGGGGATGTGCAGGTGAGGTCACCAGAGACTGAAGGAACCTCCTAGGGGATGTGCAGGTGACATGGAGTCATTCACACCTATCCCTCCACCCCAGCACTCACACTGCACTCCCTCTGGTCACCAGAGACTGAAGGAACCTCCTAGGGGATGGCAGGTGACATGGAGTCACTTGCACCTATACCCCCCACCCCAGCCCTCACACTGTACGCCCTGAGGTCACCAGAGACTGAAGGAACCTCCTAGGGGATGGCAGATGACATGGAGTCATTCACACCTATCCTCGCACCCCAGTCCCCACACTGCACTCCTTGTGGTCACCAGAGAATGAAGGAACCTCCTAGGGGATGTGCAGGTGACATGGAGTCATTCACACCTATCCCCCCACGCCAGCACTCACACTGCACTCCCTCTGGTCACCAGAGACTGAAGGAACCTCCTAGGGGATGGCAGGTGACATGGAGTCATTCACACCTATCCCCCCACCCCATTCCTCACACTGCTCTCCCCAAGGTCACCAGACACTGAAGGAACCTCCTAGGGGATGTGCAGGTGATATGGAGTCATTCACACATATCCCCCCACCCCAACCCTCACACTGCACTCACCAGAGGCGGAAGGAGCCTCCTAGGGGATGTGCAGGTGACATGGAGTTATTCACACCTATCCCCCACACCAGCCCTTAGACTGCACTCCCTGAGGTCACCAGAGACTGAAGGAACCTCCTAGGGTATGTGCAGGTGACATGGAGTCATTCACACCTACCCCCCCCCCACCCCAGCACTCACACTGCACTCCCTCTGGTCACCAGAGACTGAAGGAACCTCCTAGGGTATGGTAGGTGACATGGAGTCACCTGTACCTATACCCCCACCCCAGCCCTCACACTGCACTCCCTCTGGTCACCAGACACTGACTGAAGGCACCTCCTAGGGGATGTGCAGGTGACATGGAGTCATTCACACCTATCCCATCCCCCACACCAGCATGCAGACTGCACTCCTTCTGGTCACCAGAGACTGAAGGAACCTCCTAGGGGATGTGCAGGTGACATTGAGTCATTTACACCTATCCCCTCCCCACACCAGCATGCGCACTGCACTCCTTCTGGTCACCAGAGACTGAAGGAACCTCCTAGGGGATGTGCAGGTGACATGGAGTCATTCACACATATTCCCCCACCCCAGCCCTCAGACTGCACACCCTCTGGTCACCAGAGGCGGAAGGAACTTCCTAGGGGATGTGCAGGTGACACGGAGTTATTCACACATATCCCCCCACACCAGCCCTTAGACTGCACTCCCTGAGGTCACCAGAGACTGAAGGAACCTCCTAGGGTATGTGCAGGTGACATGGAGTCATTCACACCTACCCCCCCCCACCCCAGCACTCACACTGCACTCCCTCTGGTCACCAGAGACTGAAGGAACCTCCTAGGGGATGAACAGGTGACATGGAGTCACTCACACCTATCCCCCCCACCCCAGCCCTCACACTGCTCTCCCTCTGGTCACCAGAGACTGGAACCTCCTAGGGGATGTGCAGGTGACATGGAGTCATTCACACATATCCCTGTGCCCTAGCCCTCATACTGCACTCCCTCTGGTCACCAGAGACTGAAGGAACCTCCTAGGGGATGTGCAGGTGACATGGAGTCATTCACACCTATTCCCCCACCCCAGCCCCCACACTGCACTCGCTGAGGTCACCAGAGACTGAAGGAAACTCCTAGGGGATGTGCAGGTGACATGGAGTCATTCACACCTATCGCCCCACCTGAGCCACCACACTGCATTCCCTGAGGTCACCAGAGACTGAAGGAACCTCCTAGGGGATGGCAGGTGACATGGACTCACCTGCACCTATACCCCCACCCAAGCCCTCACACTGCATGCCCTGAGGTCACCAGAGACTGAAGGAAGCTCATAGGGGATGTGCAGGTGACATGGAGTCATTCACATCTATCCCCCCACTGCAGGACTCACACTGCACTCCCTCTGGTCACCAGAGACTGAAGGAACCTCCTAGGGGATGGCAGGTGACTTGGAGTCACATGCACCTATGCCCCCACCCCAGCCCTCACACTGCATGCCCTGAGGTCACCAGAGACTGAAGGAACCTCCCAGGCGATGTGATTGTGACATTGAGTTATTCACACCAATACCCCACCCCAGCCCTCAGACTGCACCTCCTGAGGTCACCAGAGACTGAAGGAACCTCCTGGGGGATGTCCAGGTGGCATGGAGTCATTCACACCTATCCCCCCACCCTAGTCCCCACACTGCACTCCCTCTGGTCACCAGAGACTGAAGGAACACCCAAGGGGATGTGCAGGTGACATGCAGTCACTCGCACCTATCCCCCCACCCCAGCCCTCACACTGCTCTCCCTCTGGTCTCCAGAGACTGAAGGAACCTACTAGGGGATGGCAGGTGACATGGACTCACCTGCACCTATACCCCCACCCCAGCCCTCACACTGCATGCCCTGAGGTCACCAGAGACTGAAGGAAGCTCATAGGGGATGTGGAGGTGACCGGGAGTCATTCACACGTATCCCCGTGCCCCAGCCCTCATACTGCACTCCCTCTGGTCACCAGAGACTGAAGGAACCTCCTAGGGGATGTACAGGTGACATGGAGTCATTCACACCTATCCCCCACCTCAGCCCCCACACTGCACCCTGGTCACCAGAGACTGAAGGAACCCCCTAGGGGATGGCAGGTGACTTGGAGTAACCTGCACCTATGCCCCCACCCCAGCCCTCACACTGCACGCCCTGAGGTCACCAGAGACTGAAGGAACCTCCTGGGGGATGTCCAGGTGACATGGAGTCATTCACACCTATCCCCCCACCCCAGCCCCCACACTGCACTCCCTGAGGTCACCAGAGACTGAAGGAACCTCCTAGGGGATGGCAGGTGACATGGACTCACCTGCACCTATACCCCCACCCCAGCCCTCACACTGCATGCCCTGCGGTCACCAGAGACTGAAGGAAGCTCATAGGGGATGTGCAGGTGACATGGAGTCATTCACACGTATCCCCCCATCCCAGCCCCCACACTGCTCCCCCTCTGGTCACCAGAGACTAAAGGAACCCCCTAGGGGATGGCAGGTGACTTGGAGTAACCTGCACCTATGCCCCCACCCCAGCCCTCACACTGCATGCCCTGAGGTCACAAGAGACTGAAGGAACCTCCCAGGCGATGTGCATGTGACATTGAGTTATTCACACCTATACCCCACCCCAGCCCTCAAACTGCACCTCCTGAGGTCACCAGAGACTGAAGGAACCGCCTGGGGGATGTCCAGGTGACATGGAGTCATTCACACCTATCCCCCCACCCTAGTCCCCACACTGCACTCCCTCAGGTCACCAGAGACTGGAACCTCCTAGGGGATGTGCAGGTGACATGGAGTCATTCACACATATCCCCGCGCCCCAGCCCTCACACTGCACTCCCTCTAGTCACCAGAGACTGAAGGAAACTCTTAGGGGATGTGCAGGTGACATGGAGTCATTCACACCTATTCCGCCACCCCAGCCCCCACACTGCACTCCCTGAGATCACCAGAGACTGAAGGAACCTCCTAGGGGATGTGCAGGTGACATGGAGTCATTCACACCTATCCCCCCACCCCAGCCCTCACACTGCTCTCCCTCTGGTCACCAGAGACTGAAAGAACCGCCTGGGGGATGTGCATGTGACATTGAGTAATTCACACCTATACCCCACCCCAGCCCTCACACTGAACTCCCTCTGGTCACCAGAGACTGAAAGAACCGCCTGGGGGATGTCCAGGTGACATGGAGTCATTCACACCTATCCCCGCACCCCATCCCCCACACTGCACTCCCTGAGGTGACCAGAGACTGAAGGAACTTCCAAGGGGATGTACAGGTGACATGGAGTCATTCACACCTATCCCCCACCTCAGCCCTCACACTGCACTCCCTGAGATCACCAGAGACAGAAGGAACCTCCTAGGGGATGGCAGGTGACATGGACTCACCTGCACCTATACCCCCACCCCAGCCCTCACACTGCATGCCCTGAGGTCACCAGAGACTGAAGGAAGCTCATAGGGGATGTGCAGGTGACATGGAGTCATTCACACCTATCCCCCCACCCCAGCACTCACACTGCACTCCCTCTGGTCACCAGAGACTGAAGGAACCCCCTAGGGGATGGCAGGTGACTTGGAGTCACCTGCACCTATGCCCCCACCCCAGCCCTCAGACTGCACCTCCTGAGGTCACCAGAGACTGAAGGAACCGCCTGGGGGATGTCCAGGTGACATGAGGTCATTCACACCTATCCCCCCACCCTAGTCCCCACACTGCACTCCCTCTGGTCACCAGAGACTGGAACCTCCTAGGGGATGTGCAGGTGACATGGAGTCATTCACACATATACCCCCACCCCAGCCCTCACACTGCACTCCCTCTGGTCACCAGAGACTGAAGGAACCTCCTAGGGGATGTGCAGGTGACATGGAGTCATTCACACCTATCCCCCACCCCAGCACTCACACTGCACTCCCTCTGGTCACCAGAGACTGAAGGAACCCCCTAGGGGATGGCAGGTGACTTGGAGTAACCTGCACCTATGCCCCCACCCCAGCCCTCACACTGCACACCCTGAGGTCACCAGAGACTGAAGGAACCTCCCAGGCGATGTGCATGTGACATTGAGCTATTCACACCTATACCCCACCCCAGCCCTCACACTGCACTCCCTCTGGTCACCAGAGACTGAAAGAACCGCCTGGGGGATGTCCAGGTGACATGGAGTCATTCACACCTATCCCCGCACCCCATCCCCCACACTGCACTCCCTGAGGTGACCAGAGACTGAAGGAACTTCCTAGGGGATGTACAGGTGACATGGAGTCATTCACACCTATCCCCCACCTCAGCCCCCACACTGCACTCCCTGAGGTCACCAGAGACTGAAGGAACCTCCTAGGGGATGGCAGGTGACATGGACTCACCTGCACCTATACCCCCACCCCAGCCCTCACACTGCATGCCCTGAGGTCACCAGAGACTGAAGGAAGCTCATAGGGGATGTGCAGGTGACATGGAGTCATTCACACCTATCCCCCCACCCCAGCACTCACACTGCACTCCCTCTGGTCACCAGAGACTGAAGGAACCCCCTAGGGGATGGCAGGTGACTTGGAGTCACCTGCACCTATGCCCCCACCCCAGCCCTCAGACTGCACCTCCTGAGGTCACCAGAGACTGAAGGAACCGCCTGGGGGATGTCCAGGTGACATGAGGTCATTCACACCTATCCCCCCACCCTAGTCCCCACACTGCACTCCCTCTGGTCACCAGAGACTGGAACCTCCTAGGGGATGTGCAGGTGACATGGAGTCATTCACACGTATCCCCGCGCCCCAGCCCTCACACTGCACTCCCTCTGGTCACCAGAGACTGAAGGAACCTCTTAGGGGATGTGCAGGTGACATGGAGTCATTCACACCTATTCCCCCCACCCCAGCCCCCACACTGCACTCCCTGAGATCACCAGAGACTGAAGGAACCTCCTAGGGGATGTGCAGGTGACATGGAGTCATTCACACCTATCCCCCCACCCCAGCCCTCACACTACTCTCCCTCTGGTCACCAGAGACTGGAAACTCCTAGGGGATGTGCAGGTGACATGGAGTCATTCACACGTATTCCGCCACCCCAGCCCTCACACTGCACTCCCTCTGGTCACCAGAGACTGAAGAAACCTCCTAGGGGATATGCAGGTGACATGGAGTCATTCACACATATTCCCCCACCCTAGCCCCCCAGGAAGCTCATAGGGGATGTGCAGGTGAGGTCACCAGAGACTGAAGGAACCTCCTAGGGGATGTGCAGGTGACATGGAGTCATTCACACCTATCCCTCCACCCCAGCACTCACACTGCACTCCCTCTGGTCACCAGAGACTGAAGGAACCTCCTAGGGGATGGCAGGTGACATGGAGTCACCTGCATCTATACCCCCCACCCCAGCCCTCACACTGTACGCCCTGAGGTCACCAGAGACTGAAGGAACCTCCTAGGGGATGGCAGGTGACATGGAGTCATTCACACCTATCCTCCCACCCCAGTCCCCACACTGCACTCCTTGTGGTCACCAGAGAATGAAGGAACCTCCTAGGGGATGTGCAGGTGACATGGAGTCATTCACACCTATCCCCCCCACGCCAGCACTCACACTGCACTCCCTCTGGTCACCAGAGACTGAAGGAACCTCCTAGGGGATGGCAGGTGACATGGAGTCATTCACACCTATCCCCCCACCCCATTCCTCACACTGCTCTCCCCAAGGTCACCAGACACTGAAGGAACCTTGTAGGGGATGTGCAGGTGATATGGAGTCATTCACACATATCCCCCCACCCCAACCCTCACACTGCACTCA
This sequence comes from Ambystoma mexicanum, assembly GCF_040938575.1. NCBI lineage: Eukaryota > Metazoa > Chordata > Amphibia > Caudata > Ambystomatidae > Ambystoma > Ambystoma mexicanum. The sequence goes on along the minus strand of NC_090938.1, from coordinate 810,522,944 downwards.
CCAGAGGCGGAAGGAGCCTCCTAGGGGATGTGCAGGTGACATGGAGTTATTCACACCTATCCCCCCCACCCCAGCACTCACACTGCACTCCCTCTGGTCACCAGAGACTGAAAGAACCTCCTAGGGGATGATGGCAGGTGACATGGAGTCACCTGTACCTATTCCCCCACCCCAGCCCTCACACTGCACTCCCTCTGGTCACCAGACACTGACTGAAGGCACCTCCTAGGGGATGTGCAGGTGACATGGAGTCATTCACACCTATCCCATCCCCCACACCAGCATGCAGACTGCACTCCTTCTGGTCACCAGAGACTGAAGGAACCTCCTAGGGGATGTGCAGGTGACATGGAGTCATTCACACCTATTCCCTCCCCCACACCAGCATGCACACTGCACTCCTTCTGGTCACCAGAGACTGAAGGAACCTCCTAGGGGATGTGCAGGTGACATGGAGTCATTCACACATATTCCTCCAACCCAGCCCTCAGACTGCACACCCTTTGGTCACCAGAGGCGGAAGGAACTTCCTAGGGGATGTGCAGGTGACACAGAGTTATTCACACCTATCCCCCCACACCAGCCCTTAGACTGCACTCCCTGAGGTCACCAGAGACTGAAGGAACCTCCTAGGGTATGTGCAGGTGACATGGAGTCATTCACACCTATCCCCCCCACCCCAGCACTCACACTGCACTCCCTCTGGTCACCAGAGACTGAAGGAACCTCCTAGGGGATGAACAGGTGACATGGAGTCATTCACACCTATCCCCCCCACCCCAGCCCTCACACTGCTCTCCCTCTGGTCACCAGAGACTGGAACCTCCTAGGGGATGTGCAGGTGACATGGAGTCATTCACACGTATCCCTCTGCCCTAGCCCTCATACTGCACTCCCTCTGGTCACCAGAGACTGAAGGAACCTCCTAGGGGATGTGCAGGTGACATGGAGTCATTCACACCTATTCCCCCACCCCAGCCCCCACACTGCACTCGCTGAGGTCACCAGAGACTGAAGGAAACTCCTAGGGGATGTGCAGGTGACATGGAGTCATTCACACCTATCGCCCCACCTGAGCCGCCACACTGCACTCCCTGAGGTCACCAGAGACTGAAGGAACCTCCTAGGGGATGGCAGGTGACATGGACTCACCTGCACCTATACCCCCACCCAAGCCCTCACACTGCATGCCCTGAGGTCACCAGAGACTGAAGGAAGCTCATAGGGGATGTGCAGGTGACATGGAGTCATTCACATCTATCCCCCCACTGCAGGACTCACACTGCACTCCCTCTGGTCACCAGAGACTGAAGGAACCTCCTAGGGGATGGCAGGTGACTTGGAGTCACCTGCACCTATGCCCCCACCCCAGCCCTCACACTGCACGCCCTGAGGTCACCAGAGACTGAAGGAACCTCCCAGGCGATGTGCATGTGACATTGAGTTATTCACACCTATACCCCACCCCAGCCCTCAGACTGCACCTCCTGAGGTCACCAGAGACTGAAGGAACCTCCTGGGGGATGTCCAGGTGGCATGGAGTCATTCACACCTATCCCCCCACCCAGGGGCGTTGCTAGGGGGGGGCTAATGGGGCTATAGCCCCTGATCTTTTGGTTGTAGCCCCTGATAGAATTTCAGGAGCTACAGCCAAAAGACTAGCTAGCCCCCAGTCCCAACAGTTCCGACATCAGCTTAGCCCCTGGTCTTTTCCAGACCTAGCAACTCCCCTGCCCCCACCCTAGTCCCCACACTGCACTCCCTCTGGTCACCAGAGACTGAAGGAACCCCCAAGGGGATGTGCAGGTGACATGCAGTCACTCGCACCTATCCCCCCACCCCAGCCCTCACACTGCTCTCCCTCTGGTCTCCAGAGACTGAAGGAACCTACTAGGGGATGGCAGGTGACATGGACTCACCTGCACCTATACCCCCACCCCAGCCCTCACACTGCATGCCCTGAGGTCACCAGAGACTGAAGGAACCTCCTAGGGGATGTACAGGTGACATGGAGTCATTCACACCTATCCCCCACCTCAGACCCCACACTGCATCCTGGTCACCAGAGACTGAAGGAACCCCCTAGGGGATGGCAGGTGACTTGGAGTAACCTGCACCTATGCCCCCACCCCAGCCCTCACACTGCACGCCCTGAGGTCACCAGAGACTGAAGGAACCTCCTGGGGGATGTCCAGGTGACATGGAGTCATTCACACCTATCCCCCCACCCCAGCCCCCACACTGCACTCCCTGAGGTCACCAGGGACGGAAGGAACCTCCTAGGGGATGGCAGGTGACATGGACTCACCTGCACCTATACCCCCACCCCAGCCCTCACACTGCATGCCCTGAGGTCACCAGAGACTGATGAAGCTCATAGGGGATGTGCAGGTGACATGAAGTCATTCACACGTATCCCCCCATCCCAGCCCCCACACTGCTCCCCCTCTGGTCACCAGAGACTGAAGGAACCCCCTAGGGGATGGCAGGTGACTTGGAGTAACCTGCACCTATGTCCCCACCCTAGCCCTCACACTGCACGCCCTGAGGTCACCAGAGACTGAAGGAACCTCCCAGGCGATGTGCATGTGACATTGAGTTATTCACACCTATACCCCACCCCAGCCCTCAAACTGCACCTCCTGAGGTCACCAGAGACTGAAGGAACTGCCTGGGGGATGTCCAGGTGACATGGGGTCATTCACACCTATCCCCCCACCCTAGTCCCCACACTGCACTCCCTCTGGTCACCAGAGACTGGAACCTCCTAGGGGATGTGCAGGTGACATGGAGTCATTCACACATATCCCCGCGCCCCAGCCCTCACACTGCACTCCCTCTGGTCACCAGAGACTGAAGGAAACTCTTAGGGGATGTGCAGGTGACATGGAGTCATTCACACCTATTCCCCCACCCCAGCCCCCACACTGTACTCCCTGAGATCACCAGAGACTGAAGGAACCTCCTAGGGGATGTGCAGGTGACATGGAGTCATTCACACCTATCCCCCCACCCCAGCCCTCACACTGCTCTCCCTCTGGTCACCAGAGACTGGAACCTCCTAGGGGATGTGCAGGTGACATGGAGTCATTCACACCTATCATCCCACCCCAGCCCTCATAGTGCCCTCCCTCTGGTCACCAGAGACTGAAGGAACCTCCTAGGGGATGGCAGGTGACATGGAGTCACCTGCACCTATCCTCCCACCCAGCCCTCACACTGCACTCCCTCTGGTCACCAGAGACTGAAGGAACCTCCCAGGCGATGTGCAGGTGACATTGAATTATTCACACCGATACCCCACCCCAGCCCTCACACTGCACTCCCTCTGGTCACCAGAGACTGACTGAAGGCACCTCCTAGGGGATGTGTAGGTGACATGGAGTCATTCACACCTATCCCCTCCCCCACACCAGCATGCACACTGCACTCCTTCTGGTCACCAGAGACTGAAGGAACCTCCTAGGGGATGTGCAGGTGACATGGAGTCATTCACACGTATCCCTGTGCCCTAGCCCTCATTCTGCACTCCCTCTGGTCACCAGAGACTGAAGGAACCTCCTAGGGGATGGCAGGTGACATGGACTCACCTGCACCTATACCCCCACCCAAGCCCTCACACTGCATACCCTGAGGTCACCAGAGACTGAAGGAAGCTCATAGGGGATGTGCAGGTGACATGGAGTCATTCACATCTATCCCCCCACTGCAGGACTCACACTGCACTCCCTCTGGTCACCAGAGACTGAAGGAACCTCCTAGGGGATGGCAGGTGACTTGGAGTCACCTGCACCTATGCCCCCACCCCAGCCCTCACACTGCACGCCCTGAGGTCACCAGAGACTGAAGGAACCTCCCAGGCGATGTGCATGTGACATTGAGTTATTCACACCTATACCCCACCCCAGCCCTCAGACTGCACCTCCTGAGGTCACCAGAGACTGAAGGAACCTCCTGGGGGATGTCCAGGTGGCATGGAGTCATTCACACCTATCCCCCCACCCAGGGGCGTTGCTAGGGGGGGCTAATGGGGCTATAGCCCCTGATCTTTTGGTTGTAGCCCCTGATAGAATTTCAGGAGCTACAGCCAAAAGACTAGCTAGCCCCCAGTCCCAACAGTTCCGACATCAGCTTAGCCCCTGGTCTTTTCCAGACCTAGCAACTCCCCCGCCCCCACCCTAGTCCCCACACTGCACTCCCTCTGGTCACCAGAGACTGAAGGAACCCCCAAGGGGATGTGCAGGTGACATGCAGTCACTCGCACCTATCCACCCACCCCAGCCCTCACACTGCTCTCCCTCTGGTCTCCAGAGACTGAAGGAACCTACTAGGGGATGGCAGGTGACATGGACTCACCTGCACCTATACCCCCACCCCAGCCCTCACACTGCATGCCCTGAGGTCACCAGAGACTGAAGGAACCTCCTAGGGGATGTACAGGTGACATGGAGTCATTCACACCTATCCCCCACCTAAGACCCCACACTGCATCCTGGTCACCAGAGACTGAAGGAACCCCCTAGGGGATGGCAGGTGACTTGGAGTAACCTGCACCTATGCCCCCACCCCAGCCCTCACACTGCACGCCCTGAGGTCACCAGAGACTGAAGGAACCTCCTGGGGGATGTCCAGGTGACATGGAGTCATTCACACCTATCCCCCCACCCCAGCCCCCACACTGCACTCCCTGAGGTCACCAGGGACGGAAGGAACCTCCTAGGGGATTGCAGGTGACATGGACTCACCTGCACCTATACCCCCACCCCAGCCCTCACACTGCATGCCCTGAGGTCACCAGAGACTGATGAAGCTCATAGGGGATGTGCAGGTGACATGGAGTCATTCACACGTATCCCCCCATCCCAGCCCCCACACTGCTCCCCCTCTGGTCACCAGAGACTGAAGGAACCCCCTAGGGGATGGCAGGTGACTTGGAGTAACCTGCACCTATGTCCCCACCCTAGCCCTCACACTGCATGCCCTGAGGTCACCAGAGACTGAAGGAACCTCCCAGGCGATGTGCATGTGACATTGAGTTATTCACACCTATACCCCACCCCAGCCCTCAAACTGCACCTCCTGAGGTCACCAGAGACTGAAGGAACTGCCTGGGGGATGTCCAGGTGACATGGGGTCATTCACACCTATCCCCCCACCCTAGTCCCCACACTGCACTCCCTCTGGTCACCAGAGACTGGAACCTCCTAGGGGATGTGCAGGTGACATGGAGTCATTCACACATATCCCCGCGCCCCAGCCCTCACACTGCACTCCCTCTGGTCACCAGAGACTGAAGGAAACTCTTAGGGGATGTGCAGGTGACATGGAGTCATTCACACCTATTCCCCCACCCCAGCCCCCACACTGTACTCCCTGAGATCACCAGAGACTGAAGGAACCTCCTAGGGGATGTGCAGGTGACATGGAGTCATTCACACCTATCCCCCCACCCCAGCCCTCACACTGCTCTCCCTCTGGTCACCAGAGACTGGAACCTCCTAGGGGATGTGCAGGTGACATGGAGTCATTCACACCTATCATCCCACCCCAGCCCTCATAGTGCCCTCCCTCTGGTCACCAGAGACTGAAGGAACCTCCTAGGGGATGGCAGGTGACATGGAGTCACCTGCACCTATCCTCCCACCCAGCCCTCACACTGCACTCCCTCTGGTCACCAGAGACTGAAGGAACCTCCCAGGCGATGTGCAGGTGACATTGAATTATTCACACCGATACCCCACCCCAGCCCTCACACTGCACTCCCTCTGGTCACCAGAGACTGACTGAAGGCACCTCCTAGGGGATGTGTAGGTGACATGGAGTCATTCACACCTATCCCCTCCCCCACACCAGCATGCACACTGCACTCCTTCTGGTCACCAGAGACTGAAGGAACCTCCTAGGGGATGTGCAGGTGACATGGAGTCATTCACACATATTCCCCCACCCCAGCCCTCAGACTGCACACCCTCTGGTCACCAGAGGCGGAAGGAACTTCCTAGGGGATGTGCAGGTGACACGGAGTTATTCACACCTATCCCCCCACACCAGCCCTTAGACTGCACTCCCTGAGGTCACCAGAGACTGAAGGAACCTCCTAGGGTATGTGCAGGTGACATGGAGTCATTCACACCTATCCCCCCCACCCCAGCACTCACACTGCACTCCCTCTGGTCACCAGAGACTGAAAGAACCTCCTAGGGAATGAACAGGTGACATGGAGTCACTCGCACCTATCCCCCCCACCCCAGCCCTCACTCTGCTCTCCCTCTGGTCACCAGAGACTGGAACCTCCTAGGGGATGTGCAGGTGACATGGAGTCATTCACATGTATCCCTGTGTCCTAGCCCTCATACTGCACTCCCTCTGGTCACCAGAGACTGAAGGATCCTCCTAGGGGATGTGCAGGTGACATGGAGTCATTCACACCTATTCCCCCACCCCAGCCCTCAGACTGCATGCCCTCTGGTCACCAGAGGCTGAAGGAACCTCCTAGGGGATGTGCAGGTGACATGGAGTCATTCACACCTATCTCCCCCACCCCAGCCCTTAGACTGCACTCCCTGAGGTCACCAGAGGCTGAAGGAACCTCATAGGGGATCTGCAGGTGACACAGAGTTATTCACACCTGTCCCCCCACACCAGCCCTTAGACTGCACTCCCTGAGGTCACCAGAGACTGAAGGAACCTGTTAGGGGATGTGCAGGTGACATGGAGTCATCCACACCTATTCCCCCACCCCAGCCCTCAGACTGCATGCCCTCTGGTCACCAGAGGATGAAGGAACCTCCTAGGGGATGTGCAGGTGACATGGAGTCATTCACACCTATCTCCCCCACCCCACCCCTTAGACTGCACTCCCTGAGGTCACCAGAGGCTGAAGGAACCTCCTAGGGGATCTGCAGGTGACACAGAGTTATTCACACCTATCCCCCCACACCAGCCCTTAGACTGCACTCCCTGAGGTCACCAGAGACTGAAGGAACCTCCTAGGGGATGTGCAGGTGACATGGAGTCATTCACACCTATCCCCCCCACCCCAGTCCCCACACTGCACTCCCTCTGGTCACGAGAGGCTGAAGGAACCTCCTAGGGGATGAACAGGTGACATGGAGTCATTCACACCTATCCCCCCACCCCAGTCCCCACACTGCACTCCCTCTGATCACGAGAGGCTGAAGGAACCTCCCAGGCGATGTACATGTGACATTGAGTTATTCACACCTATACACCACACCAGCCCTTAGACTGCACTCCCTGAGGTCACCAGAGACTGAAGGAACCTCCTAGGGTATGTGCAGGTGACACAGAGTCATTCACACCTATCCCCCCCACCCCAGCACTCAAACTGCACTCTCTCTGGTCACCAGAGACTGAAGGAACCTCCTAGGGGATGAACAGGTGACATGGAGTCACTCGCACCTATCCCCCCACCCCAGCCCTCACACTGCTCTACCTCTAGTCACCCGAGACTGGAAGCTCGTAGGGGATGTGCAGGTGACATGGAGTCATTCACACGTATCCCCGAGCCCCAGCCCTCATACTGCACTCCCTCTGGTCACCAGAGACTGAAGGAACCTCCTAGGGGATGTGCAGGTGACATGGAGTCATTCACACCTATCCCCCCACCCCAGCCCTCACACTGCTCTCCCTCTGGTCACCAGAGACTGGAACCTCCTAGGGGATGTGCAGGTGACATGGAGTCATTCACACCTATCATCCCACCCCAGCCCTCATAGTGCCCTCCCTCTGGTCACCAGAGACTGAAGGAACCTCCTAGGGGATGGCAGGTGACATGGAGTCACCTGCCCCTATCCTCCCACCCAGCCCTCACACTGCACTCCCTCTGGTCACCAGAGACTGAAGGAACCTCCCAGGCGATGTGCAGGTGACATTGAATTATTCACACCGATACCCCACCCCAGCCCTCACACTGCACTCCCTCTGGTCACCAGAGACTGACTGAAGGCACCTCCTAGGGGATGTGTAGGTGACATGGAGTCATTCACTCCTATCCCCTCCCCCACACCAGCATGCACACTGCACTCCTTCTGGTCACCAGAGACTGAAGGAACCTCCGAGGGGATGTGCAGGTGACATGGAGTCATTCACACATATTCCCCCACCCCAGCCCTCAGACTGCACACCCTCTGGTCACCAGAGGCGGAAGGAACTTCCTAGGGGATGTGCAGGTGACACGGAGTTATTCACACCTATCCCCCCACACCAGCCCTTAGACTGCACTCCCTGAGGTCACCAGAGACTGAAGGAACCTCCTAGGGTATGTGCAGGTGACATGGAGTCATTCACACCTATCCCCCCCACCCCAGCACTCACACTGCACTCCCTCTGGTCACCAGAGACTGAAGGAACCTCCTAGGGAATGAACAGCTGACATGGAGTCACTCGCACCTATCCCCCCCACCCCAGCCCTCACTCTGCTCTCCCTCTGGTCACCAGAGACTGGAACCTCCTAGGGGATGTGCAGGTGACATGGAGTCATTCACACGTATCCCTGTGTCCTAGCCCTCATACTGCACTCCCTCTGGTCACCAGAGACTGAAGGAACCTCCTAGGGGATGTGCAGGTGACATGGAGTCATTCACACCTATTCCCCCACCCCAGCCCTCAGACTGCATGCCCTCTGGTCACCAGAGGCGGAAGGAACCTCCTAGGGGATGTGCAGGTGACATGGAGTCATTCACACCTATCTCCCCCACCCCAGCCCTTAGACTGCACTCCCTGAGGTCACCAGAGGCTGAAGGAACCTCCTAGGGGATCTGCAGGTGACACAGAGTTATTCACACCTGTCCCCCCACACCAGCCCTTAGACTGCACTCCCTGAGGTCACCAGAGACTGAAGGAACCTGTTAGGGGATGTGCAGGTGACATGGAGTCATCCACACCTATTCCTCCACCCCAGCCCTCAGACTGCATGCCCTCAGACTGCATGCCCTCTGGTCACCAGAGGATGAAGGAACCTCCTAGGGGATGTGCAGGTGACATGGAGTCATTCACACCTATCTCCCCCACCCCAGCCCTTAGACTGCACTCCCTGAGGTCACCAGAGGCTGAAGGAACCTCCTAGGGGATCTGCAGGTGACACAGAGTTATTCACACCTATCCCCCCACACCAGCCCTTAGACTGCACTCCCTGAGGTCACCAGAGACTGAAGGAACCTCCTAGGGGATGTGCAGGTGACATGGAGTCATTCACACCTATCCCCCCCACCCCAGTCCCCACACTGCACTCCCTCTGGTCACGAGAGGCTGAAGGAACCTCCTAGGGGATGAACAGGTGACATGGAGTCATTCACACCTATCCCCCCACCCCAGTCCCCACACTGCACTCCCTCTGATCACGAGAGGCTGAAGGAACCTCCCAGGCGATGTACATGTGACATTGAGTTATTCACACCTATACACCACACCAGCCCTTAGACTGCACTCCCTGAGGTCACCAGAGACTGAAGGAACCTCCTAGGGTATGTGCAGGTAACACAGAGTCATTCACACCTATCCCCCCCACCCCAGCACTCAAACTTCACTCTCTCTGGTCACCAGAGACTGAAGGAACCTCCTAGGGGATGAACAGGTGACATGGAGTCACCCGCACCTATCCTCCCACCCCAGCCCTCACACTGCTCTACCTCTAGTCACCCGAGACTGGAAGCTCGTAGGGGATGTGCATGTGACATGGAGTCATTCACACGTATCCCCCGTGCCCCAGCCCTCATACTGCACTCCCTCTGGTCACCAGACACTGAAGGAACCTCCTAGGGGATGTGCAGGTGACATGGAGTCATTCACACCTATTCCCCCACCCCAGCCCCCACACTGCACTCCCTGAGGTCACCAGAGACTGAAGGAACCTCCTAGGGGGTGTACAGGTGACATGGAGTCATTCACACCTATCCCCCCACCTCAGCCCCCACACTGCACTCCCTCTGGTCACCAGAGACTGAAGGAACCCCCTAGTGGATGGCAGGTGACTTGGAGTAACCTGCACCTATGCCCCCACCCCAGCCCTCACACTGCACGCCCTGAGGTCACCAGAGACTGAAGGAACCTCCCAGGCGATGTGCATGTGACATTGAGTTATTCACACCTATACCCCACCCCAGCCCTCACACTGCACTCCCTCTGGTCACCAGAGACTGAAGGAACCGCCTGGGGGATGTCCAGGTGACATGGAGTCATTCACACCTATCCCCGCACCCCATCCCCCACACTGCACTCCCTGAGGTGACCAGAGACTGAAGGAACTTCCTAGGGGATGTACAGGTGACATGGAGTCATTCACACCTATCCCCCACCTCAGCCCCCACACTGCACTCCCTGAGGTCACCAGAGACTGAAGGAACCTCCTAGGGGATGGCAGGTGACATGGACTCACCTGCACCTATACCCCCACCCCAGCCCTCACACTGCATGCCCTGAGGTCACCAGAGACTGAAGGAAGCTCATAGGGGATGTACAGGTGACACGGAGTCATTCACACCTATCCCCCACCCCAGCACTCACACTGCACCTGGGTGATGACCTGAGGTCACCAGAGACTGAAGGAACCGCCTGGGGGATGTCCAGGTGACTTGGAGTCATTCACACCTATCCCCCCACCCTAGTCCCCACACTGCACTCCCTCTGGTCACCAGAGACTGGAACCTCCTAGGGGATGTGCAGGTGACATGGAGTCATTCACACGTATCCCCGCGCCCCAGCCCTCACACTGCACTCCCTCTGGTAACCAGAGACTGAAGGAACCTCTTAGGGGATGTGCAAGTGACATGGAGTCATTCACACCTATTCCCCCACCCCAGCCCCCACACTGCACTCCCTGAGATCACCAGAGACTGAAGGAACCTCCTAGGGGATGTGCAGGTGACATGGAGTCATTCACACCTATCCCCCCACCCCAGCCCTCACACTGCTCTCCCTCTGGTCACCAGAGACTGGAACCTCCTAGGGGATGTGCAGGTGACATGGAGTCATTCACACGTATCCCCCCACCCCAGCCCTCACACTGCACTCTCTCTGGTCACCAGAGACTGAAGAAACCTCCTAGGGGATATGCAGGTGACATGGAGTCATTCACACATATTCCCCCACCCTAGCCCCCCAGGAAGCTCATAGGGGATGTGCAGGTGAGGTCACCAGAGACTGAAGGAACCTCCTAGGGGATGTGCAGGTGACATGGAGTCATTCACACCTATCCCTCCACCCCAGCACTCACACTGCACTCCCTCTGGTCACCAGAGACTGAAGGAACCTCCTAGGGGATGGCAGGTGACATGGAGTCACCTGCACCTATACCCCCCACCCCAGCCCTCACACTGTACGCCCTGAGGTCACCAGAGACTGAAGGAACCTCCTAGGGGATGGCAGGTGACATGGAGTCATTCACACCTATCCTCCCACCCCAGTCCCCACACTGCACTCCTTGTGGTCACCAGAGAATGAAGGAACCTCCTAGGGGATGTGCAGGCGACATGGAGTCATTCACACCTATCCCCCCCACGCCAGCACTCACACTGCACTCCCTCTGGTCACCAGAGACTGAAGGAACCGCCTGGGGGATGTCCAGGTGACATGGAGTCATTCACACCTATCCCCGCACCCCATCCCCCACACTGCACTCCCTGAGGTGACCAGAGACTGAAGGAACTTCCTAGGGGATGTACAGGTGACATGGAGTCATTCACACCTATCCCCCTCCTCAGCCCCCACACTGCACTCCCTGAGGTCACCAGAGACTGAAGGAACCTCCTAGGGGATGGCAGGTGACATGGACTCACCTGCACCTATACCCCCACCCCAGCCCTCACACTGCATGCCCTGAGGTCACCAGAGACTGAAGGAAGCTCATAGGGGATGTGCAGGTGACACGGAGTCATTCACACCTATCCCCCACCCCAGCACTCACACTGCACCTGGGTGATGACCTGAGGTCACCAGAGACTGAAGGAACCGCCTGGGGGATGTCCAGGTGACTTGGAGTCATTCACACCTATCCCCCCACCCTAGTCCCCACACTGCACTCCCTCTGGTCACCAGAGACTGGAACCTCCTAGGGGATGTGCAGGTGACATGGAGTCATTCACACGTATCCCCGCGCCCCAGCCCTCACACTGCACTCCCTCTGGTCACCAGAGACTGAAGGAACCTCTTAGGGGATGTGCAAGTGACATGGAGTCATTCACACCTATTCCCCCACCCCAGCCCCCACACTGCACTCCCTGAGATCACCAGAGACTGAAGGAACCTCCTAGGGGATGTGCAGGTGACATGGAGTCATTCACACCTATCCCCCCACCCCAGCCCTCACACTGCTCTCCCTCTGGTCACCAGAGACTGGAACCTCCTAGGGGATGTGCAGGTGACATGGAGTCATTCACACGTATCCCCCCACCCCAGCCCTCACACTGCACTCTCTCTGGTCACCAGAGACTGAAGAAACCTCCTAGGGGATATGCAGGTGACATGGAGTCATTCACACATATTCCCCCACCCTAGCCCCCCAGGAAGCTCATAGGGGATGTGCAGGTGAGGTCACCAGAGACTGAAGGAACCTCCTAGGGGATGTGCAGGTGACATGGAGTCATTCACACCTATCCCTCCACCCCAGCACTCACACTGCACTCCCTCTGGTCACCAGAGACTGAAGGAACCTCCTAGGGGATGGCAGGTGACATGGAGTCACCTGCACCTATACCCCCCACCCCAGCCCTCACACTGTACGCCCTGAGGTCACCAGAGACTGAAGGAACCTCCTAGGGGATGGCAGGTGACATGGAGTCATTCACACCTATCCTCCCACCCCAGTCCCCACACTGCACTCCTTGTGGTCACCAGAGAATGAAGGAACCTCCTAGGGGATGTGCAGGTGACATGGAGTCATTCACACCTATCCCCCCCACGCCAGCACTCACACTGCACTCCCTCTGGTCACCAGAGACTGAAGGAACCTCCTAGGGGATGGCAGGTGACATGGAGTCATTCACACCTATCCCCCACCCCATTCCTCACACTGCTCTCCCCAAGGTCACCAGACACTGAAGGAACCTCCTAGGGAATGTGCAGGTGATATGGAGTCATTCACACATATCCCCCCACCCCAACCCTCACACTGCACTCACCAGAGGCGGAAGGAGCTGCCTAGGGGATGTGCAGGTGACATGGAGTTATTCACACCTATCCCCCACACCAGCCCTTAGACTGCACTCCCTGAGGTCACCAGAGACTGAAGGAACCTCCTAGGGTATGTGCAGGTGACATGGAGTCATTCACACCTACCCCCCCACCCCAGCACTCACACTGCACTCCCTCTGGTCACCAGAGACTGAAGGAACCTCCTAGGGGATGGCAGGTGACATGGAGTCACCTGTACCTATACCCCCACCCCAGCCCTCACACTGCACTCCCTCTGGTCACCAGACACTGACTGAAGGCACCTCCTAGGGGATGTGCAGGTGACATGGAGTCATTCACACCTATCCCCCCCACGCCAGCACTCACACTGCACTCCCTCTGGTCACCAGAGACTGAAGGAACCTCCTAGGGGATGGCAGGTGACATGGAGTCATTCACACCTATCCCCCCACCCCATTCCTCACACTGCTCTCCCCAAGGTCACCAGACACTGAAGGAACCTCCTAGGGGATGTGCAGGTGATATGGAGTCATTCACACATATCCCCCCACCCCCCAGTGTGAGGTGTGAGTCATTCACACCTCACACTGCACTCACCAGAGGCGGAAGGAGCCTCCTGGGGGATGTGCAGGTGACCTGGAGTTATTCACACCTATCCCCCACACCAGCCCTTAGACTGCACTCCCTGAGGTCACCAGAGACTGAAGGAACCTCCTAGGGTATGTGCAGGTGACATGGAGTCATTCACACCTACCCCCCCCCACCCCAGCACTCACACTGCACTCCCTCTGGTCACCAGACACTGACTGAAGGCACCTCCTAGGGGATGTGCAGGTGACATGGAGTCATTCACACCTATCCCATCCCCCACACCAGCATGCAGACTGCACTCCTTCTGGTCACCAGAGACTGAAGGAATCTCCTAGGGGATGTGCAGGTGACATGGAGTCATTCACACCTATCCCCTCCCCCACACCAGCATGCACACTGCACTCCTTCTGGTCACCAGAGACTGAAGGAACCTCCTAGGGGATGTGCAGGTGACATGGAGTCATTCACACATATTCCCCCACCCCAGCCCTCAGACTGCACACCCTCTGGTCACCAGAGGCGGAAGGAACTTCCTAGGGGATGTGCAGGTGACACGGAGTTATTCACACCTATACCCCCACACCAGCCCTTAAACTGCACTCCCTGAGGTCACCAGAGACTGAAGGAACCTCCTAGGGTATGTGCAGGTGACATGGAGTCATTCACACCTATCCCCCCCACCCCAGCACTCACACTGCACTCCCTCTGGTCACCAGAGACTGAAGGAACCTCCTAGGGGATGAACAGGTGACATGGAGTCACTCACACCTATCCCCCCCACCCCAGCCCTCACACTGCTCTCCCTCTGGTCACCAGAGACTGGAACCTCCTAGGGGATGTGCAGGTGACATGGAGTCATTCACACGTATCCCTGCGCCCTAGCCCTCATACTGCACTCCCTCTGGTCACCAGAGACTGAAGGAACCTCCTAGGGGATGTGCAGGTGACATGGAGTCATTCACGCCTATTCCCCCACCCCAGCCCCCACACTGCACTCGCTGAGGTCACCAGAGACTGAAGGAAACTCCTAGGGGATGTGCAGGTGACATGGAGTCATTCACACCTATCGCCCCACCTGAGCCGCCACACTGCACTCCCTGAGGTCACCAGAGACTGAAGGAACCTCCTAGGGGATGGCAGGTGACATGGACTCACCTGCACCTATACCCCCACCCAAGCCCTCACACTGCATGCCCTGAGGTCACCAGAGACTGAAGGAAGCTCATAGGGGATGTGCAGGTGACATGGAGTCATTCACATCTATCCCCCCACTGCAGGACTCACACTGCACTCCCTCTGGTCACTAGAGACTGAAGGAACCTCCTATGGGATGGCAGGTGACTTGGAGTCACCTGCACCTATGCCCCCACCCCAGCCCTCACACTGCACGCCCTGAGGTCACCAGAGACTGAAGGAACCTCCCAGGCGATGTGCATGTGACATTGAGTTATTCACACCTATACCCCACCCCAGCCCTCAGACTGCACCTCCTGAGGTCACCAGAGACTGAAGGAACCTCCTGGGGGATGTCCAGGTGGCATGGAGTCATTCACACCTATCCCCCCACCCTAGTCCCCACACTGCACTCCCTCTGGTCACCAGAGACTGAAGGAACCCCCAAGGGGATGTGCAGGTGACATGCAGTCACTCGCACCTATCCCCCCACCCCAGCCCTCACACTGCTCTCCCTCTGGTCTCCAGAGACTGAAGGAACCTACTAGGGGATGGCAGGTGACATGGACTCACCTGCACCTATACCCCCACCCCAGCCCTCACACTGCATGCCCTGAGGTCACCAGAGACTAAAGGAAGCTCATAGGGGATGTGCAGGTGACCGGGAGTCATTCACACGTATCCCCGTGCCCCAGCCCTCATACTGCACTCCCTCTGGTCACCAGAGACTGAAGGAACCTCCTAGGGGATGTACAGGTGACATGGAGTCATTCACACCTATCCCCCACCTCAGCCCCCACACTGCTCCCTGGTCACCAGAGACTGAAGGAACCCAATAGGGGATGGCAGATGACTAGGAGTAACCTGCACCTATGCCCCCACCCCAGCCCTAACACTGCACGCCCTGAGGTCACCAGAGACTGAAGGAACCTCCTGGGGGATGTCCAGGTGACATGGAGTCATTCACACCTATCCCCCCACCCCAGCCCCCACACTGCACTCCCTGAGGTCACCAGAGACTGATGGAACCTCCTAGGGGATTGCAGGTGACATGGACTCACCTGCACCTATACCACCACCCCAGCTCTCACACTGCATGCCCTGAGGTCACCAGAGACTGAAGGAAGCTCATAGGGGATGTGCAGGTGACATGGAGTCATTCACACGTATCCCCCCATCCCAGCCCCCACACTGCCCCCCCTCTGGTCACCAGAGACTGAAGGAACCCACTAGGGGATGGCAGGTGACTTGGAGTAACCTGCACCTATGCCCACACCCCAGCCTTCACACTGCACGCCCTGAGGTCACCAGAGACTGAAGGAACCTCCCAGGCGATGTGCATGTGAAATTGAGTTATTCACACCTATACCCCACCCCAGCCCTCAAACTGCACCTCCTGAGGTCACCAGAGACTGAAGGAACCGCCTGGGGGATGTCCAGGTGACATGGAGTCATTCACACCTATCCCCCCACCCTAGTCCCCACACTGCACTCCCTCTGGTCACCAGAGACTGGAACCTCCTAGGGGATGTGCAGGTGACATGGAGTCATTCACACATATCCCCGCCCGCCCCAGCCCTCACACTGCACTCCCTCTGGTCACCAGAGACTGAAGGAAACTCTTAGGGGATGTGCAGGTGACATGGAGTCATTCACACCTATTCCCCCACCCCAGCCCCCACACTGCACTCCCTGAGATCACCAGAGACTGAAGGAACCTCCTAGGGGATGTGCAGGTGACATGGAGTCATTCACACCTATCTCCCCACCCCAGCCCTCACACTGCTCTCCCTCTGGTCACCAGAGACTGGAACCTCCTAGGGGATGTGCAGGTGACATGGAGTCATTCACACGTATCCCCCCACCCCAGCCCTCACACTGCACTCCCTCTGGTCACCAGAGACTGAAGGAACCTCCTAGGGGATGTGCAGGTGACATGGAGTCATTCACACCTATCCCCCCACCCCAGCACTCACACTGCACTCCCTCTGGTCACCAGAGACTGAAGGAACCCCCTAGGGGATGGCAGGTGACTTGGAGTAACCTGCACCTATGCCCCCACCCCAGCCCTCACACTGCACGCCCTGAGGTCACCAGAGACTGAAGGAACCTCCCAGGCGATGTGCATGTGACATTGAGTTATTCACACCTATACCCCACCCCAGCCCTCACACTGCACTCCCTCTGGTCACCAGAGACTGAAGGAACCGCCTGGGGGATGTCCAGGTGACATGGAGTCATTCACACTTATCCCCGCACCCCATCCCCCACACTGCACTCCCTGAGGTGACCAGAGACTGAAGGAACTTCCTAGGGGATGTACAGGTGACATGGAGTCATTCACACCTATCCCCCACCTCAGCCCCCACACTGCACTCCCTGAGGTCACCAGAGACTGAAGGAACCTCCTAGGGGATGGCAGGTGACATGGACTCACCTGCACCTATACCCCCACCCCAGCCCTCACACTGCATGCCATGAGGTCACCAGAGACTGACGGAAGCTCATAGGGGATGTGCAGGTGACATGGAGTCATTCACACCTATCCCCCCACCCCAGCACTCACACTGCACTCCCTCTGGTCACCAGAGACTGAAGGAACCCCCTAGGGGATGGCAGGTGACTTGGAGTCACCTGCACCTATGCCCCCACCCCAGCCCTCAGACTGCACCTCCTGAGGTCACCAGAGACTGAAGGAACCGCCTGGGGGATGTCCAGGTAACATGGAGTCATTCACACCCATCCCCCCCACCCTAGTCCCCACACTGCACTCCCTCTGGTCACTAGAGACTGGAACCTCCTAGGGGATGTGCAGGTGACATGGAGTCATTCACACGTATCCCCGCGCCCCAGCCCTCACACTGCACTCCCTGAGGTCACCAGAGACTGAAGGAACCTCCTAGGGTATGTGCAGGTGACATGGAGTCATTCACACCTATCCCCCCCACCCCAGCACTCACACTGCACTCCCTCTGGTCACCAGAGACTGAAGGAACCTCCTAGGGGATGAACAGGTGACATGAAGTCACTCACACCTATCCCCCCCACCCCAGCCCTCACACTGCTCTCCCTCTGGTCACCAGAGACTGGAACCTCCTAGGGGATGTGCAGGTGACATGGAGTCATTCACACGTATCCCTGCGCCCTAGCCCTCATACTGCACTCCCTCTGGTCACCAGAGACTGAAGGAACCTCCTAGGGGATGTGCAGGTGACATGGAGTCATTCACGCCTATTCCCCCACCCCAGCCCCCACACTGCACTCGCTGAGGTCACCAGAGACTGAAGGAAACTCCTAGGGGATGTGCAGGTGACATGGAGTCATTCACACCTATCGCCCCACCTGAGCCGCCACACTGCACTCCCTGAGGTCACCAGAGACTGAAGGAACCTCCTAGGGGATGGCAGGTGACATGGACTCACCTGCACCTATACCCCCACCCAAGCCCTCACACTGCATGCCCTGAGGTCACCAGAGACTGAAGGAAGCTCATAGGGGATGTGCAGGTGACATGGAGTCATTCACATCTATCCCCCCACTGCAGGACTCACACTGCACTCCCTCTGGTCACTAGAGACTGAAGGAACCTCCTATGGGATGGCAGGTGACTTGGAGTCACCTGCACCTATGCCCCCACCCCAGCCCTCACACTGCACGCCCTGAGGTCACCAGAGACTGAAGGAACCTCCCAGGCGATGTGCATGTGACATTGAGTTATTCACACCTATACCCCACCCCAGCCCTCAGACTGCACCTCCTGAGGTCACCAGAGACTGAAGGAACCTCCTGGGGGATGTCCAGGTGGCATGGAGTCATTCACACCTATCCCCCCACCCTAGTCCCCACACTGCACTCCCTCTGGTCACCAGAGACTGAAGGAACCCCCAAGGGGATGTGCAGGTGACATGCAGTCACTCGCACCTATCCCCCCACCCCAGCCCTCACACTGCTCTCCCTCTGGTCTCCAGAGACTGAAGGAACCTACTAGGGGATGGCAGGTGACATGGACTCACCTGCACCTATACCCCCACCCCAGCCCTCACACTGCATGCCCTGAGGTCACCAGAGACTAAAGGAAGCTCATAGGGGATGTGCAGGTGACCGGGAGTCATTCACACGTATCCCCGTGCCCCAGCCCTCATACTGCACTCCCTCTGGTCACCAGAGACTGAAGGAACCTCCTAGGGGATGTACAGGTGACATGGAGTCATTCACACCTATCCCCCACCTCAGCCCCCACACTGCTCCCTGGTCACCAGAGACTGAAGGAACCCAATAGGGGATGGCAGATGACTAGGAGTAACCTGCACCTATGCCCCCACCCCAGCCCTAACACTGCACGCCCTGAGGTCACCAGAGACTGAAGGAACCTCCTGGGGGATGTCCAGGTGACATGGAGTCATTCACACCTATCCCCCCACCCCAGCCCCCACACTGCACTCCCTGAGGTCACCAGAGACTGATGGAACCTCCTAGGGGATTGCAGGTGACATGGACTCACCTGCACCTATACCACCACCCCAGCCCTCACACTGCATGCCCTGAGGTCACCAGAGACTGAAGGAAGCTCATAGGGGATGTGCAGGTGACATGGAGTCATTCACACGTATCCCCCCATCCCAGCCCCCACACTGCCCCCCCTCTGGTCACCAGAGACTGAAGGAACCCACTAGGGGATGGCAGGTGACTTGGAGTAACCTGCACCTATGCCCACACCCCAGCCTTCACACTGCACGCCCTGAGGTCACCAGAGACTGAAGGAACCTCCCAGGCGATGTGCATGTGAAATTGAGTTATTCACACCTATACCCCACCCCAGCCCTCAAACTGCACCTCCTGAGGTCACCAGAGACTGAAGGAACCGCCTGGGGGATGTCCAGGTGACATGGAGTCATTCACACCTATCCCCCCACCCTAGTCCCCACACTGCACTCCCTCTGGTCACCAGAGACTGGAACCTCCTAGGGGATGTGCAGGTGACATGGAGTCATTCACACATATCCCCGCCCGCCCCAGCCCTCACACTGCACTCCCTCTGGTCACCAGAGACTGAAGGAAACTCTTAGGGGATGTGCAGGTGACATGGAGTCATTCACACCTATTCCCCCACCCCAGCCCCCACACTGCACTCCCTGAGATCACCAGAGACTGAAGGAACCTCCTAGGGGATGTGCAGGTGACATGGAGTCATTCACACCTATCTCCCCACCCCAGCCCTCACACTGCTCTCCCTCTGGTCACCAGAGACTGGAACCTCCTAGGGGATGTGCAGGTGACATGGAGTCATTCACACGTATCCCCCCACCCCAGCCCTCACACTGCACTCCCTCTGGTCACCAGAGACTGAAGGAACCTCCTAGGGGATGTGCAGGTGACATGGAGTCATTCACACCTATCCCCCCACCCCAGCACTCACACTGCACTCCCTCTGGTCACCAGAGACTGAAGGAACCCCCTAGGGGATGGCAGGTGACTTGGAGTAACCTGCACCTATGCCCCCACCCCAGCCCTCACACTGCACGCCCTGAGGTCACCAGAGACTGAAGGAACCTCCCAGGCGATGTGCATGTGACATTGAGTTATTCACACCTATACCCCACCCCAGCCCTCACACTGCACTCCCTCTGGTCACCAGAGACTGAAGGAACCGCCTGGGGGATGTCCAGGTGACATGGAGTCATTCACACTTATCCCCGCACCCCATCCCCCACACTGCACTCCCTGAGGTGACCAGAGACTGAAGGAACTTCCTAGGGGATGTACAGGTGACATGGAGTCATTCACACCTATCCCCCACCTCAGCCCCCACACTGCACTCCCTGAGGTCACCAGAGACTGAAGGAACCTCCTAGGGGATGGCAGGTGACATGGACTCACCTGCACCTATACCCCCACCCCAGCCCTCACACTGCATGCCATGAGGTCACCAGAGACTGAAGGAAGCTCATAGGGGATGTGCAGGTGACATGGAGTCATTCACACCTATCCCCCCACCCCAGCACTCACACTGCACTCCCTCTGGTCACCAGAGACTGAAGGAACCCCCTAGGGGATGGCAGGTGACTTGGAGTCACCTGCACCTATGCCCCCACCCCAGCCCTCAGACTGCACCTCCTGAGGTCACCAGAGACTGAAGGAACCGCCTGGGGGATGTCCAGGTAACATGGAGTCATTCACACCCATCCCCCCACCCTAGTCCCCACACTGCACTCCCTCTGGTCACTAGAGACTGGAACCTCCTAGGGGATGTGCAGGTGACATGGAGTCATTCACACGTATCCCCGCGCCCCAGCCCTCACACTGCACTCCCTCTGGTCACCAGAGACTGAAGGAACCTCTTAGGGGATGTGCAGGTGACATGGAGTCATTCACACCTATCCCCCCACCCCAGCCCTCACACTGCTCTCCCTCTGGTCACCAGAGACTGGAACCTCCTAGGGGATGTGCAGGTGACATGGAGTCATTCACACGTATCCCCCCACCCCAGCCCTCACACTGCACTCCCTCTGGTCACCAGAGACTGAAGAAACCTCCTAGGGGATATGCAGGTGACATGGAGTCATTCACACATATTCCCCCACCCTAGCCCCCCATGAAGCTCATAGGGGATGTGCAGGTGAGGTCACCAGAGACTGAAGGAACCTCCTAGGGGATGTGCAGGTGACATGGAGTCATTCACACCTATCCCTCCACCCCAGCACTCACACTGCACTCCCTCTGGTCACCAGAGCCTGAAGGAACCTCCTAGGGGATGGCAGGTGACATGGAGTCACCTGCACCTATACCCCCCACCCCAGCCCTCACACTGTACGCCCTGAGGTCACCAGAGACTGACGGAACCTCCTAGGGGATGGCAGGTGACATGGAGTCATTCACACCTATCCTCCCACCCCAGTCCCCACACTGCACTCCTTGTGGTCACCAGAGAATGAAGGAACCTCCTAGGGAATGTGCAGGTGACATGGAGTCATTCACACCTATCCCCCCCACGCCAGCACTCACACTGCACTCCCTCTGGTCACCAGAGACTGAAGGAACCTCCTAGGGGATGGCAGGTGACATGGAGTCATTCACACCTATCCCCCCACCCCATTCCTCACACTGCTCTCCCCAAGGTCACCAGACACTGAAGGAACCTCCTAGGGGATGTGCAGGTGATATGGAGTCAATCACACATATCCCCCCACCCCAACCCTCACACTGCACTCACCAGAGGCGGAAGGAGCCTCCTAGGGGATGTGCAGGTGACATGGAGTTATTCACACCTACCCCCACACCAGCCCTTAGACTGCACTCCCTGAGGTCAACAGAGACTGAAGGAACCTCCTAGGGTATGTGCAGGTGACATGGAGTCATTCACATCTATCCCCCCACTGCAGGACTAACACTGCACTCCCTCTGGTCACCAGAGACTGAAGGAACCTCTTTGGGGATGGCAGGTGACTTGGAGTCACCTGCACCTATCCCCCCACCCCAGCCCTCACACTGCTCTCCCTCTGGTCACCAGAGACTGGAACCTCCTAGGGGATGTGCAGGTGACATGGAGTCATTCACACGTATCCCCCCACCCCAGCCCTCACACTGCATTCCCTCTGGTCACCAGAGACTGAAGGAACCTCCTAGGGGATGTGCAGGTGACATGGAGTCATTCACACCTATCCCCCCACCCCAGCACTCACACTGCACTCCCTCTGGTCACCAGAGACTGAAGGAACCCCCTAGGGGATGGCAGGTGACTTGGAGTAACCTGCACCTATGCCCCCACCCCAGCCCTCACACTGCACGCCCTGAGGTCACCAGAGACTGAAGGAACCTCCTAGGCGATGTGCATGTGACATTGAGTTATTCACACCTATACCCCACCCCAGCCCTCACACTGCACTCCCTCTGGTCACCAGAGACTGAAGGAACCGCCTGGGGGATGTCCAGGTGACATGGAGTCATTCACACCTATCCCCGCACCCCATCCCCCACACTGCACTCCCTGAGGTGACCAGAGACTGAAGGAACTTCCTAGGGGATGTACAGGTGACATGGAGTCATTCACACCTATCCCCCACCTCAGCCCCCACACTGCATTCCCTGAGGTCACCAGAGACTGAAGGAACCTCCTAGGGGATGGCAGGTGACATGGACTCACCTGCACCTATACCCCCACCCCAGCCCTCACACTGCATGCCCTGAGATCACCAGAGACTGAAGGAAGCTCATAGGGGATGTGCAGGTGACATGGAGTCATTCACACCTATCCCCCCACCCCAGCACTCACACCTCACTCCCTCTGGTCAGCAGAGACTGAATGAACCCCCTAGGGGATGGCAGGTGACTTGGAGTCACCTGCACCTATGCCCCCACACCAGCCCTCAGACTGCACCTCCTGAGGTCACCAGAGACTGAAGGAACCGCCTGGGGGATGTCCAGGTAACATGGAGTCATTCACACCCATCCCCCCACCCTAGTCCCCACACTGCACTCCCTCTGGTCACCAGAGACTGGAACCTCCTAGGGGATGTGCAGGTGACATGGAGTCATTCACACGTATCCCCGCGCCCCAGCCCTCACACTGCACTCACTCTGGTCACCAGCGACTGAAGGAACCTCTTAGGGGATGTGCAGGTGACATGGAGTCATTCACACCTATTCCCCCACCCCAGCCCCCACACTGCACTCCCTGAGATCACCAGAGACTGAAGGAACCTCCTAGGGGATGTGCAGGTGACATGGAGTCATTCACACCTATCCCCCCACCCCAGCCCTCACACTGCTCTCCCTCTGGTCACCAGAGACTGGAACCTCCTAGGGGATGTGCAGGTGACATGGAGTCATTCACACGTATCCCCCCACCCCAGCCCTCACACTGCACTCCCTCTGGTCACCAGAGACTGAAGAAACCTCCTAGGGGATATGCAGGTGACATGGAGTCATTCACACATATTCCCCCACCCTAGCCCCCCATGAAGCTCATAGGGGATGTGCAGGTGAGGTCACCAGAGACTGAAGGAACCTCCTAGGGGATGTGCAGGTGACATGGAGTCATTCACACCTATCCCTCCACCCCAGCACTCACACTGCACTCCCTCTGGTCACCAGAGACTGAAGGAACCTCCTAGGGGATGGCAGGTGACATGGAGTCACCTGCACCTATACCCCCCACCCCAGCCCTCACACTGTACGCCCTGAGGTCACCAGAGACTGAAGGAACCTCCTAGGGGATGGCAGGTGACATGGAGTCATTCACACCTATCCTCCCACCCCAGTCCCCACACTGCACTCCTTGTGGTCACCAGAGAATGAAGGAACCTCCTAGGGGATGTGCAGGTGACATGGAGTCATTCACACCTATCCCCACCACGCCAGCACTCACACTGCACTCCCTCTGGTCACCAGAGACTGAAGGAACCTCCTAGGGGATGGCAGGTGACATGGAGTCATTCACACCTATCCCCCCACCCCATTCCTCACACTGCTCTCCCCAAGGTCACCAGACACTGAAGGAACCTCCTAGGGGATGTGCAGGTGATATGGAGTCATTCACACATATCCCCCCACCCCAACCCTCACACTGCACTCACCAGAGGCGGAAGGAGCCTCCTAGGGGATGTGCAGGTGACATGGAGTTATTCACACCTATCCCCCACACCAGCCCTTAGACTGCACTCCCTGAGGTCACCAGAGACTGAAGGAACCTCCTAGGGTATGTGCAGGTGACATGGAGTCATTCACACCTACCCCCCCACCCCAGCACACACACTGCACTCCCTCTGGTCACCAGAGACTGAAGGATCCTCCTAGGGGATGGCAGGTGACATGGAGTCACCTGTACCTATACCCCCACCCCAGCCCTCACACTGCACTCCCTCTGGTCACCAGACACTGACTGAAGGCACCTCCTAGGGGATGTGCAGGTGACATGGAGTCATTCACACCTATCCCATCCCCCACACCAGCATGCAGACTGCACTCCTTCTGGTCACCAGAGACTGAAGGAACCTCCTAGGGGATGTGCAGGTGACATGGAGTCATTCACACATATCCCCTCCCCCACACCAGCATGGACACTGCACTCCTTCTGGTCACCAGAGACTGAAGGAACCTCCTAGGGGATGTGCAGGTGACATGGAGTCATTCACACATATTCCCCCACCCCAGCCCTCAGACTGCACACCCTCTGGTCACCAGAAGCGGAAGGAACTTCCTAGGGGATGTGCAGGTGACACGGAGTTATTCACACCTATCCCCCCACACCAGCCCTTAGACTGCACTCCCTGAGGTCACCAGAGACTGATGGAACCTCCTAGGGTATGTGCAGGTGACATGGAGTCATTCACACCTATCCCCCCCACCCCAGCACTCACACTGCATTCCCTCTGGTCACCAGAGACTGAAGGAACCTCCTACGGGATGAACAGGTGACATGGAGTCACTTGCACCTATCCCCCCACCCCAGCCCTCACAATGGTCTCCCTCTGGTCACCAGAGACTGGAACCATCTAGGGGATGTGCAGGTGACATGGAGTCATTCACACATATCCCCGTGCCCCAGCCCTCACACTGCACTCCCTCTGGTCACCAGAGACTGAAGGAACCTCCTAGGGGATGAACCGGTGACATGGAGTCACTCACACCTATCCCCCCCACCCCAGCCCTCACACTGCTCTCCCTCTGGTCACCAGAGACTGGAACCTCCTAGGGGATGTGCAGGTGACATGGAGTCATTCACACGTATCCCTGTGCCCTAGCCCTCATACTGCACTCCCTCTGGTCACCAGAGACTGAAGGAACCTCCTAGGGGATGTGCAGGTGACACAGAGTCATTCACACCTATTCCCCCACCCCAGCCCCCACACTGCACTCGCTGAGGTCACCAGAGACTGAAGGAAACTCCTAGGGGATGTGCAGGTGACATGGAGTCATTCACACCTATCGCCCCACCTGAGCCGCCACACTGCACTCCCTGAGGTCACCAGAGACTGAAGGAACCTCCTAGGGGATGGCAGGTGACATGGACTCACCTGCACCTATACCCCCACCCAAGCCCTCACACTGCATGCCCTGAGGTCACCAGAGACTGAAGGAAGCTCATAGGGGATGTGCAGGTGACATGGAGTCATTCACATCTATCCCCCCACTGCAGGACTCACACTGCACTCCCTCTGGTCACCAGAGACTGAAGGAACCTCCTAGGGGATGGCAGGTGACTTGGAGTCACCTGCACCTATGCCCCCACCCCAGCCTTCACACTGCACTCCCTCTGGTCACCAGAGACTGGAACCTCCTAGGGGATGTGCAGGTGACATGGAGTCATTCACACGTATCCCCCCACCCCAGCCCTCACACTGCACTCCCTATGGTCACCAGAGACTGAAGGAACCTCCTAGGGGATGTGCAGGTGACATGGAGTCATTCACACCTATCCCCCACCCCAGCACTTACACTGCACTCCCTCTGGTCACCAGAGACTGAAGGAACCCCCTAGGGGATGGCAGGTGACTTGGAGTAACCTGCACCTATGCCCCCACCCCAGCCCTCACACTGCACGCCCTGAGGTCACCAGAGACTGAAGGAACCTCCCAGGCGATGTGCATGTGACATTGAGTTATTCACACCTATACCCCACCCCAGCCCTCACACTGCACTCCCTCTGGTCACCAGGGACTGAAGGAACCGCCTGGGGGATGTCCAGGTGACATGGAGTCATTCACACTTATCCCCGCACCCCATCCCCCACACTGCACTCCCTGAGGTGACCAGAGACTGAAGGAACTTCCTAGGGGATGTAAAGGTGACATGGAGTCATTCACACCTATCCCCCACCTCAGCCCCCACACTGCACTCCCTGAGGTCACCAGAGACTGAAGGAACCTCCTAGGGGATGGCAGGTGACATGGACTCACCTGCACCTATACCCCCACCCCAGCCCTCACACTGCATGCCATGAGGTCACCAGAGACTGAAGGAAGCTCATAGGGGATGTGCAGGTGACATGGAGTCATTCACACCTATCCCCCCACCCCAGCACTCACACTGCACTCCCTCTGGTCACCAGAGACTGAAGGAACCCCCTAGGGGATGGCAGGTGACTTGGAGTCACCTGCACCTATGCCCCCACCCCAGCCCTCAGACTGCACCTCCTGAGGTCACCAGAGACTGAAGGAACCGCCTGGGGGATGTCCAGGTAACATGGAGTCATTCACACCCATCCCCCCACCCTAGTCCCCACACTGCACTCCCTCTGGTCACCAGAGACTGGAACCTCCTAGGGGATGTGCAGGTGACATGGAGTCATTCACACGTATCCCCGCGCCCCAGCCCTCACACTGCACTCCCTCTGGTCACCAGAGACTGAAGGAACCTCTTAGGGGATGTGCAGGTGACATGGAGTCATTCACACCTATTCCCCCACCCCAGCCCCCACACTGCACTCCCTGAGATCACCAGAGACTGAAGGAACCTCCTAGGGGATGTGCAGGTGACATGGAGTCATTCACACCTATCCCCCCACCCCAGCCCTCACACTGCTCTCCCTCTGGTCACCAGAGACTGGAACCTCCTAGGGGATGTGCAGGTGACATGGAGTCATTCACACGTATCCCCCCACCCCAGCCCTCACACTGCACTCCCTCTGGTCACCAGAGACTGAAGAAACCTCCTAGGGGATATGCAGGTGACATGGAGTCATTCACACATATTCCCCCACCCTAGCCCCCCATGAAGCTCATAGGGGATGTGCAGGTGAGGTCACCAGAGACTGAAGGAACCTCCTAGGGGATGTGCAGGTGACATGGAGTCATTCACACCTATCGCCCCACCTGAGCCGCCACACTGCACTCCCGGAGGTCACCAGAGACTGAAGGAACCTCCTAGGGGATGGCGGTGACATGGACTCACCTGCACCTATACCCCCACCCAAGCCCTCACACTGCATGCCCTGAGGTCACCAGAGACTGAAGGAAGCTCATAGGGGATGTGCAGGTGACATGGAGTCATTCACATCTATCCCCCCACTGCAGGACTCACACTGCACTCCCTCTGGTCACCAGAGACTGAAGGAACCTCCTAGGGGATGGCAGGTGACTTGGAGTCACCTGCACCTATGCCCCCACCCCAGCCTTCACACTGCACTCCCTCTGGTCACCAGAGACTGGAACCTCCTAGGGGATGTAAAGGTGACATGGAGTCATTCACACGTATCCCCCACCCCAGCCCTCACACTGCACTCCCTCTGGTCACCAGAGACTGAAGGAACCTCCTAGGGGATGTGCAGGTGACATGGAGTCATTCACACCTATCCCCCACCCCAGCACTTACACTGCACTCCCTCTGGTCACCAGAGACTGAAGGAACCCCCTAGGGGATGGCAGGTGACTTGGAGTAACCTGCACCTATGCCCCCACCCCAGCCCTCACACTGCACGCCCTGAGGTCACCAGAGACTGAAGGAACCTCCCAGGCGATGTGCATGTGACATTGAGTTATTCACACCTATACCCCACCCCAGCCCTCACACTGCACTTCCTCTGGTCACCAGGGACTGAAGGAACCGCCTGGGGGATGTCCAGGTGACATGGAGTCATTCACACCTATCCCCCACCCCAGCCCTCACACTGCATGCCCTGAGATCACCAGAGACTGAAGGAAGCTCATAGGGGATGTGCAGGTGACATGGAGTCATTCACACCTATCCCCCCACCCCAGCACTCACACCTCACTCCCTCTGGTCAGCAGAGACTGAATGAACCCCCTAGGGGATGGCAGGTGACTTGGAGTCACCTGCACCTATACCCCCACCCAAGCCCTCACACTGCATGCCCTGAGGTCACCAGAGACTGAAGGAAGCTCATAGGGGATGTGCAGGTGACATGGAGTCATTCACATCTATCCCCCCACTGCAGGACTCACACTGCACTCCCTCTGGTCACCAGAGA
The DNA here is from genome assembly GCF_040938575.1 of Ambystoma mexicanum. Taxonomy (NCBI): domain Eukaryota; kingdom Metazoa; phylum Chordata; class Amphibia; order Caudata; family Ambystomatidae; genus Ambystoma; species Ambystoma mexicanum. The sequence goes on along the minus strand of NC_090938.1, from coordinate 810,494,107 downwards.
CTGAAGGAACCTCCTAGGGGATGGCAGGTGACTTGGAGTCACCTGCACCTATGCCCCCACCCCAGCCTTCACACTGCACTCCCTCTGGTCACCAGAGACTGGAACCTCCTAGGGGATGTAAAGGTGACATGGAGTCATTCACACGTATCCCCCACCCCAGCCCTCACACTGCACTCCCTCTGGTCACCAGAGACTGAAGGAACCTCCTAGGGGATGTGCAGGTGACATGGAGTCATTCACACCTATCCCCCACCCCAGCACTTACACTGCACTCCCTCTGGTCACCAGAGACTGAAGGAACCCCCTAGGGGATGGCAGGTGACTTGGAGTAACCTGCACCTATGCCCCCACCCCAGCCCTCACACTGCACGCCCTGAGGTCACCAGAGACTGAAGGAACCTCCCAGGCGATGTGCATGTGACATTGAGTTATTCACACCTATACCCCACCCCAGCCCTCACACTGCACTTCCTCTGGTCACCAGGGACTGAAGGAACCGCCTGGGGGATGTCCAGGTGACATGGAGTCATTCACACCTATCCCCCACCCCAGCCCTCACACTGCATGCCCTGAGATCACCAGAGACTGAAGGAAGCTCATAGGGGATGTGCAGGTGACATGGAGTCATTCACACCTATCCCCCCACCCCAGCACTCACACCTCACTCCCTCTGGTCAGCAGAGACTGAATGAACCCCCTAGGGGATGGCAGGTGACTTGGAGTCACCTGCACCTATGCCCCCACCCCAGCCCTCAGACTGCACCTCCTGAGGTCACCAGAGACTGAAGGAACCGCCTGGGGGATGTCCAGGTAACATGGAGTCATTCACACCCATCCCCCCACCCTAGTCCCCACACTGCACTCCCTCTGGTCACCAGAGACTGGAACCTCCTAGGGGATGTGCAGGTGACATGGAGTCATTCACACGTATCCCCGCGCCCCAGCCCTCACACTGCACTCCCTCTGGTCACCAGAGACTGAAGGAACCTCTTAGGGGATGTGCAGGTGACATGGAGTCATTCACACCTATTCCCCCACCCCAGCCCCCACACTGCACTCCCTGAGATCACCAGAGACTGAAGGAACCTCCTAGGGGATGTGCAGGTGACATGGAGTCATTCACACCTATCCCCCCACCCCAGCCCTCACACTGCTCTCCCTCTGGTCACCAGAGACTGGAACCTCCTAGGGGATGTGCAGGTGACATGGAGTCATTCACACGTATCCCCCCACCCCAGCCCTCACACTGCACTCCCTCTGGTCACCAGAGACTGAAGAAACCTCCTAGGGGATATGCAGGTGACATGGAGTCATTCACACATATTCCCCCACCCTAGCCCCCCATGAAGCTCATAGGGGATGTGCAGGTGAGGTCACCAGAGACTGAAGGAACCTCCTAGGGGATGTGCAGGTGACATGGAGTCATTCACACCTATCCCTCCACCCCAGCACTCACACTGCACTCCCTCTGGTCACCAGAGACTGAAGGAACCTCCTAGGGGATGGCAGGTGACATGGAGTCACCTGCACCTATACCCCCCACCCCAGCCCTCACACTGTACGCCCTGAGGTCACCAGAGACTGAAGGAACCTCCTAGGGGATGGCAGGTGACATGGAGTCATTCACACCTATCCTCCCACCCCAGTCCCCACACTGCACTCCTTGTGGTCACCAGAGAATGAAGGAACCTCCTAGGGGATGTGCAGGTGACATGGAGTCATTCACACCTATCCCCACCACGCCAGCACTCACACTGCACTCCCTCTGGTCACCAGAGACTGAAGGAACCTCCTAGGGGATGGCAGGTGACATGGAGTCATTCACACCTATCCCCCCACCCCATTCCTCACACTGCTCTCCCCAAGGTCACCAGACACTGAAGGAACCTCCTAGGGGATGTGCAGGTGATATGGAGTCATTCACACATATCCCCCCACCCCAACCCTCACACTGCACTCACCAGAGGCGGAAGGAGCCTCCTAGGGGATGTGCAGGTGACATGGAGTTATTCACACCTATCCCCCACACCAGCCCTTAGACTGCACTCCCTGAGGTCACCAGAGACTGAAGGAACCTCCTAGGGTATGTGCAGGTGACATGGAGTCATTCACACCTACCCCCCCACCCCAGCACTCACACTGCACTTCCTCTGGTCACCAGAGACTGAAGGATCCTCCTAGGGGATGGCAGGTGACATGGAGTCACCTGTACCTATACCCCCACCCCAGCCCTCACACTGCACTCCCTCTGGTCACCAGACACTGACTGAAGGCACCTCCTAGGGGATGTGCAGGTGACATGGAGTCATTCACACCTATCCCATCCCCCACACCAGCATGCAGACTGCACTCCTTCTGGTCACCAGAGACTGAAGGAACCTCCTAGGGGATGTGCAGGTGACATGGAGTCATTCACACCTATCCCCTCCCCCACACCAGCATGCACACTGCACTCCTTCTGGTCACCAGAGACTGAAGGAACCTCCTAGGGGATGTGCAGGTGACATGGAGTCATTCACACATATTCCCCCACCCCAGCCCTCAGACTGCACACCCTCTGGTCACCAGAAGCGGAAGGAACTTCCTAGGGGATGTGCAGGTGACACGGAGTTATTCACACCTATCCCCCCACACCAGCCCTTAGACTGCACTCCCTGAGGTCACCAGAGACTGAAGGAACCTCCTAGGGTATGTGCAGGTGACATGGAGTCATTCACACCTATCCCCCCCACCCCAGCACTCACACTGCACTCCCTCTGGTCACCAGAGACTGAAGGAACCTCCTAGGGGATGAACAGGTGACATGGAGTCACTCACACCTATCCCCCCCACCCCAGCCCTCACACTGCTCTCCCTCTGGTCACCAGAGACTGGAACCTCCTAGGGGATGTGCAGGTGACATGGAGTCATTCACACGTATCCCTGTGCCCTAGCCCTCATACTGCACTCCCTCTGGTCACCAGAGACTGAAGGAACCTCCTAGGGGATGTGCAGGTGACACTGAGTCATTCACACCTATTCCCCCACCCCAGCCCCCACACTGCACTCGCTGAGGTCACCAGAGACTGAAGGAAACTCCTAGGGGATGTGCAGGTGACATGGAGTCATTCACACCTATCGCCCCACCTGAGCCGCCACACTGCACTCCCTGAGGTCACCAGAGACTGAAGGAACCTCCTAGGGGATGGCAGGTGACATGGACTCACCTGCACCTATACCCCCACCCAAGCCCTCACACTGCATGCCCTGAGGTCACCAGAGACTGAAGGAAGCTCATAGGGGATGTGCAGGTGACATGGAGTTATTCACATCTATCCCCCCACTGCAGGACTCACACTGCACTCCCTCTGGTCACCAGAGACTGAAGGAACCTCCTAGGGGATGGCAGGTGACTTGGAGTCACCTGCACCTATGCCCCCACCCCAGCCCTCACACTGCACGCCCTGAGGTCACCAGAGACTGAAGGAACCTCCCAGGCGATGTGCATGTGACATTGAGTTATTCACACCTATACCCCACCCCAGCCCTCAGACCGCACCTCCTGAGGTCACCAGAGACTGAAGGAACCTCCTGGGGGATGCCCAGGTGGCATGGAGTCCTTCACACCTATCCCCCCACCCTAGTCCCCACACTGCACTCCCTCTGGTCACCAGAGACTGAAGGAACCCCCAAGGGGATGTGCAGGTGACATGCAGTCACTCGCACCTATCCCCCCACCCCAGCCCTCACACTGCTCTCCCTCTGGTCTCCAGAGACTGAAGGAACCTACTAGGGGATGGCAGGTGACATGGACTCACCTGCACCTATACCCCCACCCCAGCCCTCACACTGCATGCCCTGAGGTCACCAGAGACTGAAGGAAGCTCATAGGGGATGTGCAGGTGACCGGGAGTCATTCACACGTATCCCCGTGCCCCAGCCCTCATACTGCACTCCCTCTGGTCACCAGAGACTGAAGGAACCTCCTAGGGGATGTACAGGTGACATGGAGTCATTCACACCTATCCCCCACCCCAGCCCCCACACTGCACCCTGGTCACCAGAGACTGAAGGAACCCCCTAGGGGATGGCAGGTGACTTGGAGTAACCTGCACTTATGCCCCCACCCCAGCCCTCACACTGCACGCCCTGAGGTCACCAGAGACTGAAGGAACCCCCTGGGGGATGTCCAGGTGACATGGAGTCATTACCACCTATCCCCCCACCCCAGCCCCCACACTGCACTCCCTGAGGTCACCAGAGACTGAAGGAACCTCCTAGGGGATGGCAGGTGATATGGACTCACCTGCACCTATACCCCCACCCCAGCCCTCACACTGCATGCCCTGAGGTCACCAGAGACTGAAGGAAGCTCATAGGGGATGTGCAGGTGACATGGAGTCATTCACACGTATCCCCCCATCCCAGCCCCCACACTGCTCCCCCTCTGGTCACCAGAGACTGAAGGAACCCCCTAGGGGATGGCAGGTGACTTGGAGTAACCTGCACCTATGCCCCCACCCCAGCCCTCACACTGCACGCCCTGAGGTCACCAGAGACTGAAGGAACCTCCCAGGCGATGTGCATGTGACATTGAGTTATTCACATCTATACCCCACCCCAGCCCTCAAACTGCACCTCCTGAGGTCACCAGAGACTGAAGGAACCGCCTGGGGGATGTCCAGGTGACATCGAGTCATTCACACCTATCCCCCCACCCTAGTCCCCACACTGCACTCCCTCTGGTCACCAGAGACTGGAACCTCCTAGGGGATGTGCAGGTGACATGGAGTCATTCACACATATCCCCGCGCCCCAGCCCTCACACTGCACTCCCTCTGGTCACCAGAGACTGAAGGAAACTCTTAGGGGATGTGCAGGTGACATGGAGTCATTCACACCTATTCCCCCACCCCAGCCCCCACACTGCACTCCCTGAGATCACCAGAGACTGAAGGAACCTCCTAGGGGATGTGCAGGTGACATGGAGTCATTCACACCTATCCCCCCACCCCAGCACTCACACTGCTCTCCCTCTGGTCACCAGAGACTGGAACCTCCTAGGGGATGTGCAGGTGACATGGAGTCATTCACACGTATCCCCCCACCCCAGCCCTCACACTGCACTCCCTCTGGTCACCAGAGACTGAAGGAACCTCCTAGGGGATGTGCAGGTGACATGGAGTCATTCACACCTATCCCCCCACCCCAGCACTCACACTCACTCCCTCTGGTCACCAGAGACTGAAGTAACCTCCTAGGGCATGGCAGGTGATATTGAGTTATTCACACATGTACCCCACCCCAGCCCTCACACTGCACTCCCTCTGGTCACCAGAGACTGACTGAAGGCACCTCCTAGCTAGGGGATGTGTAGGTGACATGGAGTCATTCACACCTATCCCCTCCCCCACACCAGCATGCACACTGCACTCCCTCTGGTCACCAGAGACTGAAGGAACCTCCTAGGGGATGAACAGGTGACACGGAGTCACTCGCACCTATCCCCCCCACCCCAGTCCTCACACTGCTCTCCCTCTGGTCACCAGAGACTGGAACCTCCTAGGGGATGTGCAGGTGACATGGAGTCATTCACACGTATCCCTGTGCCCTAGCCCTCATACTGCACTCCCTCTGGTCACCAGAGACTGAAGGAACCTCCTAGGGGATGTGCAGGTGACATGGAGTCATTCACACCTATTCCCCCACCCCAGCCCCCACACTGCACTCGCTGAGGTCACCAGAGACTGAAGGAAACTCCTAGGGGATGTGCAGGTGACATGGAGTCATTCACACCTATCGCCCCACCTGAGCCGCCACACTGCACTCCCTGAGGTCACCAGAGACTGAAGGAACCTCCTAGGAGTTGGCAGGTGACATGGACTCACCTGCACCTATACCCCCATCCAAGCCCTCACACTGCATGCCCTGAGGTCACCAGAGACTGAAGGAAGCTCATAGGGGATGTGCAGGTGACATGGAGTCATTCACATCTATCCCCCCACTGCAGGACTCACACTGCACTCCCTCTGGTCACCAGAGACTGAAGGAACCTCCTAGGGGATGGCAGGTGACTTGGAGTCACCTGCACCTATGCCCCCACCCCAGCCCTCACACTGCACACCCTGAGGTCACCAGAGACTGAAGGAACCTCCCAGGCGATGTGCATGTGACATTGAGTTATTCACACCTATACCCCACCCCAGCCCTCAGACTGCACCTCCTGAGGTCACCAGAGACTGAAGGAACCTCCTGGGGGATGTCCAGGTGGCATGGAGTCATTCACACCTATCCCCCCACCCTAGTCCCCACACTGCACTCCCTCTGGTCACCAGAGACTGAAGGAACCCCCAAGGGGATGTGCAGGTGACATGCAGTCACTCGCACCTATCCCCCCACCCCAGCCCTCACACTGCTCTCCCTCTGGTCTCCAGAGACTGAAGGAACCTACTAGGGGATGGCAGGTGACATGGACTCACCTGCACCTATACCCCCACCCCAGCCCTCACACTGCATGCCCTGAGGTCACCAGAGACTGAAGGAAGCTCATAGGGGATGTGCAGGTGACCGGGAGTCATTCACACGTATCCCTGTGCCCCAGCCCTCATACTGCACTCCCTCTGGTCACCAGAGACTGAAGGAACCTCCTAGGGGATGTACAGGTGACATGGAGTCATTCACACCTATCCCCCACCTCAGCCCCCACACTGCACCCTGGTCACCAGAGACTGAAGGAACCCCCTAGGGGATGGCAGGTGACTTGGAGTAACCTGCACCTATGCCCCCACCCCAGCCCTCACACTGCATGCCCTGAGGTCACCAGAGACTGAAGAAACCTCCTGGGGGATGTCCAGGTGACATGGAGTCATTCACACCTATCCCCCCACCCCAGCCCCCACACTGCACTCCCTGAGGTCACCAGAGACTGAAGGAACCTCCTAGGGGATGGCAGGTGACATGGACTCACCTGCACCTATACCCCCACCCCAGCCCTCACACTGCATGCCCTGAGGTCACCAGAGACTGAAGGAAGCTCATAGGGGATGTGCAGGTGACATGGAGTCATTCACACGTATCCCCCCATCCCAGCCCCCCCACTGCTCCCCCTCTGGTCACCAGAGACTGAAGGAACCCCCTAGGGGATGTGTAGGTGACATGGAGTCATTCACACCTATCCCTCCACCCCAACCCTCACACTGCACTCCCTCTGGTCACCAGAGAGTGAAGGAACCTCCTAGGGGATGGCAGGTGAAATGGACTCACCTGTACCTATACTCCCCACCCCAGCCCTCACACTGCACTCCCTCTGGTCACCAGAGACTGACTGAAGGCACCTCCTAGGGGATGGCAGGTGACATGGACTCACCTGTACCTATACCCCCCACCCCAGCCCTCAGACTGCACGCCCTCTGGTCACCAGAGACTGAAGGAACCTCCTAGGGGATGTGCAGGTGACATGGAGTCATTCACACCTATCCCCCAAACCCCAGTCCCCACACTGCACTCACTCTGCTCACCAGAGACTGAAGGAACCCCCTAGGGGATGTGCAGGTGGCATGGAGTCATCCACACCTATCCCCCACCCCAGCCCCCACATTGCACTCTCTCTGGTCACCAGAGACTGAAGGAACCTACTAGGGGATGGCAGGTGGCATGGAGTCATTCACACCTATCCCCCCACACCAGCCCTCACACTGCACTCCCTCTGGTCACCAGAGACTGAAGGAACCTCCTAGGGGATGGCAGGTGACATGGCGTGACCTGCACCTATACCCCCTCCAGTCCTCACACTGCACTCCCTCTGGTCACCAGTGACTGAAGGAACATCGCAGGGGATCTGCAGGTGACATGGAGTCATTCACACCTATCCCCCCACCCAGCACTCACACTGCACTCCCTCTGGTCACCAGAGACTGAAGGAACCTCCCAGGGGATGGCAGGTGACATGGACTCACCTGCACCTATCCTCCTACCCAGCCCTCACACTGCACTCCCTCTGGTCACCAGAGACTGAAGTAACCTCCTAGGGGATGGCAGGTGACTTGGAGTCACCTGCACCTATGCCCCCACCACAGCCCTCACACTGCACGCCCTGAGGTCACCAGAGAATGAAGGAACCCCCTAGGATGTGCAGGTGACATGGAGTCATTCACACATATTCCCCCACCCCAGTCCCCACACTGCATTCCCTTTGGTCACAAGAGACTGAAGGAACCACCTAGGAGATGGCAGGTGACTTGGAGTCATTCACACCTATTCCCCCACACCAGCCCTTAGACTGCACTCCCTGAGGTCACCAGAGACTGGAACCATCTAGGGGATGTGCAGGTGACATGGAGTCATTCACCCGTATCCCCGTGCCCCAGCCCTCACACTGCACTCCCTCTGGTCACCAGAGACTGAAGGAACCTCCTAGGGGATGTGCAGGTGACATGGAGTCATTCACACCTACTCCCCCACCCCAGCCCCCATACTGCACTCCCTGAGTTCACCAGAGACTGAAGGAACCTCCTAGGGGATGTGCAGGTGACATGGAGTCATTCACACCTATCCCCCCACCCCAGCCCTCACACTGCACTCCCGAGGTCACCAGAGACTGAAGGACCCTCCTAGGGGATGTGCAGGTGACATGGAGTCATTCACACCTATCCCCCCACCCCAACCCTCACACTGCACTCCCTCTGGTCACCAGAGACTGAAGGAACCTCCTAGGGGATGGCAGGTGACATGGACTCGCCTGTACCTATACTCCACACCCCAGCCCTCAGACTGCACGCCCTCTGGTCACCAGAGACTGAAGGAACCTCCTAGGGGATGTGCAGGTGACATGGAGTCATTCACACCTATCCCCCCCACCCCAGTCCCCACACTGCACTCACTCTGCTCACCAGAGACTGAAGGAACCCCCTAGGGGATGTGCAGGTGGCATGGAGCCATCCACACCTATCACCCACCCCAGCCCCCACACTGCACTCCCTCTGGTCACCAGAGTCTGAAGGAACCTCCTAGGGGATGGCAGGTGAAATGGAGTCCTTCACACCTATCCCCCACACCAGCCCTCACACTGCACTCACTCTGCCCACCAGAGACTGAAGGAACCCCCTAGGGGATGTGCAGGTGGCATGGAGTCTTCCACACCTATCCCCCACCCCAGCCCCCACACTGCACTCCTTCTGGTCACCAGAGACTGAAGGAACCTCCTAGGGGATGGCAGGTGACATGGAGTCATTCACACCTATCCCCCCACACCAGCCCTCACACTGCACTCACTCTGCTCACCAGAGACTGAAGGAACCCTCTAGGGGATGTGCAGGTGGCATGGAGTCTTCCACACCTATCCCCCACCCCAGCCCCCACACTGCACTCCCTCTGGTCACCAGAGACTGAAGGAACCTCCTAGGGGATGGCAGGTGACATGGAGTCATTCACACCTATCCCCCCACACCAGCCCTCACACTGCACTCACTCTGCTCACCAGAGACTGAAGGAACCCCCTAGGGGATGTGCAGGTGGCATGGAGTCATCCACACGTATCCCCGAGCCCCAGCCATCACACTGCACTCCCTCTGGTCACCAGAGACTGAAGGAACCTCTTAGGGGATGTGCAGGTGACATGGAGTCATTCACACCTATCCCCCCACCCCAGCCCTCACACTGCACTCCCTCTGGTCACCAGAGACTGAAGAAACCTCCTAGGGGATGTGTAGGTGACATGGAGTCATTCACACCTATCCCCCCACCCCAGCCCTCACACTGCACTCCCTCTGGTCACCAGAGACTGAAGAAACCTCCTAGGGGATGTGCAGGTGACATGGAGTCATTCACACCTATTCCCCCACCCCAGCCCCCACACTGCACTCCCTGAGATCACCAGAGACTGAAGGAACCTCCTAGGGGATGTGCAGGTGACATGGAGTCATTCACACCTATCCCCCCACCCCAGCCCTCACACTGCACTCCCTCTGGTCACCAGAGACTGAAGAAACCTCTTAGGGCATGTGCAGGTGACATGGAGTCATTCACACCTATTCCCCCACCCCAGCCCCCACACTGCACTCCCTGAGATCACCAGAGACTGAAGGAACCTCCTAGGGGATGGCAGGTGAAATGGAGTCCTTCACACCTATCCCCCACACCAGCCCTCACACTGCACTCACTCTGCCCACCAGAGACTGAAGGAACCCCCTAGGGGATGTGCAGGTGGCATGGAGTCTTCCACACCTATCCCCCACCCCAGCCCCCACACTGCACTCCTTCTGGTCACCAGAGACTGAAGGAACCTCCTAGGGGATGGCAGGTGACATGGAGTCATTCACACCTATCCCCCCACACCAGCCCTCACACTGCACTCACTCTGCTCACCAGAGACTGAAGGAACCCTCTAGGGGATGTGCAGGTGGCATGGAGTCTTCCACACCTATCCCCCACCCCAGCCCCCACACTGCACTCCCTCTGGTCACCAGAGACTGAAGGAACCTCCTAGGGGATGGCAGGTGACATGGAGTCATTCACACCTATCCCCCCACACCAGCCCTCACACTGCACTCACTCTGCTCACCAGAGACTGAAGGAACCCCCTAGGGGATGTGCAGGTGGCATGGAGTCATCCACACGTATCCCCGAGCCCCAGCCATCACACTGCACTCCCTCTGGTCACCAGAGACTGAAGGAACCTCTTAGGGGATGTGCAGGTGACATGGAGTCATTCACACCTATCCCCCCACCCCAGCCCTCACACTGCACTCCCTCTGGTCACCAGAGACTGAAGAAACCTCCTAGGGGATGTGTAGGTGACATGGAGTCATTCACACCTATCCCCCCACCCCAGCCCTCACACTGCACTCCCTCTGGTCACCAGAGACTGAAGAAACCTCCTAGGGGATGTGCAGGTGACATGGAGTCATTCACACCTATTCCCCCACCCCAGCCCCCACACTGCACTCCCTGAGATCACCAGAGACTGAAGGAACCTCCTAGGGGATGTGCAGGTGACATGGAGTCATTCACACCTATCCCCCCACCCCAGCCCTCACACTGCACTCCCTCTGGTCACCAGAGACTGAAGAAACCTCTTAGGGCATGTGCAGGTGACATGGAGTCATTCACACCTATTCCCCCACCCCAGCCCCCACACTGCACTCCCTGAGATCACCAGAGACTGAAGGAACCTCCTAGGGGATGTGCAGGTGACATGGAGTCATTCACACCTATCCCCCCACCCCAGCCCTCACACTGCTCTCCCTCTGGTCACCAGAGACTGGAACCTCCTAGGGGATGTGCAGGTGACATGGAGTCATTCACACGTATCCCCCCACCCCAGCACTCACACTGCTCTCCCTCTGGTCACCAGAGACTGGAACCTCCTAGGGGATGTGCAGGTGACATGGAGTCATTCACACGTATCCCCCCACCCCAGCCCTCACACTGCACTCCCTCTGGTCACCAGAGACTGAAGGAACCTCCTAGGGGATGTGCAGGTGACATGGAGTCATTCACACCTATCCCCCCACCCCAGCACTCACACTCACTCCCTCTGGTCACCAGAGACTGAAGTAACCTCCTAGGGCATGGCAGGTGATATTGAGTTATTCACACATGTACCCCACCCCAGCCCTCACACTGCACTCCCTCTGGTCACCAGAGACTGACTGAAGGCACCTCCTAGCTAGGGGATGTGTAGGTGACATGGAGTCATTCACACCTATCCCCTCCCCCACACCAGCATGCACACTGCACTCCCTCTGGTCACCAGAGACTGAAGGAACCTCCTAGGGGATGAACAGGTGACACGGAGTCACTCGCACCTATCCCCCCCACCCCAGTCCTCACACTGCTCTCCCTCTGGTCACCAGAGACTGGAACCTCCTAGGGGATGTGCAGGTGACATGGAGTCATTCACACGTATCCCTGTGCCCTAGCCCTCATACTGCACTCCCTCTGGTCACCAGAGACTGAAGGAACCTCCTAGGGGATGTGCAGGTGACATGGAGTCATTCACACCTATTCCCCCACCCCAGCCCCCACACTGCACTCGCTGAGGTCACCAGAGACTGAAGGAAACTCCTAGGGGATGTGCAGGTGACATGGAGTCATTCACACCTATCGCCCCACCTGAGCCGCCACACTGCACTCCCTGAGGTCACCAGAGACTGAAGGAACCTCCTAGGAGTTGGCAGGTGACATGGACTCACCTGCACCTATACCCCCATCCAAGCCCTCACACTGCATGCCCTGAGGTCACCAGAGACTGAAGGAAGCTCATAGGGGATGTGCAGGTGACATGGAGTCATTCACATCTATCCCCCCACTGCAGGACTCACACTGCACTCCCTCTGGTCACCAGAGACTGAAGGAACCTCCTAGGGGATGGCAGGTGACTTGGAGTCACCTGCACCTATGCCCCCACCCCAGCCCTCACACTGCACGCCCTGAGGTCACCAGAGACTGAAGGAACCTCCCAGGCGATGTGCATGTGACATTGAGTTATTCACACCTATACCCCACCCCAGCCCTCAGACTGCACCTCCTGAGGTCACCAGAGACTGAAGGAACCTCCTGGGGGATGTCCAGGTGGCATGGAGTCATTCACACCTATCCCCCCACCCTAGTCCCCACACTGCACTCCCTCTGGTCACCAGAGACTGAAGGAACCCCCAAGGGGATGTGCAGGTGACATGCAGTCACTCGCACCTATCCCCCCACCCCAGCCCTCACACTGCTCTCCCTCTGGTCTCCAGAGACTGAAGGAACCTACTAGGGGATGGCAGGTGACATGGACTCACCTGCACCTATACCCCCACCCCAGCCCTCACACTGCATGCCCTGAGGTCACCAGAGACTGAAGGAAGCTCATAGGGGATGTGCAGGTGACCGGGAGTCATTCACACGTATCCCTGTGCCCCAGCCCTCATACTGCACTCCCTCTGGTCACCAGAGACTGAAGGAACCTCCTAGGGGATGTACAGGTGACATGGAGTCATTCACACCTATCCCCCACCTCAGCCCCCACACTGCACCCTGGTCACCAGAGACTGAAGGAACCCCCTAGGGGATGGCAGGTGACTTGGAGTAACCTGCACCTATGCCCCCACCCCAGCCCTCACACTGCATGCCCTGAGGTCACCAGAGACTGAAGAAACCTCCTGGGGGATGTCCAGGTGACATGGAGTCATTCACACCTATCCCCCCACCCCAGCCCCCACACTGCACTCCCTGAGGTCACCAGAGACTGAAGGAACCTCCTAGGGGATGGCAGGTGACATGGACTCACCTGCACCTATAGCCCCACCCCAGCCCTCACACTGCATGCCCTGAGGTCACCAGAGACTGAAGGAAGCTCATAGGGGATGTGCAGGTGACATGGAGTCATTCACACGTATCCCCCCATCCCAGCCCCCCCACTGCTCCCCCTCTGGTCACCAGAGACTGAAGGAACCCCCTAGGGGATGTGTAGGTGACATGGAGTCATTCACACCTATCCCTCCACCCCAACCCTCACACTGCACTCCCTCTGGTCACCAGAGAGTGAAGGAACCTCCTAGGGGATGGCAGGTGAAATGGACTCACCTGTACCTATACTCCCCACCCCAGCCCTCACACTGCACTCCCTCTGGTCACCAGAGACTGACTGAAGGCACCTCCTAGGGGATGGCAGGTGACATGGACTCACCTGTACCTATACCCCCCACCCCAGCCCTCAGACTGCACGCCCTCTGGTCACCAGAGACTGAAGGAACCTCCTAGGGGATGTGCAGGTGACATGGAGTCATTCACACCTATCCCCCAAACCCCAGTCCCCACACTGCACTCACTCTGCTCACCAGAGACTGAAGGAACCCCCTAGGGGATGTGCAGGTGGCATGGAGTCATCCACACCTATCCCCCACCCCAGCCCCCACATTGCACTCTCTCTGGTCACCAGAGACTGAAGGAACCTACTAGGGGATGGCAGGTGGCATGGAGTCATTCACACCTATCCCCCCACACCAGCCCTCACACTGCACTCCCTCTGGTCACCAGAGACTGAAGGAACCTCCTAGGGGATGGCAGGTGACATGGCGTGACCTGCACCTATACCCCCTCCAGTCCTCACACTGCACTCCCTCTGGTCACCAGTGACTGAAGGAACATCGCAGGGGATCTGCAGGTGACATGGAGTCATTCACACCTATCCCCCCACCCAGCACTCACACTGCACTCCCTCTGGTCACCAGAGACTGAAGGAACCTCCCAGGGGATGGCAGGTGACATGGACTCACCTGCACCTATCCTCCTACCCAGCCCTCACACTGCACTCCCTCTGGTCACCAGAGACTGAAGTAACCTCCTAGGGGATGGCAGGTGACTTGGAGTCACCTGCACCTATGCCCCCACCACAGCCCTCACACTGCACGCCCTGAGGTCACCAGAGAATGAAGGAACCCCCTAGGATGTGCAGGTGACATGGAGTCATTCACACATATTCCCCCACCCCAGTCCCCACACTGCATTCCCTTTGGTCACAAGAGACTGAAGGAACCACCTAGGAGATGGCAGGTGACTTGGAGTCATTCACACCTATTCCCCCACACCAGCCCTTAGACTGCACTCCCTGAGGTCACCAGAGACTGGAACCATCTAGGGGATGTGCAGGTGACATGGAGTCATTCACCCGTATCCCCGTGCCCCAGCCCTCACACTGCACTCCCTCTGGTCACCAGAGACTGAAGGAACCTCCTAGGGGATGTGCAGGTGACATGGAGTCATTCACACCTACTCCCCCACCCCAGCCCCCATACTGCACTCCCTGAGTTCACCAGAGACTGAAGGAACCTCCTAGGGGATGTGCAGGTGACATGGAGTCATTCACACCTATCCCCCCACCCCAGCCCTCACACTGCACTCCCGAGGTCACCAGAGACTGAAGGACCCTCCTAGGGGATGTGCAGGTGACATGGAGTCATTCACACCTATCCCCCCACCCCAACCCTCACACTGCACTCCCTCTGGTCACCAGAGACTGAAGGAACCTCCTAGGGGATGGCAGGTGACATGGACTCGCCTGTACCTATACTCCACACCCCAGCCCTCAGACTGCACGCCCTCTGGTCACCAGAGACTGAAGGAACCTCCTAGGGGATGTGCAGGTGACATGGAGTCATTCACACCTATCCCCCCCACCCCAGTCCCCACACTGCACTCACTCTGCTCACCAGAGACTGAAGGAACCCCCTAGGGGATGTGCAGGTGGCATGGAGCCATCCACACCTATCACCCACCCCAGCCCCCACACTGCACTCCCTCTGGTCACCAGAGTCTGAAGGAACCTCCTAGGGGATGGCAGGTGAAATGGAGTCCTTCACACCTATCCCCCACACCAGCCCTCACACTGCACTCACTCTGCCCACCAGAGACTGAAGGAACCCCCTAGGGGATGTGCAGGTGGCATGGAGTCTTCCACACCTATCCCCCACCCCAGCCCCCACACTGCACTCCTTCTGGTCACCAGAGACTGAAGGAACCTCCTAGGGGATGGCAGGTGACATGGAGTCATTCACACTTATCCCCCCACACCAGCCCTCACACTGCACTCACTCTGCTCACCAGAGACTGAAGGAACCCTCTAGGGGATGTGCAGGTGGCATGGAGTCTTCCACACCTATCCCCCACCCCAGCCCCCACACTGCACTCCCTCTGGTCACCAGAGACTGAAGGAACCTCCTAGGGGATGGCAGGTGACATGGAGTCATTCACACCTATCCCCCCACACCAGCCCTCACACTGCACTCACTCTGCTCACCAGAGACTGAAGGAACCCCCTAGGGGATGTGCAGGTGGCATGGAGTCATCCACACGTATCCCCGAGCCCCAGCCATCACACTGCACTCCCTCTGGTCACCAGAGACTGAAGGAACCTCTTAGGGGATGTGCAGGTGACATGGAGTCATTCACACCTATCCCCCCACCCCAGCCCTCACACTGCACTCCCTCTGGTCACCAGAGACTGAAGAAACCTCCTAGGGGATGTGTAGGTGACATGGAGTCATTCACACCTATCCCCCCACCCCAGCCCTCACACTGCACTCCCTCTGGTCACCAGAGACTGAAGAAACCTCCTAGGGGATGTGCAGGTGACATGGAGTCATTCACACCTATTCCCCCACCCCAGCCCCCACACTGCACTCCCTGAGATCACCAGAGACTGAAGGAACCTCCTAGGGGATGTGCAGGTGACATGGAGTCATTCACACCTATCCCCCCACCCCAGCCCTCACACTGCACTCCCTCTGGTCACCAGAGACTGAAGAAACCTCTTAGGGCATGTGCAGGTGACATGGAGTCATTCACACCTATTCCCCCACCCCAGCCCCCACACTGCACTCCCTGAGATCACCAGAGACTGAAGGAACCTCCTAGGGGATGGCAGGTGAAATGGAGTCCTTCACACCTATCCCCCACACCAGCCCTCACACTGCACTCACTCTGCCCACCAGAGACTGAAGGAACCCCCTAGGGGATGTGCAGGTGGCATGGAGTCTTCCACACCTATCCCCCACCCCAGCCCCCACACTGCACTCCTTCTGGTCACCAGAGACTGAAGGAACCTCCTAGGGGATGGCAGGTGACATGGAGTCATTCACACCTATCCCCCCACACCAGCCCTCACACTGCACTCACTCTGCTCACCAGAGACTGAAGGAACCCTCTAGGGGATGTGCAGGTGGCATGGAGTCTTCCACACCTATCCCCCACCCCAGCCCCCACACTGCACTCCCTCTGGTCACCAGAGACTGAAGGAACCTCCTAGGGGATGGCAGGTGACATGGAGTCATTCACACCTATCCCCCCACACCAGCCCTCACACTGCACTCACTCTGCTCACCAGAGACTGAAGGAACCCCCTAGGGGATGTGCAGGTGGCATGGAGTCATCCACACGTATCCCCGAGCCCCAGCCATCACACTGCACTCCCTCTGGTCACCAGAGACTGAAGGAACCTCTTAGGGGATGTGCAGGTGACATGGAGTCATTCACACCTATCCCCCCACCCCAGCCCTCACACTGCACTCCCTCTGGTCACCAGAGACTGAAGAAACCTCCTAGGGGATGTGTAGGTGACATGGAGTCATTCACACCTATCCCCCCACCCCAGCCCTCACACTGCACTCCCTCTGGTCACCAGAGACTGAAGAAACCTCCTAGGGGATGTGCAGGTGACATGGAGTCATTCACACCTATTCCCCCACCCCAGCCCCCACACTGCACTCCCTGAGATCACCAGAGACTGAAGGAACCTCCTAGGGGATGTGCAGGTGACATGGAGTCATTCACACCTATCCCCCCACCCCAGCCCTCACACTGCACTCCCTCTGGTCACCAGAGACTGAAGAAACCTCTTAGGGCATGTGCAGGTGACATGGAGTCATTCACACCTATTCCCCCACCCCAGCCCCCACACTGCACTCCCTGAGATCACCAGAGACTGAAGGAACCTCCTAGGGGATGTGCAGGTGACATGGAGTCATTCACACCTATCCCCCCACCCCAGCCCTCACTCTGCACTCACTCTGCTCACCAGAGACTGAAGGAACCCCCTAGGGGATGTGCAGGTGGCATGGAGTCTTCCACACCTATCCCCCATCCCAGCCCCCACACTGCACTCCCTCTGGTCACCAGAGACCGAAGGAACCTCCTAGGGGATGGCAGGTGACATGGAGTCATTCAACCTATCCCCCCACACCAGCCCTCACACTGCACTTACTCTGCTCACCAGAGACTGAAGGAACCCCCTAGGGGATGTGCAGGTGGCATGGAGTCATCCACACGTATCCCCGCGCCCCAGCCGTCACACTGCACTCCCTGTGGTCACCAGAGACTGAAGGAACCTCTTAGGGGATGTGCAGGTGACATGGAGTCATTCACACCTATCCTCCCACCCCAGTCCCCACACTGCACTCCTTGTGGTCACCAGAGAATGAAGGAACCTCCTAGGGGATGTGCAGGTGACATGGAGTCATTCACACCTATCCCCCCCACGCCAGCACTCACACTGCACTCCCTCTGGTCACCAGAGACTGAAGGAACCTCCTAGGGGATGGCAGGTGACATGGAGTCATTCACACCTATCCCCCCACCCCATTCCTCACACTGCTCTCCCCAAGGTCACCAGACACTGAAGGAACCTCCTAGGGGATGTGCAGGTGATATGGAGTCATTCACACATATCCCCCCACCCCCCAGTGTGAGGTGTGAGTCATTCACACCTCACACTGCACTCACCAGAGGCGGAAGGAGCCTCCTGGGGGATGTGCAGGTGACCTGGAGTTATTCACACCTATCCCCCACACCAGCCCTTAGACTGCACTCCCTGAGGTCACCAGAGACTGAAGGAACCTCCTAGGGTATGTGCAGGTGACATGGAGTCATTCACACCTACCCCCCCCCACCCCAGCACTCACACTGCACTCCCTCTGGTCACCAGAGACTGAAGGATCCTCCTAGGGGATGGCAGGTGACATGGAATCACCTGTACCTATACCCCCACCCCAGCCCTCACACTGCACTCCCTCTGGTCACCAGACACTGACTGAAGGCACCTCCTAAGGGATGTGCAGGTGACATGGAGTCATTCACACCTATCCCATCCCCCACACCAGCATGCATACTGCACTCCTTCTGGTCACCAGAGACTGAAGGAACCTCCTAGGGGATGTGCAGGTGACATGGAGTCATTCACACCTATCCCCTCCCACACACCAGCATGCACACTGCACTCCTTCTGGTCACCAGAGACTGAAGGAACCTCCTAGGGGATGTGCAGGTGACATGGAGTCATTCACACATATTACCCCACCCCAGCCCTCAGACTGCACACCCTCTGGTCACCAGAGGCGGAAGGATCTTCCTAGGGGTTGTGCAGGTGACACAGAGTCATTCACACCTATCCCCCCCACCCCAGCACTCACACTACACTCCCACTGGTCACCAGAGACTGAAGGAACCTCCTAGGGGATGAACAGGTGACATGGAGTCACTCGCACCTATCCCCCCACCCCAGCCCTCACACTGCTCTCCCTCTGGTCACCAGAGACTGGAACCTCCTAGGGGATGTGCAGGTGACATGGAGTCATTCACACGTATCCCTGTGCCCCAACCCTCATACTGCACTCCCTCCGGTCACCAGAGACTGAAGGAACCTCCTAGGGGATGTGCAGGTGACATGGAGTCATTCACACCTATTCCCCCACCCCAGCCCCCACACTGCACTCGCTGAGGTCACCAGAGACTGAAGGAAACTCCTAGGGGATGTGCAGGTGACATGGAGTCATTCATACCTATCACCCCACCTGAGCCCCCACACTGCACTCCCTGAGGTCACCAGAGACTGAAGGAACCTCCTAGGGGATGGCAGGTGACATGGACTCACCTGCACCTATACCCCCACCCAAGCCCTCACACTGCATGCCCTGAGGTCACCAGAGACTGAAGGAAGCTCATAGGGGATGTGCAGGTGACATGGAGTCATTCACATCTATCCCCCCACTGCAGGACTCACACTGCACTCCCTCTGGTCACCAGAGACTGAAGGAACCTCCTAGGAGATGGCAGGTGACATGGACTCACCTGCACCTATACCCCCACCCCAGCCCTCACACTGCATGCCTTGAGGTCACCAGAGACTGAAGGAAGCTCATAGGGGATGTGCAGGTGACATGGGGCCTCATTCCGAGGCTGGAGCTATCCATGGCGTAAAGAGCACCATGGTAAGCAACCATGGAGCTATTTACTCCATGGATATCCGGCATGGTGAATGGAGTAATTACCGGTCCATTCCAAGGTTGGAGGGACCGGTAAGTCCCCATTCACCATACCGGTTCCCCATCCCCATTCCTGCCCCCAATGGGAATGGGCAAGGAGTAAATTACGGCACCGTAAATTACGGTGCCGTAATTTACTCCAAAGTCCCTTTGCGGGTTGGATTTTTAACGCCTGCTAAAAGCAGCCGTTAAATGCCAACCCGCAAAAGGGAACTCGGAATATGGTGGTAAGTGTTAACGGTCACCGTTGCCATTAACGGTGACCGTTAACCCTTACCTCCAGCCTCGGAATGAGGCCCATGGAGTCATTCACATGTATCCCCCCATCCCAGCCCCCACACTGCTCCCCCTCTGGTCACCAGAGACTGAAGGAACCCCCTAGGGGATGGCAGGTGACTTGGAGTAACCTGCACCTATGCCCCCACCCCACCCCTCACACTGCACGCCCTGAGGTCACCAGAGACTGAAGGAACCTCCCAGGCGATGTGCATGTGACATTGAGTTATTCACACCTATACCCCACCCCAGCCCTCAAACTGCACCCCCTGAGGTCACCAGAGACTGAAGGAACCACCTGGGGGATGTCCAGGTGACATGGAGTCATTCACACCTATCCCCGCACCCTAGTCCCCACACTGCACTCCCTCTGGTCACCAGAGACTGGAACCTCCTAGGGGATGTGCAGGTGACATGGAGTCATTCACACATATCCCCGCGCCCCAGCCCTCACACTGCACTCCCTCTGGTCACCAGAGACTGAAGGAAACTCTTAGCGGATGTGCAGGTGACATGGAGTCATTCACACCTATCCCCCCACCCCAGCCCTCACACTGCTCTCCCTCTGGTCACCAGAGACTGGAACCTCCTAGGGGATGTGCAGGTGACATGGAGTCATTCACACGTATCCCCCCACCCCAGCCCTCACACTGCACTCCCTCTGGTCACCAGAGACTGAAGGAACCTCCTAGGGGATGTGCAGGTGACATGGAGTCATTCACACCTATCCCCCCACCCCAGCACTCACACTGCACTCCCTCTGGTCACCAGAGACTGAAGTAACCTCCTAGGGCATGGCAGGTGATATTGAGTTATTCACACATGTACCCCACCCCAGCCCTCACACTGCACTCCCTCTGGTCACCAGAGACTGACTGAAGGCACCTCCTAGGGGATGTGTAGGTGACATGGAGTCATTCACACCTATCCCCTCTGCCACACAAGCATGCAGACTGCACTCCTTCTGGTCACCAGAGACTGAAGGAACCTCCTAGGGGTTGTGCAGGTGACATGGAGTCATTCACACCTATCCCCCCACACCAGCCCTTAGACTGCACTCCCTGAGGTCACCAGAGACTGAAGGAACCTCCTAGGGTATGTGCAGGTGACATGGGGTCATTTACACCTACCCCCCCCCCACCCCAGCACTCACACTGCATTCCCTCTGGTCACCAGAGACTGAAGGAACCTCCTAGGGGATGAACAGGTGACATGGAGTCACTTGCACCTATCCCCCCACCCCAGCCATCACAATGGTCTCCCTCTGGTCACCAGAGACTGGAACCATCTAGGGGATGTGCAGGTGACATGGAGTCATTCACACGTATCCCCGTGCCCCAGCCCTCACACTGTACTCCCTCTGGTCAACAGAGACTGAAGGAACCTCCTAGAGGGATGTGCAGGTGACATGGAGTCATTCACACCTAACCCCCCCACCCCAGTCCCCACACTGCACACACTCTGCTCACCAGAGACTGAAGTAACCCCCTAGGGGATGTGCAGGTGACATGGAGTCATTCACACCTATCCCCCCACCCCAGCCTCACACTGCACTCCCGAGGTCACCAGAGACTGGAGGAACCTCCTAGGGGATGTGCAGGTGACATGGAGTCATTCACACCTATCCCCCCACCCCAACCCTCACACTGCACTCCTTCTGGTCACCAGAGACTGAAGGAACCTCCTAGGGGATGGCAGGTGACATGGACTCACCTGTACCTATACTCCCCACCCCAGCCCTCACACTGCACTCCCTCTGGTCACCAGAGACTGACTGAAGGCACCTCCTAGGGGATGGCAGGTGACATGGACTCACCTGTACCTATACCCCCCACCCCAGCCCTCAGACTGCACGCCCTCTGGTCACCAGAGACTGAAGGAACCTCCTAGGGGATGTGCAGGTGACATGGAGTCATTCACACCTAACCCCCCCTATCCCAGTCCTCACACTGCACTCACTCTGCTCACCAGAGACTGAAGGAACCCCCTAGGGGATGTGCAGGTGGCATGGAGTCATCCACACCTATCCCCCACCCCAGCCCCCACACTGCACTCCCTCTGGTCACCAGAGACTGAAGGAACCTCCTAGGGGATGGCAGGTGACATGGAGTCATTAACACCTATCCCCCCACACCAGCCCTCACACTGCACTCCCTCTGGTCCATCAGAGACTGAAGGAACCTCCTAGGGGATGTGCAGGTGGCATGGAGTCATCCACACCTATCCCCCACACCAGCCCCCACACTGCACTCCCTCTGGTCACCAGAGACTGAAGGAACCTCCTAGGGGATGGCAGGTGACATGGTGTGACCTGCACCTATACCCCCTCCAGTCCTCACACTGCACTCCCTCTGGTCACCAGAGACTGAAGGAACCTCCTAGGTGATGGCAGGTGACATGGAGTCACCTGCACCTATCCTCCCACCCCAGCCCTCACACTGCACTCCCTCTGGTCAACAGAGACTGAAGGAACCTCCTAGGGGATGTGCAGGTGACATGGAGTCATTCACACCTAATCCCCCACCCCAGCCCCCATACTGCACTCCCTGAGTTCACCAGAGACTGAAGGAACCTCCTAGGGGATGTGCAGGTGACATGGTGTGACCTGCACCTATACCCCCTCCAGTCCTCACACTGCACTCCCTCTGGTCACCAGAGACTGAAGGAACCTCCTAGGTGATGGCAGGTGACATGGAGTCACCTGCACCTATCCTCCCACCCCAGCCCTCACACTGCACTCCCTCTGGTCAACAGAGACTGAAGGAACCTCCTAGGGGATGTGCAGGTGACATGGAGTCATTCACACCTATCCCCCCACCCCAGCCCTCACACTGCACTCCCGAGGTCACCAGAGACTGGAGGAACCTCCTAGGGGATGTGCAGGTGACATGGAGTCATTCACACCTATCCCCCCACCCCAACCCTCACACTGCACTCCCTCTGGTTACCAGAGACTGAAGGAACCTCCTAGAGGATGGCAGGTGACATGGACTCACCTGTACCTATACTCCCCACCCCAGCCCTCACACTGCACTCCCTCTGGTCACCAGAGACTGACTGAAGGCACCTCCTAGGGGATGGCAGGTGACATGGACTCACCTGTACCTATACCCCCACCCCAGCCCTCAGACTGCACGCCCTCTGGTCACCAGAGACTGAAGGAACCTCCTAGGGGATGTGCAGGTGACATGGAGTCATTCACACCTAACCCCCCCACCCCAGTCCCCACACTGCACTCACTCTGCTCACCAGAGACTGAAGGAACCCCCTAGGGGATGTGCAGGTGGCATGGAGTCATCCACACCTATCCCCCACCCCAGCCCCCACACTGCACTCCCTCTGGTCACCAGAGACTGAAGGAACCTCCTAGGGGATGGCAGGTGACATGGAGTCATTATCACCTATCCCCCCACACCAGCCCTCACACTGCACTCCCTCTGGTCCATCAGAGACTGAAGGAACCTCCTAGGGGATGTGCAGGTGGCATGGAGTCATCCACACCTATCCCCCACACCAGCCCCCACACTGCACTCCCTCTGGTCACCAGAGACTGAAGGAACCTCCTAGGGGATGGCAGGTGACATGGCGTGACCTGCACCTATACCCCCTCCAGTCCTCACACTGCACTCCCTCTGGTCACCAGAGACTGAAGGAACCTCCTAGGTGATGGCAGGTGACATGGAGTCACCTGCACCTATCCTCCCACTCCAGCCCTCACACTGCACTCCCTCTGGTCACCAGTGACTGAAGGAACATCGCAGGGGATCCGCAGATGACATGGAGTCATTCACACCTATCCCCCCACCCAGCACTCACATTGCACTCCCTCTGGTCACCAGAGACTGAAGGAACCTCCCAGGAGATGGCAGGTGACATGGACTCACCTGCACCTATCCTCCCACCCAGCCCTCACACTGCACTCCCTCTGGTCACCAGAGACTGAAGGAACCTCCTAGGGGATGGCAGGTGACTTGGAGTCACCTGCACCTATGCCCCCACCCCAGCCCTCACACTGCCTGCCCTGAGGTCACCAGAGAATGAAGGAACCCCCTAGGGGATGTGCAAGTGACATGGAGTCATTCACACATATTCCCCCACCCCAGTCCCCACACTGCATTCCCTTTGGTCACAAGAGACTGAAGGAACCACCTAGGGGATGGCAGGTGACTTGGAGTCATTCACACCTATTCCCCCACACCAGCCCTTAGACTGCACTCCCTGAGGTCACCAGAGACTGAAGGAACCTCCTAGGGTATGTGCAGGCGACATGGGGTCATTCACACCTACCCCCCCACCCCAGCACTCACACTGCATTCCCTCTGGTCACCAGAGACTGAAGGAACCTCCTAGGGGATGAACAGGTGACATGGAGTCACTTGCACCTATCCCCCCACCCCAGCCCTCACAATGGTCTACCTCTGGTCACCAGAGACTGGAACCATCTAGGGGATGTCCAGGTGACATGGAGTCATTCACACGTATCCCCGTGCCCCAGCCCCCACACTGCACTCCCTCTGGTCACCAGAGACTGAAGGAACCTTCTAGGGGATGTGCAGGTGACATGGAGTCATTCACACCTACTCCCCCACCCTAGCCCCCATACTGCACTCCCTGAGTTCACCAGAGACTGAAGGAACCTCCTAGGGGATGTGCAGGTGACATGGAGTCATTCACACCTATCCCCCCAACCCAGCCCTCACACTGCACTCCCGAGGTCACCAGAGACTGAAGGAACCTCCTAGGGGATGTGCAGGTGACATGGAGTCATTCACACCTATCCCCCCACCCCAACCCTCACACTGCACTCCCTCTGGTCACCAGAGACTGAAGGAACCTCCTAGGGGATGGCAGGTGACATTGACTCACCTGTACCTATACTCCCCACCGCAGCCCTCACACTGCACTCCCTCTGGTCACCAGAGACTGACTGAAGGCACCTCCTAGGGGATGGCAGGTGACATGGACTCACCTGTACCTATACCCCCCACCCCAGCCCTCAGACTTCACGCCCTCTGGTCACCAGAGACTGAAGGAACCTCCTAGGGGATGTGCAGGTGACATGGAGTCATTCACACCTATCTCCCCCACCCCAGTCCCCACAATGCACTCACTCTGCTCACCAGAGACTGGAGGAACCCCCTAGGGGATGTGCAGGTGGCATGGAGTCATCCACACCTATCCCCCACCCCAGCCCCCACACTGCACTCCCTCTGGTCACCAGAGACTGAAGGAACCTCCTAGGGGATGGCAGGTGACATGGAGTCATTCACACCTATCCCCCCACACCAGCCCTCACACTGCACTCACTCTGCTCACCAGAGACTGAAGGAACCCCCTAGGGGATGTGCAGGTGGCATGGAGTCTTCCACACCTATCCCCCACCCCAGCCCCCACACTGCACTCCCTCTGGTCACCAGAGACTGAAGGAACCTCCTAGGGGATGGCATGTGACATGGAGTCATTCACACCTATCCCCCCACACTAGCCCTCACACTGTACTCACTCTGCTCACCAGAGACTGAAGGAACCCCCTAGGGGATGTGCAGATGGCATGGAGTCTTCCACACCTATCCCCCACCCCAGCCCCCACACTGCACTCCCTCTGGTCACCAGAGACTGAAGGAACCTCCTAGGGGATGGCAGGTGACATGGAGTCATTCACACCTATCCCCCCACACCAGCCCTCACACTGCACTCACTCTGCTTACCAGAGACTGAAGGAACCCCCTAGGGGATGTGCAGGTGGCATGGAGTCATCCACACGTATCCCCGCACCCCAGCCGTCACACTGCACTCCCTCTGGTCACCAGAGACTGAAGGAACCTCTTAGGGGATGTGCAGGTGACATGGAGTCATTCACACCTATTCCCCCACCCCAGCCCCCACACTCCACTCCCTGAGATCACCAGAGACTGAAGGAACCTCCTAGGGGATGTGCAGGTGACATGGAGTCATTCACACCTATCCCCCCAACCCAGCCCTTACACTGCTCTCCCTCTGGTCACCAGAGACTGAAGAAACCTCCTAGGGGATATGCAGGTGACATGGAGTCATTCACACATATTCCCCCACCCTAGCCCCCCAGGAAGCTCATAGGGGATGTGCAGGTGAGGTCACCAGAGACTGAAGGAACCTCCTAGGGGATGTGCAGGTGACATGGAGTCATTCACACCTATCCCTCCACCCCAGCACTCACACTGCACTCCCTCTGGTCACCAGAGACTGAAGGAACCTCCTAGGGGATGGCAGGTGACATGGAGTCACCTGCACCTATACCCCCCACCCCAGCCCTCACACTGTACGCCCTGAGGTCACCAGAGACTGAAGGAACCTCCTAGGGGATGGCAGGTGACATGGAATCATTCACACCTATCCTCCCACCCCAGTCCCCACACTGCACTCCTTGTGGTCACCAGAGAATGAAGGAACCTCCTAGGGGATGTGCAGGTGACATGGAGTCATTCACACCTATCCCCCTAACCCCATTCCTCACACTGCTCTCCCCAAGGTCACCAGACACTGAAGGAACCTCCTAGGTGATGTGCGGGTGATATGGAGTCATTCACATCCATCCCCCCACTGCAGGACTCACACTGCACTCCCTCTGGTCACCAGAGACTGAAGGAACCTCCTAGGGGATATACAGGTGACATGGAGTCATTCACACATATTCCCCCACCCTAGCCCCCCAGGAAGCTCATAGGGGATGTGCAGGTGAGGTCACCAGAGACTGAAGGAACCTCCTAGGGGATGTGCAGGTGACATGGAGTCATTCACACCTATCCCTCCGCCCCAGCACTCACACTGCTCTCCCTCTGGTCACCAGAGACTGAAGGAACCTCCTAGGGGATGTGCAGGTGACATGGAGTCATTCACACCTATCCCCCCCACGCCAGCACTCACACTGCACTCCCTCTGGTCACCAGAGACTGAAGGAACCTCCTAGGGGATGACAGGTGACATGGAGTCATTCACACCTATCCCCCCACCCCATTCCTCACACTGCTCTCCCCAAGGTCACCAGACACTGAAGGAACCTCCTAGGGGATGTGCAGGTGATATGGAGTCATTCACACATATCCCCCCACCCCAACCCTCACACTGCACTCACCAGAGGCAGAAGGAGCCTCCTAGGGGATGTGCAGGTGACATGGAGTTATTCACACCTATCCCCCACACCAGCCCTTAGACTGCACTCCCTGAGGTCACCAGAGACTGAAGGTACCTCCTAGGGTATGTGCAGGTGACATGGAGTCATTCACACCTACCCCCTCACCCCAGCACTCACACTGCACTCCCTCTGGTCACCAGAGACTGAAGGAACCTCCTAGGGGATGGCAGGTGACATGGAGTGACTACCTGTACCTATACCCCCACCCCAGCCCTCACACTGCACTCCCTCTGGTCACCAGACACTGACTGAAGGCACCTCCTAGGGGATGTGCAGGTAACATGGAGTCATTCACACCTATCCCATCCCCCACACCAGCATGCAGACTGCACTCCTTCTGGTCACCAGAGACTGAAGGAACCTCCTAGGGGATGTGCAGGTGACATGGAGTCACTCACACCTATCCCCTCCCCCACACCAGCATGCACACTGCACTCCTTCTGGTCACCAGAGACTGAAGGAACCTCCTAGGGGATGTGCAGGTGACATGGAGTCATTAACACATATTCCCCCACCCCAGCCCTCAGACTGCATACCCTCTGGTCACTAGAGGCGGAAGGAACTTCCTAGGGGATGTGCAGGTGACACGGAGTTATTCACACCTATCGCCCCACACCAGCCCTTAGACTGCACTCCCTGAGGTCACCAGAGACTGAAGGAACCTCCTAGGGTATGTGCAGGTGACATGGAGTCATTCACACCTATCCCCCCCACCCCAGCACTCACACTGCACTCCCTCTGGTCACCAGAGACTGAAGGAACCTCCTAGGGGATGAACAGGTGACATGGAGTCACTCGCACCTATCCCCCCCCACCCCAGCCCTCACACTGCTCTCCCTCTGGTTACCAGAGACTGGAACCTCCTAGGGGATGTGCAGGTGACATGGAGTCATTCACACGTATCCCTGTGCCCCAGCCCTCATACTGCACTCCCTCTGGTCACCAGAGACTGAAGGAACCTCCTAGGGGATGTGCAGGTGACATGGAGTCATTCACACCTATTCCCCCACCCCAGCCCCCACACTGCACTCGCCTAGGTCACCAGAGACTGAAGGAAACTCCTAGGGGATGTGCAGGTGACATGGAGTCATTCACACCTATCGCCCCACCTGAGCCCCCACACTGCACTCCCTGAGGTCACCAGAGACTGAAGGAACCTCCTAGGGGATGGCAGGTGACATGGACTCTCCTGCACCTATACCCCCACCCAAGCCCTCACACTGCATGCCCTGAGGTCACCAGAGACTGAAGGAAGCTCATAGGGGATGTGCAGGTGACATGGAGTCATTCACATCTATCCCCCCACCGCAGGACTCTCACTGCACTCCCTCTGGTCACCAGAGACTGAAGGAACCTCCTAGGGGATGGCAGGTGACTTGAGTCACCTGCACCTATGCCCCCATCCCAGCCCTCACACTGCACGCCCTGAGGTCACCAGAGACTGAAGGAACCTCCCAGGCGATGTGCATGTGACATTGAGTTATTCACACCTATACCCCACCCCAGCCCTCAGACTGCACCTACTGAGGTCACCAGAGACTGAAGGAACATCCTGGGGGATGTCCAGGTGGCATGGAGTCATTCATACCTATCCCCCCACCCTAGTCCCCACACTGCATTCCCTCTGGTCACCAGAGACTGAAGGAACCCCCAAGGGGATGTGCAGGTGACATGCAGTCACTCGCACCTATCCCCCCACCCCAGCCCTCACACTGCTCTCCCTCTGGTCTCCAGAGACTGAAGGAACCTCCTAGGGGATGGCAGGTGACATGGACTCACCTGCACCTATACCCCCACCCCAGCCCTCACACTGCATGCCCTGAGGTCACCAGAGACTGAAGGAAGCTCATAGGGGATGTGCAGGTGACCGGGAGTCATTCACACGTATTCCCATGCCCCAACCCTCATACTGCACTCCATCTGGTCACCAGAGACTGAAGGAACCTCCTAGGGGATGTACAGGTGACATGGAGTCATTCACACCTATCCCCAACCTCAGCCCCCACACTGCACTCTGGTCACCAGAGACTGAAGGAACCCCCTAGGGGATGGCAGGTGACTTGGAATAACCTGCACCTATGCCCCCACCCCAGCCCTCGCACTGCACACCCTGAGGTCACCAGAGACTGAAGGAACCTCCTGGGGGATGTCCAGGTGACATGGAGTCATTCACACCTATCCCCCCACCCCAGCCCCCACACTGCACTCCCTGAGGTCACCAGAGATTGAAAGAACCTCCTAGGGGATGGCAGGTGACATGGACTCACCTGCACCTATACCCCCACCCCAGCCCTCACACTGCATGCCCTGAGGTCACCAGAGACTGAAGGAAGCTCATAGGGGATGTGCAGGTGACATGGAGTCATTCACACGTATCCCCCCATCCCAGCCCCCACACTGCTCCCCCTCTGGTCACCAGAGACTGAAGGAACCCCCTAGGGGATGGCAGGTGACTTGAAGTAACCTGCACCTATGCCCCCACCCCAGCCCTCACACTGCACGCCCTGAGGTCACCAGAGACTGAAGGAACCTCCCAGGCGATTTGCATGTGACATTGAGTTATTCACACCTATACCCCACCCCAGCCCTCAAACTGCACCTCCTGAGGTCACCAGAGACTGAAGGAACCGCCTGGGGGATGTCCAGGTGACATGGAGTCATTCACACATATCCCCGCGCCCCAGCCCTCACACTGCACTCCCTCTGGTCACCAGAGACTGGAACCTCCTAGGGGATGTGCAGGTGACATGGAGTCATTCACACATATCCCCGCGCCCCAGCCCTCACACTGCACTCCCTCTGGTCACCAGAGACTGAAGGAACCTCCTAGGGGATGGCAGGTGACATGGAGTCACCTGCACCTATATCCCCACCCCAGCCCTCACACTGCATGCCCTGAGGTCACCAGAGACTGAAGGAACCTCCCAGGCGATGTGCATGTGACATTGAGTTATTCACACCTATACCCCACCCCAGCCCTCAAACTGCACCTCCTGAGGTCACCAGAGACTGAAGGAACCGCCTGGGGGATGTCCAGGTGACATGGAGTCATTCACACCTATCCCCCCACCCCTGCCCTCACACTGCTCTCCCTCTGGTCACAAGAGACTGGAACCTCCTAGGGGATGTGCAGGTGACATGGAGTCATTCACACGTATCCCCCCACCCCAGCCCTCACACTGCACTCCTTCTGGTCACCAGAGACTGAAGGAACCTCCTAGGGGATGTGCAGGTGACATGGAGTCATTCACACCTATCCCCCCACCCCAGCACTCCCACTGCACTCCCTCTGGTCACCAGAGACTGAAGTAACCTCCTAGGGCATGGCAGGTGATATTGAGTTATTCACACATGTACCCCACCCCAGCCCTCACACTGCACTCCCTCTGGTCACCAGAGAATGACTGAAGGCACCTCCTAGGGGATCTGTAGGTGACATGGAGTCATTCACACCTATCCCCTCCCCCACAAAAGCATGCAGACTGCACTCCTTCTGGTCACCAGAGACTGAAGGAACCTCCTAGGGGTTGTGCAGGTGACATGGAGTCATTCACACCTATCCCCCCACACCAGCCCTTAGACTGCACTCCCTGAGGTCACCAGAGACTGAAGGAACCTCCTAGGGTATGTGCAGGTGACATGGGGTCATTCACACCTACCCCCCCCACCCCAGCACTCACACTGCATTCCCTCTGGTCACCAGAGACTGAAGGAAACTCCTACGGGATGAACAGGTGACATGGAGTCACTTGCACCTATCCCCCCACCCCAGCCCTCACAATGGTCTCCCTCTGGTCACCAGAGACTGGAACCATCTAGGGGATGTGCAGGTGACATGGAGTCATTCACACGTATCCCCGTGCCCCAGCCCTCACACTGCACTCCCTCTGGTCACCAGAGACTGAAGGAACCTCCTAGGGGATTTGCAGGTGACATGGAGCCATTCACACCTATCCCCCCACCCCAACCCTCACACTGCACTCCCTCTGGTCACCAGAGACTGAAGGAGCCTCCTAGGGGATGGCAGGTGACATGGACTCACCTGTACCTATACTCCCCACCCCAGCCCTCACACTGCACTCCCTCTGGTCACCAGAGACTGACTGAAGGCACCTCCTAAGGGATGGCAGGTGACATGGACTCACCTGTACCTATACCCCCCACCCCAGCCCTCAGACTGCACGCCCTCTGGTCAGCAGAGACTGAAGGAACCTCCTAGGGGATGTGCAGGTGACATGGAGTCATTCACACCTATCCCCCCACCCCAGTCCCCACACTGCACTCCCTCTGGTCACCAGAGACTGAAGGAACCTCCTAGGGGATGTGCAGGTGACATGGAGTCATTCACACATATCCCTGTGTCCTAGCCCTCATACTGCACTCCCTCTGCTCACCAGAGACTGAAGGAACCCCCTAGGGGATGTGCAGGTGGCATGGAGTCATCCACACCTATCCCCCACCCCAGCCCCCACACTGCACTCCCTCTGGTCACCAGAGACTGAAGGAACCTCCTAGGGGATGGCAGGTGACATGGAGTCATTCACACCTATCCCCCCACACCAGCCCTCACTGCACTCCCTCTGGTCCATCAGAGACTGAAGGAACCTCCTAGGGGATGTGCAGGTGGCATGGAGTCATCCACACCTATCCCCCACACCAGCCCCCACACTGCACTCCCTCTGGTCACCAGAGACTGAAGGAACCTCCTAGGGGATGGCAGGTGACATGGCGTGACCTGCACCTATACCCCCTCCAGTCCTCACACTGCACTCCCTCTGGTCACCAGTGACTGAAGGAACATCGCAGGGGATCTGCAGGTGACATGGTGTCATTCACACCTATCCCCCCACCCAGCACTCACACTGCACTCCCTCTGGTCACCAGAGACTGAAGGAACCTCCCAGGGGATGGCAGGTGACATGGACTCACCTGGACCTATCCTCCCACCCAGCCCTCACACTGCTCTCCCTCTGGTCACCAGAGACTGAAGGAACCTCCTAGGGGATGGCAGGTGACTTGGAGTCACCTGCACCTATGCCCCCACCCCAGCCCTCACACTGCACCCCCTGAGGTCACCAGAGACTGAAGCAACCCCCTAGGGGATGTGCAGGTGACATGGAGTCATTCACACATATTCCCCCACCCCAGTCCCCACACTGCATTCCCTTTGGTCACAAGAGACTGTAGGAACCACCTAGGGGATGGCAGGTGACTTGGAGTCATTCACACCTATTCCCCCACCCAGCACTCACACTGCATTCCTTCTGGTCACCAGAGACTGAAGGAACCTCCTAGGGGATGGCAGGTGACTTGGAGTCACCTGCACCTATGCCCCCACCCCAGCCCTCACACTGCACGCCCTGAGGTCACCAGAGACTGAAGGAACCTCCTAGGGGATGTGCAGGTGACATGGAGTCTTTCACACCTATCCCCCAACCCCAGCCCCCACTCTGTTCCCCCTCTGGTCCACCAGGGACTGAAGGAACCTCCTAGGGGATGTGCAGGTGACATGGAGTCATTCACACCTATCCCCCAACCCCAGCCCCCACTCTGTTCCCCCTCTGGTCCACCAGGGACTGAAGGAACTTCCTAGGGGATGTG
The DNA here is from genome assembly GCF_040938575.1 of Ambystoma mexicanum. Classification (NCBI taxonomy): domain Eukaryota; kingdom Metazoa; phylum Chordata; class Amphibia; order Caudata; family Ambystomatidae; genus Ambystoma; species Ambystoma mexicanum. The sequence continues at coordinate 810,461,284 of NC_090938.1, read as the reverse complement.
CAGGTGACATGGAGTCATTCACACCTATCCCCCCACCCCAGCCCCCACACTGCTCCCCCTCTGGTCCACCAGAGACTGAAGGAACGTCCTAGGGGCTGTGCAGGTGGCATGGAGTCATCCACACCTATCCCCCACCCCAGCCACCACACTGCACTCCCTCTGGTCACCAGAGACTGAAGGAACCTCCTAGGGGATGGTAGGTGACATGGAGTCATTATCACCCATCCCCCCACACCAGCCCTCACACTGCACCCCCTCTGGTCCATCAGAGACGGAAGGAACCTCCTAGGGGATGTGCAGGTGGCATGGAGTCATCCACACCTATCCCCCACCCCAGCCGCCACACTGCACTCCCTCTGGTCACCAGAGACTGAAGGAACCTCCTAGGGGATGGCAAGTGACATGGTGTGACCTGCACTTATACCCCCACCCAGCCCTCAAACTGCACTCCCTCAGGTCACCAGAGACTGAGGGAACCTCCTAGGGCGTGGCAGGTGACATGGAGTCACCTGCACCTATCCTCCCACTCCAGCCCTCACACTGCACTCCCTCTGGTCACCAGTGACTGTAGGGACCTCCTAGAGGATGTGCAGGTGACATGGAGTCATTCGCACATACCCCCACCCCCACACTAACCCTTACACTGCTCCCTCCCACCCCAGCCCTCACACTGCTCCCCCTCTGGTATCTAGAGACTGAAGGAACCTCCTAGGGGATGTGCAGGTGAAATGGACTCACCTGCACCTATACCCCCACCCAGCCCTCACACTGCACGCCCTGAGGTCACCAGAGACTGAAGGAACATCCCAGGCGATGTGCAGGTGACATGGAGTCATTCACACCTATCCCCCCACCCCAGCACTCACACTGCACTCCCTCTGGTCTCCAGAGATTGAAGGAACCTCCTAGGGGATGGCAGGTGACATGGACTCACCTGCACCTATACCCCCCACCCAGCCCTCACACTGCACGCCCTGAGGTCACCAGAGACTGAAGGAACATCCCAGGCGATGTGCAGGTGACATAGAGTCACTCACACATATTCCCCCACCCCAGCCCCCACACTGCACACCCTGAGGTCACCAGAGACTGAAGGAACCTCCATGGGGAAGTGCAGGTGACATGGAGTCATTCACACCTACCCCCCTCCCCACCCCAGCAATCACACTGCACTCCCTCCGGTCACCAGAGACTGACTGAAGGCACCTCCTAGGGGATGTGCAGATGACATGGAGTCATTCACACCTATCCCCTCCTCCACACCAGCATGCATACTGCACTCCTTCTGGTCACCAGAGACTGAAGGAACCTCCTAGGGGATGAGCAGGTGACATGGAGTCACTCGCACCTATCCCCTCCACCCCAGCCCTCACACTGCTCTCCCTCTGGTCACCAGAGACTGGAACCTCCTAGGGGATGTGCAGGTGACATGGAGTCATCCACACGTATCCCCCACCCCAGCCCTCACACTGCACTACCTCTGGTCACCGGAGACTGAAGGAACCTCCTAGGGAATGTGCAGGTGACATGGAGTCATTCACACCTATTCCCCCACCCCAGCCCCCACACTGCACTCCCTCTGGTCACCAGAGACTGAAGGAACCTCCTAGGGGATGTACAGGTGACATGGAGTCATTCACACCTACCCCCCCACCCCAGCACTCACACTGCACTCCCTCTGGTCACCAGAGAGTGACTGAAGGCACCTCCTAGGGGATGTGTAGATGACATGGAGTCATTCACACCTATCCCCTCCTCCACACCAGCATGCAGACTGCACTCCTTCTGGTCACCAGATACTGAAGGAACCTCCTAGGGGATGTGCAGGTGACATGGACTCATTCACACCTATTCCCCCACCCCAGCCCTCAGACTGCACGCCCTCTGGTCACCAGAGGCTGAAGGAACCTCCTAGGGGATGTGCAGGTGACATGGAGTCATTCACACCTATCCCCCCACCACTGCCCTCACACTGCACTCCCTCTGGTCACCAGACACTGAAGGAACCTCCTAGGGGATGAACAGGTGACATGGAGTCACTCGCACCTAACCCCCCACCCCAGCCCTCACACTGCTCTCCCTGTGGTCACCAGAGACTGAAGGAACCTCCTAGGGGAAGTGCATCTGACATGGAGCCATTCACACCTATACCCCACCCCAGCACTCACACTGCACTCCCTTGGTCACCAGAGACTGAAGGAACCTCTTAGAGGATGTGCAGGTGACATGGAGTCATTCACACCTATCCCCCCCACCCCAGCACTCACACTGCACTCCCTCTGGTCACCAGAGACTGAAGGAACCTCCCAGGCGATGTACATGTGACATTGAGTTATTCACACCTATACCCCACCCCAGCCCTCCGACTGCACCCCCTGAGGTCACCAGAGACTGAAGGAACCTCCTGGGGGATGTGCAGGTGACATGGAGTCATTCACACCTATCTCCCCACCCCAGTCCCAACACTGCACTCCCTGAGGTCACCAGAGACTGAAGGAACCTCCTAGTGGATGTGCAGGTGACATGGAGTCATTCACACCTATCTCCCCCACCCCAGCACTCACACTGCACTCCCTCTGGTCACCAGAGACTGAAGGAACCTCCTAGGGGATATGCAGGTGACATGGAGTCATTCACACCTACCCCCCCACCCCAGCCCTCACACTGCACTCCCCGAGGTCACCAGAGACTGAAGGAACCTCCTAGGGGATATGCAGGTGACATGGACTCATTCACACCTATTCCCCCACCCCAGCCCTCACACTGCACTCCCTCTGGTCACCAGAGACCGAAGGAACCTCCTGGGGATGTGCAGGTGACATGGAGTCACCTGCACCTATTCCCCCACCCCAACCCTCACACTGCACTCCCTCTGGTCACCAGAGACTGAAGGAACCTCCCAGGGGGTGTGCAGGTGTCATGGAGTCATTCACACCTATTCCACCACCCCAGCCCTCAGCCTGCACGCCATCTGGTCACCAGAGGCTGAAGGAACCGCCTAGGGGATGTGTAGGTAACATGGAGTCATTCACACCTGTCCCCTCCCCAATACCAGCATGCAGACTTCACTCCTTCTGGTCACTAGAGACTGAAGGAACCTCCTAGGGGATGTGCAGGTGACATGGAGTCATTCACACCTATTCTCCCACCCCAGCCCTCAGACTGTACTCCCTGAGGTCACCAGAGACTGAAGGAACTTCCTAGGGTATGTGCAGGTGACATGGAGTCATTCACACCTATCCCCCCCTCCCCAGCACCCACACTGCACTCCCTCTGGTCACCAAAGACTACAGGAACCTCATAGGGGATGAACAGGTGACATAGAGTCACTCGCACCTATCCCCCCACCCAGGCCTTACACTGCTCTCCCTCTGGTCACCAGAGACTGGGACCTCCTAGGGGATGTGCAGGTGACATGGAGTCATTCACCTGTATCCCCCCACCCCAGCCCTCACACTGCACTCCCTCTGGTCACCAGAGACTGAAGGAACCTCCTAGGGGATGTGCAGGCGACATGGAGTCATTCACACCTATTCCCCCACCCCAGCCCCCACACTGCACTCCCTGAGGTCACCAGAGACTGAAGGAACCTCCTAGGGGATGTGCAGGTGACATGGAGTCATTCACACCTATCCTCCCACCCCAGCACTCACACTGCACTCCCTCTGGTCACCAGAGACTGAAGGAACCTCCTAGGGGATGTGCAGGTGACATGGAGTCATTCACACCTGACATGGAGTCATTCACACCTATCCCCCCACCCCAGCACTGACCCTGCACTCCCTCTGGTCACCAGAGACTGAAGGAACCTCCTAGGGGATGGAGGGTGACATGGAATCACCTGCACCTATACCCCCACCCCAGCCGTCACACTGCACGCCCTCTGGTCACCAGAGACTGAAGGAACCTCCTAGGGGGTGTGCAGGTGACATGGAGTCATTCACACCTATCCCCCCAGCACTCACCCTGCACTCCCTCTGGTCACTAGAGACTGAAGGAACCTCCTAGGGGATGGAGGGTGACATGGAGTCACCTACACCTATACCCCCACCCCAGCCCGCACACTGTATGCCCTCTGATCACCAGAGACTGAAGCAACCTCCTGGGGGATGTGCAGGTGACATTGAGTCATTCACACCTATCCCCCTACCCCAGTCCCCACACTGCACTCCCTCTGGTCACCAGAGACTGAAGGAACCCCCTAGGGGATGTGCAGGTGACATGGAGTCATTCACACTTATCCCCCCAACCCAGCCCTCAGACTGCACTCCCTCTGGTCACAAGAGACTGAGGGAACCGCCTAGGGGATGTGCAGGTGACATGGAGTCATTCACACCTATTCCCCCACCCCAGCACTCACACTGCATTCCCTCTGGTCACCAGAGACTGAAGGCACCTTCTGGGGGATGTGCAGGTGACATGGAGTCATTCACACCTATCCCCCCACCCCAGTCCTCAGATTGCACTCCATGACATTACCAGAGACTGAAGGAACCTCCTAGGGGATGTGCAAGTGACATGGAGTCATTCACACCTATCCCCCCACCCCAGCCCCCACACTGCTCCCCCTCTGGTCACCAGAGACTGAAGGAACCTCCTAGGGGATGTGCAGGTGACATGGAGTCATTCACACCTATCCCCCCACCCCAGCACTCACACTGCACTCCCTCTGGTCACCAGAGACTGAAGAAACCCCCTAGGGGATGGCAGGTGACTTGGAGTCACCTGCACCTATGCCCCCACCCCAGCCCTCACACTGCACGCCCTGAGGTCACCAGAGACTGAAGGAACCTCCCAGGCGATGTGCAGGTGACATGGAGTCATTCACACCTATTCCCCCACCCCAGCCCCCACACTGCACTCCCTGAGAGCACCAGAGACTGAAGGAACCTCCTAGGGGATGTCCAGGTGACATGGAGTCATTCACACCTATCCCCCCACCCTAGTCCCCACACTGCAATCCCTCTGGTCACCAGAAACTGAAGGAACCCCCAAGGGGATGTGCAGGTGACATGGAGTCACAATCACCTATCCCCCCACTCCAGCCCTCACACTGCTCTCCCTCTGGTCTCCAGAGACTGAAGGAACCTCCTAGTGAATGGCAGGTGACATGGACTCACCTGCACCTATACCCCCACCCCAGCCCTCACACTGCATGCCCTGAGGTCACCAGAGACTGAAGGAAGCTTATAGGGGATGTGCAGGTGACATGGAGTCATTCACACGTATCCCCGTGCCCCAGCCCTCATACTGCACGCCCTCTGGTCACCAGAGACTGAAGGAACCTCCTAGGGGATGTGCAGGTTACATGGAGTCATTCACACGTATCCCCGTGCCCCAGCCCCCACACTGCACTCCCTGAGGTCACCAGAGACTGAAGGAACCTCCTAGGGGATGTACAGGTGACATGGAGTCATTCACACCTATCCCCCACCTCAGCCCCCACACTGCACTCTGGTCACCAGAGACTGAAGGAACCCCCTAGGGGATGGCAGGTGACTTGGAGTAACTTGCACCTATCCTCCCACCCAGCCCTCTCACTGCACCTCCTGAGGTCACCAGAGACTGATGGACCCTCCTGGGGGATGTCCAGGTGACATGGAGTCATTCACACCTATCCCCCCACCCCAGCCTCCACACTGCACTCCCTGAGGTCACCAGAGACTGAAGGAACCTCCTAGGGGATGGCAGGTGACATGGACTCACCTGCACCTATACCCCGACCCCAGCCCTCACACTGCATGCCCTGAGGTCACCAGGGACTGATGGAAGCTCATGGGGGATGTGCAGGTGACATGGAGTTATTCACACCTATCCCCCTACCCTAGTCCCCACACTGCACTCCCTCTGGTCACCAGAGACTGGAACCTCCTAGGGGATGTGCAGGTGACATGGAGTCATTCACACATATCCCCACGCCCCAGCCCTCACACTGCACTCTCTCAGGTCACCAGAGACTGAAGGAACCTCTTAGGGGATGTGCAGGTGACATGGAGTCATTCACACCTATTCCCCCACCCCAGCCCCCACACTGCACTCCCTGAGATCACCAGAGACTGAAGGAACCTCCTAGGGGATGTGCAGGTGACATTGAGTCATTCACACCTATCCCCCCACCCCAGCCCTCACACTGCTCTCCCTCTGGTCACCACAGACTGGAACCTCATAGGGGATGTGCAGGTGACATGGAGTCATTCACACGGATCCCCCCACCCCAGCCCTCACACTGCACTCCCTCTGGTCACCAGAGACTGAAGGAACCTCCTAGGGGATGTGCAGGTGACATGGAGTCATTCGCACCTATCCCCCCACCCCAGCACTCACACTGCACTCCCTCTGGTCACCAGAGACTGAAGTAACCTCCTAGGGCATGGCAGGTGATATTGAGTTATTCACACATGTACCCCACCACAGCCCTCACACTGCACTCCCTCTGGTCACCAGAGACTGACTGAAGGCACCTCCTAGGGGATGTGTAGGTGACATGGAGTCATTCACACCTATCCCCTCCCCCACACAAGCATGCAGACTGCACTCCTTCTGGTCACCAGAGACTGAAGGAACCTCCTAGGGGATGTGCAGGTGACATGGAGTCATTCACACCTATTCCCCCACACCAGCCCTTAGACTGCACTCCCTGAGGTCACCAGAGACTGAAGGAACCTCCTAGGGTATGTGCAGGTGACATGGGGTCATTCACACCTACCCCCCCACCCCAGCACTCACACTGCATTCCCTCTGGTCACCAGAGACTGAAGGAACCTCCTTGGGGATGAACAGGTGACATGGAGTCACTTGCACCTATCCCCCCCACCCCAGCCCTCACAATGGTCTCCCTCTGGTCACCAGAGACTGGAACCATCTAGGGGATGTGCAGGTGACATGGAGTCATTCACACGTATCCCCGTGCCCCAGCCCTCACACTGCACTCCCTCTGGTCACCAGAGACTGAAGGAACCTCCTAGGGGATGTGCAGGTGACATGGAGTCATTCACACCTAATCCCCCACCCCAGCCCCCATACTGCACTCCCTGAGTTCACCAGAGACTGAAGGAACCTCCTAGGGGATGTGCAGGTGACATGGAGTCATTCACACCTATCCCCCCACCCCAGCCCTCACACTGCACTCCCGAGGTCACCAGAGACTGAAGGAACCTCCTAGGGGATGTGCAGGTGACATGGAGTCATTCACACCTATCCCCCACCCCAACCCTCACACTGCACTCCCTCTGGTCACCAGAGACTGAAGGAACCTCCTAGGGGATGGCAGGTGACATGGACTCACCTGTACATATGCTCCCCACCCCAGCCCTCACACTGCACTCCCTCTGGTCACCAGAGACTGACTGAAGGCACCTCCTAGGGGATGTGTAGGTGACATGGAGTCATTCATACCTATCCCCTCCCCCACACCAGCATGCAGACTGCACTCCTTCTGGTCACCAGAGACTGAAGGAACCCCCTAGGAGATGTGCAGGTGACATGGAGTCATCCACACCTATGCCCCCACCCCAGCCCTCAGACTGCACTCCCTGAGATCACCAGAGACTGAAGGAACCCCCTAGGGGATGTGCAGGTGACATGGAGTCATTCACACCTATCCCCCCACCCCAACCCTCACACTGCACTCCCTCTGGTCACCAGAGACTGAAGGAACCTCCTAGGGGATGGCAGGTGACATGGACTCACCTGTACCTATACCCCCCACCCCAGCCCTCAGACTGCACGCCCTCTGGTCACCAGAGACTGAATGAACCTCCTAGGGGATGTGCAGGTGACATGGAGTCATTCACACCTATTCCCCCACCCAGCACTCACACTGCAGTCCCTCTGGTCACCAGAGACTGAAGGCACCTCCTAGGGGATGGCAGGTGACATGGAGTCATTCGCACATATCCCCCCACCCCAGCCCCCACACTGCTCCCCCTCTAGTCCACCAGAGACTGAAGGAACGTCCTAGGGGATGTGCAGGTGGCATGGAGTCATCCACACCCATCCCCCACCCCAGCCCCCACACTGCACTCCCTCTGGTCACCAGAGACTGAAGGAACCTCCTAGGGGATGGTAGGTGACATGGAGTCATTCGCACCCATCCCCCCACACCAGCCCTCACACTGCACCCCCTCTGGTCCATCAGAGACGGAAGGAACCTCCTAGGGGATGTGCAGGTGGCATGGAGTCATCCACACCTATCCCCCACCCCAGCCCCCACACTGCACTCCCTCTGGTCACCAGAGACTGAAGGAACCTCCTAGGGGATGGCAAGTGACATGGTGTGACCTGCACCTATACCCCCACCCAGCCCTCAAACTGCACTCCCTCAGGTCACCAGAGACTGAGGGAACCTCCTAGGGGGTGGCAGGTGACATGGAGTCACCTGCACCAATCCTCCCACTCCAGCCCCCACACTGCACTCCCTCTGGTCACCAGTGACTGTAGGGACCTCCTAGAGGATGTGCAGGTGACATGGAGTCAATCGCACACACCCCACCCCCACACTAACCCTTACACTGCTCCCTCCCACCCCAGCCCTCACACTGCTCCCCCTCTGGTATCTAGAGACTGAATGAACCTCCTAGGGGATGTGCAGGTGACATGGAGTAATTTGCACCTATCCCCCCATCCCAGCCCCCACACTGCACTCCCTCTTTTCACCAGAGACTGAAGGAACCTCCTAGGGGATGTGCAGACGACATGGAGTCATCACACCTATCCCCCCACCCCAGCCCTCACACTGCACTCCCTGATGTCACCAGAGACTGAAGGAACCTCCCAGGTGATGTGCAGGTGACATTGAGTTATTCACACCGATACCCCACCCCAGCCCTCACACTGCACTCCCTCTGATCACCAGAGACTGTGTAAAGGCACCTCCTAGGGGATGTGTAGGAGACATGGAGTAATTCACACCTATCCCCTCCCCCACACCAGCATGCAGACTACACTCCTTCTGGTCACCACAGACTGAAGGAACCTCCTAGGGGATGTGCAGGTGACATGGAGTCATTCACACCTATTCCCCCATCCAAGCCCTCAGACTGCACTCCCTCTGGTCACCAGAGACTGAAGGAACCTCCTAGGGTATGTGCAGGTGACATGGAGTCATTCACACCTCCCCCCCCACCCCAGCACTCACACTGCACTCCCTCTGGTCACCAGAGACTGAAGGAACCTCCTAGGGGATGAACAGGTGACATGGAGTCACTCACACATATCCCCCCACCCCAACCCTCACACTGCACTCCCTCTGGTCACCAGAGACTGGAACCTCCTAGGGGATGTGCAGGTGACATGGAGTCATTCACACGTATCCCCCCCACCCCAGCCCTCACACTGCACTCCCTCTGGTCACCAGAGACTGAAGGAACCTCCTAGGGGATGTGCAGGTGACATGGAGTCATTCACACCTATCCCCCCACCCCAGCACTGACACTGCACTCCCTCTGGTCACCAGAGACTGAAGTAACCTCCTAGGGCATGGCAGGTGATATTGAGTTATTCACACATGTACCCCACCCCAGCCCTCACACTGCACTCCCTCTGGTCACCAGAGACTGACTGAAGGCACCTCCTAGGGGATGTGTAGGTGACATGGAGTCATTCACACCTATCCCCTCCCCCACACAAGCATGCAGACTGCACTCCTTCTGGTCACCAGAGACTGAAGGAACCTCCTAGGGGATGTGCAGGTGACATGGAGTCATTCACACCTATTCCCCCACACCAGCCCTTAGACTGCACTCCCTGAGGTCACCAGAGACTGAAGGAACCTCCTAGGGTATGTGCAGGTGACATGGGGTCATTCACACCTACCCCCCCCCACCCCAGCACTCACACTGCATTCCCTCTGGTCACCAGAGACTGAAGGAACCTCCTAGGGGATGAACAGGTGACATGGAGTCACTTGCACCTATCCCCCCCACCCCAGCCCTCACAATGGTCTCCCTCTGGTCACCAGAGACTGGAACCATCTAGGGGATGTGCAGGTGACATGGAGTCATTCACACGTATCCCCGTGCCCCCGCCCTCACACTGCACTCCCTCTGGTCACCAGAGACTGAAGGAACCTCCTAGGGGATGTGCAGGTGACATGGAGTCATTCACACCTAATCCCCCACCTCAGCCCCCATACTGCACTCCCTGAGTTCACCAGAGACTGAAGGAACCTCCTAGGGGATGTGCAGGTGACATGGAGTCATTCACACCTATCCCCCCACCCAGCCCTCACACTGCACTCCCGAAGTCACCAGAGACTGAAGGAACCTCCTAGGGGATGTGCAGGTGACATGGAGTCATTCACACCTATCCCCCCACCCCAACCCTCACACTGCACTCCCTCTGGTCACCAGAGACTGAAGGAACCTCCTAGGGGATGGCAGGTGACATGGAGTCATTCACACATATCCCCCCACCCCAGCCCTCACACTGCACTCCCTCTGGTCACCAGAGACTGAAGGAACCTCCTAGGGGATGTGCAGGTGACATGGAGTCATTCACACCTATCCCCCCACCCCAGCACTCACACTGCACTCCCTCTGGTCACCAGAGACTGAAGTAACCTCCTAGGGCATGGCAGGTGATATTGAGTTATTCACACATGTACCCCACCCCAGCCCTCACACTGCACTCCCTCTGGTCACCAGAGACTGACTGAAGGCACCTCCTAGGGGATGTGCAGGTGACATGGAGTCATTCACACCTATCCCCTCCCCCACACAAGCATGCAGACTGCACTCCTTCTGGTCACCAGAGACTGAAGGAACCTCCTAGGGGATGTGCAGGTGACATGGAGTCATTCACACCTATTCCCCCACACCAGCCCTTAGACTGCACTCCCTGAGGTCACCAGAGACTGAAGGAACCTCCTAGGGTATGTGCAGGTGACATGGAGTCATTCACACCTACCCCCCCCCACCCCAGCTCTCACACTGCATTCCCTCTGGTCACCAGAGACTGAAGAAACCTCCTAGGGGATGAACAGGTGACATGGAGTCACTTGCACCTATCCCCCCCACCCCAGCCCTCACAATGGTCTCCCTCTGGTCACCAGAGACTGGAACCATCTAGGGGATGTGCAGGTGACATGGAGTCATTCACAGGTATCCCCGTGCCCCAGCCCTCACACTGCACTCCCTCTGGTCACCAGAGACTGAAGGAACCTCCTAGGGGATGTGCAGGTGACATGGAGTCATTCACACCTAATCCCCCACCCCAGCCCCCATACTGCACTCCCTGAGTTCACCAGAGACTGAAGGAACCTCCTAGGGGATGCGCAGGTGACATGGAGTCATTCACACCTATCCCCCCACCCCAGCCCTCACACTGCACTCCCGAGGTCACCAGAGACTGAAGGAACCTCCTAGGGCATGTGCAGGTGACATGGAGTCATTCACACCTATCCCCCCACCCCAACCCTCACACTGCACTCCCTCTGGTCACCAGAGACTGAAGGAACCTCCTAGGGGATGGCAGGTGACATGGACTCACCTGTACATATGCTCCCCACCCCAGCCCTCACACTGCACTCCCTCTGGTCACCAGAGACTGACTGAAGGCACCTCCTAGGGGATGTGTAGGTGACATGGAGTCATTCACACCTATCCCCTCCCCCACACCAGCATGCAGACTGCACTCCTTCTGGTCACCAGAGACTGAAGGAACCCCCTAGGAGATGTGCAGGTGACATGGAGTCATCCACACCTATGCCCCCACCCCAGCCCTCAGACTGCACTCCCTGAGATCACCAGAGACTGAAGGAACCCCCTAGGGGATGTGCAGGTGACATGGAGTCATTCACACCTATCCAACCACCCCAACCCTCACACTGCACTCCCTCTGGTCACCAGAGACTGAAGGAACCTCCTAGGGGATGGCAGGTGACATGGACTCACCTGTACCTATACCCCCCACCCCAGCCCTCAGACTGCACGCCCTCTGGTCACCAGAGACTGAAGGAACCTCCTAGGGGATGTGCAGGTGACATGGAGTCATTCACACCTATTCCCCCACCCAGCACTCAAACTGCAGTCCCTCTGGTCACCAGAGACTGAAGGCACCTCCTAGGGGATGGCAGGTGACATGGAGTCATTCGCACATATCCCCCCACCCCAGCCCCCACACTGCTCCCCCTCTGGTCACCAGAGAATGAAGGAACCTCCTAGGGGATGTGCAGGTGACATGGAGTCATTCACACCTACCCCCCACCCCAGCCCCCACTCTGTTCCCCCTCTGGTCCACCAGGGACTGAAGGAACTTCCTAGGGGATGTGCAGGTGACATGGAGTCATTCACACCTATCCCCCACCCCAGCCCCCACACTGCTCCCCCTCTGGTCCACCAGAGACTGAAGGAACGTCCTGGGGGATGTGCAGGTGGCATGGAGTCATCCACACCCATCCCCCACCCCAGCACCCACACTGCACTCCCTCTGGTCACCAGAGACTGAAGGAACCTCCTAGGGGATGGTAGGTGACATGGAGTCATTCGCACCCATCCCCCCACACCAGCCCTCACACTGCACCCCCTCTGGTCCATCAGAGACGGAAGGAACCTCCTAGGGGATGTGCAGGTGGCATGGAGTCATCCACACCTATCCCCCACCCCAGCCCCCACACTGCACTCCCTCTGGTCACCAGAGACTGAAGGAACCTCCTAGGGGATGGCAAGTGACATGGTGTGACCTGCACCTATACCCCCACCCAGCCCTCAAACTGCACTCCCTCAGGTCACCAGAGACTGAGGGAACCTCCTAGGGGGTGGCAGGTGACATGGAGTCACCTGCACCTATCCTCCCACTCCAGCCCTCACACTGCACTCCCTCTGGTCACCAGTGACTGTAGGGACCTCCTAGAGGATGTGCAGGTGACATGGAGTCAATCGCACATACCCCACCCCCACACTAACCCTTACACTGCTCCCTCCCACCCCAGCCCTCACACTGCTCCCCCTCTGGTATCTAGAGACTGAATGAACCTCCTAGGGGATGTGCAGGTGACATGGAGTAATTTGCACCTATCCCCCCATCCCAGCCCCCACACTGCACTCCCTCTTTTCACCAGAGACTGAAGGAACCTCCTAGGGGATGTGCAGAAGACATGGAGTCATCACACCTATCCCCCCACCCCAGCCCTCACACTGCACTCCCTGATGTCACCAGAGACTGAAGGAACCTCCCAGGTGATGTTCAGGTGACATTGAGTTATTCACACCGATACCCCACCCCAGCTCTCACACTGCACTCCCTCTGGTCACCAGAGACTGACTAAAGGCACCTCCTAGGGGATGTGTAGGTGACATGGAGTAATTCACACCTATCCCCTCCCCCACACCAGCATGCAGACTACACTCCTTCTGGTCACCACAGACTGAAGGAACCTCCTAGGGGATGTGCAGGTGACATGGAGTCATTCACACCTATTCCCCCACTCAAGCCCTCAGACTGCACTCCCTCTGGTCACCAGAGACTGAAGGAACCTCCTAGGGTATGTGCAGGTGACATGGAGTCATTAACACCCCCCCCAACCCCAGCACTCACACTGCACTCCCTCTGGTCACCAGAGACTGAAGGAACCTCCTAGGTGATGAACAGGTGACATGGGGTCACTCACACATATCCCCCCACCCCAACCCTCACACTGCACTCCCTCTGGTCACCAGAGACTGGAACCTCCTAGGGGATGTGCAGGTGACATGGAGTCATTCACACGTATCCCCCCCACCCCAGCCCTCACACTGCACTCCCTCTGGTCACCAGAGACTGAAGGAACCTCCTAGGGGATGTGCAGGTGACATGGAGTCATTCACACCTTCCCCCCCACCCCAGCACTCACACTGCACTCGCTCTAGTCACCAGAGACTGAAGGAACCTCCTAGGGGATGGCAGGTGACATTGAGTTATTCACACCTATACCCCACCCCAGCCCTCACAGTGCACTCCCTCTGTTCACCAGAGACTGACTGAAGGAACCTCCTAGAGGATGTGCAGGTGACATGGCTTCATTCACACCTATTCCCCCACCCCAGCCCTCAGACTGCATGCCCTCTGGTCACCAGAGGCTGAAGGAACATCCTAGGGGATGTGCAGGTGACATGGGGTCATTCACACCTATCCCCCCCACCACTGCCCTCAAACTGCACTCTCTCTGGTCACCAGAGACTGAAGGAACCTCCTAGGGGATTAACAGGTGACATGGAGTCATTCACACCCATCCCCTCCTCCACACCAGCATGCATACTGCACTCCTTCTGGTCACCAGAGACTGAAGGAACCTCCTAGGGGATGAGCAGGTGACATGGAGTCACTCACACCTATCCCCTCCACCCCAGCCCTCACACTGCCCTCTGGTCACCAGAGACTGGAACCTCCTAGGGGATGTGCAGGTGACATGGAGTCATTCACACGTATCCCCCACCCCAGCCCTCACACTGCACTGCCTCTGGTCACCGGAGAAGGAACCTCCTAGGGAATGTGCAGGTGACATGGAGTCATTCACACCTATTCCCCCACCCCAGCCCCCACACTGCACTCCCTCTGGTCACCAGAGACTGAAGGAACCTCCTAGGGGATGTGCAGGTGACATGGACTCATTCACATCTACCCCCCCACCACAGCACTCACACTGCACTCCCTCTGGTCACCAGAGAGTGACTGAAGGCACATCCTTGGGGATGTGTAGATGACATGGAGTCATTCACATCTATCCCCTACTCCACACCAGCATACAGACTGCACTCCTTCTGGTCACCAGAGACTGAAGGAACCTCCTAGGGGATGTGCAGGTGACATGGAGTCATTCACACCTATTCCCCCACCCCAGCCCTCAGACTGCACGCCCTCTGTTCACCAGAGGCTGAAGGAACCTCCTAGGGGATGTGCAGGTGACATGGAATCATTCACACCTATCCCCCCACCACTGCCCTCACACTGCACTCCCTCTGGTCACCAGAGACTGGAGGAACCTCCTAGGGGATGAACAGGTGACATGGAGTCACTCGCACCTATCCCCCCACCCCAGCCCTCACACTGCTCTCCCTGTGGTCACCGGAGACTGAAGGAACCTCCTAGGAGATGTGCAGGTGACATGGAGTCATTCACACCTATTCCCCCACCCCAGCCCCCACACTGCACTCCCTGAGGTCACCAGAGACTGAAGGAACCTCCTAGGGGATGTGCATGTGACATGGAGTCATTCACACCTATCCCCCCACCCCAGCACTCACAATGCACTCCCTCTGGTCACCCGAGACTGAAGGAACCTCCTAGGGGATGTGCAGGTGACATGGAGTCATTCACACCTATCCCCCCCCCACCCCAGCCATCACACTGCACTCTCTCTGGTCACCAGAGACTGGAACCTCCTAGGGGATGTGCAGGTGACATGGAGTCACTCACACCTATCCCCCCACCCCAACCCTCACACTGCACGCCTGAGGTCACTAGAGACTGAAGGAACCTCCCAGGCGATGTGCATGTGACATTGAGCTATTCACACCTATCTCCCCACCCCAGTCCCAACACTGCACTCCCTGAGGTCACCAGAGACTGAAGGAACCTCCTAGTGGATGTGCAGGTGACATGGAGTCATTCACACCTATCCCCCCCCCACTCCAGCACTCACACTGCACTCCCTCTGGTCACCAGAGACTGAAGGAACCTCCTAGGGTATGGCAGGTGACATGGAGTCATTCACACCTATCCCCCCACCCCAGCCCTCACACTGCACTCCCCGAGGTTACCAGAGACTGAAGGAGCCTCCTAGGGGATATGCAGGTGACATGGAGTCATTCACACCTATTCCCCCAACCCAACCCTCACACTGCACTCCCTCTGGTCACCAGAGACCGAAGGAACCTCCTGGGGATTTGCAGGTGACATGGAGTCACCTGGACCTATACCCCCACCCCATCCCTCACACTGCACGCCCTCTGGTCACCAGAGACTGAAGGAACCTCCTAGGGGGTGTGCAGGTGACATGGAGTCATTCACACCTATTCCCCCACCCCAGCCCTCAGACTGCACGCCCTCTGGTCACCAGAGGCTGAAGGAACCTCCTAGGGGATGTGTAGGTGACATGGAGTCATTCACACCTATCCCCTCCCCCACACCAGCATGCAGACTTCACTCCTTCTGGTCACTAGAGACTGAAGGAACCTTCTAGGGGATGTGCAGGTGACATGGAGTCATTCACATCTATTCCCCCACCCCAGCCCTCAGACTGCACTCCCTGAGGTCACCAGAGACTGAAGGAACTTCCTAGGGTATGTGCAGGTGACATGGAGTCATTCACACCTATCCCCCCTCCCCAGCACCCACACTGTACTCCCTCTGGTCACCAGAGACTACCGGAACCTCCTAGGGGATGAACAGGTGACATAGAGTCACTCGCACCTATCCCCTCCACCCCAGCCCTCAACTGCTCTCCCTCTGATCACCAGAGACTGGGACCTCTTAGGGGATGTGCAGGTGACATGGAGTCATTCACTTGTATCCCCCCGCCCCAGCCCTCACACTGCACTCCCTCTGGTCACCAGAGACTGAAGGAACCTCCTAGGGGATGTGCAGGTGACATGGAGTCATTCACACCTATTCCCCCACCCCAGCCCCCACACTGCACTCCCTGAGGTCACCAGAGACTGAAGGAACCTCCTAGGGGATATGCAGGTGACATGGAGTCATTCACACCTATCCTCCCACCCCAGCACTCACACTGCACTCCCTCTGGTCACCAGAGACTGAAGGAACCTCCTAGGGGATGTGCAGGTGACATGGAGTCATTCACACCTATCCCCCCACCCCAGCACTCACACTGCACTCCCTCTGGTCACCAGAGACTGAAGGAACCTCCTAGGGGATGTGCAGGTGACATGGAGTCATTCACACCTATCCCCCACTCCAGCACTGACCCTGCACTCCCTCTGGTCACCAGAGACTGAAAGAACCTCCTAGGGGATGGAGGGTGACATGGAGTCACCTGCACCTATACCCCCACCCCAGCCCTCACACTGCACGCCCTCTGGTCACCAGAGACTGAAGGAACCTCCTAGGGGGTGTGCAGGTGACATGGAGTCATTCACACCTATCCCCCCAGCACTCACCCTGCACTCCCTCTGGTCACTAGAGACTGAAGGAACCTCCTAGGGGATGGAGGGTGACATGGAGTCACCTGCACCTATACCCCCCACCCCAGCCCTCACACTGTATGCCCTCTGATCACCAGAGACTGAAGGAACCTCCTGGGGGATGTGCAGGTGACATGGAGTCATTCACACCTATCCCTCTACCCCAGTCCCCACACTGCACTCCCTCTGGTCACCAGAGACTGAAGGAACCCCCTGGGGGATGTGCAGGTGACATGGAGTCATTCACACTTATCCCCCCACCCCAGCCCTCAGACTGCACTCCCTCTGGTCACAAGAGACTGAAGGAACCGCCTAGGGGATGTGCAGGTGACATGGAGTCATTCACACCTATCCCCCCCACCCCAGCCCTCAGATTGCACTCTGTGACATTACCAGAGACTGAAGGAACCTCCTAGGGGATGTGCAAGTGACATGGAGTCATTCACACCTATCCCCCCACCCCAGCCCCCACACTGCTCCCCCTCTGGTCACCAGAGACTGAAGGAACCTCCTGGGGGATGTGCAGGTGACATGGAGTCATTCACACCTATTCCCCCACCCCAGCCCCCACACTGCTGCCCCTCTGGTCCACCAGAGACTGAAGGAACCTCCTAGGGGATGTGCAGGTGGCATGGAGTCATCCACACCTATCCACCACCCCAGCCCCACCACTGCACTCCCTCTGGTCACCAGAGACTGACGGAACCTCCTAGGGGATGGCAGGTGACATTGAGTCATTCACACCTATCCCCCCACACCAGCCCTCACACTGCACTCCCTCTGGTCCACCAGAGACTGAAGGAACATCCTAGGGGATGGCAGGTGACATGGTGCGGCCTGCACCTATACCACCACCCATCCGTCACACTGCACTCCCTCTGGTCATCAGAGACTGAAGGAACCCCCTAGGGGATGGCAGGTGACATGAGTCACCTGCACCTATTCTCCCACTCCAGCCTTCACACTGCACTCTCTCTGGTCACCAGTGACTGTAGGAACCTCCTAGAGGATGTACAGGTGACATGGAGCCATTCGCACCTACCCCCCACCCCCACACTAACCCTTACACTTCTCCCTCCCACCCAAGCCCTCACACTACACTCACTCCCTAAGGTCACCAGAGACTAAAGGTACCTCCTAGGGCATGTGCAGGTGACATGGAGTCATTCACACCTATCCCCCAACCCCAGCCCTCACACTGCACTGCCTGAGATCACAGAGACTGAAGGAACCTCCTAGGGGATTTGCAGGTGACATGGAGTCATTCACACATATACCCCACCCCAGCACTAACACTGCACTCCCTGAGGTCACCAGAGACTGAAGGAACTATAAGGAACTCATAGTGGCAACAAGTGAAACAGACACAAGTTATCACATTTCAAGGGTGTTTATTGAACAATGAATGCAGGTTAGAAAAGCGCAGAATCTAAACCTAAATCTAAGATGGGAGCAAGCGTCGACCATCAAATGAAAAATAAGGGAGTCCTAGCGGTGTCGTGTCAAATAAAAGGGCCTATACTAAGAAAAACCTATTACAATTTACAACTAATACAACTAATACAAAAAGGGTTGGGATCGTTTTTGAGAAAAAAAAGAAGTGTTCTCAAATAATGTGTCAGGATTCTGTAGCCCGAGGTAAGGTGGGAGCTTGGAGGACAGTACATTCTCAGGCTTCTCCAGCACAAGAAAACATTTCCAATGGCAGTTCTCAGGACCGCCGATGCAGGGGCGCAGGAGACCCATAAAGTCTGGGGGGACAGGTGGCAGCTTGGGGACTTTGCTCCAGACACAAACCACAGAGTAAAATGGGCCAATGTTTTTGTAGTCAGTGATGATCATGCAGATTTGTTTAAAAAATCGAATATTTTTTGCGGCGTTCGGTACGCATGACAAATTCTGTTGCTATTGTTTCTATGTCAACCAGATCCATTATCTCTTTATGTACATTGCTCACACAAACATGATTGAGTCTTTTTTGCATCATAGTTGTACGCAGCCCCGTTTTCAGTTGTCAGAAATCACTAAAGATCCTCTCAGCCTTACAGGAAGATGCTGGAACAGTTAGGAAGATACGCAGTAGCTTTCTGCGGGAGGCATCCGTCGAAAGATGTCTACCGATTCTGAGATGGAGGAATACTTATGGATGCTCGATAACGTTTTTAATTGAGCAGAAAGGAGGAAATATTCAATTTCTGGCGACTTCACAATATTTTCTGAGCTTCTGCCTATTAGAAGCAGAAATACAATAAAAGCATCCACTCACCAATAAACACTGAGGGGTTAAATGGGCATTGGCAATGTCAACAGTTTGGGCCTTTGTGTAGGCACAGGAAAGGCATTTGCCAGACACTGCCATCTGCAGTGGTGGTATTAAGTAGATTGTAGCAACTGGCAGCTGCAGAATGGTGGGAGTACCACCTGGGCATATAATAGCACTACCTGTGAATGCCTAATATATTGATACACAAGTTTAAACTGTTGGCTTTGACAATGCTTGTTTTTAACAGGACTTCAGTAAAGGATGTGCATTGTGCTTATAAATCGAGTGGCACAAGGCAAACCAGGTTACACCATTTCTTTTACACCAGTAGCGGGTTTGCAGCTGCTTTGAAAAAACACTGACAGGCAAATGAGTGCAAAGTTTGAGGGTAAGGCTTGTTTAAAGCGAGTACAAGAGTTCCCATGAGATGGTGTTGTGGGCAGGCAGGGGCAGGAACTGGGTAGGAATGAATGGCCATAGGGATTAGAGGGCCATGGGAAGTTAATGGGTGGGCAATGTTTCCCCTCCTCATATATAGTATGCCAGTAGGTGTGCCCCCTCGCCAGGATGTGACATTCCGGTCTATGTAAATCACAGCTCAGCACTCTGGATAGGCAATACTAAGACAAACCATCTACCAAATGGGCACCCGGGCCAAACCTAGAAAAGTAGCTGCAGCAAACATAGGGCATGTAAAGGAGAGGAGAAAAAGACGTCCACTAAAGTAAAGGTTCTGCAACCTTTTCCTCTCTCCACACGGGGCTGCAAATGGTGTCAGCTGTGTGAATGCAGGCACATGCTGAGGTATGTTTAACCCTCATTGAGCCTGTGCTGTGGCAAGATTCCGCCCACAGCATGATGGGGATTGGGGAAGAGAAAGGGCTTCCTGAGGCCCTGCACATTGAACTAAAGGCAGCACTAATTCTGCCTGCACCATGCTGCATGCATACAGCACCCCTGCCTGGGTGCTGGTGGTTTTAAAATAGCAACTGCGCTACAACAGCAAGATGACTGATGCAGTGTGGCTGTGTGGCTGTGGCAGCATGCGATCGTGGCCAGGATGGACGCCGTCATCATCCATGCATTCATAGAAAATGAACGATTCGTGCCAACACCACTCATGCCAAGGTGCTACCCCGGGCATGAGTTTTATAAAATGAATAACAATCAACCAGAGACTCGGAGCCTAATTCACAGAGCATGTTATAAAACACTTCTGTGCTACAGCAGCAACCACACACACACGCACATAGATTCTCACTGACATTGAACATAAAACGAATTGAGTAAAGTTCGGCAAGAAAATGCAAAAAGCAGATTCTGTCATGAATATGGCATTGAGCTAACAAGTACTGTGCTGCAAAATAGACCCGGTCCCCAGCCCTGACGCACACCAGCTCACACTAACCACTTGCTCGATGGATCCCACACAGGTGATCATGTTTGCATCCCTCATAGGAGCTCCAAGCATCCTCTAAAATGTGCAGGTGTTCCATGGCTCTGCCCCTAGCCCGTGGGACCCTCTGTTTCCCCTACCAAAGTTCCTTGGTTGAATAGCAAAGACTACACTATATAGTGGAAGGCAACCAGCCTGCATCTTTCTCTCTGGTTCCATATCCTGGTGGAATGGTGACCACTGCCATGCAAATTAAGAGTTTCACTCTTGGAATTGTGTCTGATTGGGCTGGGCTCATTGTGAATCACAGAAAAGGCGCAGGGCTCTGTTTATGTAGCACAACTCGAGATGTCTGTCCTAAAAATGACAGATTTCTGAAAAACCTGTTGGTCACATGATGCTTGGCCTCTCCATCTTGTGTAGTAAAGTCCTTGGTTCTTTTGTTCAGGCCACGCCTGACCGCAATTAGAGAGCTGCACACGTACGTTTAATGCAATTACATGTAAAGGTTGTTTGAGCATAAACTTTTACAGACTATTGTGTTACAGATCTCGTATTTGGGACTTGGTGTGGCAGTTCAGCCTGTATATCTCTATAGTGTAAGGGTTAGCTCCGCCGAGGCTGTAGATGTTCAAAGCTTGAGAGATAGCTCTGTTGGCCTGTATATCTCTATAGTGTAAGGGCTAGCTCTGCCGAGCCTGTAGATTAAAAGCTTGAGAGATGGCTCAGCTGGCCTCTATAATGTAAGGGGTAGCATAGCTCTGCCGAGCCTGTAGATGTTCAAAGCTTGAGGGATGGCTCAGCTGACCTCTATAATGTAAGGGGGAGCATAGCTCTGCCGAGCCTGTAGATGTTCAAAGCTTGAGGGATGGCTCAGCTGGCCTTTAACATGTAAGGGGTAGCATAGCTCTGCCGAGCCTGAAGATGTTCAAAGCTTGAGGGATGGCTCAGCTGGCCTTTATAATGTAAGGGGTAGTATAGCTCTGCCGAGCCTGTAGATGTTCAAAGCTTGAGGGATGGCTCAGCTGGCCTCTATAATGTAAGGGGTTGAATAGCTCTGCCGAGCCTGTAGATGTTCAAAGCTTGAGCGATGGCTCAGCTGGCCTCTATAATGTAAGGGGTAGCATAGCTCTGCCGAGCCTGTAGATGTTCAAAGTTTGAGCGATGGCTCAGCTGGCCTCTATAATGTAAGGGGTAGAATAGCTCTGCCGAGCCTGTAGATGATCAAAGCTTGAACGATGGCTCAGCTGGCCTCTATAATGTAAGGGGTAGTATAGCTCTGCCTAGCCTGTAGATGTTCAAAGCTTGAGGGATGGCTCAGCTGGCCTCTATAATGTAAGGGGTAGCATAGCTATGCCGAGCCTGTAGATGTTAAAAGCTTGTGAGATAGCTCTGTTGACCTGTATATCTCTATAGTCTAAGGGCTAGCTCTGCTGCACCTGTAGATGTTCAAAGCTTGAGAGATAGCTCTGTTGGCCTGTATATCTCTATTGTTTAAGGGCTAGCTCTGCCGAGCCTGTAGATGTTAAAAACTTGAGGGATGGCTCAGCTGGCCTCTAAAATGTAAGGGGTAGCATAGCTCTGCCAAGCCTGTAGATGTTCAAAGCTTGAGAGATAGCTCTGTTGGCCTGTATATCTCTATAGTGTAAGGGCTAGCTCTGCCACACCAGTAGATGTTGAAAGCTTGAGCGATGGCTCAGCTGGCCTTTATAATGTAAGGGGTAGCATAGCTCTGCCGAGACCGTATATGTTCAAAGCTTGAGCGATGGCTTAGCTGGCCTCTATAATGTAAGGGGTAGCATAGCTCTGCCGAGACTGTATATGTTCAAAGCTTGAGCGATGGCTTAGCTGGCCTCTATAATGTAAGGGGTAGCATAGCTCTGCCGAGACTGTATATGTTCAAAGCTTGAGCGATGGCTCAGCTGGCCTCTATAATGTAAGGGGTAGCATAGCTCTGCTGAGCCTGTAGATGTTCAAAGCTCGAGGGATGGCTCAGCAGGCCTCTATAATGTAAGGGGTAGCATATCTATGCCGAGCCTGTAGATGTTCAAAGCTTGAGCGATGGCTCAGCTGGCCTCTATAATGTAAGGGGTAGAATAGCTCTGCTGAGTCTGTAGATGTTCAAAGCTCGAGGGATGGCTCAGCTGGCCTTTATAATGTAAGGGGTAGCATAGCTCTGCTGAGCCTGTAGATCCATATGATTTAAGGAGTGGCTCTTCTGTGTAGCCAGTGCCTATGTTTGTCCGGTGGGTGGGATTTTGTGGCCCCTTCAGGGGTGCCCAGAACATAGTCTGTGGGGCACTGAGAGCTTTGGGGATATTGCGAGGAGACCTAGGAACGGGAGTTGTTTCTGGAGTGTTGGTAGCAACGCATGGATGGAGTAAAGCGCTAGGAAGGTGCGTTATAATAGGGGAGGAAGGATAACTCAAGGGCAGCGCGCATGTCTTGGAAGCAAGACTACGCGGCGCAACTTAGGAACCGCTCGCTGGTATTAAGCGCGTTATAAATGACCAATAAAATAAAATACATATATTGGGTCGCTATTTGTAAGCGCGTTTGCTTGAGGCATTTTCCAGTGATAATCTCATATGACTATCAGTGCTCTGGCAGATACGCTCAAGGGGACCCCCCTGTGGGAGCTAGTTTCCTTGGGCTCACAATCACTGTTGACCCGAAAAGAATTCAGGGTGCACTGAGGGTGTCCAGATGTGTCGACGTCACCAGGGAATTTAAAGGGCCTAGGAACATGAAATATGAAGGAGGTAAAACACAGCATTGCGTGGCTCCTCCAATGGGCAAAATTACACCAGGGGTGCAAACCCGAAGGGGCAAGCATAGGACGCCCACATGCGCTGCCCCGACCATGGGCACATCCTGTGAAAAGGGGAGCAGAAAACAGTGTGGGGATAGAGTAAGACAGACAGTCAAGAATGCTGCAGAAGTCTGGTGGGGGCCGGGCACGGCCTGGCAATGAGGGATGGTGAGTTGGGTTTTCCTAGAGCACAGCAGAGCCGGATCGTGGATGCCAGACGCTTCCCGTGATAGTGGGGGGCCATGGCAGGGCCCACCTACAGTTCTCCTGAGAATTGGCCTCTGAGGACGGGGGCTGAGAACGCCAGACCGGGGGGGGGGCACCCTGACGGCACAGGTGAAGCCGGAGCGCCAGTGTCACGCACTTTGGACTTTCTAGAGGGCTTGCCCTTGTGGCCCCAGCAGCACAGAGCTTTGGGGCGAGTGCTTTGTTTTACTGTGACTTCAGCCGTTGCAGACTGCAGGGTTATAAAATGTTTGAAAACGGCTTAAAGAAGAATATTAGCGTTACATAAAGCGCAAGGAGGCAAATCACAGCAAAGGTGTTGGTCATTGAGTTGGGATGACAGCTCATTGGGTTTATGCACCTGCTGCATAGACCTGTGGTCACTCTGTTTGACTCTAGGCAGGCCGGCTCAGTGTTTCTTCCTCCAAAGGTCCATTAAATGCATCCAGTGGAGCCTGGTAAAGTAACCTACGCAAAGATTCCTCCCCCGCCCCCAAAAGTAGCTCTTTTAAAGGATAGTTGATTTTAGTCCTTGATCCTGTCAGTCGGTGGCTTGCTCTCTTTTACTCTTTGGCCTCTGCGATGCAACATAACTACCAGGCTTCTCGCCTTTTACCCCACCACCTATTTAAACCAAGAGGGGTGATGATGCATAACACGGCAAGTATTTTCCATCCTAAAATTACTTGATCGGTGACCCCGAGTGCCACAGGAAGCGCTCTATTGCCCCTTCTCCGCTCTGCACACATAGCATAAATAAAATGAAACGGGGCAGTGGATATAGCCCACAGACACACATATGGAGAGGGCTATTAAACTAAAAGTAAGCCTTTTATTCCAACCAAGCGAAGCATACCTGTGTAATGGATGATGGCTGCGACCGGCTGATTAGGGGTGCAGCAGCAGGGCCAGGCGGCCTTATGCACATACGATGGGTGCAATAGCAAAACATCACCCAGTGAAAGCCACCCACAGTCTAGCACGCATCGCTGCCTGCTCGCTGTTTTTTCGATGGACGCGCATGATGCGAGCAGGCCGCATCTGTGGTTTTTTTTCCCTCTTGACTGTCAGTACTTGGGTGATAGCTTCACCCCTGGATCTCCCTCGGTCGGGCTCGGATCCCTCTTGACTGTCAGTACTTGGGTGATAGCTTCACCCCTGGATCTCCCTCGGTCGGGCTCGGATCCCTCTTGACTGTCAGTACTTGGGTGATGGCTTCACCCCTTGATCTCCCTCGTTCGGGCTCAGATCTTTCTTGACTGCAGTATTTGGGTGATGGCTTCACCCCTGGATCTCCCTCGGTCGGGCTCGGATCCCTCTTGACTGTCAGTACTTGGGTGATAGCTTCACCCCTGGATCTCCCTCGGTCGGGCTCGGATCCCTCTTGACTGTCAGTACTTGGGTGATGGCTTCACCCCTTGATCTCCCTCGTTCGGGCTCAGATCTTTCTTGACTGCAGTATTTGGGTGATGGCTTCACCCCTGGATCTCCCTCGGTCAGGCTCGGATCCCTCTTGACTGTCAGTACTTTGGTGATAGCTTCACCCCTGGATCTCCCTCGGTCGGGCTCGGATCCCTCTTGACTGTCAGCATTTGGGTGATGGCTTCACCCCTTGATCTCCCTCGTTCGGGCTCAGATCTTTCTTGACTGCAGTATTTGGGTGATAGCTTCATCCCCGGTCGGGCTCAGACCCTTCTCAGATCTCAGCCTCCCTCCTCCGGGTTCACTATGGCTTACTCTTCTTCTTTTGGCGGGATTGAGTTCCTTTGTTTTTAAATGTATTTTCAAACTGTTCACATGGACATCCCTCGGCCGTGTTCACATTTGTCTACACACTGTTCCTTGGGACTTTAGACTTTGCCCCTCTTTACTGGCATCCCTTCTTCGGGTTCACTCTTGTTGTTTCAGTACTTTCTTCTTTCAATGCTGTGGGATCCACATCCCTTACTTTTCATTCATAATGTGGGATTCACTTCCCTTGCTTTTAACTGATTCTTAGATCAAAGTCTTTCGGTTTCATGGGGATTTTGCTTGACCTCCTGTATGACCACTTTGGCCTATCTTTGGCGGCTCTTCTGCGGCCTTCTGGTATCTGTAGTTTTACTCAGATGGGGATCGACCAGAGTCTCTGGAGTTAGCACCCATGTGGTGCCGGTTACCTCTGCAGCTGGTCTCCCCTCTTAACACCATTTAACATTTCTTTGAACTTGGTTCAAACTTGCCACTTTGCGACTTTCATTCATCACAGCCCAGTTCTTATGTGTTTCCCCTTCGACTTACCGGCAGTGATGAACCGCTTGCCTTTCCTTCTTTCGGAGTCAAGGCCGGTACCACAGTTGCAGGAATCTCCCTTGTTCCTGCTTATCGGCATAGGTGTTGTGTACCGTTGACATCTGCTGCAAGACACTTGTGCTATTGACTCCGTGGGCCTGGAATGAAAAGGGCAAGGTTGCTTCTTTCCTGCCACCTTTCTCCTTCCCTCGAACTGCCATGCCTTGTGAGCCACCTCGTCGTGCTGTCTGCCGTGCTCGTACTGTATTCCTTTGCTCTGCCCTTTATCCCTGTGGGGAAAAGGAAAGGGCGTCAGGTGTGTGTGATTTAAGTCAATTGCCTGACTTTGCCTGACCCTTGTATCGGGAAATGTCATGTAAACAGGTTTTACATTAGTCATTGTCTTGGGTGTGAAAGAGTGTTTGTGGTGGAAAAGGGGGTTTGTGTTAGAATGTCAGAGTATCCTACAGTATGGGATAGAGAAGGTTTGGGCAATGGACGAGAATGACCGGGATGGAGAACAGAGTTTAGGGGACTATGGGAATGGTAGTGTTCTGTCATAGTAGATTGGGTGTTTGGAAGATGACAATTAGAGGGACGGGATTGGTAGGGTTTGTGGGGCAGACGGGAATGACCAGGATTATTAGTATGAAGTGGATAGCAGGAATTATGGGAATGCTAGTGATTTGCCTAGACAGGAGGGAATTGCGGGAAGTAGTGACCAGAGGGGCGTGGGAAAGTATGATCAGGAGTATTCAGGTACATGACCAGAAGACATGGATTCTGGGAGATGTAGTTTCCCACGGTACTGGGTTTTGGGTTCTTACAGGGTTTGCGAACGACAGATGGATTATGGGCTTTGGTTACAGAAGATTCATCAGGAGCAGGGGTTTTAGAATTGGAGTATCCTACAAAGGTTTTAGGGATCTCATCTGTTAGGGAGAATTCTCTGTTTAGGCTGAATTTCCTAACCTAGTTAGTCCCCCAGCAGCTTTGCTGGATTTCGGGAGTTTGTTTTTTCCATCCTGCCAAGAGTGAGACGCTTTTCTCCCACTCTTGGACATGAATGTGTGTAATTCCTTTGAATGTCAATGTGTTCTATGGGCTATGGGGTCTTTTACTCCATAGGGTCTCATATGTTTTTCTATGTGTGTTACACCGCACCATCCGTGCCGTAACACTGGGGCGTCCTAGCGGACCTCCATCATAGACTCCATACCCGGGGACTGACTACTGTCTCCCCGGGCATGTAAAGTCACCATTGGCTTTACTAGACCTAAATTTACTAACAGAACTAGTACAAACCACCCTATTGTGGACGTACTAGTAGGGGTAATTCGATTACTCCTAGGTCTGTTATTCGAGGGGGCACTGTCCCGTCCCCCCTTGTCGAGTTTTGGCGGGTGGCAGTGGAAACTACTTGTTATGTTCGACCCCGGACATAACCCAATGGGATTCGTCCCATTGTTGGAGATTGATACTTTTTCTCGTTAATCTCTAACGTACCACCGGTCTACTTATCATAAATATGTTTATCGGATGGTATTTTCTGCCAGAACTCGGTTTGTAAAATGGCGTCTGTGTTCGTCTCTGTGACTCCTAAACCAAAGGTCGAGCCCTTTGTTCCACTTTTGGCGGGCTCTGTACAGAGACCCTCCAAAGTGGTGCCATTCTGTCTGGGTTACCACAGGGGTGTGGGAGGGGGTTTAGGCACCCTGGACCGAGTTGCCTTGCCAACTCCGGTCGCACTCTGGAGTGATTGGCCCAGGTGGTGAGCCTTCCAGCTCACCACTTAGCATGTGTTGATTGACAGCTAGGCTGAATGAATGGGGGTTTTCTGCATAAAAGCAGGGCTTTTGGGACTGGATCTTCAGAAGTCGCCACAGGACCTAAGAATCCGACGAGGGTAACGCTGAGCCGACCTGCACGACGACACCTCCGGTGAAGCCCTGCGGAACCGACTCACCTCTTCCCGACGACAGAGGAGATTTCCCTGCCGGAGAGTCTCTTCCCCTGACTGGTGGGAACAACCAGTCCCCTTTGCTTTTTATTCGCCTCAGGACGCAGTGGTCGAATTGCCCATGCAGTGCACCCCGGCAACTGGATAGCCACTACCCTTGTACCGCGACCAAAAGGTGGTGCCTTGTGACGGAGCACTCCGCGGCTGGTCTCTTCCCTGGTGGTGCACCGGACTTCACTTTTCTTCGACGACGAGATCATCTCTACTCTTGGCAAAGACCCGACGTGCATCCACCACCAGGAACAACTGCCCCCGCCGGAGCTGCCCTCCACAACAAGGTACCGTGTCCGCCTGGCTTCCCTTTCTATCGGTTCGAGTGAGGTGTCTTAATCCTCTCCGTTCCGTTGGGTCGCCTCCAAGCTTTTCTCATTCTTTGTTCTGAACTGGTTCAATCTGCCGATAACAATTTGCTACGAAGACTTGAATGCATCTCCACTAGAGACTTTTTGGGACATCGCGCCTTGCCTCTCTCCGAGTGGGCCTGGCCTCTGAACTTTATGATCTATTGTGATTCTTGCCTTCCTGCCTTGCATTTTATCCGCGAAGGATTGAACTGTGTTGATTTCATAACCTGCCTATCTTTTTCTCTCCCGTCCTAACTAATATTCGAGTGTCATCTAGGTTGAGGTATACACCTCTGTCTGAAAATAAGTGGTACCGGTAGAACCTAGAGTTATCGATATATTGCTAGGGGGATTGATCGTTTTCGACTTTGTAGAGTAATTGTGTTTGATTTGTTTGCCGTGATTTGCCTTAGTGTTTTCCATAGATGTTTCATTATAAATAAATACCGTAATATCTTTACACTAAGCCTCGTTGCGTGTTTACTTGTCTTGCTGTGAAGGATTGCCCTATTTTGTACACTCCACATACTGCTCAACTCTTCTTGAGGGAAGTCTGACTGCTCAGCCACAACTACCAAGTGAATTTGTGTGGTACAGACTGCTACCAAGTGGGTTCACCGCCAAACACCTGTAGTCCTAAATCTTTTGCAGTGGTCCCAGAGGGAACTGCACAGGTTTCCGCCTAACACTGGTGTACAGCGGTGGGTTTTGTATCGAGTATACAGTTTAGAGTGCTCTTCGACACTGTAGGATAACTAACCACAAAAACTTTGCACAAAAAGCAACTTTCAAAAAACATGTCTACGATGGAAACTTACAGTCAAGAGTCCTTGTCAGGTGAAAATACTGAGAGTTTGCGAGGTCGCTGTAGGCAAGAGAAATCTTTCTGTAAGAGGCAAGAAGTTAGAACTAATCGAGATATTGCTGGCGAACCAAAGTCTGGGTACTGGTTCAGAGGAGCCAATTTCTCCAGCAAATGTAGATAACAGTAATGGTGTTGATCTAAGCCATAATTCTGATGATAGCGATGAAGAGGCTGACGAGGATGGCGAGGCTAACAAAACTGTCTCCCCTGCTCCTCTACCCGCCTTACCAGCTGTGCCTACGGGGCCCAGACCAGGTCCCACAAGTAACCCTGCTTATTTTGAACTAGAAAAAATGAAGCTCGAATTAGAATATAAACGGTTCTTGGCTCAATCTGAACGAAACCAAGAGCTCTAGTTCAGACGGATGAATGCCCAGGCTGAGCAGAAGCAAGCTGAGTTAAGACTCAGGGAAATAGAACTTAATCACGAGTTAGAGATGAAAAAGTTGTCTATGGAAAATGCTTCTCTCTCCTCTGATTCCTCTAGGAGCTCCAGTCCCAAAAGACCCCGGATGCCGAAGGAATTAGTGGGTACGTATGAACCAAGATTGGATGTGTTGGATTGGTTGAAACTGTTTGAATACAATCATGGGCTCCAGGCCATCACCGGGAATGCCTTACTTCCCTGGTTGTTCTCTAGGCTCCCTCCTGTTGCGACTGATGTGGTAATGGAGTTGGGGGAGGCGGATAAGACGGATTACGAAAGTGTGAAACTAGCGTTAATAGCTAGATTCGGGAAGACCCCTTCCCAGTATCTTAAGAGGTTTAGAACCCTCAAAAAGCATGATGGTACCCCTTGGGCTACCTGGGTGAGTGAAGGGTTGAAGAACTTAGAGGGATGGATTAAGGGTTACAAAGTGAACACTTATGAGGGTATGAGGAATCTTTTTATGTTGGAGTCTATTTATGATGCCTGTTCTCCTGAGCTCAGACAGCACTTGGCTGATTCGAAGGAATTGGATTCCCGGGCACTAGCTAAGGCTGCTGACTTGTGGGTTGCCAACAGGGCTAGTCACAAGGATTCTGGGGCAACTCAGAAAATGGATGAGGGAAAACAGCCTAAAAAAGACTCAAAAGAGAATTCTAATAACTCACATTCCAAAGAGGGCCCCAAACAAAACCAGAAGGGTAAGCCACAAGGAAAACCACTGCAGAATAGTGTGTCTTCTGGTGCCAAACCGGAAGGAGGTCAGAACAAGCCGCCATTCCAGAAAGCATTCGGTAAATGCTTTGTTTGTGGCTCGACTGATCACGTGAAAGGAGATCCCAGATGTAAGGGTAAACCTTCAGGGGTCCAGCTTGTCTCCTTAGCCTTCGCTCCAGAGGAGGAAGTCCAAATGGCAAGTGGAAACTTTCTACTGCTAGCTGACGAACCCATTGGAGTCTCAGCCAGCGTTTCTTTAGTATCTCTGGGGTTGTGGGAACAACAGAATTTAGATGTCTATAATTCTATCCCCGATAATACTAAAGAGTATTATAAGGACAGTGTCCAGGTCAATGGTCAGGAGACTCCTGCCATTAGGGACACTGGGGCCAGCATAACTGTGGTGGATAAATCATT
The DNA here is from genome assembly GCF_040938575.1 of Ambystoma mexicanum. Lineage (NCBI taxonomy): Eukaryota > Metazoa > Chordata > Amphibia > Caudata > Ambystomatidae > Ambystoma > Ambystoma mexicanum. Next base: position 810,430,410 of record NC_090938.1, on the reverse strand, counting down.
TTTTTCAGGCTGAGGATGTTGCTAAGGCACCCAAACGCCTCACCAAGTTAGCTGGAGGGCCTGTGCAGATGCTTCCCCAATTACCAGTTCTCATCCAGTGTAATGACATGACTGTGAAGATACCTGTCAGCATACAGAGTGAGGTACCAGGACGCGTACTGCTGGGTAACGATTTGAAAACTCTCGGAGTTGTATCGCATACCCCCAGACCGCCTAGTAAACGGTTACAGGAGCTAACCAGACCTGCAAGAGAGAGGACCATGCGTGGTACTCTCCAGGAGATGATGAAGAAAAAAATCACTCCTGCTCCACTGGAATTGTCAGCCGCTGTCTCCAAGACATCAGAAGCAAAAGGGAAACCTAAGACTTCTATCCCGAAACCAGCAGCCAGCATTCCAGTGCAGCCAACACGGACTTCCCCGCGGTTGTCCAAAGTTACACCCGTAACTCCACCTCCAGCCAAGGCTGAGAGGGAGGTACAACCCTGTGTGGTAGAATTAGACTCTGAGGAAGAGCTAATGGAAGGCCAGGAACTCATTGGGGATCTGGATCCTGTTGACCATCCTGAGCTGCAGTCTTTACTGGCAGAAGGTGGACCCAGCAGGGCAGACTTCAGTAAGGGACAGAGAGAATGTCCAACTCTGGAAGGTCTTCGCCACCAGGCAGAAGCTCAGGCTGAAGGGCAAGAGCCTGGGAAATACAGGTTGCACTGGGAAGATGGCCTCTTCTACAGTGAACTGACCGAGTCTGCACCTGGAGACTACAAACGACTTGTAGTACCCCAAGAGAACAGACCACAGTTCTTGCAGTTAGCCCACGAGATTCCTTTGGCTGGTCACTTGAGTTTCAAGAAGACTAAGGAAAGGCTCTCTCTCTACTTCTATTGGCCGAAGATGGGGGCTGAAGTAGAAAAACACTGCAGGAGCTGCCACACCTGCCAGATCTCTGGTAAGGTTGGCTCCAAGAATGTGGCACCTTTAGTGCCTCTCCCAATTGCGGGAGTCCCATTTCAGAGAGTAGGGATTGACATTGTTGGTCCCCTTGATCCTCCAACCTCCTCAGGCAACAGGTTTATACTTGTTGTAGTAGACCATGCTACTAGGTATCCTGAGGCAATTCCTATGAGGACTGTTATAGCTCCGGCTGTGGCTAAGGCCCTCCTTGGTATTTTTACTAGGGTCGGGTTTCCTAAGGAAGTAATCTCTGACAGGGGGTCAAACTTTATGTCCAACTACATGAAAGCCATGTGGAAAACCTGTGGAGTTACTTACAAGTTCTCAACAGCTTACCACCCACAAACCAATGGGTTGGTAGAACGGTTCAACCGAACCATGAAGAGCATGATAGGTGCTTTAGAGGAACCCCTTAAGCGAAAGTGGGACCTTCTACTGCTGTGCCTTCTCTTTGCTTATAGAGAAGTCCCTCAGGAGGGAGTAGGTTACTCTCCCTTCGAACTACTCTATGGTCATCCTGTCAGAGGTCCATTGGCCCTGATTAAGGAGGGGTTGGAGAGTGCTCCTTCCCCCAAGCCAGTCAGAGTGACTGACTATGTGATAGGTCTCCGGAGGAGAATGTCACACATGATGACGGAAGCAAGCGATAACTTGAAAGCTGGACAAGCATTGGTCAAGCACTGGCACGATCAAAAGGCTAACATGGTTGAGTTCGCTCAAGACCAGCTCGTTCTCGTTATGATCCCAACAAGGCAGAGGTCCTTGCAAGATAAGTGGATGGGACCCTTCCGAGTAGTGGGTAAACTCGGGAGGTTAACTATCTGGTGGACTTGGGCAATCCCAAGGAGGCTCTGACAGTCTTTCACACCAACCGACTTAAAGCGTATGTCTCGCGACCTGATGTAGGAGCGTTGCTTCTAGCGTCATCCGAGAAAGAAGAAGAGAGTGAAGCTCTTCCGGATCTCCTCAGAGGCTTACCTTTAGATGGAAAAATTGAAGGAGTAAATCTCTCCTCCAATCTGACACCCGAGCAACAAGAAGAGTGCAAATCTATGTTGAATCAGTTTGCCTCTCTGTTCTCGCTTTCACCAGGCTTGACCCCTTGGGGCCAGCACGACATACTCACTGGTGACTGTCTGCCAGTCAAAAGCAGAGGATACTGCATGTCAGAAAACGTACGAACCCACATCAAAGGTGAGGTCAGCAAGATGCTTGATCTCGGGGTAATAGAGCCCTCCACTAGTCCATGGTCTAGCCCAGTTGTGTTAGTACCGAAGGCCGGATCTAAAGAACTTAGATTCTGCGTGGATTATAGAGCTCTTAATGCAGTCACCAAGACTGATGCCCACCCTTTGCCAAGAACAGATGAGTTAGTGGATAAACTTGGCGCCGCCAAGTTCCTCAGCACATTTGACTTGACGTCAGGCTATTGGCAAATAGCCCTGACAGTCCATGCCAAGGAGAAAACTGCATTTTCTACCCCCGTTGGCTTATACCAGTTTAAGGTAATGCCTTTCTGATTGAAGAATGCACCTGCTACGTTTCAACGGATGGTAAACCAGGTTCTGAATGGGATGGAGGACTTCTGCATGGCATACTTGGATGACATCGCAGTGTTCAGCAATTCCTGGGAAGAACATGTAACCCACCTGAGTGATGTTTTGCAGGCTCTTGGATGAGCCAATCTGACCATAAAGGCGAGCAAATGCCAAATTGGACAGAGTAAGGTAGTCTATCTTGGGCATGAGGTAGGCGGTGGAGAAATAAGGCCTTTGCTCAGTAAAATTGAAGCTGTGCAAAATTGGACAACACCGACTACTCAAACCCAGGTGAGAGCCTTCATAGACCTCACTGGGTATTACAGGAATTTCATAGAGAACTATGGGACCATAGCTTCTCCACTGAATGTCATCTCCTCGCCCAAATTTCCTAAAAAGGTTAGATGGTACGAGGAATGCAATCAGGCTTTTGAAAACCTGAAAAAGGCTCTTTGCCAAGCCCCCGTACTCAGAGCTCCTGATTACCGCCAACACTTCATTGTGCAGACAGATGCTTCAAATGTAGAAATAGGTGCCGTACTCAGTCAACTGGATGGGAAAGGTAGGGAGCACCCCGTTTGCTTCATCAGCCGCAAGCTGAAGGATCCTGAAACAAGGTGGGCAACAATCGAAAGAGAGTGCTTTGCTATCGTGTGGGCTCTGAAAAAGTTTAGGCCGTACTTGTATGGTTCTACTTTCGTCATTCAGACTGACCACCAACCCTTGAGATGGTTAATGCAAATGAAAGGGGAAAACCCAAAACTATTGAGATGGTCGATCTGCCTGCAAGGGTTTGATTTCACCATTGAGCACAGGTCAGGATGTCACCACCAAAATGCTGATGGTCTCTCTAGGATGTATGTCATCGACTAGAGGTATGAGATTCATCCAGGAGTGGATTAAATCCTCCTGTCCCTTAGTCTGGGGGGGGCGAGTGTTAGGGAGAATTCTCTGTTTAGGCTGAATTTCCTAACCTAGTGAGTCCCCCAGCAGCTTTGCTGGATTTCGGGAGTTTGTTTTTTCCATCCTGCCAAGAGTGAGACTCTTTTCCTCCCACTCTTGGACATGAATGTGTGTAATTCCTTTGAATGTCAATGTGTTCTATGGGCTATGGGGTCTTTTACTCCATAGGGTCTCATATGTTTTTCTATGTGTGTTACACTGCACCCTATGTGCCGTAACACTGGGGCGTCCTAGCGGACCTCCACCATAGACTCCATACCCGGGGACTGACTACTGTCTCCCCGGGCATGTAAAGTCACCATTGGCTTTACTAGACCTAAATTTACTAACAGGACTAGTACCAACCATCTTATTGTGGACGTACTAGTAGGGGTAATTCGATTACTCCTGGATCTGTTACTCGAGGGGGCACTGTCCCGTCCCCCCTAGTCGAGTTTTGGCTGGTGGCAGTGGAAACTACTTGTTATGTTCGACCCCGGACATAACCCTATGGGATTCGTCCCATTGTTGGAGATTGATACTTTTTCTCGTTAATCTCTAACGTACCACCGGTCTACTTATCATAAATAAGTTTATCGGATGGTATTTTCTGCCAGAACTCTGTTTGTAAAATGGCGTCTGTGTTCGTCTCTGTGACTCCTAAACCAAAGGTCGAGCCCTTTGTTCCACTTTTGACGGGCTCTGTACAGAGACCCTCCAAAGTGGTGCCATTCTGTCTGGGTTACCACAGGGGTGTGGGAGGGGGTTTAGGCACCCTGGACCGAGTTGCCTTGCCAACTCCGGTCGCACTCTGGAGTGATTGGCCCAGGTGGTGAGCCTTCCCGCTCACCACTTAGCATGTGTTGATTGACAGCTAGGCTGAATGAATGGGGGTTTTCTGCATAAAAGCAGGGCTTTTGGGACTGGATCTTCAGAAGTCGCCACAGGACCTAAGAATCCGACGAGGGTAACGCTGAGCCGACCTGCACGACGACACCTCCAGTGAAGCCCTGCGGAACCGACTCACCACTTCCCGACGACAGAGGAGATCTCCCTGCCGGAGAGTCTCTTCCCCTGACAGGTGGGAACAACCAGTCCCCTTTGCTTTTTATTCACCTCAGGACGCAGTGGTCGAATTGCCCGTGCAGCGCACCCCGGCAACCGGATAGACACTACCCTTGTACCGCGACCAAAAGGTGGTGCCTTGTGACGGAGCACTCCGCGGCTGGTCTCTTCCCTGGTGGTGCACCGGACTTCACTTTTCTTCGATGACAAGATCATCTCTACTCTTGGCAAAGACCCGACGTGCATCCACCACCAGGAACAACTGCCCCCGCCGGAGCTGCCCTCCACAACAAGGTACCGTGTCCGCCTGGCTTCCCTTTCTATCGGTTCGAGTGAGGTGTCTTAATCCTCTCCGTTCCGTTGGGTCGCCTCCAAGCTTTTCTCATTCTTTGTTCTGAACTGGTTCAATCTGCAGATAACAATTTGCTACAAAGACTTGAATGCATCTCCACTAGAGACTTTTTGGGACATCGCGCCTTGCCTCTCTCCGAGTGGGCCTGGCCTCTGAACTTTATGATCTATTGTGATTCTTGCTTTCCTGCCTTGCATTTTATCCGCGAAGGATTGAACTGTGTTGATTTCATAACCTGCCTATCTTTTTCTCTCCCGTCCTAACTAATATTCGAGTGTCATCTAGGTTGAGGTATACACCTCTGTCTGAAAATAAGTGGTACCGGTAGAACCTAGAGTTGTCGATATATTGCTAGGGGGATTGATCGTTTTCGACTTTGTAGAGTAATTGTGTTTGATTTGTTTGCCGTGATTTGCCTTAGTGTTTTCCATAGATGTTTCATTATAAATAAATACCGTAATATCTTTACACTAAGCCTCGTTGCCTGTTTACTTGTCTTGCTGTGAAGGATTGCCCTATTTTGTATACTCCACATACTGCTCAACTCTTCTTGAGGGAAGTATGACTGCTCAGCCACAGCTACCAAGTGAATCTGTGTGGTACACCGCCAAACACCTGTAGTCCTAAATCTTTTGCAGTGGTCCCAGAGGGAACTGCACAGGTTTCCGCCTAACATCATCCTCCTCTTCCTCCTCGGTACAGTACAGCGCCTCACCTTGGATATCCTCCCAAGCATAGCCCCAGTCTCCCTCACCCAAGTGATCCTCCCTCACTGGTCCACCCCCAGGAACTGGATCCAACAGCGATGGCCATGTCTTGGCCACCTGGATAAGGGATTCCTGGGCTCTACCTGGGAGAATACCCTCAGGTTTCTCACATGCCCTTCCCCTATGCTGGTTGGACAGGGGGGTTTCATGGGGAAATTCCACCTGGGAATACCTAGCGTGCTGGTCCACGTCTTCCAGCATATTACCGGGATTGTTATCATTGGGACTTTTAATTCCTTACCGGTTAATCAGATCTTTCAGGGGAGATGACTCAGAGAGTGCTTTTACCTCCCTTTCTCTCTTTCTCTATTGATTTTCCTTTCCCTTCCCTAAATATCCAGTAATTCCTCTGCTATCGCTTCAGGGCAGATTTTTATTGCATGGCCCCTCTCTCTGCAAAATAGGCATGCTCCTATCTGCGAGGTTTCAGATATATCTAGAGTTATAGTAGATGTTGACCCTCTCTTACTCTTATTCAGGGGTGTTATAGTTCTCTAGATTCAGACTCACGTGGTTAATATAAGGTTTTCTTTGCATCTCCTCACTCAGGTTTCTTACCTCTTCCCTTAATGGTTCGGCCTCTGTTTCCCCCCTAAATAGCAAAGGTGGGATTCTGGGATATTATTTTCGAGAGAAGGGTTTTTGATACCTCTTTCTGATGTTTCACAAGATGGTATTTTCCCCAAGATCTCATATATTGGGTTCTCTTTGGTCATTTCCCTCAACTTGGATTCCTCAGGTCTTCTCTCCTCCAAATTTCTCTCAATCCCAAAACTGTGGGAATGGGATACCTCCTGTACATCTTTCCCTGTCACCTGAAATGACATTGCGAGTAAATTCTCTAGTGACGGGATTTTGTACTTCCGTTGCCAAAAGCAGTGATAATCTATTAAGGGTTCTACTTCCAGTGTGGTAGGATTTGGGGGCTTTGGGGGAAAGTGAGGGATGGTCGATTGGAAGCTCATCAGACCCACCTGGATTTTGAGTGGTCTTTTTAGAGGGAGGGTTCCATAGGTGGTCATATATAAGGGTCTCCATGATTTCACCCCAATGAATTACTTTGGGAGTTGGAGAGAAATTAAGAAGAGCAAATTTGATATCACTTCCACAAGATGAAAGGGAAAACATTTCCACTCCCTTCTTCTTATAGGCTACCAGGCAGGTGGTTCAGGTGGTAGGGCAGGCTTTTTGTAAGAAAAGTGAAGGCAAGTCCCTGTTTACACCTACTCCAGAATGAATACAACGCTCTAGGGAAACAGGCCAAGAGATAGCTTGCAAGGATAACAAGGTTTAATTGTACAGAATACAAAATATCAGCAAAGGGCTCTGCTGCTCGAGAAGGTTCTGGTTAATCATAGTGCAAGCTGGAGCTTAAAAGGCTGAGTGGCGTCATCACATACAGTAATAATTAGCACCACTGATTGGCGAGACCATATACATGGGCCAGCTCCATAGGGAATGCCGGGCTACATTTGGTTAGTTCCTTCACCATCGTTCAGGCTCCACGTGGGTCAGCTGGTGAAGGCAAGTCCCTGTTTACGCACACTCCAGAATGAATACACTGATAGGCACTAATATATACATGGCCTGATCCATAGGGGATGCCAGGTTACAATTGGTTAGTTCCTCTGCCGTCGGTCAAGCTCCATGTGGATCAGCTGGGCTCATCCTGTTGTCAAGTGAAGGTTGGATCGCTCACGAGATACAGTTTTTAATCTAGCTGGCATACTGTCATGCACAACAAATCAGTTACACAACCAATCACCATATTGCTTGACACCCCGACACACACTGCTAGACTCCCCGGGTCACAGTCCGCCTCCCAAGTCATCACTTCACCTATGGTGCGAGGGAGTCGTCATCACCAGCGGTTTTGGGCCGTGCGCAGAGGCCGGCCCGGTTTGTTGCCTCGTTTTCATTGGCAACTCCCGTGGAGGCTGCGTTCGGGCTTGAGCACCCGATCACGGTTACTTCCTGGTTTCGCGACGGTTTCCCGATCACGTGGTCAAGTTTCCGCTCACGTGACTGGGAGCCGACGCACGTAAAAGCCGGGAAGTTCGAGTTGCTCACCGCTTCACAGCTGTTTCACAACTCTGTTTGGCGCTCTCAGGATTTACGTTGTTTTGCTTCATCGGATTTTGGACTCAGGCTTACGAACCACGGATTTGCTTTCTTGCTCCACGGATACTGTCACTTCGGAACTTTGTACGGATTTTTGGTACTCTTTTGCTACGCTCAACGGATTGATTTTTGGATTTTTCCCTTTCTGGCTTTTGATCTTCCGACCATAGACTACGTGATCAGTTTCAAGTTCCCTTCGGCTACGGAAGGGCTACAGGCACCAGCCAGTACCTACCATCTAGGACACGGCTGTCCGGATCTTTGACGCTCCCTCGCATCTGACCCTGGGCACCGTAGCTCTATCCCGCTAGATTTAGGTAAGAAAGTTTTTGCACACTCTTTCATATCAAAGTACTGTGTTTGCCTGTGCTAACCCTAACTTCCTTTTAACAGCCTCTGGGATCCTCAGCGTCATCAGATCCAGTGAATCATCAAACCACCTGTGGCCTCAAAGCTCGCACAGGGAGTTCCTTTACTCTCTTCCTGTGGGTGATTTGTGGACAGAGGCCCCTTTATTCTTCACTACACGGCAAGTCACGACACATACTAAGTCTAATACTACATCACTGTGGCATGCACCTGGGAGGCTTGGGGATCGGTGCCAGGGGAAGGGAGGATTTATTTTTAATTTTTTTTTTTAAATTTGTTTTGATAAAATTAGATCTTTACAAAATAATAAAAACCAACCTATTGCCAATTTAAGATCAACATTGAATTTGCAATTCTTTTATACAATTCTACCAACAGAAGACATGCCTATAAAGAGGAAAGGAAGAAGCAAACAAATGAACAAGAAAGGAAAGCTTACATTTCCCCAATAAAAACAATGAAAGAGAAAAAAAGAAAAAACCTTCACCTCCTCCTCAGTTTTTGAATTCTACCATTAAATTTCACCACTTTTCTTTAAGAAACATTTGTCCCAGTCTGCCAAACGCCTGTCTGAGTCAGGCCAAGTTTGAAAAGAACATGACCCACTGCAATCTTCAAGGCGGTGTTTTGCCCTGAGATCAAGCGATTCCAAAAGTGTCAGAACCACAAGGAGATCTTTATGGATGCATTGGAAAAAGCATCACCCCACTTACACTCAGAAGAAACCATGATGGCGCCTTTTTTGTTCCGTTCTTGCAACTCCAGCGCTGCGGTCTAGTTCTATTCAAAATGGCGACTGCCACCTACCCGAATCTACTTAGTTCCTTCTGAACTTCGGGTAGGTGCACCGCTACTTGCTACTTTGCTTGCTACTACGCTACGCTCCTGAATTTTCCTTCTCTTCCTACCTAGCCTTCTCAGTTACATCATCCTTTCATCCTTTCTTTCCTTAGCACTCCTCGCAGCACTCCCTGCTTCTTACCTCCTCGGTACTCCGGTGCCGTTCCGTTCCTGTCTTGCTCTTTCTACCTTCCGCTTACTTCTTGCGGATTATCATTACGGAAGGAGTCCTTCTCCTTCACCTTTGTTGCTGTTCTGCTGCTGCGGAATTCTCACAGAAGGATTTCAGCTCCTCTTCCTTGTTGCCATTGCAGCCGCTGCGGATTTCTCTCGGAAGGATTTCGGCTCCTCTTCTTTGTTGCCGTTGCAGCTGCTGCGGATTACCTACTAAAGGAATTCATCTTACCTTCATCTCCGCTGGAAAACATTGGACACCGAGAAGGCATCTCTACGACAGGCTTTCTTCCCCTGAGGGTTTCCCGTGGGTGCCACCCTCCGGTCTCTGTGAGTCCAATCATTGGCCTCTTTAGAGACTTGAGGGAGACATACCTTTTTCTTCAAACAACTGCAAACTTCATATCGTCAGAAGCTACGTGAGTAACTTCAAACTATCTAGTATTGTTACAAAAAGTTCTCTGAGTGCAGACATTTCAAGCTATGGACAAATTTCCCAAAGTACAGAATTCTGGTTTCCCAAGTTCCTTCACTTTCTAAGAGCAAATGGTGCAGATTTTGCTTATTTTGATTTGCACAGATTTTACAAAGCGGTATTAAATTCTGGCTTTGTCTTCTGATATATAAAATCTCGCCTGTATGAATTAAATTTAGGCACACCCTTAGATAAACAGATCTTGATTCGCTGCTTGGATGTTTTAGCAGATATTTAGGCAGTTCTCCCAGTTTTTTTTCCACTACTAGGAAACTGTTCTTTGGTTTTACAAGCCTCATTTTCAGCCCTGTTTTGATCTAGTCCATTATTTCCAGTTCTTTCTTTACTTTCGTGGGATTCTCTTTCAGGGTTTCTACAGATGAATCTGCTCCTGCCAGGTTGTTTTTAGCTTTCGTATCCAACTGCTGGAGAATCTTGAAGCTGTCCATTTGGAGATGACACTTGAAGTCTTCATAGAGGACATTTTTTTGCGGGATTATCATTAGCCTGTACAAAGATATCAATCTCCAGGCTACTTATTGCTGCAATGATTTCAGGCCGAGTTCAAACCTAAGGACCTGCATAGGAAGACAACGAGGCAGTCCCAGGGACCTCTTCCAAATGTGACCTTCCACTTTTAGCCAGTTTATGTCCCAAAGCTTTGGTTGGGCCTCAGTCCGTGCAATATCACTGGTACTACTTTGGCGCTATGGTACTTTATTAATGGTTTGATTGTGAATGTGCACAGCTCGAGGAAGATCTTTTTCATCTGGGGTATTGTTTTCTCAACCTTAGATCTTATTTCTCGTTCCACCTTTGCTGATTGAGGGTGAAGCAAACAACGTGTAGCCCAAGTAGACTAATTCATCTACCCTTGTAATCGCCTCACCTTCGCAAAACTATTTGCCAAAGTTGATTTGCTTTTTGGGATTTTTCAACACCATAAGTTTGGACTTCCTCAGATTTACTTGTAGACCGTTGAGTTTGGTGTATTCACGTAGGCCATTCAGTAAGTGCTGCAAGCCTATTGCTGTCCTGTCAATCAGGACGATGTCATCTGCATAGGTGAGCCAATAAACCTTGGTAGAGTTGAATTTGGGACTTGCCATGGTCCAATTTTGAAGAAATTCACCCAGATCCGACAGGAAAAGATTGACAAAAATGGGGCTCCCATGCACCCCTGTTGCACTCCTTGCTCTACACTGATTTTATTTGAGAGATGACCAGCCTCATCTAGTCTAACAATAAGTGAGGTGTTTTTATGAAGCTCGATTAATATGGACAGGAGCTTGCTTGGAAGACCACACCTCCTCAATTTAGCCCATAGTTTCTCCCTATTTACCAGGTCGAAAGCTCTGGAGAGGTCTACCCAAACTCCATATATTTGGCCCTCTCCATATTTTTTGGAGTGTTCTGTTAAGAGACTCAGGGTGATGCCATTTAATGCCATTTAATGTGGTCGACATCCCTCGTCTGAATCCTGTTTGGAACTTAGAAAAGATGTTTTTTTATTTGGCCCAGTCCTCTAGCTCTAAAAGAGGATCTGCATAAAAATCTTGCTTTCAATGTCCAACAACACAATTGGCCTATAATTTTCAGGCTGGGATCTAGAATGGAGGATGAAATACAGTCGTACTGACCCACAAATTCTGGGCTTCATTGATACCGCTCCTCTCGCACTCAAGATCTCCACCCTTTTTTAAGCTATAATGTATCCCTCCCTGTACCTCATGTTACAAAGGATGTATTTTATGCTGGGGGTGAAACAGTCGCGCATGCTTTGATCTGTTATGGTCGCTTTGGCTTTTGCTAGGACTGGGGGTGCTCGCTTGTCCTGACATGCAGTGATGTGGGGGTTGGGTCAGTGGTGTGGGCCTGGGTCTGGACTCGCTAGGTGAGGGTTAGAAGCACGGCGGCAGCTTAGTGGTGATGAATGAGCAATGCACAGAGCCTGTTGTTGTCTCACGCTCTTGCAGGGCGGACTCCTTCAAAAGATACTAAATGTTTGCAACAGTGAAGGGACATGGGTGAAGTGAACTTCCGTAAGAACTGGCAGTGCAGATTCATTCTGCCTTAATGATGTTGGGCCTAGTGCAAGCTTTCCACAGGGCCTGTGTAACGCTCACCTGATTCTCGCAGAGGCGCCGGTCTTGACTGGGCGACTACCGTATCTTCAAAGGTGATGTGTAGCACCCGGTTGGCTCTTTGGGCTGGACCTCTGTGCACTGTATGCCTGACGTGTAGAGTAAGATGTCTGCAGATAGAAAATATGGGGTTAATGAACTGGGGTTATTGGGGTGTCCCTATCTCTTTCCTCTTCTCCTCTCCTGTAGACCCCCAAAGGTTAACGCTCTCACCTTAGGTAAGTGAATGCCGAGCTCTCCATCTGCCTCGGGGCAGGGTGCTGTAACCAGTTTCTTCACTGGAAAGGTAGCGCAGGCCTCTTGACTTCAGAGGACTGCTGTCCGTCGTTTACTGCACGAACGGTAAGTTTCGAGTCATTCAAATGTCTTTAAAGTCTTTAGTAATGATGTCTCTTGTTTTGCAGGGTTCCGGCGATGGCGGATGACGGGCTGAAGTGAGTTGAAGATGGAGCCCGTGTGATGAATAGAAGCGCCTGGAAGCACGTAAGTAAGCGCTTGTTGCCTGCTTCACTATGCGCTCTAACCGTCTTTTTATTTTGCAGGTACGAGTTCGGAGCGGCTGCAGGGTGCCGGAATACCCACTGGATTAGATGTGGAAAGGAGTAATGGCACGCGAGTATTAAAGTTCCCCAATGTCTTTAAACGCACCTTGTTTTGTCTTTCAGATGCGGGATGCAGCGCCGAAGGCCTCCGGAGCGTGCAAAGAGTTGGTAAACTTTTGTCTTTCAGATGCCGGAATGCAGTGTGAAGACCTCCGGAGCGCACGAAGAGTAGGTAAGCCTTTGCCTTTCAGATGCCGGAATGCTAACCTGTTCTTTCTTGTCTTTATAGGTGTTGCTGAAGACTGGATTCAGGATGGCAAGCCTTTGCCTTTCAGATGCCGGAATGCTAACCTGTTCTTTCTTGTCTTTATAGGTGTTGCTGAAGACTGGATTCAGGATGGTAAGCCTTTTTCCTTAGGCCCAGGACCGGATGCAGAAGACACGATGAGCGTTCTGCTGCAGAGGTTGCAGAATAACGCAAAGCAAGATTCATCCACCGGGTGTGGTTTAAATAGCCTCCTGTAGTGCTTAGGTGTCTCCTTCCACAGCCACGCCTAAGTAAGAAAAGAGTTCCTGGTAAGAAAAGAGTTCCTGCCTTCCAGAAGAGTTCCAGTGTTCTGAATCTAGGGAGTGGCTCCAGCCCCACCCAACAGGAAAAGTAGTTCCAAACAGAAGAGGATCAGAGGCTCAACTGGCAGGCAAGTAAGCAGCATGGTCTGCTGAAGGTAAGTCCACCCAAGCATTATGAGCCCGGCGCTTCCAGCGCTGGGACTGGGCATATTTATGAGCCTGGTGCCACTGTCGCCAGGACTGGGTCCAAAAGGTCCCAATTGGGATTGGTTGGCACTCGGAACCTGGGTTATGGATCTGCTTCCAAGGGAGTTGGGAAAACCCTGACCTTTTGGAAGCAAAGATCATGACAGTACCCCCCCTCAAGGCCCCTCCCAAACCGGGCTTCTCCGGGGGTTTTGGCTTGTCAGGAAATGTTCGGTGAAATCTTTTGATTAGGCGAGGAGCGTGGACATATTCAGCAGGTTCCCAGGATCTCTCTTGGGGGCCGTAGCCTTTCCAGTCAATTAGGTAGAATAGTTTAGATTTGGAGATCTTGGAGTCCAGAATGCTTTTGACTTCAAACTCGAGTTCTCCATCCACTAGGATAGGTTTTGGAGATTTGGTTAGTCGGGTTTGAGGTTGCACGGGTTTTAATAGAGAGACGTGGAAGACCGGATGTATCTTCATGTGCGGGGGCAAGTCCAACTTGACCGCTACTGGGTTTACTATGGTAGTGATGGAATAGGGACCAAGGTATCTTGGGTTGAATGTGCGTGGCCCTTTTAGAGATAGATATTTGGTGGATAACCAGACTTGATCCCCTACTTGATAGTGAGGGGCTTCCTTCCGATGTTGATCTGCTCCTTTCTTGTATTGTTCTTTAGCCCTTTGAAGGTGAGAAACAGCTTCCTTAAAGGCTTGGGTGATTGTAGAATGCAGGTAGCCTACTGCTGGTGTTTCAAGATCTTGGAGGGGATCCAACTCCGAGGTTCGAGGGTGACTGCCGTACAAAAGAAAAAACAGGGTTTTCCCAGTTCCCGAATGGACAGAGTTATTGTAGGCATACTCGGCTATCCAAAGGATATCTTTCCAAGTTTTTTCAGTTTGTTGCAGCATGCAGCGTAAATACTGTTCCAGAGTTTGATTGGTCCTCTCGGTTTGTCAGTCGGTCTGAGGGTGGTGACTGGTCGATAGTCTCACATCAATTTGAGCCGACCGACAGCAACTTCGCCAAAAATGAGAAATAAATTGACTACCTCGATCCGAAATTAGAACCGAAGGAAAACCGTGCAGTCGGACGATGTTTTCGAGAAATTCTCGGGCCAGAGTTGCTGCTGTTGGCAAGCCTTTGAGCGGAATGAAATGTGCCATCTTGGAGAATAAGTCCACGATTACTAGAATCGTATTGTATCCGGAGCATGGAGGTAGATCGGTGATGAAGTCCATAGAAAGCGTATGCCAAGGGCGAGGTGGGATGTCAATAGGGCGTAAGAGGCCTGCTGGTCTTTCCTTTTGACTCTTGTTTTGGGCGCATACTCCACAGGACATTATAAAGTCTCTGATATCTTTTTTCCAAGACGGCCACCAGAAGTAGCGCTTGATCTTTTCTGAGGTCTTGGCTATACCGGGATGACCTTCCATTAAAGAGTCGTGATAACAAGAGATTACTTTTTTCTGTAAATCTGTGCTGGGTAGGTATAATCGTTCTTGGAAATACAATAAGTTGTCCTTTACTGCAAAGTCCTTTCCCTGCAGATGCCAATTCTGTATGTCTGCTGGAGTTACAAGTTGCCTGGCTTTATCCTTAACTTCCTCTATGGATTCTGTGGCGATTACACCCAGAATTCTTTGTTCGGGAATGATTGGTACAGGTTTAGGGTTGACCAAGTGTTCTTCCACTCCCATCCGAGAAAGGGCATCGGCTTTACCGTTCTTTGTACCAGGTCGATAGGTAATTATGAAGTCAAACTCGGCAAAGAATAATGCCCAACGGAGTTGTCTAGAGGATTGGGCTTTTGCGGTCTTAAAATATTGCAGGTTTCGGTGATCCGTAATCACAGTAACGGTGTGTCGGGCCCCCAGCAGATAATGCCGCCAAGCCTTAAAGGCAGACTTGATAGCCAGAAGTTCCTTGTCAGTAATCGTGTAATTGATTTCAGGAGGTGAGAATTTGCGGGACCAAAATGCCACGGGATGCAACTGATTGGTTACCGGGTCCTTTTGTGATAGAACTGCCCCCATGGCAAGGCTTGAAGCATCAGTTTCCACGATGTAGGGGAGTTCGGGGCGAGGGTGTTTTAAGATTGGTGCAGAGATAAATTTAGTCTTCAAATCCTGGAAAGCTTGTTCCGCCTCGGTAGACCATTCAAAACGTTTGTTTTTCTTTAACAAGGCAGTGATGGGCTGGACTATTCGAGAGAATTCGGGGATAAACCTGCGGTAAAAGTTAGCGAAGCCTAACATGCTTTGCACACCTTTTACGGAGGATGGTGATGGCCATTTGAGAACTGCATCGACCTTCTTTGAATCCATACGCACTCCGCCAGGTGATAATATGAATCCCAAGAATTCAACTTCAGTCACGTTGAAAACACATTTTTCCAACTTAGCGAAAAGTTTGTGTTGACGCAATCTTTCGAGGACCATTTTCACGTGTTTCCGATGTTCAAATTCCGATGAAGAATAAACGAGGATGTCGTCAATGTAAACAACAACACATACATCTATGAGCTCTCTGAGGACATCGTTCATAAAATATTGAAAGGCGGCCGGGGCATTGCAAAGTCCGAAGGGCATGACCTGATATTCAAATAGCCCATACTTGGTGCGGAAGGCCGTCTTCCATTCATCGCCCTCTTTTACTCGTACCAAGTGGTAAGCTCCTCTAAGATCCAGCTTTGTATATATGCATGCTTTTCTGACTTGGTCCAGGAGTTCAGGGATCAAAGTTAACGGATATCTATTCTTAACGGTGATCTGGTTCAGGGAGCGATAATCGATACAAGTTCTAAGGTCTCCTTCCTTTTTTGGAACGAAGAACAAAGCTGAAGAAGCAGGGGACTTGGAAGGACGAATAAACCCATTTGCCAGGTATTGATCCAGGTATTGTCGAAGGTGAAGGTTCTCAGGCTCGGTGAGGGCATAAATTCTACTACAAGGAGGAGTAGATCCAGGTATCAGGTCTATCTGGCAGTCATAAGACCTATGAGGAGGTAGAGAGTTAGCCTGATCCTTCCGGAAAACATCTTGGTATTCTAGGTATTCGGGAGGTAACTGGGGAGTCTCTGAAGAAATTGCGGCCAGTGCAACACCAGGTGGAGGGTGACAAGTAGAGACACATTCTGGAAACTGGACCGTTCTTGCTCGCCAATCGATCAGAGGATTGTGTTTCTCTAACCAAGGTATTCCTAGAATAATCTGAAACTGAGGGGCCTTGATCACATCGAACACGATCTTCTCATGGTGTCCATCTTGACTTACTAGCGTCACCTCTTGAGTGGTATGCGTTACTGGCCCGGAGGCTATTTCCGTACCATCCACCGTAGTAATGACGTCCTTTACAGCCTTGGGACAAAGAGTTAGATTCATCCTCAAAACCATTTCATGATCCACATAATTGCCGATGGCACCGCTGTCGACGTAAGCTTCAATTGCATGTAATCGATCCGGATTATCAGGGCTAATGAGGACCATAGGTATCACGAAATGCGAGGTCACGGAACTGGTTTTCACGCTCGGCAAGAGGACCTCTATTCTTGTCGGGCGAGGTCATTTCCCTGCTCAGAGTTTGTAACTTTGGTAACTGCAGCTCCTACTGCCTTCTTGGCAGGTTTCACCGGACAGTCTCGAAGAAAGTGCCCTGAGTTTCCGCAATATAGGCATAATTGCAACTGTTTCCTCCTTTCCCGCTCCCTTTGTGTTAGAGGACCTTTCAGACCCCCTATTTGCATGGGTTCCCCGGAGTCTACTCCTTTGGAAGGAGTTGGCGGTTTGGAAAATACTCGAGCATCAAACTTGGAACGATCGGCCTTCCTGTTCTGCAGCCTGTGATCTATTTGAACGACCAAGTCTATATAATCCGAACAGTCTTGTGGGGGATTCACTACTTGGGCTAAAACGTCTTTGAGCTCTCCACGTAGACCTCTATAAAACAGCGTAATCCTTTTGTCCTCAGGCCATTGAGTTTCCACTATTAGTCTATTGAAAGATGCAATATAAGCCAAAAGGTCTTGATTACCCTGTCGCAACGAAAGAAGCTCATTGTCCAAGGCCTGCCCCTGTGAATGTCTTGCGAACAGTTTTTCCATACTAAGCTGAAAGGCTTGAAAATCATGGAGAACCGGATCATCTTGATTAACTAGAGGGATCGACCAGTCTGCCGCATTGCCACTAAGGTACGAAAGTACAAAAGCTACTTTTGCTTGATCAGTTGGAAAGGCTGCTGGCCGGCATAAGAAGTGCAACCGGCACTGATTGATAAATACTGCAAACCTCTTTGGGTCACCAGAAAATCGTTCGGGCGGAGCCAGAGGTACATTCCCAGGTAGGTTGATCTGCACTGGATTCATAGAGGATGTTGAAGGAAGATTTGCCCCTGATGCGGGTAACGGGGTCTGTCCGGCTTGTGACTGTAGCACTTGTCTAGCAAGATTGTCTGTTCTCTCCTTGGAAATAATTAGTTCCCTTCTTAGAGCATTCGTTTCCTGACGAGCTGCATGCACTTCTGCCCTTAGTTCCCCAAGTAACCGGGCTAGGGGGTCAGTATCCGAGGTTTCCATAGCGCCTAGGCGAGAGTTTTGCGGTAGGCTTTGCGTTCTGTAACGCTCACCTGATTCTCGCAGAGGCGCCGGTCTTGACTGGGCGACTACCGTATCTTCAAAGGTGATGTGTAGCACCCGGTTGGCTCTTTGGGCTGGACCTCTGTGCACTGTATGCCTGACGTGTAGAGTAAGATGTCTGCAGATAGAAAATATGGGGTTAATGAACTGGGGTTATTGGGGTGTCCCTATCTCTTTCCTCTTCTCCTCTCCTGTAGACCCCCAAAGGTTAACGCTCTCACCTTAGGTAAGTGAATGCCGAGCTCTCCATCTGCCTCGGGCAGGGTGCTGTAACCAGTTTCTTCACTGGATAGGTAGCGCAGGCCTCTTGACTTCAGAGGACTGCTGTCCGTCGTTTACTGCACGAACGGTAAGTTTCGAGTCATTCAAATGTCTTTAAAGTCTTTAGTAATGATGTCTCTTGTTTTGCAGGGTTCCGGTGATGGCGGATGACGGGCTGAAGTGAGTTGAAGATGGAGCCCGTGTGATGAATAGAAGCGCATGGAAGCACGTAAGTAAGCGCTTGTTGCCTGCTTCACTATGCGCTCTAACCGTCTTTTTATTTTGCAGGTACGAGTTCGGAGCGGCTGCAGGGTGCCGGAATACCCACTGGATTAGATGTGGAAAGGAGTAATGGCACGTGAGTATTAAAGTTCCCCAATGTCTTTAAACGCACCTTGTTTTGTCTTTCAGATGCGGGATGCAGCGCCGAAGGCCTCCGGAGCGTGCGAAGAGTTGGTAAACTTTTGTCTTTCAGATGCCGGAATGCAGTGTGAAGACCTCCGGAGCGCACGAAGAGTAGGTAAGCCTTTGCCTTTCAGATGCCGGAATGCTAACCTGTTCTTTCTTGTCTTTATAGGTGTTGCTGAAGACTGGATTTAGGATGGTAAGCCTTTGCCTTTCAGATGCCGGAATGCTAACCTGTTCTTTCTTGTATTTATAGGTGTTGCTGAAGACTGGATTCAGGATGGTAAGCCTTTTTCCTTAGGCCCAGGACCGGATGCAGAAGACACGATGAGCGTTCTGCTGCAGAGGTTGCAGAATAACGCAAAGCAAGATTCATCCACCGGGTGTGGTTTAAATAGCCTCCTGTAGTGCTTAGGTGTCTCCTTCCACAGCCACGCCTAAGTAAGAAAAGAGTTCCTGGTAAGAAAAGAGTTCCTGCCTTCCAGAAGAGTTCCAGTGTTCTGAATCTAGGGAGTGGCTCCAGCCCCACCCAACAGGAAAAGTAGTTCCAAACAGAAGAGGATCAGAGGCTCAACTGGCAGGCAAGTAAGCAGCATGGTCTGCTGAAGGTAAGTCCACCCAAGCATTATGAGCCCGGCGCTTCCAGCACTGGGACTGGGCATATTTATGAGCCTGGTGCCACTGGCGCCAGGACTGGGTCCAAAAGGTCCCAATTGGGACTGGTTGGCACTCGGAACCTGGGTTATGGATCTGCTTCCAAGGGAGTTGGGAAAACCCTGACCTTTTGGAAGCAAAGATCATGACAGCCTGGCTGGTGCCGCATGATCATGCAAGCCTGTGTTTTGGACATAACTTCAAAATGGCGTTTCTTTTTATGATCCTTCTAATGCCACGCAACTACTGTTCGCGCCATATTATCTCTGCACCGAGTTTCAGAGTGTGGTTCTCTCCCCCTTGCACACTACACTATTTCATAGGGGATTCATCTCACCTGAAAGTGCTTAGAGGAGTGGGATATACTAATTTCCATCCCAACATTCCCCCTTTTCGTTTCCTCTACAGCAACAAATTCTCTTCCCCCATATTTACGCTCATTCGCCCTCCTCACTGCTTCCTACCATGCGGGTGTTCCTTTTATTGGCATCCAGGCCCGACACACATGTCTTAAGCTCTCCAATGCTTGCGCATATTGCTCAGGTGTACATGTCATCTATATGCATTCCCCAACTACAGCCATATCTACCCATACTCCTTTGTAGTTTTTGGGGTCAGAGGGAGGGAGAATGGTTGTGTGGTATAGGTTGTCTACTATATCTCCAACAGGGAGTGGGAACATGTGGTGGACAGGGTGGTCAGTTTGTACTTCTATTTCCTTTGTATCATGAGGTACCTTACTATTGGCAATTGAAACCATCATCATTGCCCTATTAGGCACTGCTTTGGCACAACACCGGAGACCCAATTGGCATGTGCAGAAGATCACCAAGATAAACACTGTAAAGGAGGACCCTCTGCATCCCCTCATCAGCCTGACTATCTGTGGACTCTGGCACTGGAACAAGAACAAAGGAAGATGGATGCCTAGATGCGAGTTCACAGTCATCTTTAATGAGTTCAGAAAGAGACACTGGAAGCACACACAGAGCTCCTACAATCAGCTTTCCTTTTATAGGCTTTTGAGAATGATGCAATACTTCATACAATTTCAGAATGCATATCTGATTGGTCCTTTCAGCCAAAAATAAACCCCTTCTTGTCTTTGATTGGTTGGTTTATCTGCCACTCACCAAGCCACACTAGCTCATTTTTGGCACACTTCGTCTGACTAACACATAGACTGATAAGCCGATTCCAGACTCAGCTAAACATAATTATTTATCTTTCAAATCCTGTAAGGACTTTGACACCTGCTCCCAAGATGCTATTTTGTATTTGGCATCCATCTTAGAAAATATCTGTGCCTGTTCAGCCTAGATGTTCGGCTACCAAACGGTGGCACCTGGGTGAATGGAGTGTGTGACAAATATGCACTTCTTGTTGTGCATGTCTGGTTTCTGGTGTTTGACACAATGAGACAGCCCTGCCCGAAACTGGTATGAATGCAGTGTGTAGTGTTGAATGGCGTGGTACTTGTCCGAATCCACATTCTGTGTTGTGAGTGTCTGGATGGAGAAGAATGGTCTGAATGCACTGTGCGCCTGATTGGCTAACAGACTGCTGAATGCCCTTCGTAGTGATTGGATGCTCGAGTGTGACCCAGGGGAATGAATGGGAGATCAACAGTATATCTGGGGACCTCTCACTGCTGGGAATCGTGTTCAGAAGTGTTCAGAGCTGAAGTTCAACCTACGAAGAGTAACTGGAGTGGAACTGACGCTTGACCTTGAAGCCCTGCTGGAAGAGAAGAATTGCTGTTGCTCTCATTCACCAATCTAAAAGCTGCTGTGTCTCCAAGGACTGAACCAGAGAGGACCTGGTAAAGCACTGTCTTCCTGAGCTACGAGGGACCATCGTGCACCAGCTGATCTTTGCCAAAGCTCCCTGGTAGAAAGACCTACAACAGGCTGCTGACCCGAGACAGGGACTGCCGCGGAATCCCAAGGAGAAGCGCCCGGACTGTTGTCCACCACTGTCGACGACCGCCGCCGCAGACCAGAGCCGCTGTGCTCCCGTTTTGCCTAAGAACTCTTCTCTCGTCCGCATCGTCGCCACTTTATCCCGCTAGAGAAGGGCAGACCGTCGACGCGCCAAGGAGTATCCGCTGGTGGGTTTCCCGCCACCCAAAGACCACAGAGACACTGACGACTCGACACCCGTGCTGGGCCACAGTTCTTCAAACTCTTTGCGGTCCATAACTATCGACATCGAGGTGCCCTGCACGCCTTTTCTTTGCAGGACATTTACGCTTCCCCGTTGACGAGCACCGCTAAGAAAGAAGCTGCCACTTCACCATCGTAGTTCACCCTGTTCTCCGTCGGACGTTTGACGACCCGTGACTCCTGCCTTAAAGGGAGGGCACTCAAGAAGGGCCGTCGATTCACCGACGAGGAATGCTACAGTGCCAGGTACTTTGGGGTTGCAGAACTATTGGAAAGTCTCTTGTGAACAATATATGGACTGCGCTTGTGATATATCTTTATTCTACAGGTTGCCCAGGTGGGGATCACCACACAGAACTGTGTCTAGGTATCGGGCCAGTATTCTGCCAATTATTCTAACCAACTGCTTTCCTCTTATCTCTATTGTTGGTTTCCTTTACAAACTGATTTGGCTGACATTTAACCGTACAGTTGATGCACTCTAAAGAGATCTAATAGTAATTGTGGTATAACGTAAACTGTATATTTGCCATGATAGATAACCAAGTACAAAGTGAGTTATTGGGATATTGTACATAACCTTGAATAGTAATTATATAAAGACTGTGTTTTAACTAATACAGTGTGCGGACATTCCTTTGTGGGTGTTTGGGGACTACACTGTATTTAAGAACCAGCCTGCATCACCTCCTGAGAAGCTAGGCCTCGATTGCTTGACCACGCACCAATAATAGAGAATCTTGGCTGGGGTCCTCTGTGCCTCTCCTCTGCCATATAGAGAGCGGAAGCACTGACCCCCCTCCAGTCTTTACACCTCCCTCTCAGGTGTTCTTCTGGGACTGCTAACAGGGCGGAGTGCAATGTGGCTAGCAAACAATAGCCCCTCCAAGAAGGGGGGAGGTGCAAGTAGGCTTGTTGCCTGCAGACCCAGTAATAGTCCATCAGCGCTGCTGTTCCTTTCTTGAGGTCTGTCATCAGCACTGTTCTGTTACATTTTTCGTTAGAGCTGACAGAAATAGCTCCTTCACTGTGAAAACAGTGGTCATAGCTTTCTTCTTGGTGCACTATTACTGGCTTTTCCAGGGCTGCAATCCACATCAATTCGGAGATGTGTTCTGTCCATACTTGTGCACAGGCTTGTTCTGTGAGAGCCATTGTTTTCTCTGGGAACCCTATAAGTCCTTCGGCTTTACACGTCAGAGTCGTTTCCTGCCAATTGTTGCTAGTGCATTTTGCTCCTTCGATTACCAGGTAGAGTTGTTTTAGACAGTTGGGACTTATGTGAACTCGTTCAACATTTCTGGGTGCCTAGATCAATACGTTCGAGGTGAACATTGCGTGCCTGGAAAGTGCCTCGATCCTACATAGCTCAAGATGAATTATTAGGCATTAATAATAATAATAATAATTTAGCATTTATATAGAGCGACAAACCCTTGGGTATCTGAGCGCTGCTTATTATTACCACAGTGTGTGGTGCTCATTTATTGACCTCGGAAGGATGAAAGGCTGAGTTTGGCCCTGCCGGGATTTGAACCTGCGTCAGCAGGCTCTGCACAGATGTCAAAGCGAGCGCTCTACTCGCTGTGCTATCGGACCGGACATACGGCATTGTGGCATACGGCACTGTGGCATAAGGCATTGTGCCTCTATCATTGGTACCTCTTGCGGTATCAAACCCCTGGGTGCCCCAGATGCGTGCAGTATTAAGGAACGGACATAGCAACTCCCATTGACAGGTCGTCTTCCCACTGAACTCATGTTGGAGTACCAACTGTTCGAGTGCTCTGGATGGCGAAAATCTTCGACTGCATCTAGGCCTAAACCATGGTATACATCATATTTAGGCTTCCGTGCTTGTCTTTTCATTCTGTTACAAAGTAGCATGTGCCTTTTCACTACCTTACTTCTGTTGCTGGTCATATTTATGTTACTGCTACAATTGCACAAATAGTTTCGTACATTTGGCATTAGTATTTGGAACATTTTGCTGGTGCATACAATTGCATGGGAGCTGCTAATGTTTGCAGGGGTTACATTGTATACGGTTTTCGTTATGCTGTTTGAGTCTGTGGAACTAAATAATACACTTTCATTCATCCTTTCATTCAGGTACGGGCTGAAACTCAGGGTGGCTACAATTGAGGATATAGGAGTAGAGGTAAATTCAGTTACGTTGGAGGGTATAGCAGTCAATTCAATTACATTGGGAGATACAATGGTGTTCCAGGTCCAAGGTAAGGCAGTTAATTAGTGCCATTGGGAGGTAATTCAGTGACATGGAAAGGTAGCCTCATGGTCCAGGTCGCCATGGTCCCCTACCCCCTTCTTTTAGATGGACAGCCCAGATAAAAGACGTTCCCCAATAAATCCCTTATAAAAACATCATTATTGTGAACAAAATAGCCACAAAATGGAGGCCACAATCATAACTATACATTCTAGTACTGATAATACTATTTCTATCTACGGTAGAAGAACATCTTGGTGTTGTCATCTCCATTGTAGTAATACCTGTTGTTTGGAAAAAACAGGGAAGGGAGGGGAAATGGTAAGGGATGTGGGAGAGGGATAGAGAGAGAGACAGTTTTAATTTACGTAGCTTGTGCTCTAGCAGCAATGCATGTACTTTAAACCTTTCCACATGCACTCATATGGTAAGCATGAAGCTATGCAAACGGAGGTAGTTGTGTTTTATTCAGTTTGGACACTTGGTGTCGGGTCAGGTGGGGGCCCTGCGAATGTATGAGAGGTATATCCAGTATCTAAGCCCCTTCACCTTTACTGCGAGGGGGGTGGAAAACACGACCTCGTAGGGCCCATGGAACCAACAGATGTTCCATTTTCGCACAAAGCTTCTGACATAGACCAGTTCCCCCGGCAACAGTGGTTGACCGGGTGCGGCATCAGTTTGTGGGAAGTTGATGTTTGTGCATTTTCTGTGTTTGGCGGAGCCATTTGTTTTGTGATATATCTTATTGCATGTGTCAGTTGGGACAGATACTGTTTAAATTCTTCCCCCAGAACTGCTGCTGCTCTATGAGCATCTGATGTCCTTCTCACAGGAGATAGTCGTGTCTGCATATGTCTGCCAGTCACTATTTTGTGGGGAGACAGGTGGTGGTCCTTACTGGGCTGTGTGCGCAGATGGAAAAGGGGCAGGAAATACACCAAGTTCTTTTTTAGGGTATTATATAGCTTGTACAGTCTGCTTTTAAGGCGGCTGTTTAATCATTCCACCACTCCATTAGCTTGTGGGTGGTAAATCAAACACATGCAATGTTTGATCCCCAAAAGGGCTGTTATTTGGATGAAGAGCTCATTGAAAAAATGGGTGCCTGTCAGGAATTGGGCTTGGGGCAAAAGAAGACAAGTACATTGTAGAAAATAGGTTTTTAACTACACTTCCCAGCATCCTGTGGGCCAATGTGTAGTTTTGTGTGTGTTCGCTCAGCGAGCCAGCCAGCTGGGAGTGATTATGTGGCTATTAAACCACCGGCCGCCCGTGTACTGGGGCAGATAATTAACGATGTGCAGCACGGGCGGTCACAGGGATCGAGAGTGAAGAGATCTGGAGGACACAGGAATCTGAAGGAATGCTGATGCAGTAGCCCGGACCGCAGCGGTGAGCAGCGACGGCCCCGGCAGTGACCTTGCTTCATTCCACAGAGTCCGGGTGGCCTCGCTGAGCATTTCTTACCTTGTGGGAAGTACACGTGTTGCTGTCTTCTCGACATGCTAAACATGCAAAATGTGAACACGTGTTGGGTATTGACTATCTTTTGCAGACTGTGATGAGCAATTTGAAAAGCGTTACGACACTTGCTTTCAAATAATATGCTGGCGAGTTCTTCTCATAGGGCTCATGTCTTCTTGGGTTTATAAACAAGTTTAAAGTGTAAACGAAGGGTATTACGGACATGTTCCTTACGTTTCCTGTTTGTCAACATTTTCGTGGCACACACATTCATGAGATTAGCAGCACGCTGTTAGTGCTGTTACAGAACATTGCAGACACGTGATTCAAAATATTACATGCTGAATAGGGGTGGCTTTTCTAGGCAAGTTAGGAAGAGCGCTGTTAAATGTAATGTTTATATGTTCTGTTGCTAGCCCAAAGGGCCATGTGTCTTGTTTCTTCACCACAGGGAGATTCCCTTGTTTGTGCCATACAGCTTGATGTCAAACCCATGTCTTGCAGTGTGGTCCTCATAAGCTTTATGTTGGGTGCTATGTTACATCATGTTTCATGTTAGTCAAAAACGTTGTTATATGTGCACTTATGTTGATTGAGTTGACTAAGTATGTACTAGGATACATGGGTTATGCAGAGCGGCAGGAGTGAGGCAGGAGTAGGAACTAACAGGCTTTGGAGGTTAGGCTTAGGAGTACAGGGTTTGTAGTAGGCTTTGATTATTATGTATATGCATGATCTCTCTCCCCCACCTTTCCCTTATCTGTCCACACCCTTTCCCTAAACTCCTTCTTCCCCCCATTGGCTGCCACGTGGTTACTTGTGTTATCAATATCCAGGTGCCCATGCCAACCACGGTGGAAGGGTCAAACGTTTTGGCTCCTGTGGTTCGGGAGAGGGGGTTGGCACCCTTTCATCCCTTTAGTTCTGACAATGCCATTATCTGATCTTAAATTGTCACACACTACCCGTGGGGGAAACATCTCTGATGAGGAATTTTGCAGCACACTTGGCATCTGGGTCGGCACATGGGCCGTGTGTAGTAACTTCACACACATAACTATTTTTCCTGTGCTCTGTTGTCTCCATAAGAGGTCAGTGGGTGATTGCATGCACCCACGTTTGAGCCATTGATTCTGTTCTTCTGGGGGTACCCTGCACTGTAGCTCCATTATCTGTGTGATGGGGAGAGCTGTGTATGCATCTGTGTCTGGTCTGGCATTTACTGTGTTTACAACATATTGAGCAGCCTTGGGCACTGGCAGATATGCTGCCGTTTTTGTTGCCACATCGGCGGCTGCATTTCCCAATGATATTTAGTCTGTATTGTGTTCTTGTGCCGCGTATTTAATGACCGTCACCAGAGAAGGTTCTGCAAAGGCAGAAATCAGTGTTTTTTTTTTAAATCAATTTTTATTAAGTTTTATCCATGTAGTACGACAGTACATAGCATGTGTAAGCATGAGTTAACAAAAAAAAAAATCGTAAGCTGAGGTAGCGAAAGGGGGACAGGGTACCAATTCCCAGGGCCTCCTCGAGGTCACTTAAGGGCAGAAAAGAACCCTTCACCCAAAGATGGCCGGTCCTGCTAAGGCCTGCCTCGAACCACGACTGATACGCCGCTGGTTCTGCTATTTTGGCCAGGAAGGGAGGGGGCCCAAATGCAGCTCAACTGGGATGGCCACGTCGTGAGCCACCGATAGTAACCTCCCTCTCCCTACAGGGACCACAGCACCTTCAAGATTGGATGAATCAGGACGCTTCTGGGGATATTCTTCCTCGGGACCCAATGCCATTCCTCTATTGTGACAGGGGCAAGGGGCCTGTTATCCATGGCAACCCATTGTTTTTTCGTATCTGGGTAGAAGTGATCAACCAAAACCCTCAGCTGAGAAGCTCTGTGGTACGTTTCCAGGTCAGGATACCCCACTCCCCCATCTTCCTTAGCCCTAGTCAACACTTCGTAGGAGATCCTATGCTTTTTGCCCGACTAGAGGAAGTGGAGCAGGACTCGCTTTTTCTATAAAGAAGGTCTTGGGGATTATCACCGGGAGCATTTGGAAGAGAAATAAAA
Source organism: Ambystoma mexicanum (assembly GCF_040938575.1). Lineage (NCBI taxonomy): Eukaryota > Metazoa > Chordata > Amphibia > Caudata > Ambystomatidae > Ambystoma > Ambystoma mexicanum. Next base: position 810,403,485 of record NC_090938.1, on the reverse strand, counting down.
ACTTTGGGAGGGGAACCATTTTTATGAGGTTAAGGCGCGCCATCCAGGAGAGCCCAGATCCCGCCCACCTCTCTACATCTCTTCTGATTGCAGACCAGAGGGGGGGGGGAAGTTGGCTGTGTACAGTTCCTCAAGGTCACGCGTAATCTGTACTCCCAAATACCGGAATCCCTCTTCAGTCCATCTAAAGGGGAGCCCTTTCACAAAGGCCATCTCCGGATCTGACAGGTTCCCACCCATAAACGCCACTGACTTATCCAGATTGACTTTATAACCCGATAACTCTCCATAGCGCGTGAGACCCTGTAGTAACCGGGGGACTGTTTGGGATGGTCTGGTGACGTAGAGTAGGGCGTCATCCGCGAAGAGGCAGATTTTGCATTGCATGTCTCCCATCTGTACTCCCCTAATAGCCTCGTCATTGCGGACTGAGATTGCCCATGGTTCCATTACTAGTGCGTAAATTAGCGGGGACAGGGGACATCCCTGCCTTGTACCACGTTGGAGGGGGAACTCTCTCGATTCTGTCCCGTTTGCCACCACTCTAGCTGAGGGGGAGGAGTAAAGCACGGCCATCCACCCCAGCCACCTAGGACCCATCCCCAGAGATGCGAAAAACTCCCCCATGAAAGCCCAGCTAACCCTGTCGAAGGCTTTCTCCGCATCGAGAGCCAGTAGGAGAGCCCCCTCGTCCCAGACCCCCACTGTGGCAAGTATATGGAGTGTCTTCCGTATGTTATCAGAGCCCTGCCTGTTGAGGATGAATCCCGCTTGGTCAGGGTGTATCAGGCGTGGAAGGCAGATCTCAAGTCTGGAGGCCAAGATTCTGGTAAAAATCTTGGCATCTAGGTTAAGGAGTGAGATGGGTCTATAGGATCCACATTCAGTCTGGTCTTTACCGGACTTGGGTATGACGGTGATGAGGGCTTGCAGAAATGTCGGTGGAATTGAGTCTCGGCTCCTAATCTGATTGAACAGTTTGGCTAAGGGCTTCACCAAGATCGATTGGGTCTGTTTATAGAAATCAGCCGTGTAGCCGTCCCCACACCGGTGCCTTTCCTGCCTTCAGTCTCTTAATGGCGCTCTCCACCTCTTCCTCTGAAATCTCACCCTCAAGGGCCCCCATGTCTTCGTCGGATAGCTTGGGGAGTGGGTGCTCCGTCAAGTAGGCTGAGATATCTTCCAGTGATTCGCCTGCTTGCCTGGAATAAAGTTTGCTGTAATAGTCGGCGAAGCAGTCCGCTATTTCCTCTCAGCCCCTGTGAATCCTGCCTTCCCCATCGCTAAGCTGGGCAACCCCCTTTACACCCTGCAGCCCCGGGATCTTTGTGCCAAAAGAGTCCCCACCCTGTCTCCCCGTTCATAGTATCTTTGCTTGGTGTACCGCATTTTCTTAATAACCTCCCCTATAAGAACCGTGTGTAGCTCTTGCCTTTTGCCCTGCATTTCCTCTAGGAGTGCTTCTCTGTCTATTCCGGGAACGCCCAGTGTAGCCCGCAAGACCCCCAACTCCGCACAGAGTTTGCCCTCAATCAGGCCCCTCTCCCGTTTACGCCTTAAGCCCTCTGCTATGAGGAGACCCCAAAAGTGGCTTTTCCGGCTTCCCATACTGTGGACATGGCGGTCTCGCCATTATCATTCGTCTCAAAATAGGCCGACATTTCTTGTTTCATAAAATCCTGGAATACAGGGTCCCTAAGAAGCGTGTCGTTGCACCGCCAATGGGAGGATCTTGGGGCGACAGGCAGTGACCAGTCAGCCACAAGCAATTCATGGTCCGACCACGTTATGGCCTCCACCCTTGGCTGTTGAACCACCCCGTTCCCCTCCTCGGAGATTAGCATGAGGTCAATTCTAGTGCAGGTACAGTGTGGGGGAGAGAAAAAGGTGTAACCTCCCTGACTCGGATATGCCCTGCGCCAGACGTCCACCCAATAATGGTCTCTCAAGAGGGCCTGCAGGGCCAGGTTATCCTTGGAAATCCCCTTGGGCCCCCCTCCCATAGCAGACCACCAGTCCAGACGGGGGTCAGCTACCAGGTTGAAATCCCGGCCCAGTATCATGGCCCCTTCTGCCCATTCATCCATGACATTAAAGATCCGAGTGAGGAACTGCACTTGCCCTGAATTGGGCGCGTATAAGGTGGCCAGGGTGATGCGTTGTCCCTCGCAGAACCCCTTGACGCCTAAGAATCGGCCCCCAAAACCTCTCTTAGTTTCTACCCCCGTGAGATAGAACGCCCTCCCCAGGAGAATACCTACCCCCTCCTTCTTGGAGTTCACATGTGAGGCCCAGTAATTGGAACCAATGTCCTTCCCCTTAATTCTGGATTCCCTTCCCCGTTTGTAGTGTGTTTCTTGTAGAAAGAGGACTGTTAGATGTTGTTTGCGGAACATGTTGCTCGTGAGGGACCTCTTGTTTTGGGAGTTAAGACCCTTGACGTTCAGCGTGCCTACCCTTCTTTCAATCATTATCGTCTTTTGGGTTGTGCACCTTGAACCCCTCGTAACATCTGCGTTTCAGAGCCCGCAGCCAAGCAAGTATCTGTGATTTGAACTGGTTTCCCCCCCTTCCTCCCCATCTCTTTCGCTAATCATTCCACCCCTGCCCCCCCAAGTCCAAGCCTCCCCTTCTGTCCCCTCCCCCCACCCCCTTTCCCTTGTAATGTAGGGCGTTCGTCCACGTCCCCCAACAAGTGTCGGGGTTGGTCAACGAACCACCAAGGACTCTAACCCCAGCACTGGGATTTTTTGTATTAGGGAATCTCAAGTCTTGGAATCAATATAGGTCTACCCCACCAAATCCTCGGTGCAAATGACCAAGGTGGAATTCTGGAACCGTGAACCACCGCTTCAGCCTGTAAACTCCAAACTCAGACTTTCTACGTGGGTCACCACAACAAAACAGCTAACATTTAATAAAGTTCTGCCCGCCCTCCAAACCAGCGGGCCGCATGTCGCGCCAACGCGTCGCCCAGGCGTGGCCCCCCGGGCCCCAGGACCCCTTACTGCCAGATCCTGGGACCGATGCTCATCATAGGATTTCCTCGACCTCCGGAAGGGCGGTGCTGTTATGGCTTCGGGTGATCCTCGGAGGTCGTTGACGGGTGCCTGGTTTTCTGAAATTTCCGGGCCCCCTTGACTTTACATTTGCCACTCAACTGTCCCAGTCTGTCGGGGCCCCTCGGGGGGTCCCGGGCTCTTCCATCTTGGCTGCTTGAGTGGCCTGCCTGGTCGCCGACCAGGTCGTCCATGTCTCTTTGAATGTCTTCCTCAGATACCAGGCGATGTTTCTCCCCCAGCCATTCAAATTCCAAACAGAAGGGGTGTCCCCAGCGGTATCGGACCCCCTTTCCCTGAAGCCATCTTGTGAGGTTTCCACATTTCCTTCTCATTGACAGGGTGAGAGCCGACAGGTCCTGAAAGATGGACACCCTGGAGTCACCGTATTGAATATTGCCAAGGTTCCTCGCTTTCTCCAGAATTTTAGCTTTGTCCTTGTAATAGTGTAGCGTGCCAGGACCGAACGCGGGCCTCTGCCCCCTCTTCCTGCCCGGTGGACCCTGTCAAACTGAATCGCACCTTCAGCGTCCGCCCCCAAGACAATCCTTACGATGTCATGTACTTTGCCCTCAAGGCCTTGCATGGTTTCTCCCTCGGCCTCCACTAAACCAAAAATACGCAGGTTATTCCTTCTCTCCCTGTTCTCCATATCGTCCACCTTGAGCCGGAGTTCCTCTTCGCGTCTTTCCATGTCCCGGAATCTGATTTCCATTTGGGTCTCAAGGAGAGTAGTGGAGAGCTGATTGTTTTCGACTCCCTCCATTCGATCTTCCAAGGTGGTGACTTTAGTTGTGAGGTCCGCCAATTTGGCTCCCATGTCCGTCCTTATACCGCGGATCTCCTCCAGAATCGTCTGAATATTATTCTGGATAGCACCCAGGTCTGGGGATGGGGTGGAGGGGCCCCCGGTCGCCATGACGTTCTCGCGGCCACAAATTGGTATTTCGACAGGTTTTCTTTTCAACTCATGGGAGGCTTGTTTTGGCCACCTGCTATTGGCGAGGCGGGGGGTAGCATGTTTTCCGCGGTCGTCCCAGTGCGTGTCTGGCCTGTCCGGACCTATCAGTTCCCCCTGTGGTGGTGGTTTTGCGGCTAGGGGGCTCTGGATCACAAGTGCCCCTGGATGCCCCCCTCTAGTGACCGTGGGGGAGGGGTGCATATTGGGGGGGCGCGCTCCCGCGTCGGCCCCCAGGTTCTCGGACCCCACGGGTCGCTGTGCGGCAGTGGCCTCCTGGTGGCCTGTAGGTCCGCTCAATGTGGAGAGGGGTGTCGGGCATCCAATTTCCAGGGCCCCGACACTGCTCTTTTTTACTCGGCTCCGGGGTCCCGGGATCACCCTCGGTTGCCGCCCGGTGGGATCAGAAGAGAGGAGGTCGGGGGGGCGCGCTCCCGCGTCGGCCCCATGGCGATGTTGCTGCCCTGTGGGCCGGTGGCCCTCTCTTTTCACTTGGCTCCGGGGTTCTGGGATCACTCTGGGACACGGCCCGCGTCGGCCCCCCGGCGGCGTTGCCTTTCCATCGGCCGTAGGCCGTTTCCCTCTCTGATTCAGGCCTCTCCTGCGTTGGGCCGCGTCAGTCGCGCTCTACCAGAACCGTGGCCAGTATCTAGGGCCGGGGCGGGAAGCCCCGATACGCTGCGTGTGTACGGCCTCCGGTTCTTCCTCCGTGCGGCGCCGCCTCCTCCTCGCCCGTGGCTTCCCCACTCCAACCGAGGCCGCGTATGCGCGGCAGATGCGGCCTCCTCCAGTGCGCCGCGCCAAGCCGCGGGGGAGGAGCTGCGGGAACTTTCAGGGCCGTAGAACTCTGCTCAGGGGTGTCGGATTGGGGCCGGAGTTGGGTGTAGCGGGCAGCCACAGGCTCCCACAGTGTATGGTGGGGGTTTCGCAGGTCATGGGACCCTCGTTCCGTGCTAGCACCGTCGTTCTCCCGGGGCTGGGTACGGAGCTCGAAGCTCAGGCGACCATCCTGCCTGCGCCCCCTGGTGGCCTCCGAAATCAGTGTTTTAAGCAGGGTGGCATGCTGTACTGGAGAGCCGTCTGTTCTCCTAACCCCCTCCTACTCCAGCGTGATGACCGGCATGTACCATTGTGGTGACATAGGCAGAGTCTGAAGATATGGTGACATAGCACCTCTTTGATGCTGGTTGGGCTTCAATGAGTGCTACCAGTTCAGCTGCCTGTACTGAAATGCTTCATTACAAGCATTTCATATTCGCCTTCTTCTAGGCGTACCACTGGTACCCCAACATGTCTTTCACCGATTGCTTGATCAATTGATGGTGACCCGTCAACAAAGAGGTTTTCTCCTTGTTAAAGGGGCTGTCTTTTGCTTTGGGGATATCATCATCTTCCCCTTCATAGGATGCACAGTCATGCTGTTGCAAATCTTTGGCTATACATGGTTGTGTGAGAAATGTAGCTGGGTTTACTGTTTTGCACCTCACAACGTGAATGTGTGCACTTGATAATATGATCTCATATGCTGAAGCCCGCTGGGTAGTGAGAGTGAACTTTGAGCAATCCAAGATCGCAAAAAGTGAGTGCTCCATGTAGAAGATTACTGAGCACCCATTGACAATTGTGGAGCTTTTTTTCATTTGCAAAGGCTGCAGCTGCAAGAGCTTGTTTGCAAGCGAACTGTCATTGCATGACAGAATCGAGCGTGCCGCTGTTATAGGCCAGTGGCTTATGGCCCATCATGCTTTTTTGAGTGAGTACTGCTGCCTTCAGTGTGCCATTTGAGCGGGAGAAAATATAAAACTCCTGGGTGTAGTCTGGTGTGGCAAGGACCGGTGCTGTTGAAATCACCTCATTTAAGTCATTGAAACTCTTAACCATTTCTGGGGTCCACTCTATCTTGTTGCTTTCTTTCTTTGTTTCTTTGAGGCCCTGTAGGAGCGACCTTGTATATGCTGCAGAATCCAGAATCCATGCCCTGCAATAGTTGCATAATCCTTAAAATGTTTGCATGTTTTTTTACTGTAAGCGGCTTAGGAGTGGCCCGCACTGTCACCGCTGCCCTGTCGGTGATGATTCTTTTCCTGTCTTTTGATATAAATTGTCCTAGGTACAACATTTCAGTTGGCAGTATTGGAGTTTTCCTTTGCTACCTTGTACCCCTTCTGTGCTAGAAATTGTAACAATGCGATAGAGTCCCTTTGACAGTACTGCTCACTGTTGCTGCAAACTAGTAGGTCATCTACGTATTAAATGATTGTGCTTGGCACCTGAATGTTACCTAAGTCTTTGTGCAGTATTTTATTGAAATTGCTAGGGCTCTCGCAGTACCATTGGGGCAAACAAGTGTGTTTGTAGCACTTTCCACCCTGGGTAAATGCTGTGAGGTAGTGTGAGTCTGGATGCAGAGGAACTGAGAAGAAGGCGTTTTTCAAATCTACTACAATGAAATGGGTCGCTTCCTTGGGGAGGCTTCACACAATGAATGCTGGGTTGGGGACAAGAGGAAACTCCTTCTGTACTACATCATTAAGGGGGTGGAGATCCGGATCATCGTCCAATTGCCCCTGTTGCCTTTTTAATGGGGTATGCCACCGTATTGCATGGTGAGGTGGAGGGTACTTTGATCCCTTGTACTAGGGCCTGTAGTGTTTCTCTTATTCCCTGCTCTGCTTCTTTGGACAATGGGTATTGCTTCACCCAGGGTAACACTGCTCCAAGATTTAGGGTGATTCTCACTGGGGTCACTTCCTGTAACATTCCTATATCATGTGAGTTTGTTGTCCATAGTTGTCAGGGAACCTGCCACAAGTCGGCCTCACTGAATGGGGTGGTCTGACAACAGCATGAGGGAGATCTGTACCCTCCGATACTGTACCATAATCTTGCAGGGTTTGTAAATCTCGAGGATGATTTCCGTATCATTGTTGTCATCCTCAAAAAGGTCTTCATCCGTTAATACTCTTAGGAGCACACTGGGGTCCACACATAATACAGTGCGCCATTGGCACCTGTGGGGGTCAGTACCCAGTAGTACTATCCTTTTGGTGGATGCTAGTAAACCTTCTAAGTCCAATGATAGTATTGTGCCAGCAAACCGCTCAAGGAGTACTACAGGTCGGAAAATGAAATCAGTGGGAACTCTCCAGTTGCTTCTTGTGATCTAAGGGACTGCTAGTGCAAGCACTTTGATGCCATAGATGAACATGTCAGGGTTGGCGGGGATACCTGGCACTGCAACCTCACTTGTCATGCCATGTACTACCAGCATTGCTTTTAGGGAGCACATGCCAGGTGTGGTACAGACAATACCTCTGTCTGTAAATGAGATTGCCATGTTCAACTTGCTTAGCAGATCCCTACTGATGAAGTTGACAGGAGAAATCTCACAGTGTAGGAGTGTAGCCTTTACAACCTTCCCTCCCACTTTGACATCTAGATCCGTTGTGTATGAAACCGTTAAAACAGCCCCAGTGAATCCCTGCATGTAGAGAGTCTTTCCTGATAGCAGGAAGTCACCTTCGCTGATGCACGACTTCTCCGCCCCTGAGTCTGCCATAAAGATTAATTGTTTGTTCCCTATCTCTGCCCCTACTAAAGGTTCCTCTTCTGGATTCAGGGTCATTGACAGGAGTGGAAACGCAAGTGCTCTCTGTGGGCTGTCCTTGTCTGGGTATGTGTCCGATCCAGGGAACAAGAAAGGGTTCCCCCCACAAATGTAGCACCTTGAAATGGGGCTGCTGCACCATTGGGTGCAGTACCGAAAACGTGTCTGTTCTCTGCTGGCTGTGGGTTAGGCCGGGCTGGTATTGCTGCACTGCTTGCTGCTGGTGCCGTGGGTGACAGGGGCCAGGCAGTTGTGGAGGTAGCTGCCTTTATGCCTGATGTATTTCGTATGGTATTGAAGTAATTCTGGGGGCGGCCCTTGTGGGCTACCTGGAAGGGGGCAGTCATAACCCTGCTGGTTGTAGTTGTAATTCCCTCCTTGCCTGCTGGGACACTCTCTCGAAAAGTGACCCCACCTACCGCATGTCCAGCATTGTCCTGGCCCCCCACCTCTGGCTCCCGGACCTCCAAATCTGCCCCCCCCCCACTTTGCCCTTGAAACCCACCTCTTCCCCATTGCTGTCCTCCTTGACACTGTGACACTGTAGTCCTGCAAATTGCTGGTTTCCTCCACACTACCTTTGTCCTCCTTCAGCCCAAACTGCCACTATTCTTGCCTGTGTTGCAATAGTGGTGCACGCTTCCTCTCCCACTTGCTCTGTCGCAGGCCCTGTTGATACCGCTCTCAGATTCAGTCTGATCCTTGTTATCTCCACCAACCCTCTCCTCACCTGAAGTCTTTAAGGCTGAGGTACCGTCTGAATCAGAGTCCCAGGATTCATCCGTTGGTATCTCCTTTCTTCTCTGTCTCCAAAAGTCGCTGGGCTTCTTGTGCGTCCTTACCCCTGGTTTGGTGCGATGGGTATGGGCTCCACTAGAGGCCACTTTGCCTGAGATGCAATTTGCCTGGCAGTGGGGACCCCAGGGAGCCCACCCCAGACCAGGGAAAAAGCCTTGCCGAAAAAACCCTGGTAGGTTGTGATATCTTGCTGGGACTACTGATCCCAGAATGCACTGAGAAACTGAAGGAGTAGGCAATGTTCACAATAGCTCCAAATAAATACTCCAGAGAGCAGCAGCTGGATGCAGGGAGTCTGGAGGGGCTAGGTTGCAGAAGAGTAGCAGGTACCTCGCAAGAACTGCGAGCAAGGAAAGAGGGAGTTTCCAAGAAGGTAAGCAGTAGAGAGCATACAGAGGAACAGCCGTCCGGGAACGGCAGAAACGGAAAGGGGAAGCCGTTCGAAAAGCGGCCAAGAGGGAAAAAGGAAAATTACACGCGAGCGCTGGCAAACACTTTCCAAAGTACTGGAAGTTGCAACGCGAGTGCGTTAGCAACTTCCGGGAATATAAAGTCAAAAGACTAGAATGCGCACAGCGAGTCCAGGGAAGGAGTCCTTCTTCTACCTCCTTTTCAGTCTCCATCTTGGGTATAGTCTCCACGGCAGGCGAGTTGTGACAGTATGACCCCTTCTCAGGCCTCCACCCCCTGTTTTTCCGGGATGAAGGCGATGGAATCTCCGTAGTAGACGAGGAGCAGAAATGTTCTTAACTGGTTCCCATGTGCACTCTGACCTTGGGTATCCCTTCCAAAAAACCAGGCATTGCAGTACACCTCTTTTGTATCTGGAATCCATAATGTCGGAAACTTCATATTCCTCAGTGGTCTTTGTGGTCTTTTGAGGGGATTTTTTTGTCTTTCGGGAATGAGGGTCCTCAATATATGGTTTAAGGAGTGAGGTATGAAAGACAGGATGAATTCTTTTGAGAATCGGGGGAAGGTCCAGTCTATAAGCCACAGGATTGATCTTGGCTGAGATACGAAAGGGCCCAAGATACCTGGGTGCAAACTTTCCTGGATGAACCCATCTGGGTAAATACTTGGTGGATAACCACACCTGCCTTCCTACTTCCCACTGAGGATTTGGGCTTCTCTTTTGATCTGCCCATCTTTTACAGTCTTGTCGAGCTTTTGCGAGATTGGATTCTGATACTCGGTGCATCCTCTGTATGGTATCCAGTAGATGATCCACTGAAGGTGTGTTTGTAGGAGGGATACCAGAGAGAGGTATATGCTTTGGGTCATAACCATAGGTGCACTTGAAAGGACTCATACCTAGGGAGGTATGTCTTGTGTTGTTATAAGAGAACTCGGCCATGGGCAGAAGATGGAACCAGTCGTCTTGTTCTTGGTTACAAAAACACTGTATGTACTTTTCGAGAGTGGCGTTCAAACGTTCAGTTTGCCCATTGCTTTCCGGGTGGAACCCTGAGGAAAGAGATCTCCTGATTCCTAATGTTCTGCACAGAACGGTCCAGAATTTGGACGTGAATTGAACGCCTCTATCTGAGACTATATTGGTGGGAATCCCATGAAGCCTGACTATGTCCTTCAGAAAGACTTCTGCAGTCGTGCTGGCAGTAGGGAGTCCTTTAATAGGAGAAAAGTGAGCCAGTTTACTAAAGGAATCGATTGTGACCATTATGGCGGTGTGTCCACAGGATTCCGGCAGCTCCACTATGAAATCCGTGGATATCTGCTGCCAAGGTCCTTCGGGCTGTTTTTCTTGTTGTAGGAGTCCTAGGGGTTTGTGGTAATCGTACTTGTTTTGAGCACACACAGGGCAGGCCTTTACATACTCCTTCACATCCTTAGCCAGGGAAGGCCACCAAAATTGACGGGATGTTAACTCTAGTGTGGCTCTTTGGCCCTTGTGTCCAGCGGAAGGAATATCATGACACCAGGACATTGCTTGTACTTGGAGTTCTCGGGTTGGTACATACAAAGCTTCCTTTCTAAAGAGAAAGTTGCCCTTCCCTTTCAAATCCATTTCTGAGCTCCTATTGTTCTGTTGTTCCGCCTTTACCCGTCGCAAAAATGTGTTTATGGTGGCGATGAATGTCTTTCCTGCTAACATGAGTTCCTGTTCTGGTAGATCTCCCGAATCTTCACCCATACTCCGAGAAAGGGCATCTGCCAGAGTGTTGTCCTTTTCCTGGGAGATAGGTGATCACAAAGTCAAATTGTGAGAAGAAATACGCCCACCTGGCATGTCGTGAGTTGCGGCATTCCATCTTTTGAAGGACTTTAAGGTTTTTATGATCCGTACGGACCAAAAACGGGACTACAGAGCCTTGTAGAAGATGTCTCCATTCCTCGCACGCTTGTCGGATGGCCAGGAGTTCCTTTTCTAACACGGAATAGTTGCGTTCACTAGTGGTCAACGTGCGTGAAAAATAAGAGACAGGATGTTCTAAGCCGTCTTCCTCCTTCTGTAGTAATGCTGCCCCGATAGCACCGAGGGAAGCATCAGTTTCCACTATGAACGGGCGTGTTTGATCTGGTTGTCTGAGGATAGGAGCTGTTACAAAGGATCTTTTCAAAAGTTGGAAGGCTTGTTCAGTGTCGGAATCCCAGAGGAATTTCACCCCCTTTTTCAGAAGATTGGTGATAGGAAGAATAATCTCAGAGAAATTGGGGATAAACTTTCTATAGAAGTTCGCTAGTCCTAAGAATCGTTGGATTCCTTTGACATTAGAGGGTACAGGCCAATTTGTAATGGCGTCCGTCTTGGCTGGATCCATCTGTATGTTATCTGCAGATAATATAAAACCCAAATATGGTACTGTGGATGCCTCAAATATGCTTTTTTCGGGTTTAGCTAGTAGACTGTTTCTCCTTAAACATTGTAAGACTTCTGTTACCAAGACACGATGTTCAGCCAGAGTGGCAGAAAAGACAAGAATGTCGTCTAGGTAAACGACCACTGAGGAGTAGAGCATATCTGAAAACACATTGTCCATGAATCGTTGGAATTGTGCCGGTGCATTGACCAGTCCAAAAGGCATTACTCTATATTCGCAATGTCCTAGAGGTGTCCGGAAAGCCGTCTTCCACTCATCCCCTTCGCAGAGTCTTAAAAGGTGATAAGCTCCTCTCAAATCCAGCTTGGTGAAGACCCGGGCACCCTGGACGGCTTCAATGATGTCCTTCATCAATGGCATAGGGTATCTATCTCACACCGTAAGACTATTCAGACCTCTGTAATCTATACAGGGACGTAGTTCTGTTGTTCCTTTTTTGGGAATAAAAAAGAGAGAAGCCCCTGCTGAGGAAGATGACTCTCTAATAAGGCCGTTCTCTAGGTTGGTGGCAAGGTACTCTTTCAGAGCTTCCTTTTCAGGTAGTGACAACGGGAACATTCTCCCAAAAGGCACAACTGCTTCCGGTGTCAGATCGATCTTGCAATCTTCTCTGCGATGTGGTGGCAGAAGACGGGGCTGTGTGTCTGTGAACACATTAATGAATTCCTGATATGGAGCTGGTATCATGTTGACACTTAAGGAAGGATGCAGTGTTGCTTGAATGACCGGGGTGATTTCTGTTGTTAAGCAATGTTGATCGCAGTACTGTGATTTGAAGTCTACTGTGTTCAAACTCCAATCAATGTGGGGATTGTGCTTTCTCAACCAGGGAATTCCCAGTATTACCGGAAAATGTGCCGCCCTGATCAGATCGAATGAGAGGTATTCCTGATGATTAGCCATCTTTATCTTCAACTCCTGTGTTTCGTGACTAATGGGGCCTGATGTTAGTGGGGTACCATCGACTCCTTCCACCGGTATAGATCTGATCTTCGGTCGTCTGGGTAAGAGATGTTCCTTGGCCCACTTGTCGTCCACAAAGTTGCCAGCCGCTCCACAGTCTAACATGGCTATGCACTCCACGGACCCTGTCGGTTCCCATTCTATTAGTACCTTGATCACCATAAGACTGCAACAGTCCAAAGCCGAAGGCTGTGCTAAGTGACAGGGATTTATGGTGTTCACCCCTTCCCTTTCCCTGTTTAAGGTTGGGGTCCTTCGTTTCCCTGTCTTCTGGGGGGTACTTCAGGGCAATCTCTTAATAGATGGCTGTTTGACCCACAATAAATACACAAGCCGAGGTCCCTTCTTCTCTTGCGTTCGCCGGTAGATAGAGGTCCTCGTGTGGTTCCAATTTGCATAGGTTCTTCCGTGGATCTCTTTTCAGGTATCGAAGAGGGGTTTGGTCCTGATACAAAATTGCATGGTCTTCTTCTTTCTGCCTTCCTTTCTGCCATACGGAACTCTACTTGTAAGACTAAGGAGACCAGGTCTTGGAAAGAATTAGGTCTGGCAACTCTCGCCAGTTCGTCTTTAATGTCTTTGTGGAGTCCTCTTCGGAATATAGTCTGTTGGACAGTTTCGGGCCATCCTGCTTCTGCAGCTATCTTTTGAAATCTCACAAGGTACGTTTGGACATCAGATGACCCTTGTCGTATGTCGAGTAGATTTTCAAAGGCGGAATACAAGACCTCCGGTCTCTCGAACCTTTCTTTTAGTCGTTGTGTGAATAGGCCGTAATCGATGAGAACCGGATCTGAAGTAGTAACAAAAGGCGTAGCCCATGCCAGAGCGTTGCCTGTCAGATTGGATATTAAGAACCCAACCTTGGTTCTGTCTAACTCGTAGGTTCTGGGACGAAAGGTGAATTGGATTGTGCAGGCATCCAAGAATTCTTTTAATTTCTTTGGGTCCCCATCATATTTCCCACACGACAAGGGAAGAGGAGGTAGTTCTCCTCTGTTATCATCCCGTTCAGGTGCCTGTTGTCCCACCTGTTGAACCTGTTGCTGTAATGCCGTATTGTCAGCTCTTAGGGACTGTACTTCAGCCGTCAGGGCCTGGATGGCATTTACCATTTCTTGGTATTGTTCTAGGGAGGCGATTATCTCTGGGCGTTGCAATCTCTCAGATTCAGTCTGATCCTTGTTATCTCCACCAACCCCCTCCTCACCTGAAGTCTTTAAGGCGGAGGTACCGTCTGAATCAGAGTCCCAGGATTCATCCGTTGGTATCTCCTTTCTTCTCTGTCTCCAAAAGTCGCTGGGCTTCTTGTACGTCCTTACGCCTGGTTTGGTGCGATGGGTATGGGCTCCACTAGAGGCCACTTTGCCTGAGATGCAATTTGCCTGGCAGTGGGGACCCCAGGGAGCCCACCCCAGACCAGGGAAAAAGCCTTGCCGAAAAAACCCGGTAGGTTGTGATATCTTGCTGGGACTACTGATCCCAGAATGCACTGAGAAACTGAAGGAGTAGGCAATGTTCACAATAGCTCCAAATAAATACTCCAGAGAGCAGCAGCTGGATGCAGGGAGTCCGGAGGGGCTAGGTTGCAGAAGAGTAGCAGGCACCTCGCAAGAACTGCGAGCAAGGAAAGAGGGAGTTTCCAAGAAGGTAAGCAGTAGAGAGCATACAGAGGAACAGCCGTACGGGAACGGCAGAAACGGAAAGGGGAAGCCGTTCGAAAAGCGGCCAAGAGGGAAAAAGGAAAATTACACGCGAGTGCTGGGAAACACTAACCAAAGTCCTGGAAGTTGCAACGCGAGTGCGTTAGCAACTTCCGGGAATATAAAGTCAAAAGACTAGAATGCGCACAGCAAGTCCAGGGAAGGAGTCCTTCTTCTACCTCCTTTTCAGTCTCCATCTTAGGTATAGTCTCCACGGCCGGCGAGTTGTGACAACCGCAGCCACTTTCATTAGTTTATTTTGGGCCAGTTTCACTTCCTCTGCCCGTCGCTTGAATTTCGGGCCACCCTTTGGCTTCCAAAGCAGCTATTTGTATTTGCTGGTGGGTTCCTGACCTCCTGGTCATCGAGTTGAGGAGATGCTACAGGGCTGATCCGAATGGAGGTGCTTGGGAGGGGCTCCTGCCCACTCCGAGGGTCGGACTTGTAGTGAACAGGGGGGGCGCAGAACAGGCCTTTTCCTCGTGGGCCTTTCCAGAGGAGGGCCGGCGTCCGCCGTCTTGTCAAGTGCTTTCTGTACTTCTTTGGTAAGAACCCTTTTTACTATAAAATAGAAGAGCGATGTTGACTGGTCCCAGGCACTGCCCGTTTCTGTTCTCCACCTCTCTTGGACCCTAAGAATGTATTGCGCCACGACTTCCTTGTCCCCCATTGTGCACTGCATTATTGATTGTAAATCTGGGGTGTCTGGGAACGTTCACCGCAATGCGTCCCACAATGTGCTCTAATCTTGGTGAACGATGCTCCATCATGGGCATCATTACTCAATGTTACTCCTGGGTACCCTGCTCTAATCTACACAGTTCCACCTGATCCCCAACTGCAGCTACCAGCAACCTTTTGATATACCCTATTGCTAAATGCACCCCTGCTGTATCCTTTTTGAATGCATAGATCCACTTCCCAGACCCCACCATTAGCTGGGGAAGCGATTTAAGGAGGTTATTTTTGTCCATTTTTGCCCAGGGTACATATTGTGGTCGCCCTGCACCCTTGTGTATTAGGGGCATTTGCATTTTCATTCTCGTTTTCCCTCTGTTAGTGGCACCTCCCTTTTTTCGTGCTAAACCTATCATTACAAACCTTTCTCTTAATCTCCCGTCCCATAAACCTTCTCCCCTCGGGGACTTGCTTGGCCGCTCCCTCCCCTTCTTCCTCAGTGTCATCGAAGTCACTCCAATAGTCCTTATCCCCTCTTAGGAATCCCACATTCTCATAACCCAGGCTGTCGGTTTCACTGTCACGCTCTACATGAATGGTTCTTACCATTGCACTGTCTATTCTGAACAGCAAGTCCCCTGACTTCCACTCATCTACAGGTGGGTGTGGGGGCGTCCTTGCGCGCGGCACAGGAGTCTCGGCTGCCTGAGTGGTATCGCAAGCTGCATGAAGTCTGGCTAGTTCAGTGCATGTTGATGCCAGTGCTATTTCTACGTCTCTCGCACTCACTCTGGTGTTGCCAGTGACCTCCGGAGGTGAGACGTATGGTGGGGGTGGGGCACATTCTTGTCACCCTCCACATTCTTGTTGTCCTCATCTGCACTTGTCTCCTTGCTACTGTCAGGTGTCGCCCCATCTCCCTTCGAATCCTCTGTTTCTTCAAACATTTTCCAAAGGTTCAAAACTTCCCTTCTATTTTGTAACGGTCTCCCCTTATACTTTGCCGTCAGGAAAGTGGACATGTGTTCCAGTGCATATATGTCAAAAGATCCCTTATCTGGCCAGGAGTGGGACATTCCCCCCTTTAGTCCCAGTCACCCATTGATTGTGATATTTCTAAATGTATTCACAATACAAGAGCAAGGCCTTACATATGTGCTCTAAGGGTGTATCTACCCCCATGGTCGTGTTTGGCGTGCATCTCGTACTGGGTCTACGCCTACTCTACTGCGCCACAGTCGAAACAGGAATTAATTTTAAGCAGTTAAAGCATGTACAGTTTAGTCTTGTCTTTAGTACATGTTAATACTGTCAATGAACTCACAGAAAAAACATCAGTTCACTTTTCCCCCCTCCCGCTATTCCCCAATAGAGCTTCTTCACACACTCACTACACACTCTTCTGATGCGCCCACAGACACCATCCGCACCACATCTGGGCCTCCACCTTACACTTTAAAATACACCAACAAAACAAACTAAAATAACAAGCCAAAACAACAACCACTACTTTTCCCAGGAATGCCCCTCCTCACCCCCATGAACATGACGGGACAAAGAGCCAGGAATGCTCAAAGTCACCCATCTTATTTCAGACTAACACCAAGTGCACCAATGGCTAACTTGTACACAGAAAGGTAACTCCTCAGCCAGCCATTCAGACCTAATCCCATGCATATCCTTTCAGGAACAGGGGACTCAACAGAAATTGTGGATGTGAATACCCTAATTGACAGCCTCAATTAAGCACCACGCAACCATTGTGCTGATGTCACTAGTGACACCACGACTTAGCAACGTTAGTCATGAAGCACACTTGCAGCCCTGCACCGCATTACACGAACTGCACAGCTATGAAGAACATGGTTACACATTTCTATAGATAGAGAACGGATACATATACATACTGTCAAAACTTTTATTATTTTTCTCATTAGACAAGTGCAGTAATGTGGAAACGCAAGGCAACAAGAGATCCTGAGCACGCTTGCAGATGCTTATAGCAATAGATCCTATGGGACTACAGGAGTACATATGGAGCCTGATAGGACCATGTGTGACTAACTTATATGTTACCTAGCATAACACGAGCATGTAGAAATCATTATATGAGTCTAAGGAAAATCACAGAAGGCTTCAAGCCACAGAGCACGAGACAAGAGGCGCTGACTCAGGCTGCACAGAGCGCAAGGCAGGCTCCCAGCCAAGGTCAAAGATACAAGGTCGCACTCCAAACTCTAGACGACAAGGGACCAGCTGCAGAAAAAGGGAATAAATCCTCATAGTTGGAGACCCAAAAGCTCTATTTTGTGGTCCACAAGCACGTGATGCAATCGAATGTGACAATGGGCATTCACCCGTGGTGGGAAAGCAAGCTGATCGCAGCTGCCCAGATAGGAAAGGGAAACAAGTGTTGCAACGTGGAGATGCACTCCCATAGGCAAAGGTGGCAAACTATCAGATACAATTCAGACCTTGAAGAGGTGCACGGAGGGCTGAGAACCGAGTCGGGTCCCAGGCTGGGGAGACCAACTCTAGCCAATCACGAATCAGAAATCCAGGGGTGGATAACAAGGGGCAAGAGCCAATGGTAAGCCCACTACTCTGCAACAATGTAATAGTTTCTTGGGGACGGGGCAGGTCTGCCACCTGGCATGCGAGGACCAGTAGAATAACGGCTATCTGGGATACTCATAGGGGTTACTACTCTTGGTACCCAATCAGCAGGGGGGATAGGTTTTTGGGGAAGGGACCAGGTGATGATGTCATATCACAACAAAACTGGGGAGCACGCATTGTAAAGTTGAGATGTACTGGAGAATCCTGATTGTCTTGTATGATCCCTGGTTAGATCCACAGTTCTAACTTGCTGTTGGCTGAGTCCTCCTTTTATTCTGGGGAAGGGTGTTGGGCCCTTGGGAGTCGGACGGACCCACAGACGACCTCTGGCATACCGGGGAACTATCCCAACACAGGGGTTGCCGGGATCTTAAAGGGGGAACAGAGAAACCCTGTCACCAGGGTCGGGGACCCATATCAAACGTATAGGACTAACTTAAGTAATCTGTCTCATGGTAGTACCTGGCAGGTTAGTGAACCAGGTCCATCCGCAATAAAATACAGACAGCAAAGGAGGGCCTGGGACCCGCTTCTAACAAAGTTTATGAAAAGGCCAGAGGAAGGGAGTCATTCCCTCTGGTATTGGGATCTGCCTTACTAAGCCTGATAAAGGCCAGGGGAAGTGAGTCATTCCCTCTGGTATTGGGATCTGCCTTACTAAGCCTGATAAAGGCCAGGGGAAGGGAGTCATTCCCTCTGGTATTGGGATCTGCCTTATAAAGCCTGAGAAAGGCCAGGGGAAGGGGGACATTCTCCCTGGTATTGGGATCTGCCTTACTAAGCCTGATAAAGGCCAGGGGAAGTGAGTTATTCCCCCTGGAATTGGGATCTGCCTTACTAAGCCTGATAAAGGCCAGAGGAAGGGAGTCATTCCGCCTGGCATTGCAAACTACCTTACCAAGCCTGATAAAGGCCAGGGGAAGGGAGTCATCCCCCTGGCATTGAGATCTGCCTTATAAAGCCTGAGAAAGGCCGGAGAAAGAGGGACATTCTCCTTGGCATTGCAATATGCCTTGTAAAGCCTGAGAAAGGCCAGAGAAAGGGAGTCATTCCCCCTGGCATTGCGATCTGCCTTATAAAGCCTGAGAAAGGGCAGGGGAAGGGAGTTATTCCCCCTGGCATTGCGATCTGCCTTATAAAGCTTGAGAAAGGCCAGATAAAGGGAGTCATTCCCCCTGGCATTGCGATCTGCCTTACTAAGCCTGATAAAGGCCAGGGGAAGGGAGTCATTCCCTCTGGTATTGGGATCTGCCTTACTAAACCTGATAAAGGCCAGGGGAAGTGAGTTATTCCCCCTGGAATTGGGATCTGCCTTACTAAGCCTGATAAAGGCCAGGGGAAGTGAGTTATTCCCCCTGGAATTGGGATCTGCCTTACTAAGCCTGATAAAGGCCAGGGGAAGGGAGTCATTCCGCCTGGCATTGCAAACTACCTTACCAAGCCTGATAAAGGCCAGGGGAAGGGAGTCATCCCCCTGGCATTGAGATCTGCCTTATAAAGCCTGAGAAAGGACGGGGAAAGAGGGACATTCTCCTTGGCATTGCAATCTGCCTTGTAAAGCCTGAGAAAGGCCAGAGAAAGGGAGTCATTCCCCCTGGCATTGCGATCTGCCTTATAAAGCCTGAGAAAGGGCAGGGGAAGGGAGTTATTCCCCCTGGCATTGCGATCTGCCTTATAAAGCTTGAGAAAGGCCAGATAAAGGGAGTCATTCCCCCTGGCATTGCGATCTGCCTTATAAAGCCTGAGAAAGGGCAGGGGAAGGGAGTCATTCCCCCTGGTATTACAAACTGTTGTATTAAAACTGTGAAAGGCCAGGGGAAGGGAGTCATTCCCCCTGGCATTGGGAACTACAGTGTTAAGCCTGTGAAAGGCCAGGGGACGGGAATCATTCCACCTGGCATTGGGAACTGCCGTGTTAAGCCTGACAAAGGCCAGGGGAAGGGAGTCATTCCCCCTGGTATTGCGATCTGCCTTGTAAAGCCTCAGAAAGGCCAGGGGAAGGGAGTCATTCCCCCTGGCATTGGGAACTGCCGTGTTAAGCCTGAGAAAGGCCAGGGGAGGGGGGTATTCCCCCTGGTATTGCGATCTGCCTTGAAAATCCTCAGAAAGGCCGGGGGAAGGGAGTAATTCCCCCTGGCATTGCAAACTTGATAAAGGCCAGGGGAAGGGAGTCATTACCCCTGGCAGTGGGAACTGCTGTGTTAAGCCTGTGAAAGGCCAGGGGAAGTGAGTCATTCCCCCTGGCATTGGAACTGCTGTGTTAAGCCTGTGAAAGTCAAGGGGAAGGGAGTAATTCCCCCTGACATTGGGAACTGCCGTGTTAAGCCTGTGAAAGGCCAGGGGAGGGGAGTAATTCCCCCTGGTATTGCAAACTTGATAAAGGCCAAGGGAAGGGAGTCATTACCCCTGGCAGTGAGAACTGGCGTGTTAAGCCTGTGAAAGGCCAGGGAAGGGAGTAATTCCCCCTGGTACTGTGAACTGCCATGTTAAGCCTCATAAAGGCCAGGGGAAGGGAGACATTCTCTCTGGCATTGGGAACTGCCGTGTTAAGCCTGTGAAGGCCAGGGGAAGGGAGACATTCCACCTGGCATTGGGAACTGCCGTGTTAAGCCTGTGAAGGCCAGGGGAAGGGAGACATTCCACCTGGCATTGGGAACTGCCGTGTTAAGCCTGTGAAGGCCAGGGGAAGGGAGACATTCCACCTGGCATTGGGAACTGCCGTGTTAAGCCTGAGAAAGGCCAGGGGAAGGGAGACATTCTCCCTGGTATTGGAAACTACAGTGTTAAGTCTGAGAAAAGCCAGGGGAAGGGAGACATTCTCCCTGGTACTGTGAACTGCTATGTTAAGCCTGATAAAGGCCAGGGGAAGGGAGACATTTTCTCTGGCATTGGGAACTGCCGTGTTAAGCCTGAGAAAGGCCAGGGGAAGGGAGACATTCCCCCTGGCATTGGAAACTACAGTGTTAAGTCTGAGAAAGGCCAGGGGAAGGGAGACATTCCCCCTGGTATTGGAAACTACAGTGTTAAGCCTGATAAAGGCCAGGGGAAGGGAGACATTCTCTCTGGCATTGGGAACTGCCGTGTTAAGCCTGAGAAAGGCCAGGGGAAGGGAGACATTCCCCCTGGCATTGGAAACTACAGTGTTAAGTCTGAGAAAGGCCAGGGGAAGGGAGACATTCCCCCTGGCATTGGGAACTACAGTGTTAAGTCTGAGAAAGGCCAGGGGAAGGGAGATATTCCCCCTGGCATTGGAAACTGCCGTGTTAAGCCTGAGAAAGGCCAGGGGAAGGGAGACATTCCCCCTGGTACTGTGGACTGCCATGTTAAGCCTGGTAAAGGCCAGGGGAAGGGAGACATTCTCTATGGCATTGGGAACTGCTGTGTTAAACCTGAGAAAGGCCAGGGGAAGGGAGACATTCACTCTGGCGGTAAGAACCATGAGAAGTAAACCTGAAGAAGGTTAGGGCAGGGGGGACTGGGAACCAAAAGAGGCCCTGGAAATAATTGTCAAAGTGGCCCCATATTACACATTTTCAGCATGCCCAACCCTTTCCCCATGGGAACATTTGGATTTAAAATAGGTTATCACACAAAAGAGGCCCAGGGTACAAAGGCCTACTGGGAAATGTCCACTATTCCCTGTAGGCCAGTCCACCCCTGCATTAGGGATAGGGAGTTATCCCCCTGACATTGTGAATTGTAGGCCTAAGGAAGGCCAGGGGAAGGAGACATTCCCCTGGTACTGTCAGTTGAGAGAGAACATCCCAGAGGAAGTCAGGGGGAGGAGTCATTCCCCCTGGTACTGTCAATTGAGAGAGACCATCCCGGAGGGAAACAGGGAGGGAGACATTCCCACTGGTACTGTCAATTGGGAGAGACCATCCCAGAGGAAGTCAGGGGGAGGAGACATTCCCCCTGGTACTGTCTATCGGGAGAGACCATCACAGAGGAAGTCAGGGGGAGGAGACATTCCCCCTGGTACTGTCAATTGAGAGAGACCATCCCAGAGGAAGTCAGGGGAAGGGAGCCATTCCCCCGGGCACTGTGAATTGGGGGAGACCATCCCGGGGGAAGTCAGGGGAAGGGAGCCATTCCTGCTGACTGTCAAATGAAGCCTGCGAAGGACCAGAGGGGAGGGAGTCATCCTCCTGGTATTGTGTGAACTGGAAAAGTGACTTTTCTTTTCGATTTTCTTGTTGATAAAGAAACCACACAAGAGAACTGTTGGAACTTTTGTTTTGCACATTGTGGAGAGTACATTTCCTCACCAGGGGGTGGACATTAACCTTCAGTCCAGAAGAAGGGAGTCATTTTTCTGTAGCAAGAAGGCCAATCTTATCCTTAGCTTAGGAGTGTAAGAGACAGAAACAGATTTTGACACAAGATGGCAGACTATTGATTCCTGGATGTTCTGTCAGACTCCTTAGTGTTTTGGTTGAGGCAGGGAAACCCCTCTTAGTAATGGGAGCACATAGGCGTTCTCTTTATTTTGTTTTGAATAAAAGCCTTTAGCAATCGCCATGCCACCTTTGTGTCAGTCTCGTACTTCTGCACCCTTACAGTATATAGAATGGAACATTTGTAAAATGATACAATAGGCGGGGGAGGGATCATCTTGACCAGCACAGCCCGTCCCATCAGAGATAAGGGGCAGCTTCTTCCAGAATCCCATTGATCTAGATATGACTGCTAGTGCTTGCATACAGAGGTCAAAGTGGGCGGGAGCGGTTGGGAGCGGTGCTCCTATACTTTTTATTTTTAAGTTTCACTGTTCCTACACTTTTATCTTAAAAATAAACCGTTCTGGAATGATTTTGTTTTAAAATAAAAGTGTAGGAAGAAGTTGAAGCTTGCAGTTCAGTGCACTGCCCTGAACATTCCCTTAAATAGCGGGTGTATTTGGGGGTTTGGATTGTGTGTGGGAGGGGGTGCAGCAATGGGGTTTGTGGAGAATGGGGGCAGGCCAACAGGTAACATAATTCCACTACTTCTTTTCGTACTCTTCGACCACTGCTTGCATAGTGTTCTGCTCATGCGATTCCTGGGCACCAAAGCAAATTACAACCACCCAGGTATTTAAATCAACAAATAGCCCCTCGCAGCCCAAAGTCAGGGAGTTGGGTACACTCCCGAGTGGCCAGCTTCCACAGTGGGAAAAGACAGGATTTACTGTGGCCAATAGTTATGCCCGAGAGTCTAGCAAAGGTATCCAGTACTTCCAATTATGTTGAGGATTCTGGATATACAAAGCATACAGTGTGCAAGAAAGCAAATACGGTGTCTGGAGCCATCTACCAGTATGCCAGCCATGTCAAATTCAGTCTAAGAAATTCCTCTAGTAGTTCCAGAGCCAGGATAAACAACATAAGGGACAGAGCCTCCTCCTCACCCCCTTTCGTTACTTTTTAAAGATCCCACGAGTCCGAAACAATCTTCCCGGTTTTCACCCTAGCCTTAGGCATAGTGTAAATCAGCCTCACCCAGCGTAGGAAACCTTCCCCAATGCCAAAGTGTCGGAGTGCAGCATACATCAACTCCCAAGGTACCGATTCAAATGCCTTGATGGCATCCAATGTGGCCCCCACATAGTGTTCTTCCCTCACCCTACGCCTGTCTATAACATATTGTAGCCTCCTCAAGTTTAGTGAAGTGTTCCTGCCTGGCACAGAACCCGTCTGGTCTTTATGCATAAGCAAGGTCATTCCCTGCTGCAATCTGCCGGCGAGCATAGCAGTGAGGACCTGCCACAATCTGCCGGCGAGCATAGCGGTGAGGACCTGCCGCAATCTGCCGGCAAGCATAGCGGTGAGGATCTGGAAATCCTGATTCAGCATGGAGAGAGGCCTATAGGATTCGCACCGATGCTGCCCTTAGCCTTGTTTATAAATCAAAGATTCCCACATACTCAGCGGAACTATCCAACTGTCAAATGCCATTTGATAGGTCAGTAGTAACTTAGGGGTTACATTCCCGCTGTATACTCTGGAGAATTCAGCCTGGAGGCCATTCCTTCCCGGTGTTTTTCCAGACTCAAGGGGGGAAAACACCACCCGTAATTCCTGCTCTGACAAGGGAGCATCCAGCAACTCTCTCTGCTCCCGTGTCAGTCTAGGTAATGTGATCTGTGACAGTGTATAGTCTATTTCCTCCAAATCCGAGTTCCCTTCATCTCCATACATTTCATTGTAATACCTCTGGAAATCCTATTAATCTCAGTCTGAGATTGCCATGGCTCCCTGCATTCATCCACTATTGAGCATATAGTGAATTGTGGGTTCTCCTAGCGGCATAGTCAAGCGCACGGTCTACCTGGGTTATTGCCCTGCTTGTGAAGCTTCTCGATATATGTCTCAAAATCAAAGTTGCCCAGTCTCGGCTGAGCACCAATGCCCAGTCTCGCCCGAATGATCAGGCCCCTTTCCATAGCGCTACCCAAAACTGGAGCGTTCTCGATACCATGAATATAAGCTTCAATCCTAGTCAGGTCGGCCAACAACGTCTTCCGGACACTCCTAGCCATAGAATCACCTCCCCTCTAATCACCACCTTGAAGGACTCCCATAATGTGTCATAGCTTACCACACTGCCCTTATTCAACTTAAAAATGTCCAATATGTTGTACCACAAACAGGCCCTAAACAGCAAATCAGTTAATGGCTCAGCCCTCAATTTCCATGTTGAGATGGGGTGTGGCCTCTGCATAGCAGCCAAGTGGAAATTCACAAGGGACAAAACATGGGGGCGGTCGTGTACATTTATCATCCGACCTATTCATCACTGGGTCTAGGGTACAGTTAAACCTCCTCGTCCTAAATCCACAAACCGTCCCTGAATGGGGCCAAACTCCTATATGAAAAATGGAAAAATCCAGAGGCATCATGGTTGAGGGCATACGTGGTAATTATACCCACCTCCCCATGTTCCACATATCCATGGGCCATCACCATTCTACCCTCATTGTCAGTACGGGCCTCTAGTAGTCTAAAGGGCACTGAGGCCGCTCCCCAAATAATAAAACACCTGGCATATGTGGAGTACTTGGCTCCATACCACATCTGCTTATGAGTTCAGCATGTCTAGCAGCTGTGAGATGAGTCTCCTGTAAGAGTGCTATTGTCAATCATTTCCTGCAGAGATATGACCCCCCACTCTATTCTGTTTAATATAACTAATCAGTCCCCAGACATTCCATCATGCAATTCACAGAGCAGCCATCTAACCACCCGGAAGCACATAATGAGAATACAGCGATCCGGCCCCGGGTGGAATACACAGAGCAGCCACATCCCCACCCCAGCACCTCCCATCCAACCATCCGGAAGCACATAATGAGAATACAGCGATCCGGCCCCAGGTGGAATACACAGAGCAGCCACATCCCTACCCCAGCACCTCCCATCCAACCATCCGGAAGCGTATAATGAGAATACAGCGATCCGGCCCCGGGTGGAATACACAGAGCAGCCACATCCCTACCCCAGCACCTCCCATCCAACCATCCGGAAGCGTATAATGAGAATACAGCGATCCGGCCCCAGGTGGAATACACAGAGCAGCCACATTCCCACCCCAGCACCTCCCATCCAACCATCCGGAAGCGTATAATGAGAATACAGCGATCCGGCCCCAGGTGGAATACACAGAGCAGCCACATCCCCACCCCAGCATCTCCCACCCAACCATCCGGAAGCATATAATGAGAATCCAGCGATCCGGCCCCAGGTGGAATACACAGAGCAGCCACATCCCTACCCCAGCATCTCCCATCCAACCATCCAGAAGCACATAATGAGAATCCAGCGATCAGGCTGCAGGTGGAATACACAGAGCAGCCACATCCCCACCCCAGCATCTCCCATCCAACCATCCGGAAGCACATAATGAGAATCCAGGGATACGGCCCCAGGTGGAATACACAGAGCAGCCACAGCCCTATCCCAGCATCTCCCATCCAACCATCCGGAAGCACATAATGAGAATCCAGCGATCTGGCCCCAGGTGGAATACACAGAGCAGCCACATCCCCACCCCAGCATCTCCCTTCCAACCATCCGGAAGCACATAATGAGAATCCAGCGATCCGGCCCCAGGTGGCATACACAGAGCAGCCACATCCCTACCCCAGCATCTGCCATCCAACCATCCGGAAGCACATAATGAGAATAAAACGATCCTGCCCCAGGTGGAATACACAGAGCAGCCACATCCCCACCCCAGCACCTCCCACCCAACCATCCGGAAGCACATAATGAGAATACAGTGATCCGGCCCCAGGTGGAATACACAGTGCAGCCACATCCTACCCCAGCACCTCCCATCCAACCATCCGGAAGCACATAATGAGAATACAGCGATCCGGCCCCGGGTGGAATACACAGAGCAGCCACATCCCCACCCCAGCACCTCCCATCCAACCATCCAGAAGCATATAATGAGAATCCAGGGATACGGCGCCAGGTGGAATACCGCCATTACCAAAGATTCTCTATGTGAGGTCGGGGGTCAACTACGTAACCCAGCTCAGCAGTAGATTACCTAAAGCCCAGAACACGGGTGAATGAACTCAGTGCCTTTGAAAAATAAAGGTAGCAGCATACAAGCAAGCATATACAATACAACAAATGTACCACAAAACCATAACCAAAGCGCAATAGTACAATGCTACTCGAGCGAACACGCTTATTCCACCATGCTCGAAACATGATCACAAAAGGCGTCAGTGTACCCAAGCACAGGTGTGTGGAACCTGAGGGTACTCTCACATCTACTCCCCAGGATGCTCTGTTCAGGTGGCATGGGAAGGGCCATTGCTTTTGGATCCCGACCCTGGGGGTGGACAAGTGGGGGAGGATCACCCGAGTGGAGGGTCCTTGGGGATTGCTTGGGGGTTGGAGAGAGGGTACCTGAGGGTGAGACATGGTATACCACCTTTCCTGATAGTAACCTCCCCTCCCTTACCCTTTATGGGCTATTGTCAGTCCTAATCCCTTACCCCCTGTAACTCTCCTTGGAGTACTGTGAAGAAGAAGAGGCAACTAGGAGCAATGCAGATCACCCAATGTAAAACCCACTTTTGTACTGTGATGAAGAAGAGAGGTTTAGAGGTCTGTAGTCATCAAGATCAGGCAGCTCACTCTAATGGGTGTATGCAAGGTCAGGCAATTAGGAATGACTCAAAACACCTGCAGCCCCTTGACATTCAGAGAGCGTATAAAAGGTGGAAGAGGAAAGGCAGGTGTGAGCAACAGGGAGACCTGAGAGCTGAGGAGCAGCAGGAGACCTATATATGCAGGCAGCCGTGGTGGTCTAGTGGGAGAAACCAAGACACTGGCAAGAGAACTTGTGGGAACCCCGAAGTAGAGAGGCAGAGTTATTCCCTCAAGCACGGGAGCCTCCAAAGTATTGAACCAGCAGCAGGAGCAGCTGGGAGACGCAGAACCCTGAAGCTGCGGTCCGTGTGTGAGCACCAGCGCTGGAGGTTCAAGATAAGGAAAAGCTGTGCAGAGATTTAGAAGCTGTGCGGCGAGCGAGCGGAGCTCACACTGGTGGGTGTCCGCTGCTTCCAGAAAGAAGGGAAGCCATGGGAAGCACCAGAGCAACTGATACAAGGTTGGTGAGTGTCGGAGGGAAGCTTTAGTGTCGGAAAGCTGCTGACGAACTCCTAGTGAGTAATAATGCCCAATTGAACATGTAGTGAACACTGAACTGAATAGAAACATATGAAAATAGGCTTTTGAGCCCGCAAGGTGAGACCAATACATTCTTTATTCACTTTGGGCAAGAGGGGCTGTCTGGGAACAAACCAACAGAAACTGCATATTGTTAATGTTTCCAACGAGACACCTCAAGAGTGATTTGAACTGTTGAGCCATTGAACATCAGCTGGAGGGAACTCATGGATGCGTGACCTGTGATGGGTGGACCGTATGGTCTGAAAACTGTGCCTAAAACCAGTGGGTTTCCTTGTGTCAACTTTATTAACATCAAGACTCAAGTTACAAGCACAACAGTTGGCCTCTGGTTGCATGACCTGTAATGGGTGGACCGCGTGGTCTGACAACTGCGCCTAGACCAGAAGCCACTAGAAAGGTTTTGACAATTGGCTAGAGGTGAAAATTAAAGGAACTAGGGCCCCTACCAGCATTGTTTTCATTGAAGCACCAGTACAGTTAGCAACGGTACCAGTGCTTCAGTATCCCCATTCCCACAGAGTCCTTACCGTTCCGCCGCCACTTGTGATATCCTGGTGGCACAGGGATATCAGGTGGCAGACTCAGTGGTACGGGGTCAGCGGCAACCCGCCGGTAGCATCAGCTGTTTACTGCCAACCTTATAATGAGGCCCATGGTGTGATGCAACAAAGGAGCTTTAGCAGAAGAGCGTCTAATGGAGGCAGCAGAAAATCAGGAACCGTGCTTGGAGTCTTCATCCATGAGGGACTAAGGTTCAGCGTCAGCAACCTCGATTTCTGGGAGTCATAGAGGAGGGGAATTCAATCATGCCTTTCAGCGCTTGCTATTATTCTTGTCTTGGAGTGCACCCGTGCTGGTCTCATCTATCTAGTGGTGCAGATCATCCTGAGAATCGTAGAAGGGTGATTTACCCTTATATAGCACCTTCAGCTTAGCAGGGTATATCAGCATGTATTTCAACCCTTGTTGGCAAAGCCTCCTTTTAGCCGGACTCTGGACTTGCATAGCGTAGTCTGGATAAATACCCAGTTTAGAAGACACCCTCTTAACCAGGCCCCCTTCCCTGGAGAATTTTAAGGTCCGGTGCTTGTCCCTGAAGTTCAGGACCCTTGCGATAATCGGTCTCAGAGGGGCCCCTGGCTGTGGTTTCCGCATTAGGGGTCTGTGGGCCCTACCAATTGTAAATCATTGAGTCAATGCAGACGGACCAATTTCCTGCAGCAGTACATTTTCCACATAGTTGTGGTGTGTGGCCCTCGCAAGTGTGTTGCCCTTGTAATTTGATGTGTCCCTCCCATGTCTATTGCCCTTTTAAGATGGGCCATGACTATGTCATGCCTCAAGCTAATAAAAGGAGCCCCTGCATGCACGTGCATCAGACCAGCTGAAGACTCCCAAAGAGGAACGACTGAGTCTCTCATTTAGGCCTACAGGCCCACACCGTGTGAGCACAGGCCTGCAGGCCATGATGCTGTGGGGCCCTCGTGCCAGCAAGGTGGCAAGGGTCTGCATGGTCAGTGTATGGCCCGCCCTTGCCCCACCTAAGACCAGGTGTCCCCGGCAACCTCTGAGGCACTGGTCCTCCAGGCTGCTGGTGTACATTAGCACCCATGGGGGCTGGCTTGATGCCAATAGCCCTCCTCCGTAACAATAGTTAGTCAGGTCTTGTCCTTCCGATCCTTCCGACAGACCTAAAATCCTAATGTTGTTTCCACAGGACCTCTCTTAAGTGTACTCCAGCATTCTCAAATTCATAGTTAGATCTTGTACCAGTGCCTGGCGTTCTTTTGTGGCAGTCATATTTTCAGAGAGGTTGGTTTCCGTGGCACTCCCTCTTTCTGCAAGGGAGCGTGCATCTTGCCGTAACAGATGGACGTCAATTTTTACCTCATCAGTCTTGGACTTCACAGAGGACATCCCTAATCCCCTGTTGCTGTAGACCTGCAGTCACTCTGGCGATTCAGCAGTCTTTGAGAGTGATGTCACACACACCATCATCTGACATCTGGGAGAGGCTGACAAGAATGGAGCAGCGGCAGGAGAGGATGGAAGAGCTCACAGAGCTCCACCTGCAGCATGCTCAAGCAATGTGGGATGCGGTGCAAGAGGCCATGAGGAGAATAGTCAGAGATATGGCACGTCAATGACGACACCTATCTGAGTCTCCAGTGGCGAATACTGTGGTGGGCCAGAGGGTGTGGGAGCTTGCCGAGGCACTGTCATCTGGCCTGGTAAATATGCAGAGGGAACTTCTCCTCACGAGGCAACACATGCGTGGCCTGGAGTTAGTCAGCTCTTTCCCCGTTACACCCACAGAAGGGTCACAAGTAAGGAGTCCCCATAGGAGGTTGTTGCGCACCACCACTCACTCATCAAAGGCATCCTCTAGCCAAGAGAAGCACTGTAGAAAATGATTGCCTGACACCAAGATAACATTGAGGATTGATCGAGATGGGAGGGCATTGGTGTTGAGGATTGAGGGAGGTAGGAGGGCATGGGTGTTGTGGATTGAGGGAGATGGGAGGGCATGGGTTTCACAGACTTAACAAATGAAGTTTGTATTACATGTAAAGATTGTTAGTCTTTAGGGTTGTATCACATATTTTAATGCAGTGATAAACTATTTACATTGTGTATTGTGGATATTGTTTTCAGATGCGGCATGCGCCCATCCCTTCCTTCTGCGTGGCCATCCTGTGCTGGTCTGCCAGCCCATCTCTCGTCACCCTCCTCCCCTGAGGCTGCCTGTGCCACGGCCTCCTCAGTAGGCAATGGTGCATTCCTCCTGAGGTAGACATTATGCGGCGTCACACCCACAAGGACTATCTTCACAACCTTCTCGGGACTGTACATAAGTGCCACTCCCATCCAGAGGAGGCACCAGAATCTACCTTTCAGAGGTCCAAATATACGTTCTATGCATACCCTGGTGCTTGTGTGTGCCTCGTTTTAGGCAATTTCATGTGGCGTCCGAGGGTTCCTTTTTGGGGACGGGGGCCATGGTAGCCAGAGCCACCTGCAGGTGGAATGAAACTGTGTTACTTTCAAATAATTCGCTGTCCTGACTAAGTGGTGCATGCTTTTCACTTCCATGCAGTTATTTGAGTACACTCTGGAGCCACTGGTGTGTGTTTCCCTTGCGTTTGACAATGTACAATGACTTGGGCCCATCCTGCCCTGCAGCATATGTATGTACCCCCATATTCCCGATTCCCCAATCATTCCAGCACATCCCAATGGTTATTTTGCATTTTGCGGCCTGTGCTGCCTTTTTCTTGGCCATTATGGTATATTTGATGTGTGCCTGTGGCAGTGTGTTTGCTTGCTGTTTCGGATGTCTCCAAGGGATAGTGGGGTGCTTTCCATTCTGCTACCATGGGTGAGAACCTGGGCCTGGCATCATTATGCAGGGGTAAGGGAGGGGATGCTCTACCCCAAAAAACATTTTCAGTTATGGTGTCCTATGCATTGTGGGACTTGTGGTCCCTTCAGGCCGACTGATTCAGTGTGGAGTGGGGAATGGCATGGGGTGTTTGCAAGGCCATATACATCATGTCCCAGGATTATTTGTGCTGCATGTGCATGGTGGATCTTTAACCCCCTCCACCCCCTTTTCACTTCCCCATTCACCTTTGGATCCACATGGGCTGTCCTCTGTGGGTCTCCATGTATGCAGGAAGGGTGCTTCTTCGTAGAACGAGGGCGTCATGACTTGAACCCATGAAACGGGTACACCAGTGGGTCATAGTGAGGTCTGTGTTGCATGTCCATTGCACATTCAGGCAATGATACTGTTTCCTGTTCCGCAACACATGCTCTGATATCTGGGGAGCCACCGATGCCATGAGACAGCCCTGCCCAAAACCGGTATGAATGCAGTGTGGAGTGTTGAATGGCGTGGTACTTGTCCCAATAAAAATTCCTTGTTGTGAGTATCTAGAAGGAGAAGAATGGTTTGAATGCACTGTGAGCCTGATTGGCTGCCTGCCTGCATGAATGCCCTTCTGAATGATTGGTTGCCTGAGTGTGACCCAGCAGAGTGAATGAGAGACCAAACAGTATATCTGGGGACCTCTCACTGATGGAAATTGTTCAGAAGCTTAAGTCGAAACTTGATGCTTACTCTAGAAGCCGAGCCGGAAGAAAAATGTAAACCACTTTTTCCCTTTGACGCAATCTGAAAGCTGCTGTGCCTTCAAGCAGCTGATCCAAGAGAGGACGTGGCTAGGAGACCTCTTCCCGAGCTACGAGGGACCATCGTGCGCCAGCTAACCTTCACCAAGGCTCCCTGGAAGTCATCCTTAGAAAGACTGTCGACCGGAGACGGGGACCGCAGAGAAAACTGAAGAGAAGCGCCCGGAGATCCGTCCACTGTCGTCAACCAGGGTTCCGAGGATTGCCGTAACTGCAGGGGGCCCATCAAAGCCGTCTTGCCCAGAAGCGGGAACAGCTTGACGCTGTGCCGCCACCGACCAGAGCCACAAAGCTCCATTGCTTAAGAACACTTTGAATCAAGGACTCCCTTGTTCATCACCGTTGATCGCTTTGTCCCGCTGGAGAAAGTCAACGTCATTGACGAACCGAGGAGAGTCCGCCGGTGGGTTTCCCGCCACCCAAAGTCCGCAAAGATGCTGATGAAGATAAGGAAGCCAGCTGTGTTCGAGTTCCGATCGCCGCCGCCAGCCGCCGATGACCCGACGCCCTTGCTGGGCCAAAGTTCTTCATTGACTCTTTGCGGCAACAAACTATCGTTGTCGAGGTGCACTGCATGCCTCATCTTTGCAGGACGTCCATGACCGATTGTCAGAGAGCACCGCTGGACCGAAGCTCCTGCCTCAACGCCTTTGTTCCCCTGTTCTTCATGGGATCTTGACGATCCGTGGCTCCCGCCTTAAAGGGAGTCCACTCAAGAAGAATCCGTCGATGACCCGACATCGAACTCTGCTAGCCCAGGTACATTGGGGTAGTAGAACCTTTTTAGAGGGAACCAAGACTATATTGAACAATATATGGACTGGCCTTGTTACATTGCATTATTTACAGGTTGCCCAGGTGGGGGATCCTCACACAGAACTGTGCCTAGCGGTAGGGGCTCAGTATTCTGCCAATTGTTTAACCAATTTGTTTTTCCTCCTCAAGTCTATTGTGGTTCGCATTATCCATTGATTTGTATGTTATCTGAAACTGTCTACAGTTGATGCATTTTAATGGAATCAAAGAAGTAATTGTGGTACCACATAGAGACTGTATATATTTATCATTATAGAATTGCTGAGCACAAACTGTGTTATTGTATGTGCAGATAATCAAAGCCTTATTTATATAAAGAGCTGAGTTATCACTAACACAGTGTGTGGACAGGCCTTTGTGGGTGCTTGCGGACTAAACTGTACTTAAGAACCAGCCTGCATCACCTCTTGAGAGCTTAAGCCTTGGTTGCTCGTCCACGTTTACCAAATAGAGAATCTTGGCTGAGTTGCTCTGTGCCTCTACTCTGCTATATAGAGAGCAGAAGTACAGATACCCGCCTCCAGTCTTTACACCGAGCCCATCGGCGGCTTCTCCTGTCGGGAGTTTGGGAGCACAGAGTGAAGAACCCACTGGGTGCTCAGTCACCTCGGGCCCCGCAGGCGGTGATTTATGCTGTGCTCTGACAGGATTCGAAAAGAGGGACAGGGGTGATGCAGCACGGCGGCTTGCATAAGAACAACAAAAAAAAGGGGTCCCGCGGCCGCAGGTGCTCCCTGAGTGGCACTGGACTTCATGTGTGCTCCGATCTGGTTCGTCGTGAAGGAAATAAAACATATAAAAGATGACCATGCCTATGTGGCCTGCACCCACCCCACACACAACCGAGGCTCCGCAGTGTTTATGTTTATGTTTATTATTTGATAATGCGCACAAAACCCAGGGGTAGCCGGGCGCAGCAGGTACAAGGTTACTTAAGCTCAGGTTGCATACAGAGTATAAAAAACATATCAATACGGTACATACATGTCAATGCAGGCAGTTGGAATGAAAAACTAACATGTTACAGTATTGAGAGAGTGTACAAGGTAAAAGGGTGAGAGCAGAATCATCTTAGACTGGGTTACAAGGGTGTCGTGGCCGTTAGGTACCACGAGAATTAGTTGTCGTTGGACCAGAGCCAATTTTTTACCTTACATCTGAAGTTGGAGTAGGGTAGGTTAGCTCTCAGTGCAATGGGCAATGCGTTCCAAGCCTGGGCAGCTCTGACGGGGAAGCTTGCTCCGCCCGCTTTGGATCGTCTGAATCAGTGATCCCAGGCCAGCCAAGTGATCTCATTATGAGCCCTCAACTCTGAGTTCTGTGTTGCAGGGCAGCTAGAGAGAGGCTGCTAGCATTTGTGTGTTTTGTGGACTTTCAGATGCAGCTCCCTTAAGAACGAGCTGACCTGGAATCGAGGGTGGGGCGGGGGAGGGAAAGAGAAGGGGAGAGGAGAAAGACAAGGGAAGTTAGTCTGTGAAGAGGTAATTAAGGGAGTATGACGTGCAGACCTGTGTCTCGTGTATTCATTGCGTATGCAAGAGATTAAGCCATAACAACTGGCGACAATGAGCAAAGACCCATGCCCACTGTCACGAGGAGGAGGGGACGTGGTTTGAGAGGAGGACGGCGAGCCACCTGCAAGCACCAGACCCATGCTGCCGACGGAGGAGAAGGCTGACACCGCCAGTGCTATCCCAGGCGGTCAGGAGGACTGGAGGACTACCGCAGGATGGAAAACAGCTGAGCAACCTGGGGATGTGGCTGACGTCAGCGATCCAGCCGGCGAGGAGGAGGTCCACCGGAGAACGGGAAAGGCTGCCAGAGGAAGTCAACACGAAGGAGAGGGAGACTGAGACAACGGAGACACCAGGAATCGGAGTGGGCGACCGCTCACAGCAAAGAGGTGAACCCTGACACCTGAGCGGCAGGATGCTGCCACGGCGGGGCCCACAGTCATCTGCATCTCCAAGGTAAAGAGTAACGCAGAAAAGAACGCACCCATTGACTACCGTGTGTATGATAAACTCCACGTGGCCTCCTCACATGAACCCACTACAATGCAAGGAAAGGTAAAGGAAACAGTCACACGCAACACGCAGAAGCCACTACAGCTATACCCACTAGAACACGAGGAATGTAACCAAAAAAAAAAGGCGCAGACCCGCTGACCTATAACCCAGGATAATGGTCACACATGGGGCACCACACACTACGCCTCCAACCCAACCAGACCGCAGACACAGGAAGCAGCATGCCACGCATGCTATGCGGTCCAAAGGCAAACAAGCTCACGCAAGCCAGCACAGCCCCAAGAACCATACAAAACAACCAGCCAGCCCGCATGAGGGTGAACTCAGTCCACAATCCAGACACCCATACACCCAGCACCACGAGTGCAGGGTCAACCAGGGCATTAAGCCCACGTCAAGTCATCGAAGAAGAGTACAACCCCTGGTGCCACACAAGAACAGCACAGCAATGTCTCAAGGGGTCGCTGGAGCAGCAGCCGCACCAGCGCAGGAGTAGTCCCCACAAACCCGGTAACTTTCTTACGCCGCCCAAACCCCTTCACCCTAGAGCCACAGGAAGATCAAGGCCAAAGATGGCAAGAGTGGAAGGAGGAATTCGAAGAGTTAATGAGAGCAGTAGGGAATCAGGACGCATCCAACAAACTGTCAATTTTCACAAATTTAGTAGGGAAAGAAGTGAAAAGCATAATTAAAACCTTACCTGCCCAAGAAACACCCACCTATCAACTCTTAACCGCCGCTATCAACGGACGACTGGTAGTCCTTCCCAACAGAGACTACGAGCGATTTACGTTCAACCAAGGTGCGCAAGCACCGCATGAAACAATTGGTCAATTCATCCTGCGCCTCCAGAGGAAGATTACCTACTGTGACTGTGCAAACTTTAATGATGACAAAGCCATCAGGCTAAGGGTGTTAGAAGAGTGCATATCATCACAATTCATGAAACATCTATGAAAGAAACCCCTCCCACTGAAGGAAGACACAGACTTGGCAAGGATATACGAAAGAGTTGACGCCCAAGCAGCCAACATTGAAAGCCTAAAAAAAACAGATGCAATAGCTGCCATCATCTCCAACCCACAAGGGAAAACCCGATATTCGAGTACAACAGCCCGCCAAGACACATGGAACACCAATTGCAGAGCCCTGCCGGAAAGACAATGCTACAGGCGCGGGTTTGAATTCCCTCACAAGGGCCAATTCCCAGCCCTTGGTCAAATGTGCATGAGGTGCGGCCAGGAGAACCATTTCCAAATCATGTGCAGGGAGAAGGCTCTGCTACTGCCGGCATACAGACCGCCGCCACAGTCGGGCACCACCAGGAGATAATGGGATGACGGACTTCTGCATGGCATACTTGGATGACATTGCAGTGTTCAGCCCTACATGGAAAGAACATATTGAACACCTAGGCTATGTATTGCAGGCTCTGGAACAGGCCCATCTGACCATAAAGGCAAGCAAATGTCAAATTGGTCAGACTTCAGTGGTCTACCTTGGACATAGGTAGGAGGAGGTGAAATAAGGCCATTGCCTAGAAAAGTACACGCTGTACAAAACTGGGCCACTCCTATTACTCAAACCCAAGTGAGAGCCTTCTTAGGTCTCACTGGGTACTTTAGGAACTTCATAGAGAACTATGGGACCATAGCTTCTCCCTTGAATGACATCTCCTCTCCCAAATGTCCTAAAAAGGTCAAATGAATAAGGAGTGCAATCAAGCATTTGAAGGTCTGAAAAGAGCCCTTTGTCAAGCTCCAGGCCTAAGAGCTCCTGACTATCACCAACCCTTCATTGTACAAACTGATGCTTCTAATGTAGGTATAGGTGCAGTCCTTAGTCAACTGGACGAGAAAGGTAGGGAACACCCCATGTGTTTCATCAGCAGGCAGTTAAAGGATCCTGAGACAAGGTGGGAAACAATAGAACGAGAATGTTTTGCTATTGTGTGGTCACTGAAGAGGTTTAGACCATACTTGTATGGATCTACCTTCATCATTCAGACTGACCACCAACCCTTGAGATGTCTGATGCAAATGAAAGGGGAAAATCCAAAGTTACTCAGATGGTCAATCTGCCTGCAAGGATTTGATTTTTCCATTGAGCACAGAGCAGGAAGTCACCACCAAAATGCTGATGGTCTCTCTAGGATGTATATAACCGACTAGAGGTATGAGAACCATCCAGGAGTGGATTAAATCCTCCTGTCCCTTAGTCTGGGGGGGCGAGTGTGAGGGAGAATTCTAATTTCATGGCTAATTTCCCTTACCTAGTGAGTCCCTCAGCAGCTTTGCTGGATCTCTGGAGTTATTTCTTTCCACTGGGTAAGAGTGTGAGCTTTTCCCCCACTCTTACTTGTATTTTGCTATGTGTTTTTACCTGTTTTTATGATTGTGGACTCTGGAGTAGACCACTTCAGTAGCCCCCTTCTTTTGTGTGTCACACAGCACCCTCCGTGACACAGGGTTGTCGTTCAGACTTCCCAACGACTCCATTTCTGAGGCTGACTACCGTCACCCAGAAAAGGGTAAAGTTAACATTAACTTTACTTAGTCAATTTAACCGCAGATGCAGTACACACCATCTTACATGGAGTGCTGGAAAGGGTTACTCCTTAGCCCTTTTTATCTGTACCTCCTAGAGCATTGTTTCGCTCTTTTAACATTTAGACATGGCTGGTGGCAGTGGTATCTACCCTAATTTTCTACCGCGGTTATCTTATATAACCGTGGTAATATTGTAGGCAATTGTGTTAGCCTCGAACTTAAACCCGCTTGACCAAATGCTCTTTATTTTGGCTCCTGTGCGGTTTATTCACCATTTCTTTTTGTTAAACTCCTTGTGTTTTACTTTGCGTGGCAAACCAGGTTCGCCTTCTTTGTTCACTGTCTTTTGGCGGGCTTCTGCCAAGAAGCTCTCCTCAAGGCACCTGGGTGTCTATGTGGGCTGAATGTGAGGGAGGGGTGTAGTCACCCCCTGCACAGGGTATCCTAGGAAACCAGAGTCGCACGTTTTCATGATTGGCTGAGGTGGTTGTCCGGGCTCGACAAACCCCCTGCTGTGTGATTGACAGCCAGGCTGTGTGAATGGGGGATTTTCGCATAAAAGGCAGGTCTCTTGGGCTGGAAGTCAGAGAGTCGCCACTGGAACTACAAGGAACTGAAGAGAAGCGGAGGAGAGGTCGACTTCTGCAACTATCCCGTCCCGGTGAAGCCTTGCTGCAGTCCTGAGCTATCTACCCTTCAAGGACTAAGAGGAGATCCAGTCCGGAGTCTTCTTCCCTTGAGCCTGGTGGGGATAAACAGCTCATCTTCTTCAGCCAGAGGTCCCCTTTGTGGTCGAAATCGCTGCACAAGGCTGTAGTGCTCCGGATATCCACCTGAAGAGCCTCTCCTGTTTTTAAGGAGCGCACCTTTCATTCATCGTCGCTGCTGCCGGCCTCATCCCTGTGTGGTGTAGACCCCCTTCATCGTCCTTCTTCGTTCCGAAGCCAGGAATTGTGGGTCTACAGGAAACTACCAGGAACAACTGCCGTGGCACCAGCTTCTCTTTGAAAAGGTACTGTGTCCTGCTTGAGGAATTTTGGGTGAAATCCCTATTCTTCACTTATACGGCTTGCCCTTATTTTTTCCCTCCTTCTTATAACTTTTGCTTCCGAACTTTTGACAATATCTAAAGTACTCTTGGCAACTTTGAATCGCGAACTATCCGACGTGTGATCCTCGACACAGGAACCCGGTTCCACTTGACTCTGGCTCCGGCCTCTTGACTCTTGCATTTCTGTCTATGAGTGTTCTTCGATTCTGTTTGACTAACTAACATATTGCCTATGATTTTTGCCCCCAACTCTCTCTGGGTATCTCAGGTGCAAAGTGTGTTTTTGCCCCGGTAGCATTTCTTGCCGCAGATACGTGTTTATTTAGTGGACCGAACTGTCAAAAAGTGATCGCAATCGTATTCACGGTAACGTGTTTTGTTCCATAATACCGGTTCTCTCAAACACAGGGTACTTACCTTGATTCATACCGTACAAAGCAAATTGGTCAGTTGTAGTGTATTTAACGTGTGGTTTTAAATTTAATAGAAGTGTTGTGTTGATAACGAATGGTTCAAAAATAAATGTATTTATATTTTTCCACCTGAAACCTTGAGTCATGTTTGCTTGAGTCACAGTAATTGTGGTCCCTTTGTGTAATCTCTGCTACTGCTCATATACTCTTGAGATAAGCCTGGCTGCTCCGTTACTGGTACCCCTTTAACATAGTAGTACAGGCGTGTACCAAAGGTAAAACCTGTATTGCCACCTGTAGCCTTAATTGTGTGTAGTGGTCCCTAAGGGCACTGCACAGGATTCTGCCTAACAAGTGGCGAATACTGTGGTGGACCAGAGTGTGTGGGAGCTTGCCGAGGCACTGTCATCTGGCCTGGAAAATATGCAGAGGCAACTTCTCCTCACGAGGCAACAAATGCGTGGCCTGGAGTTAGTCAGCTCTTTCCCGTTACATCCACAGAAGGGTCACAAGTAAGGAGTCCCCATAGGAGGTTGTTGCGCACCGCCACTCACTCATCAAATGCATCCTCTAGCCAAGAGAAGCACTGTAGAAAATGATTGCCTGACACCAAGATAACATTGAGGATTGAGCGAGATGGGAGGGCATTGGTGTTGAGGATTGAGGGAGGTGTGAGGGCATGGGTGTTGGGGATTGAGGGAGATGTGAGGGAATGGGTTTCACAGACTTAACAAATGAAGTTTGCATCACAAGTAAAGACTGTTAGTCTTTAGGGTTGTATCACATATTTTAATGCAGTGATAAACTATTTACATTGTGTATTGTGGATACTGTTTTCAGATGCGGCATGCGCCCATCCCTTCCTTCTGCGTGGCCATCCTGTGCTGGTCTGCCAGCCCATCCCTCGTCACCCTCCCCCCCTGAGGCTGCCTGTGCCACTCCCTCCTCAGTAGGCAATGGTGCATTCCTCCTGATGCAGACATTATGCGGCGTCACACACACAAGGACTATCTTCCCAACCTTCTCGGGACTGTACATAAGTGGCAATCCCATCCAGAGGAGACACCAGAATCTACCTTTCAGAGGTCCAAATATGCGTTCTATGCATACCCTGGTCCTTGTGTGTGCCTCGTTTTAGGCAATTTCATGTGGTGTCCGAGGGTTCCTTATTGGGGCCGGGGGCCATGGTAGCCAGAGTCACCTGCAAGTGGAATGAAACTGTGTTACTATCAAATAATTCCCTGTCCTGACTAAGTGGTGCCTGCTTTTCACTTCCATGCAGTTATTTGAGTACACTCTGGGGCCACTGGTGTGTGTTTCCCTTGCATTTGACAATGTACAATGACTTGGGACCATCCTGCGCTGCAGCATATGTATGTACCCTTCATAGTCCCGATCCCCCAATCATTCCAGCACATCCCAATGGTTACTTTGTATGTTGCAGCCTGTGCTGCTTTTTTCTTGGCCATTGCAGTGTATTTGATGTGTGCCTGTGGCAGTGTGTTTGCCACAACGGATGGTTGGGTGCTTTCCTTTCTGCTACCATGGGTGACAACCTGGGCCTGGCATCATTATGCAGGGGTAAGGGAGGGGATGCTCTACCCCAAAAATACATTTTCAGTTATGGTGTCCTATGCATTGTGGGACTTGTGGTCCCTTCAGGCCGACTGCTTCAGTATGGAGTGGGGAATGGCATGGGGTGTTGGCAAGGCCATATACATCATGTCCCAGGATTATTTGTGCTGCATGTGCATGGTGGATCTTTAACCCCCTCCACCCCCCTTTTCACTTCCCCATTCACCTTTGGATCCACATGTGCTGTCCTCTGTGGGTCTCCATGTATGCAGGAAGGGTGCTGCTTCGTAGAACCAGGGCGTCATGACTTGAACCCAGGACGTGGGTGCAGCAGTGGGTCACAGTGAGGTCTGTGTTGCATGTACTTTGCACATTCAGGGAATGATACTGTTTCCTGTTCTGCAACACATGCTCTGATATCTTGGGGGCACCAATGCCACATGCGTGCAGCCCAGAGCTGCTATTCCATTGGGGAAGTGGGCAGTGGCCTATAACCTGGCCTTCGTGGCATGCACCTCTGCAGGGGTGCTGGGCAGAGAGATGTGCTGGTGCAGCCAGCAGTTTTCCCACCACTTTGGAAAATGTTGGTTGTGACATGCCATGCAGCAGGCCGACGGTGTGCTGATGTGTGCCTGCAGCACAGAAGTGCAGTACTGATACAAGCCTCAGTAGCAGTGGTATGACTGTTCGTATATTGATGGCACTCGCAATGTCTGGCTGGATAAGGGGGAGGAGGTCTGCAATGGTTTGGAGGTTGAGGCAATACTTTGTTATCAACTGTGCTTATTTCAGCGATGGTCTGACTGTGTAGGGGCACCCTCTTTCGACTCCGCCTGGGCCCTTGTGGGTTCTATTGTTGCTGCTCGTGTGCCATCCTCTGTAGGTATAGTGGGAGTCGCTGGATATCATAGTTGGCCCCTGCCATGGGCTGCCTGGTGCTTGCCAGTGAGTTTAGGGAAGGTGTGTCCCTGACATGCCCTGTTTGAGTCAGTTGGGTGCACCTGTGGCTTCATTTTCTTCACCTATTTGGTGGAGGTAACTGCAGCAATTTTTAGGTAGAATTACCGCCCATTTTTGGGAGATTTTCGGCAGTAGTTCCACTTGTAATATGGTGGAATTACCATTTTTATTCCTGGCAGTAATTCCACCTGCAGAGCATGTGCCGAAGTTAATTCCGCCAGATTTCAGCGGTAATTCCCACTGTGGAACATGTGCCGAGGCTAATCCCGCCAGGTTTCAGCGGTAATTCCACCTGTGGAACATGTGCCGAGGCTAATCCCGCCAGGTTTCAGCGGTAATTCCCCCTGTGGAACATGTGCCGAGGCTAATCCCGCCAGGTTTCAGCGGTAATTCCCCCTGTGGAACATGTGCCGAGGCTAATCCCGCCAGGTTTCAGCAGTAATTCCACCTGTGGAACATGTGCCGAGGCTAATCCCGCCAGGTTTCAGCGGTAATTCCCCCCGTGGAACATGTGCCGAGGCTAATTCCGCCAGGTTTCAGCTGTAATTCCCCCTGTGGAACATGTGCCGAGGCTAATTCCGCTAGATTTCAGCGGTAATTCCCCCTGTGGAACATGGGCCGAGGCTAATCCCGCCAGGTTTCA
Organism: Ambystoma mexicanum; assembly: GCF_040938575.1. NCBI lineage: Eukaryota > Metazoa > Chordata > Amphibia > Caudata > Ambystomatidae > Ambystoma > Ambystoma mexicanum. The sequence goes on along the minus strand of NC_090938.1, from coordinate 810,362,334 downwards.
GTGGTAATTCCACCTGTGGAACATGTGCCGAGGCTAATTCCGCTAGATTTCAGCGGTAATTCCCCCTGTGGAACATGTGCCGAGGCTAATCCCGGCAGGTTTCAGCGGTAATTCAGTTGTGGAACATGTGCCGAGGCTAATCCCGCCAGGTTTCAGCAGTAATTCCCCCTGTGGAACATGTGCCGAGGCTAATCCCGCCAGGTTTCAGCGGTAATTCCACCTGTGGAACATGTGCCGAGGCTAATCCCGCCAGGTTTCAGAAGTAATTCCACCTGTGGAACATGTGCCGAGGCTAATCCCGCTAGATTTCAGCGGTAATTCTACCTGTGGAACATGTGCTGAGGCTAATCCCGCCAGGTTTCAGCGGTAATTCAGTTGTGGAACATGTGCCGAGGCTAATTCCGCTAGATTTCAGCGGTAATTTCCCCTGTGGAACATGTGCCGAGGCTAATCCCGGCAGGTTTCAGTGGTAATTCCCCCTGTGGAACATGTGCCGAGGCTAATCCCGGTAGGTTTTATTGGTAATTCATCTGCTGCTAATTCTGACAGTGAAATTAGCACCCATTTCCTGGAACGCTTCATTCGGCAGAGTGGTAAAAGTGGCGGCAACAGAATTACCGCCACTTTTACCACTTACCGCCGTACTAGTAATGAGACTCAAAGTGTCTTATTAGAGCAGCCAGGGGCGTAGATTAAAAGGGACGGGTGAAAGAGCAGAGCACTCCACTGGAAACTGCCCTGAGAAAAAAGCAGGGGTGAGTTCAAATGGAGTCCTCCCATCCAAGAATGAGTCTCCTCAATCACGATTTTATGATTGACGGTATCAAATGCCACATAGAGATCTAACTCAACAAAAGCAGCTCCAACCAGCGGCTCAGCACCTGTTGCAGGTTTAAAACCAGCTTGTAGGTGTGAATTTGTTCCGTACTTTAGAGATGTGGGTGCAACTCTTTGATTTACAACACACAACAACAAAAACCAAACAGAATCAGTCAGATTTGTGGTGTTCCACCCCTTTTGAGAGAACGAGTCCCTCCCAGGGCTCGTGCTAATGTCACATGTCTGTGACCTTGTGACTTACTGAATGAAAGGGACGAGCCATTTCCGGCTTGCAGTCGATACCAATGGAGTCATGGCTGCAGTGTGATTTTTGCTGTAGTGTGATTCTGGCACTGCGTAGCAGGCAGAGAGCCTGCCTGCAGGGCCCTCCACCGTGACAATGCACCTGTCAGGCAACACTGTCCCCCTCCACTGGTATTCAGCAGAGCCCCTGCCGGGCAACTCTGCAGCTGTGCCCCGGAGCCCCTGCTGGGCACCTCCAGCTCCAACGGCCTGGGTACCCTCAGGCCATCGTCTGGGTCTGTGTGATCACGACCCATCAGGGTGACCCTTTGCAACTGTGTGTGGTGGGTGCCCCCACTACCCTACTAGTTGGCAAGTGTGCTCGGGAGCCAACCCGGCATGTCCACCAGAGATGAGCCAGCAGGGTACCCCCAGCAATGGTGTCCTGTACCCTATGCCCTGAGCCCAGGACACTAGATTTGCAATGAGTTCAGCCTCCCGTGCCCTAACTAGTGTGAATGCAGCATCTGCCGCTGTGTGGAAGTGGAGCCCGCGCGACTGCTGTGGCTGCCCAGCTGTCTGCTGGGCCTTGCAAGGGGTCTGCATTGTGCTCCGTGTGTGGCGTTTATGTTTTGGAGGTCAGAAGGTAGAGGATGTTGCGCTGTGTCTTTGCACTACATTTGAGTGCCTGGCTCGGCCACAGGAATTTGGCAGTGTTGATATGACAATCACTGTGCTTCTGGACCCCCAGAGCGATCCCGTAGCCGACCGGCGGTGAGAAAAGTAAAATGCTCCATGTCGGAGCAGGAGAAAATGCATTATGAGGCTGCCCGCGCAACCCAGTGTATTCTCGGGTGTGATGCTCGAAATGCATTGGAGGGACAGGGCCTCCATGTCCTTGTCCTGTAGTCCTTTTATCATGTGTGTTCTGTGTTATTTTCTGCACAGGAGTCCTTGCGGGACTCCTGGCAGTGCAGCTCTTTCTCTTTTTGGTTGTGGTGAATAGACCCTTGGGATACCCTTATGGCACCTATGGGTGGGGGGTACAACCCTGTACCCCTAGTGTATGTTTTTGGGCAACTGTGGGTGGTCCACAGAGCAGGGTATGGGCTAGTGGCAGCTCCATGCTGAATTTGACAGGTGCTCTGAGTATCCTTCATTTTGGGATACCCACGCCCTGCCATTGAAATCAGTTGATTCCTGACAGGAGACAAGATGGACCCTGTGGCCTCTTGCTTTCTATTACCTGTTACCTTGTTTTCCGACAGTCTTGGGAAGCCCTGATTCTGTCACTTCCCCTGACTGGCTATTGGGTGGAAGTTCAATATATGGTATTGTGGGGAAGTCCAGGCCGGACTGGCTGGAGCCTTCCCGGTGACTGTATGTTGTGGGTACCCCTTTGGGGTGGGGTATGGGTGAAATGGAGTGTGTGACCAATATGCATTTCATGTTATGGGTGTCTGGTTTCTGGTATGTAACACAATGGCTGAGACAGCCCTGCCGAAACTGGTATGAATGCAGTGTGGAGTGCTGAAAGGCCGGGTACTTGACCCAATACACATTCTTTGTTGTGAGTGTCTGGAAGGAGAAGAATGGCCTGCATGCACTGTGAGCCTGATTGGCTGCCTGCCTGCATGAATACCCTTCTGAATGATTGGTTGCCTGAGTGTGTGAGTGAATGAGAGACCAAACAGTATATCTGGGGACCTCTCACAGATGGAAATTGTTCAGAAGCTGAAGTTGAAACTTGATGCTTATTCTCAAAGTCGAGCTGGAAGAAGAAGGTGAACCGCTGTTTCACTTTGACGCAATCTGAAAGCTGCTGTGCCTTCAAGAACCTGATCCAAGAGAAGACCTGGCTAGGAGACCTCTTCCCAAGCTACGAGGGACCATCGTGCATCAGCTAACCATCACCAAGGCTCCCTGGAAGTCAGCCTTCGAAAGACTGTCGACCATAGGCGAGGACCGCCAAGGAACCTGAAGAGAAGTGCCCGTCCACCTGCTAGGCCCTAAAGACCCTTGCGTATGGAAACAAGGCACAACCACCATACACCAAGTGATACAACAGACACGAGATTCGATTTCCAAAAGCTAGTGTTTATTGCAAAGCAAATATTCTCAGTCGGCCGACTGGGTCTCACGTTTCTCAACGTGTGTCACCCAGACCTCGTGAGATGCAAGAGAGTGAGCATTCTACAACAGTATCATATATACAAAAAGCCAATCATATAATCTTTTTGTGACACATCAGAACCGTCCCTAATGTATCGTCTTGAGCTAGGGTTCGGTATTTGACAATTATGACAAATATGACACATTAGGACACGTTTCTTTCTTAATCTATATTACTTGGTTTAGCAACAGTTGCAATTTGCAGTAAGCAAACATGGTTCTTTGTAATGCAGAACATAAAGCACTTTTTTAGCGAGCAAACTGTGTTAGTAGGAGAGACACATTCCAAAGCATGCTATCTTCTAGTTTCAATTCGTGAACTAGGGGTCAGTCTGATCTAAGAGGGCCCTGAAAGGGAGGCCGCTAGGAAAGTATTATTCATGCCTTTAAAGGCCTGTTTCTACAGTTTCAGCAAGCCGGCTGGCACCTGGCTTGGTGATTAAATGCCTCTCTGCTCGCCTTCAAGGACTTGTGAGGGAGGAAACAATGTATTTCTGTACTGCTTGGCATTTCTGTCTGGGCCGGTCTCTCAACATGTAACTTGTGGCCTTGCTTCATGTAAGAGCAGAACGAAATGAAATACATTTTGCAAAGCGTTTTGAACAGAAAGGCAAGGAAAAGCAAATGGCGGATCTTGCAAGCACAAAATGGACACTCTATGGTTATGCTGACGATTCTTATGTAGGGCATATGATGCGATTGGTTTTCGGCCAGCATAATATACCATCTATGATTTGGTAGGGTAATTTCTAGACTCACAAACCCTCCTTTTGGGCGTAAACCAAGAGCATCAATCATACATCGCATCTTCATCTAACCATGTATCTAGTTCTGAACTATGCATGCTACTGTAATTGTCATCATCAATATTAATCGACATAAACTCTTTCATCATTTCTGTTTCGTGGTTTGCATTCATATCCACTTTGGGAGTTCTTTTCTCTGTTATGATGTGTACGCATTCATCAGTTATTTCAGAGCAAATAATTGGCAGGCAGTGTATGCAACAACAACATGTCATGAGGATTCCGAGTAACGTTATTAAGATTGCCATTAGTTTCCATCCCCATGAGCGCAGTAACTCCCAAAACCAGGAACTTATATTCAGTTCCCAACCACCTGTTGGGGCACGAAGGTCAGAGCTCAGAATGTGTAGTTTCTTTATTGCCACAAAAATTGTAGGGGAGGAGTCACTTACAAATACGCACCACGCTGACCCCACAATTTTGCAAACACCTCCACGGTCGGCCAAAATTATATCAAGAGCCATTCTATTTTGAATTGTCATTTATCTAACTGCCTTTTCTTCTAGGGTCATATTATACAATATGTTGGTCGTTCCATTTATCGTTTTTTCTAAAATTCTGGACAATCTTTGTATATTGCAGGAGTTTATTGCTTGGCCCCAAAATGGCATAAATGATTTTGCTATGTCTTCCACAATTAATCCTGTTTCATCCCTCCGGGGCCTGGATCTAGATAATTTCGATATGTCTCATGTTTTGGAAAGAAATACACCTGGGAAAAGGATCCCTAAGTAACAGGTCCCTCCCCAATTTCTAGGAAACCAGGGATAAGCTTTTTCTCCACATATAAAATAAACGGGATCACCTACATATATTGGTTCTTCTTCTCTCTCAAGTACTGCAATATTCATGCATCTATTGAATGTCCCTACTGAATAGGAACCTTTTTTCCGTAGGCAAAATGGGACAGTGCGAGGATTGTAAATTATTGTATTCGAGGGGGTCACTATGTCCTTATTCCCTACTGGGTTCATGTGAAATGTGATTACAGATGACTTATAAGGCACATACAGTCTGTCTACTGGTCTTTCCACTTGTTTTATCACTCTGGCTCTGTTAAATATGGAACAACATACAGGTTCTATTACCACTCTTTCAAACTCGTCTATGTTTGTTGTATCTAACTGATCCGTATCACTCTTATTCCACTTCCCCTAAAATAGTGCACTTAGTGATGCATAGCATGCTGTATTAAGGGGTAAGGGCTGTACATACCAACCCATGCTGGGGTAAATGGGAGCAGACCCAGCAGTTTGTTCTGTTCAGGATGGAGTAAGTCATATTCATAATCAAAAGCAACGTGTTATTACCATAAGCTTCCCTGTGTCTTTTTTCTAATGGAGGGAGAGTATAAGAGAGTACATGGACTGGACTGTCTGTGACAGAGGCATTAGTAGTAGGTAAAGGAGAACTTAATGGATGCATGTTCTCCAAATACCATAATACTCAGATACATACTACTGGGATAAGTGTACTCACAATACACAGAAGTGTTGTAATCATAAGCATTGATTTCTTACAGCAACTCCTTCTAGATGTTTTTATAGTCTCTTTATCTATTACATCATCAGCATTGGTGCAGGAGGGAACAGAGTGAGTATGGGCATTGTGTGCAATTCTTCTTCTCCAATAATGTTCGTCATGAATAATTCTTACAGCAGCACCCGTTAAAACAGTAAGTGTTGAAAGAGGTCAGCAAACATCAAGGCCAGTTTTTGGCAGCCCAAATTGTTAAACATGTGGCAAGATTATTGTGCCACTTCAATGTGCTCCAAAGTCTTTAAAGCAGGCATCAATAGTTTTTTCACCATATGCACCCCATTCGTCCCCATGGGGTGATCAACATAGGTCTTTCACTTTCCCAAAGATAGCACCTGGAAGCCGCGTTCCAGAGCTCCCAAATTGATGTAGATTGGTTCCCGCCCCCACGCTCCACTTCCCTAGGCCTCCGATTCCCAATTCATCCGTGGTGGGAATAGAGGCAAAAACAAAACACGTAGATCAGATCCCTTTCGATTTTGAGATCGTAGGTTGTACCTTATCGCTCCAGGTACTGTGTGATCAATGAACAGTGCAGATGCACTTCCAGATTCAGGCTCAGTGTCAGCCTGTGATGCAATAAGTGATGAAGCAGGCTTTATGTCAGTCTGTGATGACGCACGTTCAGCTGGGCAAAGTTGGGGCACATTTAGCCCTTTCTCCTCTTTAGCAATCTTTTCAGGCTTTTTCTCAGGCTCATGCAGTATTTGTGGCAAAGAACTGGCAATGGTGTCTTTTGAGTCAAGGCCAGCTGTTTCTTTCTTGTCGTCTGGACCAGGCAGTTCTTTCAATGGAAATGGAATTCTTTTCGTGTGGGTGGCATGGATCCACGCCTTATGACCATCCACACGGACTGCAGTCTCTGTTGCCAGGAGAATTTGATACGGGCCCCTCCACCTGGGTGCGAGCAAGGGCTTCCTCTCAAAGTTCTTGATCAGGACCCCATCTCCTGGCTCTGGATATTGCCCCGGGCCTGTGTATCTAACAGGAAGAGCCTCCTATACCTGCTGATTAATCAAAAAAAGTTTCTGCATTAACACGTCACAATAGGTACTAAGCAAAGGGTATTCTACTTCACACAGGCGCCTAGGCTGCGGGGCGCACCAAACATTCGCAGTACTCCCCATGACAATCTCATATGGGGAGAGTCCAGTCCTTGCTTGCACAGACATGCGCATGCACAACAAAGCTAAGGGCAGCGCGTCCGGCCATTTCAATTGACTCCCTGAACAGATTTTACTTATTTTGTTTTTTAAGATGCCGTTTTGGCGCTCAACAAGACCGGCATTCATCGGGTGCCTGGCGGAATGGAATCGTTTATCAATCTGAAGGCACACACAAATCTGTAATATCACGGTGGCAACAAAATGCGGGCCATTGTCTGACCATGTGACCCGTGGCAGGCTGAATCTAGAGAAATATTCCTTTAGCATCACTTTTTTTGTGCTCATTGCTGTGCAGTCCTTAAGCGGGCTTGCATCCACCCATTTACTGAATGCCCAGACTACCACCAGGATGTATTTAAGATTCTGGCATCTTTCTATTTCTATGAAATCAAAATGGAAGACTTCAAAGGGCATAGAGGGGGGGGCAAAACTACCTACTGGAGTAGTTGTTCCTTTTCCATTGTTATGTTGCAAACAAGTCATACAATTCTGGACTAGCATTTCAGCAGTTTTTCTAATGTGTGGATTCTACCATACTGTGGCCAGATGCTGAATCATTTTTTCTGCACATATGTGTGTGGGACTGTGGGCCATGATGACCATCCCGGTTACATAGGAGATAGGCAGCAACCACTTTCTACTTTCTTTGTCTACCCAGCAACCTTCTACGTCTAATTCTGCTGAACCCTCAGCCCACACTTTTATTTCGTCTGCAGTTGCTTCCGCCTGCATCTCTTTGACTGTGGCAATCCCATTTTCTATCATGCAGGGCACTTCTTCTGACTGTGCTATAAAAGATTTTGTACGTGGATCAGTGTCAGTTTGTTTCTCAGTTTTGTCTGCAAATGCGTTTCCTTTTCCAACGTTACATGTTACTTTCTTATGCGCCTCGGATTTCATTATTGCTAGTTGCTTTGGACATGTGAGTGCAGACAACAATCTTGCTATTAAAGCACCATGTTGGATCTTGGTTCCATGTGATGTTAGAAAACCCCTCTCAGTGCAGAGTCGACCAAAATTTTGTACCACCCCAAATGTGTACTGACTGTCAGTATATATGTTTACATTCAAATTTTTAGAAATTTCTCATGCTCTCCAGGACTGAAATCTCTACACTGGCTCCCAGTGGCTGCGAGGATAACGTTCAAAACCCTCTGCATTGTCCACAAGGCCATCTGGGGCCTGGGGCCTAAATACCTTCAACTCTCTCTTCCTAAATATCTTCCTTCCCGAGCCCTTCGCTCATCCGTCTCCAACTCCCTCAGGTTCAGCCGCTTCTCGAAGCAACGAGCTGGGGGTAGATCTCTCTCCGCGGCAGGGGCCTCCCTCTGGAACAGCCTTCCTGCCCCCCTGAAACTTGAGGAGAACCATCTCCGGTTCCGGAAGCACCTCAAAACCTTCCTCTTTGCTTCTGCTTTCTCTCTCCCTCTCCCCTGCTAATTCTTCGCTGAAACTGCACTGAATCTGCAACTGGGACACTCGCACCGACCTCGGTCCTGGGCCCAGCCACTCTCCACTTGCACTGCCTCCCTGGCAACCCCTGCACTGCGGGACTGTCTCTGTATCCCTACAGCCCCCCCTTCCCAGCACTTGTTCTGCACTTACCTTGCACTTGCCACCAGCTGGCCCTTTTATTTATTTATTCTACTTACCTTGTACTGCACTTCCCCCCTCCCCTTCCCCATGCACCTCTCCCTTCCCCCTACCCCTGCACTTGCGCAATCTGAATGACACCTGGCCTAGTAGGATCGTTGTCTGTCTTCCCCTTGTTCCCCCCTCCCTGCCTCGTCGCGCCTTGAAACACTTGTGTATAGGCACGTTACAAATGCCATATCATATCATACCATATCATATCATATCATATCATGCTCTTGTCAATGCTATTATCTCTGCAGCCTGTGCAGAATTGTATGGGATCCTTTTGCTCTCTACAATACTCTTCAGTGTCGTGATGGCATATGCAGCAGTTGATGTGCCATCGGGCAATTTAAAACAGGAACCGTCACAAAACAGTTCTCTGTTTGGCTCTTTCTGTGGGGTGTCTGTTAGGTCAATTCTCCCTTTCGTTTCTTGTTCAGTAACCATTATACAATCATGGGGTGGTGATTTCTTTTCACCCGTTTCTTCATTAGGAGGGGGCATTAACTCTGCAGGATTCAAAGCGCAACATCTCTGAATCTGAATATGTGGTGCAAAGAGGACAATTTTGTATCTAGTCGGTCTAGCTGATGTAAAATGTTGCATCTGCGTTCGATTTAAAAGAACGTCCACTGTGTGGGGCACCATCAAAGTTAAGGCGTGACCTAAACCATTACCTCGGTTTGTTTTACTGACGCAGCAGCCACAGCAACAGCTTGCAAGCAGCGCGGCAAAGCGCATGCAACAGTATCCAGTGCGGGAGAAAAATAACTGCATGGTCTATTTCTTCCTCCTTGTTCCTAAATCAAAACAGCCAGCGCACAGCCATCATTTTCATACACAAATAACTTAAAATCCTTTTCATAATTTGGTGTGCCCAAAACTGGAGCTGAGCACAATGCAACTTTGAGCAGATCAAATGCATTCTGACATTGCTCACTCCAGGGTAAAGGCAAAGCAACACCCTTCTTTGTCAATGCCACCATTGGTTTCACAATCATAGCAAAATTGGCAATCCACTGCCTGCAATATGAAGCCATGCCTATTATGGCTCTGACTTCCTTCTGTGTCTTTGGAATAGGCATATCAGAGATGATTTCTATCCTTTCTGGTGTCAGTCTCCTTCCCTCTTCCCCAAATAGGCCACTTCCTTTCGACAATACTGGAATTTTTTTAATGAAGCTTTATGTCCATGTGCTGCCAAATGTGTCAACAATTTAACAGTACTTTCTTTGCAAATGTTTTCTGTGTCGCAGCAATCAATAGGTCATCGATGTACTGCAATAGTACACAACCCGTTGGCAGTTCTAACATGTCTAGCTTTTCTTTTAATGCTCTGCTTTAAATACTCGGGCTTTCAGTGTAACCTTGTGGAATTCCTATGAATGTGAAAGAACGTCCTCCTAATGTGAAAGCAAATAAACATCTGCTATCTGGATGTACTGGGATGCTAAAAAATGCATTCTTAAGGTCTACGACACTAAAATGTGAAGCAGAGGCTGGAATCATTGTCAAAATGTTAGTGACATCTGGGACCAATGGAAATTGGGGATCAACCACTTTATTCAATCCGCGCAAATCAATTATAAAACTATATGGTATTTCATTACCTCCTTTCATATAAACTGGAAGAATGGGACTATTACAAGTGCTACCAGTAATTTCTTCTATCACGTTCTGTTTAATTAAATCAGAAACAATGCATTTTAATACTCTTTCACCTTCCACCAAAATTTTAAACTGTGGGATACGTGGCAATGTGACTCCCTCTTTCAAAACAATTCTCACTGGCTCTATTTTCAAACAACCAACATCGTTATCATTCATCGCCCATATAAAAGTCGGTACCTTACTTAATTCAGTTGGTAATGGTTTAGACAAAAATTGTGATACTGGCGTCTTTTGTGGTGAAATTGTCAAGAACACTCCATCAGGAGAACAATGAATAACCACACTTAATTTTTTCAACAAATTTAAACCCAATAAATTGTCGCCGCAATTTTGTGTCAAAAGGAACGGGCAAGACTCTGTGAATGGACCGAGTGTTATAGGTACTGACTGTGACACTGGACTAATTACTGGTGTGCCCGAGAACCCTACTGAAATGTTCTTTTGCCCTGACAGTGGTATCTCTGGAACCAAGTGATGGTCTATTGAGCACTTCTGTGCACCTGTGTCCACTAGAGAAAAGTGCTCCTTATTCCCATTTTTCATTTCTACGTAGGGTCCTTTCTGATCAACGGGAATAGACACTGGTTCCAACCCCTGTCTTGGGCTGTCCTAGTTGAACAATACATCATCCGATGTAAAATCACCAGAATAGTATGTATTGGACTGAGTATCAAAGGCATTCCCTTCTCCTGCACCATTCTGCTGGTGTTGATTTTGGTTCTGATTCGGGTTATTATTTCCTTGGACATTCTGATTTTGTGGCATTCTAGTGTTTCTATTTTGCCCTTGTGTTCCCAGGCGACCCCTGTTCTGTCTTCTTGGGGCATTACCATTCCTATTCTGTAAATGTGGGCACTGTGCTCGCCAATGGCCTTCTTCCCTACAATATGCATATTGATTTAGTCCAATTGGACCTGCGTGCATGTTGGAGAAATTCCCTCTTATTTGTGCCTTTCCTCAGCCCCTATTATTATTCGCTACCTGTTGCAGTAATACTCTTGTTTTTAGATTCACCCTATCCCTCACCTCTTTCTCTTTCTCTGAATTTACTCTATTCTCATAATATTGTGCCATGTGTAATACTTCACTTTGTGATTTTGCTTGCCACGCACTTTCAGACGTCATTTTTAAATTTTGAATTTTCGGTAACAACCCTCTCACATATTTGTCACAAATAGTCTCTTCCCAGGTTCAGTACTTCAATTTTGGCCACTAAAGTCTGCAAATACTTCTTCAAATCTATTAAAACAATCGGTAGCCAATTCATCTTTGCCTTGCACGCATGCAGTTAATTTGTCCCAGATAATTCTCCTTTCGGGTACCAGAATCTTTAATTTCTGTACTATTCACGCTGGTAATGCTAACAGAGCTGGCGATGGCTTCTCGCCAGCTTTTCTGTCTGTAACCGCTTTTTATTTAATGCTCCCATGTATCACCCAACATTTAATTGTCATCTACAATCCTAATTTGTTTCCATATGTCTACTGGGAGAATCACAGGAAATAATAGGTCAATATCACTCATTGTAAAAATGGACGATTTCAAATAAGATTCAATCTCTGTATAGAATCCTGACAGATTCTTTCTCAGATCAGGGATTGTTCGTTTTATATTATTTACCTCTTGTCTAGAAAAAGGGACATGCACCTACTGGGCTGTATAATGGGCTTCTGTTACCTGCGCTGGAGCTCCATCAATGCCAGGAACTACTACTTTTGGCACAAAAGTGAGAGAGACTTCTCTCATGGGAAATATCAAACTGGACGTTTCCTCATTAATTCTCTTATTGAACACTATAGCTAGATCAAGGGAAAGGGCAGTCTTTCCATATTCAGGTGAAAACGCTCTCTTGTATATAGTAATTAATTCAGAAGTACAGCAATCATTTTTCTCAACACATTTATCTTGCAAATACTCAACCATCACCTGCAATACCTTCCTTTGCATCTCTATTGTATACTGATCAAACGTATCATGCACCTCCATTATAGAGATGCTAGCATCCATAATCCATCTAAGCGCCTCTCGTGTACATATTTTCATTTCTTCACTAACAGGTTTTGACGGCGGAAAAAATCGCTGCACGACATATGGAACCACCTGTTGTTTCCCTTTCTTCATCTCTTTGTGCCGAAACCCCGTGATAGAAAGCATCTCTGCATGCAATTCATCAAGTTCATCTTTAAACTCAATTAGCATGTCTATGTGCTCTTTTATCTCTGCCCCACTTTCCCTCATACGTGAAAAAGCATTCAAATCCCGTAACGTTTGCGGTGCTATCGTATCGGTCAGTTTCTGCCATCTATCTATGAGATACTCCCCCATGCATTCTAACAATGCCTGTTTTTCACCGAGCTTCTTATAGTCATACATTGCACTCAGTTGGATCCCTCGTCATTTCCTTCAATATACGTTTCTGCCCATTCTTTAAGTTCTTCTCTCCTCACCCTGCTAACCGTACTACGGGTTACTCTGGTGCTTCCTCTCTGTGCAGGCCCCGCCTCTGCAGAGCTGCCTTCTCGGGCAGCTGATAAATCATGCTCTGTCGGTGGAGGGGGAAATGGGATCACGTGCGCAGGGGGAAATGATGCAGCTGGAACAACAGGAATGGGGGCTGGCAACTGAGGTGGAGCAATGGGTACTGGTGCAATTATGTCAATCTTGCTTTGAGGACGTTCTTGTCTTTTTTCATTCAAAATCTTATTTATTAGTTCATCTGATGCAAGTAACTCTTGTTATTGATATATCTTTTGTATGTCTAATTGGATGCTCCTATCCCCTCTTCTAATATCCTCATCCCATTTTAGCTCTTCTAGTTCCATTGCTTTCTCTGTTTTTGATTTGTACCTTTGTGTATGTTTCTCTCTACTTTTTAAACGGAGGTTAGCTTCCTTCCTCCAGTCTCTTATGGCGTCAAATGTTGCGAGGCGTGCTTCCTTGCGCAGCAGTACTGATTCCCAATGCTCTATTCGGGGTATCTAATAAGTACCATCTTTCGGCCATTGCAAATCTTCTACATGTCTGATCTGCCTATGCCAAATTCCATTAAACATTATTGCTCCTATTCCATATTTCACATACCTCTCAAACGCTGGTGACCCTATGGGTGGCGCAGCCTGCCCAGTTTCCAAAGATTGCCTACCGCAGTGGAAAAATCCCACTAGACAGGAAGACAATTTCCCAGGCATGTTGATCTTTTTCGTACCTTACCCTGGGCGTTTGATCTTGCAAGAGAAACTCTCAACCAATATCTGGGCTGTTAAGAATCGGGGCATGAATCATCTGATCAATCAGCTCGTCTCTCAAGACGCAATTCGTCCGTATACAGACGCAACCAAGCATCATCGTGACTGCGTATCTGGCTCAATCTGCCTCGTTCTGGGACCCTCGTCTCGATGCTCTCTGGCCGCTGCACGTCGATCAGGGACCGGTTGTGTACAGATCTGCAATGGAGTCTCTCATCACTTTCACAGGGTGTTAGGAAAGATTTCATATTTGAGTGTAACTTTCCCTCCATGTGTCAACCCCTAAACTTTTTGCTGCTATTTTACACCCTGAACTAGACTTTGCCAGAGAAGCACAGCCCTCAGCTGCACTCCTCTGGGCTTTCACTCACTTTTTATGGGGGAACTGTAATGCCCTTAAAACAGTCAGTACTGGGAGTCTTTGTTTCCTTTAGTCCTTTCCTTATGTTGCAACTTTTGTGCAACATGTAACAAGTGCACAATGTAACTTACTTTACAGTACACTTGGGTCTCTAGTCTTTCCAAAGGCCCTAGAAACTCTTGCTGGACTTTTTATGAACTATGCAGATGTATCACAGAGAGGACTGGTGGCAGCTATCGTTTACAAATATTTTTAACCCTTTCTTGCCATGTTAACCGCATTAACCGCGTTTGGCACAAATAGGTGGCCTGGCTCCAAAATGGCCATGCCACGAGGTTCTTCGTCCTGTCCTTTGGCCATCTTGCCCCTTCACCTTCCCCAGGTCATGTCGACCCGGGCCAGTCCTTATTTGGTCATGCACTTTCCCACGAAACCCAATGCTTTCGCAGGCTTCTGCATGCCTTGTGTGTGTGCCTCCAGGATGTGGGTTGGGATGTCTGTTCCCAATGCACATCCTGGGTGCCAGAGAGTCTAGAGTTTCCTGAATGCCTGGGACCACTGTGGTCCGTGATTGGTCCACGTATGGAGTGAGTGTTTGTGAGCAGATCCCCCACTGGGTCCTCTCCGTTTTGGCGCGAAGGGAACTTTGGATAAGAGGAGGCTGAAAACAGCACTACCATGTGGATCTCCTGAGTTCACATAAACAAAGGATAAGGAGCCAAGTATCCTGCAACAAGAAGCTGAGTCCAGGAACCGCTGGTGACCCGCTGGAAGGTTTTGCACCCTAAGCCCGCTGTCGTCCTGTGGGACCCCTCTGCATCTGATCGTCCTAGCAGGTCTGCAAAGACGCTTCGACCCTTTGGAATAGTGGGACCAACTATTCTCAGCACCTTCATCAAACCCTGCAAGTAAGCCTCTTCGGAAGTGTCCCTGGGCCAACCAGTGGGCTGACCAGCTAACGCGGGACGTTTTCTCTGTCACCGCTGCCGTTTCGAGGAGGCCCTAGAAACTTGGCATACTGATAGCTTTGTGTCCACGGCACCCTCACACCGAAGTTCGTACACTTGGCATTCTCAGGTCTGAAGTGAGACGAGTGCATCCGGACCAGAGTAAACGCGGTTGCCGTGTTGCTCTGCTGTGGCAACGACCTGAGCAAGTTCGCTGCATTTGTGACCCCCTTGCCCCTGAAGCCTGCTGCAGTGGAACTGGACCAATTCTTCCACCCTGGGCAGAGAAATCGCAACTGTCCCGTTTGGGAATCCTCGCTGCATCTCGGGAACTACACGGTGTCGAGGTGTCCTGATTGTCGCATTCGAACCTGCCAGCGAAGTGGACTGTACTGGCGAAGTTTGGGTCTGCCTGCGTCGGGGACCGGTGAGTAATCCTTGCCCCAACCAGTAGCCCCTAGTGCAGGAGCCCATTTCTATGCACAAAGTGGCCCCTGAGGGCCCCTCCCCTTTCCACAGCTATTGAAAAATAGCAACTCCATCCGGAACTCTCCAACTGCCTCTGCCCTCAAGTGGAGGTCCTGTTTGAATAGTGGGAACTTGCTCTTCATCGCCTCATCCACCTTCCTGAGCTGCTAGAGACCCTTGAAGAGACCCTATGTTGTCCATTGGCACAAGCGCGTGCATGTACTATTGAGCATAAGGCTCCTCTCTTCGTAGGGCTTGGACTGCCTCTTCAGTTAGGTGTATTCTTGATTGTGAACTGGGTCTAAAGATTATTTGCACTGCCTGTTTTCCTCCCCATCTAGGTGGTCTACATATTTCGTGCTTTTAACCCCTTAGACCCCAATGGTCTTGTATATATATTGGCCCTCATTACGACCCAGGCGTTAAACAATGGCGCTATTAGCGCCATGGTTAACGCCGGTAATTTACCGGATCCGCCATGGTGACATGGGGAATTACCACCCCATTCCAAGATTGGTGGGTAAGTAATTCCCCATTTACCATTGTCCCTTCCCCATTCCCATTTTTGCCCCATAGGGCTCAATGGGAATGGGGAAGGCGCTAATTACGGTACCGCAAAATGCGGTACCGTAATCACCTTCAAGGTCCCTTTGCGGGTTCCTACCTTAACGGCTGGTACAGACCAGCCGTTAAGGTCGGGACCCGCAAAGGGACCTTGTGATCAGGCGTTAAGAGATTACCGGTAACGGTACCCTTACCGGTACCGGTAATCCCTTAACGCCAGGGTCGTAATGAGGGCCATTGTATTGATGTTGATGTATTGGTTTACTCTAGTGTTACTGTGATTATTTGCTATGGTCTATTTTACAAAGGCCTTGTAACAAATGTGTATATATTTTTAATATAACACTTGTCTGGAGTAATTAGTAAGTGTCCTTGCTTTGTGTGCTCATTGAGGTCTTTCAGTCACCCTCACCTCTCTTGAGACTTAGTCTTGACCGCCTGCCATAGCTACCCTGATTGGTCTGGCTTGTCCAGAGGTTACCCTGTTCCAAGAAAGTAGGCTGACCTTCTGAACCTCTGCCCCTCCAGGTCAGAGTTCAGAAATCCTTCTTAACAAATTGGTGTACAGCGGTGGGATAGGACTGAAGGTAACCAGTGTTGCATACTAGTGAAGGCATTTCGAGTTATTTCTACCAGGACACATAGGGCCTCATTAGGACCCTGGCGGAGAGGGTATTACGCCAGCGTAGTGCATGGCGTACCTCTCCGCCATACTACGAGTTCCCGTAGCGCCATGGCGGCCTTTTCCGGCTGGTTTTACCAGGCGGAGAAAACCATGGCGCTACGGGACCTCGTTGTTAATTACGCCAACGTATTTTACGGTGGCGTAATTAACTCCTTCCCCACTCCCATTATACCCTATGGGGCAAAAATGGGAATGGGGAAGGGTAAAATGGGGAATGGGGATTCACCGCTCCGCCAAGGTCGGAATGGGGCGGTGAATCCGCCAACCCCCATGGCGCTATCGGCGGCTTTCCGCCATGCTTCGCGGTGCATTTAGCACCGCGAAATCCGCCTCGGTCCTAATGAGGCCCATAGTGAATTACTGTAGTATAACTTTTTAAAGGCCATAGTCCTATCTAACAGTATGGGAACAAGTACCTTCTTCACTTTAAATGCTTCTAGATCCGACACATTAAGAAAGATGTTTGCTGAGAGAGGTGTTTCCTCTCAAGGCACAAAATGGAAATGATCCAAATAATCATTGACTGGCAAGAAGCATAGCTTAAAGCTATAGCTTCTGAGGACAGTGCAGAAGGAGGTGGGGCTGCTCTCACTGGTAGAACTGATGTATCTGCCACTGCACTGATCCACAGGAACCATGAGGACATGGAGGATGTAATGTCTAATGTTTCCTCTGCCAGTGCTGATGGGGAGGCCATACTTGAATTCAAGAAGCAAGAACTTCTGTTTAGGCAGAAGGAGCTTGAGTTCAATATGGCCAAACTAAAGATAGAGCAGGCAGAAAAACAGAAAGACAGAGATCACCAGTTGGAACTGGCCAAGCTTCAAGTTGCCAATGGATCCAAGGGTCCTGGACATGGTCTGGGGCCTCCTCTCATCCAAGGTTTCCAAAAGATCTGCTCAGTGTGTATGAGGAAAAGAATGACATTATGGACTGGCTGAATACATTTGAGTATGCATGTGAAGTTCAACAAGTTGACAATGCTGATAAAATTGCCTGGTTACTTAGCAGACTGCCCCATCTGGCTGCAGTGCCATTATGGAAATGTAAAAAGCTGAGAGAGCAGATTTTGCAATGTTGAAGCAAACTCTCATCTTAAAGTTTGGAAAGACTCCTGTCCAATACTTATAAAGATTCAGAGAATATAAGAAGAAAGAAGGTGGTACTTGGGTATCTTATGTAACCGAATCCTTAAAAAACTTGACTGGCTGGGTTGAAGGTTATAAGGTTTCTACCTTTGAAGGCATGATAAGTCTTGTCATGCTGGAACATATTTTTGCATCTTCTTCCCATGAGCTGAAGCAGCATTTGTCAGATTCAAAGCAGATAGATCCAAAGAAACTTGCCATTGCAGCAGATTTGTGGGTGTCACATCGAGTGTCCCGTAAGGACAAGACTCATCCTGGTAAGCAGGAGGAAGGGAAAAAGTCCAAACATAAAGAGGGTGGGGAAACTGATAAATCTTCCTCCCAAAAGGGCCACAAAAAGAAACATAAGGGTAAGACACAAGAGAACTCACAGGGTAGTGGAGGTCAGCCTCCAAAACAGAACTCTGGTTACAATAAGCCTCCCTATGTAAACAGACCCAATGGATATTGTTTTGCTTGTGGAGCAAGTGACCACGTGAAGGGGCATCCCAGATGTAAGGTCAAAACCTTGGGGGTCCACTCTGCTAATCTGGCCTTCTCCTCCTACGAGGAAGAAGAGATTACAGGCGCATCCTTCTCCTCAGACTCCTTCCCCAGTGGGATAGAAGCTGAGGTAGTTTTAGTTTCTCTGGGTTCCTGGGAGCCTAAAATCTCAGAGGCTTATGCTAGGATTGCAGATAACACCAAGCACTACTTTAAAGACAGTGTGCTGATCAATGGAGTAGATACTCCAGCTCTTAGGGATAGTGGGTGCAGTCGAACTGTAGTGGATTCTACCTTGGTAGACCCAGAGGAAGTTTCCAGAGCTACTCTGATGCCCACTACGTTGGCTGATGGCCCACCTCTCATGTTCCCAGTAATACCAATAAATCTTGCTAGCAATGGTACAGCAGTCAGGATTCCAGTGAGAATTCCGAGGAGTGTCCCAGGAAAGGTCTTGTTGGGCAATGATCTCAGAGCTTTAGGGCTTGTGGGAGATACTACTGACAGACCCTGCACAAGGTCTCAAACAAGGGCAGCACTGGCCAAGACCACTACACTGCCCCAGCCAAAGGGGAAACCCAAGGCTAAAGGAGTCAGAAAATCAAAAAGAGGGAAAGAAAATATTCCCCCTAACTCACCTACCACTGAGGTGGAGGTAGTTGGTCCATCACCAGGACCTGACGAGGAGGTGGTGATACCTGAAATGTTTGACCCCAATGACCATCCCGAACTAAAAGATTTGTTAGTAGAAGGTGGTCCTGACAGGGAAGAATTTAGTAAAGGCCAATGTGAGTGTCCATCTCTGGAAGGCCTAAGGAGACAGGCCTGCTCCCAGCTTGAGGGTGAACCTCCTAGGAAGCATTGGATTTATTGGGAAGGTGGACTCCTGTACAGTGAGCCTACAGAGTCTACAGAGGAGACCATAGGAGGTTGGTGGTTCCCCTTGCTGTAAGACCCTTCCTCCTGCAGCTGGTGCATTAAGTGCCCCTTGCTGGTCACCTTGGCATTAAGAGGACCAAGCAAAGGTTATCCATGCATTTCTACTGGCCCAAGATGGGGGTGCAAGTAGAAAGTCACTGCAGGAGTTGTGCCTCCTCCAAGTTATCTGGTAAGAGTGGTTCAACAATCCAAGCACAATTGGTACCCCTCCCTGTTGTGGGAGTACCATTTGAGAGGGTAAGGATCGGCATTGTTGGTCCCCTTGACCCCCAAACATCCTCAGGCAATAGGTTTATCCTGGTGCTGGTCGACCATGCCACCAGGTATCCTGAGGCCATCCCATTGAAAACTATGACTGCCAAGTCAGTTGCAAAAGCTTTACTTGGCATCTTTACTAGGGTTGGCTTCCCTAAAGAAGTTGTGTCTGACAGAGTCTGCAACTTTATGTCAAAGTATATGCAGGAATGTGGGGTCACCTATAAGTTTTCTTCTGCATACCACCCCCAGACCAATGGTCTGGTGGAAAGGTTTAACAGGACCTTGAAAAGTATGATTGGGGCTCTGGAAATGGGATCTTCTTTTACCATGCTTACTGTTTGCCTACAGAGAAGTACCACAAGAGGGTGTTGGCTTCAGCCCCTTTGAACCTCTGTTTGGTCACCCTGTAAGGTGACCCTTAGCCATAGTCAAGGAGGGATGGGAGATGCCCATTCCCCCTATTACTACCAACGTAGTAGACTATACGCTAGGGTTCAGAAAAAGGATGGTACTCCTGATGGGTCTGGCTAGTGACAAGTTGAAGGCAGGACGAGCTCTGGTGAAACATTGGCATGACCAGAAAGCTTCCCTCATCAACTTCACACCTGGCCAGAAAGTCCTGATCATAAATCCCATAAGGCCTCGAGCTTTTCAGGACAAATGGTCAGGCCCTTACACAGTGGTGGAGTCACTGGGTGAGGTCAACTATTTAGTGGACCTTGGAAGGGCTGGACAGACTCCAAAAGTGTTCCATGTAAATAGGCTGAAGGCTTTCATCCCAAGAGTTGAAATCAAAGCATTGTTATTGGCTTCAGATGTTGAGGAAGAGGAATCTGAACCTCTCCCTGACCTATTCCAAAGCAGTCCTTCATATAGCTCCATTGAGGGTGTCCGAGTGGCCCCTCACCTGACTTTTGATCAACAGGCTGAGGTGAAAAGTTTGCTTAGGCAATTTTCCCCCCTGTTTTCACAGTCCCCTGGTTTGACACCTTGGTGCAAACATAACATAGAGACAGGAGACAGTGTACCTACCAAAATTAGGGGATACAGAATGTCAGACAAAGTAAGGTCCTACATTAAGATAGAGGTCAACAAAATGTTGGATCTTGGGGTGATTGAACCCTCCAGTAGTCCTTGGTCCAGCCCTGTGGTTTTGGTTCCAAAAGCAGGTACTTCTGAATTGAGGTTATGTGTGGATTACAGGGCTCTAAATGCTGTCACCAAGAAAGATGCACACCCCTTGCATACAACAGAAGAGCTGATGGATAACTTGGGTGCCTCCAAGTACCTCAGCACGTTTGACCTCACTTCAGGCTATTGGCAAATAGCCCTTGCAGAACATGCCAAGGAGAAGACAGCTTTCTCAACCCCAGAGGGCCTTTACCAGTTCAGGGTAATGCCTTCTGGGTTGAAGAA
Organism: Ambystoma mexicanum; assembly: GCF_040938575.1. Taxonomy (NCBI): domain Eukaryota; kingdom Metazoa; phylum Chordata; class Amphibia; order Caudata; family Ambystomatidae; genus Ambystoma; species Ambystoma mexicanum. The sequence goes on along the minus strand of NC_090938.1, from coordinate 810,341,766 downwards.
TGCACCTGCCACTTTCCAGAGGCTTGTGAATCATGTGTTGAATGGGTTGGATGAATTCTGTCTTGCATATCTTGATGATATAGCAGTTTTCAGTGCCACCTGGGAAGACCATGTGAAACACCTTGCGATTGTGTTACAGGCTCTTCAGAAGGCCCACTTGACCATAAAGGCCAGTAAGTGCCAGATTGGACAAGGATCAGTGGTCTACCTTGGACATGAAGTAGGTGGAGGGAGGATACAGCCTCTACCCAGTAAAGTACAAGCAGTACAAGACTGGCCTACCCCCACTACACAGACCCAAGTGAGAGCCTTCTTAGGACTCACTGGGTACTACAGAAATTTACTGGCAGAATATGGTACCATAGCTGCCCCTCTGATTACTCTCACCACTCCCAAAAAAAACAAGAAGGTAACTTGGTCTGAAAAGTGTGAGAAGGCCTTCAATGGCTTAAAAGACTCCTTGTGCCAGGCCCCTGTTCTGAGGGTCCCTGATTACCAAAGACCTTTTATTGTGCAGACAGATGCCTCTGACACTGAAATAGGAGCTGTACTATCACAATTAGATGAGAAGGGTAAGGACCACCCTATTGGCTTCATTAGTCGCCAGCTTAAGTACAGAGAGCTCAGATGGTCCACAGTAGAGAAAGAATGTTTCTCCGTTGTGTGGACCCTTAGGAAGTTGAGGCCCTACCTCTATGGGACCCACTTCACTGTGAAAACTGACCATAAGCCCTTAAAGTGGCCAATGAACATGAAGGGAGAGAATCCAAAGTTGCTTAGGTGGTCCATAAGTGTCATGAACCATCGGACGCTTCCCTTCTGGACTTCCTGGTCCCTGACACATAGGGCCTTGCAATCAGCAGTACTCCTAACATGGCCGTCAAACACGCAACGCTGTTTACCAGATTCCACGTCAGACTCATCACGTTCTATAAAGCAGACACGCCCCCGCGGCCCTGCGCGTCTCAACGCTACCGCTTGCAGTGGCTACACGTGTGCTGCCGTAGTTCGCTCTTGCTAACTTCTTTGATTCCTGGTCCCCCTATTACTTCCTCCTCATTCATTCCTTCCCTTTTTGTCCTCACTCGCATCCCGGATCTCTGTGTACTCGCTTCCCGAGTACACGGTTCGTTGTTTCCTGGACTTCCTGGTCATTCAGAACGATCCAGGAATCGGGACGCTGAACGCATGCTGGAACCCGAGGACATACGCACAGGGTTATACAAGACCCGCACTGTGCGCAAGAAGACTCTATCGATGAACTCTAATAAACAACACAGACAGGTGAGAAGGGTGGAAACCTGTGACAGATTGAGACACCAACAAACCGAAACTGATACGGACATGGAGACAGCAGTCCAAGACCGCATGCGTGGCATGCAGGAGTTAACAACAGAAGTTCAGCATCTCAAAGCCGAGAATGCCGCATTAGAACAATTAGTCATGTCACGTGATTCCGCAACCAAGGAAAGTGTATTGCTGGCCGGAGTAGTGGATAAATATGATGGTTCATCAAAAAACCTTTGCGGATTCCTTGATTCGTGTTTAGTCCACTTTACCTTTAAGCCCTACTACTTCTCTACCCCCAGGGCAAAGGTGGGCTTTATGATCTTGCATCTTTCCGGGAATGCATTAACTTGGGCTACGCCCTTGGTTAATTCTGGAGCTTCCCTCCTGGATGACTATGATGGGTTTGTACAGGCTCTAAAGACCATGTTTGACTGCCCAGAACAGGTCTACTGTGCCCAGGATATGCTTACCTATGTGACACGCTTTGAGCAACTGGCCAAGGAAGCAGATTGGTCTTCGGAGGCCTGCTTTACCATTTTTCGAAGAGGACTGAATGAAGAAATAAAAGATGAGCTAGCTAGGGTAGCTCGCCCAGGCTCCTTCCAGGCACTTATGGACCTCTCTCTACAAATAGACTTCTGTATTCAGGAAAGGAAGGTGGAAAAGAAGAAGACTAAAGTGCCTTACCAAAAGACCTTCATAGAACCTTCCTCTAAACATGAGCCCACTCCTGCCCTCAGTACAGACCCAGAACCCATGCAACTGGGGGCCTTCCGCGGACCCATATCCCTGCAAGAAAGAATGTGACGGATTCACACTGGGCTGTGTATGTATTGTGCCTCAGATAAACATCTTGTAAGAGAATGTCCCTTAGCTCCTCCACGGCGTTCGGGAAACGCCAGCTCCCGATCCTAGATGGAGCACAGCTTCGGGAGAGAGATGTTTGCTCCACATCTATTCCATCCTTGAACTCTCCTGGACAAAACAATCTTGTGATTTTGCAGGCCTTTCTATTGCCATCCAAGAAAGAAACTTACACCATTTTGGCATTGGTGGATTGTGGGGCCGTGGGGATATTTATAGATCAAGATTGGGTCACTACCCACCACATTCCATATGAAATTCGAGGCATCATGCAACCTGTAGAGGCTATCGATGGATGACCTCTCTCTTCAGGACCCATAACCCTACAAACCAAAGAGATCCAACTCTCGATAAACCATAATCGAGAGGTGATCAAATTCATAGCTCTCAACCATTCGTCTTGCAAAGGCGGGTGAAATCACCCGATTTTGTTTCTGGCGGGTGAGACGCCCATTGGAATGAATGGGCGGGCAGGAGGCCTGGCGGGTGAGTCAGCCCTTTGCAAGGCGGGTGACACCCGCCAAAAGCGGGTGAGTTGAGAGCTATGCAAATTTGACATCATTAAGTCTGCCCATGTTGTGACTTGAGTGTCGTGTAGGCAGAAGAGGCCTCCGTCCCCAAATGCCGCACAGAGAGAACCTAAAGCCACTCTCTGTGCAGCCGTTGAGGCCACAGGCAAAGATGTTCAAGTCCGGGACCGCGAACCTCTGGGACCCCACGCTGCTGCAAGAAAATGCGGATTAAGTACCAAGCAATAAACAGTAACCACAGTGTTTAGGAAAAACGGAAAGGTCTTACCAATCAGGGTCAAGGAAGAGGTAGTGAACCTAGTGGAGAGGTCCGGGACCCACGTGGACTGAAGTACCCCAAGAGGAGTAGTCCTCAGTTGTTCGCCTGTTAGCAGGAATTGTGGAGCTATGAGACAAGACGTCCAAAGAGCCAAGGTGCAAGAGGGAGATCCAGGAGGCAATCCAATAACAGTCCGTGGTCAAGAGCCGGATATCACTATGCAAACAAATCCAAAGGGGTAGATCCAAGAAGAGTCCAGTAGAGCAAACCAGGTCGATTCCGTGAGCAGTCAGTGATCCAAAGGTACGTAACGCCAAACAGGATGCAGAGCACAGCTGTGAAGCAACGAGTACCTGGGTTTCCGTGTTTAAGTACTCGCGCTTCTGATCACGTGATGCGCGGCTGAGTCACGTGATCGGGCAAGAGCGTCACGTGACCTTACAGTCCCGCGACGCGGAAGCTCAATGCTAGCCCTTCGCGATCCTAGGCGCCAAGGTAATTGCCAATGAAGAAACGGCCGTAGCCTGACAGTAGTCCTGTTACGGACCAGGCGCGGGCGCGCTCGCAAAGCGTGTGAGAGTCCACGTGAGTCCCGGACAAGGGAGGGAGAAAGGGAAGAGTGAGACGGGGGGTGGGGGAGCACCTTGGGGACCCCATGATGTATTGGTGTGTGCGTGGGAGGGATCGTGACAGAACCCCCCCCCAAAGGCCCACGACCCGTGGGCAGGAAGGGTGATCCCGATGGAAGCGAGCCACCAACCGGGGAGTGTGGATATCAATAGCAGGGACCCAAGAGCGCTCCTCTGGGCCATAACCGACCCAATCAACCAGATATTGCAAGTGCCCCCTGCAGACCCAGGAGCCCAGGATGGAGGACACCTCGTACTCGTCCGGGGATGCCAAGGACACCGGGGCAGCAGAGGCGCGCAAGTGGGAAGGGGCCGGACACGGTTTGAGAAGGGAGACGTGAAACACAGGGTGGACCCTCCAAGACCCCGGGAGAACCAGGCGGTATGTGACAGGGTTGATAACCCGGGACACCACATAGGGACCCACAAAACGGGGCAAAAGTTTCCTGCAACCCACTAATCTCAAGTGACGGGTAGAAAGCCACACCCGGGAACCCACCGAGAAAGCCGGGGCCAACAGCCGCTTCTTATCTGCCTGGACTTTCATGGAAGACTGGGCCTAACGGAGATGTAATGCAGTCTGGGCGTGGATAGAGGACAGATCCCTAAAACAGGCACTAGCGGCCGGATTGGTGGAGGCCGCGAGGTCAGGGACCGGCAGCGTGCGGGGATGTTGGCCATAGAGGACATAGAAGGGGGAGAAGCCAGTGGATGCATGCACCGCATTGTTGTAGGCGAATTCAGCGTGTCGGAGGGCACGCAACCAAGAGCACTGCTGCTGCAGGATCAAACAGCGGAGATATTGCTCCATGGTCTGGTTCGTCCTTTCGGTCTGACCATCCGTCTCCGGGTGGTAGGCCGAAGAGAACCGGACATCAATACCCATTAATCTGGTCAGAGCGCGCCAAAAGCGAGAAGTGAATTGAGAACCCCGATCAGATATAAGGACAGAGGGCAACCCAAAGAGACAGAAGACAGAATCAAAGAACAGGGTGGCCAGGACGGAAGCAGAGGGAATACCCTTACAGGGGATGAAGCGTGCCATCTTTGAGAAGGAGTCCACCACCACCGAAATAGTGTCGTAACCCTGTACCCGAGGAAGTTCTGTAACAAAATCCATAGTTACTGTATGCCATGGTTTCGGGGGTACTGGTAAAGGGAGAAGCAGGCCTAATGGGCATCCCCTATGGGTTTTGCATTGTGTACAAATGGTGCAGGTATTGACGTAGCAATCCACGTCCCTCTTCATGCCCGGCCACCAACACCAACGTTTCAGGAGGGATAACGTACAGCGTTGGTCAGGATGACCATTCACAGGGGCGTTGTGCGACCATTCCATGGCCACATTGCGTGTATCGGCAGTGGGTAAGAATAGGCGGTTCAGCACAAACGGGAGACCATCCTGGAATACCGGATCCCACTCTGATAGTTGGTCGGGATGCAAGGACACCCACTTGCGTACAGCATCCACTAAGGGCACTGAGGGGGCACATAGACAAATTACCTTAGTGTTGTCTAACAATGTGTCAGGGAATACCGGCAAAGAACCCCCCCCCGGGAGAGCGGGACAACGCATCGGCTTTGCCGTGTGCGGAACCAGCCCGATGTCGGATCTGGAAGTCGAATGCCGCGAAGAAAAGATGCCACCTCACCTGCCGACTGTTAAGACATTTCAGGGACGCCAAATCCTGCAGGTTCTGGTGATCAGAGAACACCGTGACTCGATGCTTGGCGCCCAAGAGGTGGTGTCGCCACACGCGGAATGCGTCCATAACCGCTAATAACTCCTTCTCGGTCACGGTGTAGTGTGACTCGGGGGTGGTGAACTTGCAGGAATGGAATGCAACCGGGTGCAGACGACCCATGGACTGACATGCTTGGGACAAGACGGCACCCAGAGCGAAGGAGGAGGCGTCGGCTTCCACGATAAAAGGGAGTTCTGAGTCGGGATGCTGGAGGACGGGGGCTGTGGTGAAAGCAGTCTTCAGTGAATCAAAGGCCTTCTGTTGTGTATCAGACCAAAGAAAGGGAACATTAGGACTGGTTAATGCGGTGAGGGGAGACACAATAGAAGAGAAACCAGAGATGAACCTCCTGTAGAAATTCGCGAAACCCAAAAAGGACTGAAGAGCTTTCAGGTTCGCAGGAATAGGCCAATCCAAAACCGCTTTAACCTTGGAGTGGTTCATGGACAACCCCCCGGGAGTGATACAAAACCCGAGGAAGTCAAAGTTATCAACGTGGAACAGGCACTTTTCCGGTTTGGCATATAGCGAGTGTTTTTGTAAGCGTGATAACACCTCACGAACGTGGCGCACATGCTCTTCCAGAGACTGAGAAAAGATTAAGATGTCGTCGAGGTAAACCACGACGTAGACATCTAAGATATCGCTCAGGATGTCATTCATAAACCTCTGGAAGGTCGCCGGGGCATTACACAACCCAAAAGGCATGACTGTATATTCATATAAGCCGTACCGGGTACAGAAAGCGGTTTTCCATTCGTCCCCGGAACGGACGCGGACCAGGTTGTAGGCTCCGCGGAGGTCCAGTTTGGTGAAAATGGTAGCGTGTGTGAGTCGGTCAAGCAAGGGCGTGATGAGGGGAATAGGGTACCGATCTTTCCTCGTGATAGCATTCAGGCGCCTATAATCTACACATGGGCGCAGATCGCCTTCCTTTTTAGGCACAAAAAAGATAGGGCTTGCTGCAGGCGAGGTGGATGGTCGTATGTGCCCAAGGCTCAAGGCCTTCCTAATGTACTCCTTGAGAGTCATTTCCTCAGATGGTGAGAGGGAATAGATCCGCCCTGTGGGAATCACTGTGTCAGGGAGTAGATCGATGGGGCAATCGTACGGGCGATGTGGAGGCAGTGTTTCAGAGGAACCACGATCAAACACAGTCGCATAATCTCGGTATACCTGGGGAACGTCTGTCACCACTAACCCGACTTTGGCCCTCATTACGACCCTGGCGGGAATCGAAAAACGATGGCGGAAATGCAATACCGCCATCGAATACCGCTCGGTGCGATTATGACCCGTCACCGTAAAGTACGATGCCATTAGCGACACCATAGTGAACGCCAACGCTAACTGCACCAAGTACGCGCACGCGCGCCATGCAAAACCGTAATTACCACCATGGCGCAACGGTACGCGAATTCTGACCCTAGCGGACATATACTTAACGCCATCAAGCATGGCGGAAAGTACCATTCCGCCATGGTGAGAATTACGGCATCGTGAACCAACCGTAAATGGCCCTACTGAGTGCCTGTACACCACTCCCTGCCCACATTGCACAACTCCTCATAGGTGCAATGAAGTTACACAATGCAACCAGTGAAATGTACAAGTCACCCATGCATGCCAACGAACAAATGAATGTAGGGGCTCCAAGTGCCTTGTGAGTGGCCATCCATATTTGGCATGTCACCATTGCCGTACTGATGCAGCACAGGCATGTGAAGGTTCAAGTACAGCAATATGAACTGAAATATGAGACAAAACAACAACAGGCCCCCATCGCTTGACACCAGTGTAAGGCAACATTCAAAGCAGTATCCTGAGGGAGACTGCACCAGCCCTGTACTCTTGCCAGTAAACAAACCAACCATCAGCATAAGCATGTACCACACAAGTTGGCAGAGTGACTGAGCAGCCAGGCTCATCTCAAGAGGGGCCAATGGGAGCTGCAGGGCACAGATGGCACGAATACAGAAGCTATTCCAATGGACATGACCTCAGTCTCCCTCCAAGAAAAGCACGCAAACACAGGCACCTGTGACCAGCCATTTTCTGATAATCACATCATTCCACCAATCCACCTGGCTGACCGGCATCTGTTACACAAAAGCTAATCCCCCGCCCCTGAGCATGACATCATTAAAACAGTCATAATGGCAGCCTCTATCCCTGACCTTACTGGGCTACGTAGGCAAACGCGGCCAGTACAGTACCACGCAACTATACTCAGAAGCCGGAACCCAATGCAGATCTTCTCACAATACATCGCTCCACAAATAGGAATATGCTACATTACTTGCAAAGAATAACGCTACACGGTTAATATCAGAATACAATTTTAATGCACATCAAATTCACCAAGCCCATACAGCTATTAGGTCATAAACTCCAAAACATTATTATTAATGTGGGCTGCATCCGCAATAAATGACCAGGTACTGCTTGTGTGACGCCCTGTTCCTTCATGGTACACAGGGGCTACATTCACGTTCAAAAAGGCAACATGGAAGCGCCTAGAACCGCAGGGCCGTCCCATTAGGTAGGCACTAGTCCAGCTGAAAGGTCGATATGTTGCTCCTAGCCACTAGTACTGCGTAAGGGCATGTGGCCCATTGGCGATCGTCCCATAAGATCGTAATGGTGCTCCACTGATTAACTCGAAGCAGCAGGTGTCAGGAGTAAAAGCCATCTGCAGGAGTGGCATACAGATGGCAGCGGCAAAAGGGGAGGAGATACCTGTCACCCAAATGAAATGAAAAAGAATAGAATGGGCATCAGAACTACATTTGAATTACTCACTTCAATGATCACACTAAATCTACAGCCATATGTATGCTAGCCCACTCAAAAGGATTATTTCCACCCAAAAATCACTTGCGAATCATAACTATATAAATCGAGGTGAAAACACTATTACAAACGAGTGTTTGTGTGCATGCGTCTGTTAAAACAGAATCCATTAGATGGGATTAGTAACGTGCATAGACACAAGTGTTTGAAGGCGCGTCGAGACAGGGAGGGTTCAACAAGGGCAGATAGACGATGGTCCCACTATGGCAGCACTGCATCACATAGCGCAGGGGAAGGGGATAGATTCCAAAAAGCCATGTACATGGCAAACTCTCAATTAAATCATCTGTCCATGCATCCATACATCATTCCCTCATCCCGGTATGAAAACGCCTGATTATTTACTCACATAACATTTGAAATTTCCATTGAGTCTGTGCGTAATGCAGTCTGCAAAATCCACTGTGCCCCAGCCCGGAATTCTAGTGTTGTGAAGTAACATGTATTTGGGAACGTCCTGCCTTATCGTCCACTACGCTATTGCGCATCCATACTATTCATATCAATCATTGCATTCTCGCCATGGCCCCTGTCCGAAGGACATTAAACAATAGAACGTTATATTTGCAGTCAGACCTGTGGGCGTCTCCTCGCCGCTAGCTGAAAACCGAAAGCGCTGTCCTTCGAATTCCTCATTTGCAACATCACGTCGAAAAGGCATCTGTGACCGCTTGAAATCACAAAATCATCCATGTAGTGCGGCAGTGTGTGAAAATGGCAACTGGCTTCACTCACAAATGGGACGCCCCGCCCGTCGGTGAACCTCGGTACAGTGCTGCATGAGGGTCCACCGTTAATCGAGTACTACATTCCACTGACCCTTCACAAGTTTGTTCGCGACTGCAAAGTTAGTATGTGAAACAATGGGAGCAAAGCAGAATGAACATATAAACCAATATTTCACTGCCATCGGGATTAAATACATGATTGTAATAGCAAGATGCCATGCGTCAAATTGCAGCGTTGTGTGCGGGACGTGCTCGCCCAAAGGGGATTGCAGCTGGCACAGGTGGAATGAATCACCACAGGTGGAGGCTATACAGCCTGAAAACACATGAATTGCACACCCAACCCCCTCCCACAACCACACCCACTCCAAAATGCTACCGGCAGGACTAGCGATGTTGGCCCTGGGGGACCTAATAGCACTGCAAGTACTCCAACTTCAAGAAGAAGACGAACACTAACTACTACAACAACCGGCCGCACAGAGGAGACGCAGGAGGAGGAGGAGGGCAAGGCAGGGCCAGCAAGGCCCACCAGCACAGCCACTACCACCACGCAGGCAGCCCGCAATCCCACGCCTCTGAGCTCATCCGTTCAACCTCACTGATGAGCAGATCCACACCCTCTACCGTTTGGACCGGGACACCATAACCGCCATTGTGGACATGACACACGCTGACCTTGTCAGCATGATAGATAGCCCAACCGCCATCCCACCCCTACTGAAGGTGGTGTCTGTACTCCACTTCCTGGCCACAGGCACCTACCAGCACACAGTCGGACAGTTGCATGGCATTTCACAGCCACTGTTGTCACAGACACTATTGCAAGTGCTCGATGCCCTCCTGAAGCACGCAGACGACTACATCTCTTTACCACGCTCGGAGCAGGAGATTACAAACACAAAAGTGGGATTCCATGCACTTGCCGGCATACCGGGTTGCATTGGTGCCATCGACTGCACCCATGTCGAATTGGTTGTCCCACTTGCCATGGAGGTCCAGTACCGCAACCGGAAACAATATCATTCTCTTAATGTACAAATGGTGTGTGACTCCAACAGGATCTTTACACATTGTTGTGCCCGATTTCCTGGATCAACCCATGATTCTATGGTCTTGAGGAACTCTACAATACCACGCTACATGGAGCGACACGCAGGGAACAGATCCTGGCTACTCGGTGAGTCTCATTTCATGCATGATAATGTGGGGTATGTGATGCGGCAATGACCTGGCAGGAAGGGGGCGGGGGGATGCGTACGTAGCAATGTCATTCCACAAACATCCTTTATTGTCCACATACAGGTGATGCCAGGTATCCACTGAAGAGATGGCTCCTTACACCACTCCGGAACCCACAGAACCAGCATGAGGAGGACTACAACCATGCCCACTCACGTACCCGTGTAGTCATAGAACAGGGATTCGGCCTACTGAAGGCTCGTTTCCGCTGCCTCAGCAGGTCTGGCGGGGCACTCCTGTACCGCCATGAGAAGGTTGCAAAGATGGTCATGGCATGTGTCATGCTACACAACATGTGCGTACGTAGAAATGTGCCCATGCCCCCTGACGCAGAACTGCAAGCACCTGAAGATGGTCATGATGAGGGTGGGGATGTGGCAGCACCTGAAGGAGTCCGCGAGGCACAGGAGGCCCGTGAAATTCGTCAGAATATCATAGATTCATGCTTCTAGCACTCACGCCTGGTGGCTGATACATGGACACGGGACTTGTGGCACTGTGTGTGTCTGGAACATGCACAATATGGACTGTACGCCTATAAAGGCCTCGTACACAAAGATCAATGTCCACACATCTCATTGGATGATTGTGAAATGTTTATAGCATATGTGAACTTATGTTACACACCCCATCGACCCGCCACCCAAGTAAGCCCAACACACCCCCTCCACCCTCCTACCTCCCCCCCGAACACCAGTGTCCAAAGATGCTCATTGTCAGTGGGCAGACGCTATTGCAAGCCCCCTCTCCGGGTATCAGGGGCACCCCTGCCTGTGGAGCGCAGGTTCCTCCCAGATCTACGTTGGGGGCTGCCCTGGACGGAACTTGCAACGGATGATGTCTCTGCCTGCTCACGTCCATGCATGTCCCTAAGGGTTTGTGAGAGCTCAGTGAGCACACGGCGCACAGCGGCAAGTTCACCACATACGTCTTTGGACGTTGCATGCAGTTCCCCCCTCAGGCTCTCGGTGCTTCTCTCTATTTGTACCCTTAGTGTCCCTGTACTTCGCTCCATTTGTGCCCTAAGTGTCTCAGTAGATGTTTCTATGGCTGCCTTAGAACCCCCACATTCATCAGCATGCTCCTTGAGGAGCGTGGCCAGTTGCTGCTGTTGCACGATCACCTGGTCGAGGGACTGTTGCCTCTGCTGGGCCATGCCCATTTGCGGTGGTGTCACAGAGGGGCTGATCACCTCATGTTGCCTTGCCACAGGGCTCGTGGGGGATGGCCAGTCGTCGTCTTGTGGGTGCCCCTGCGTGGTATCCTCATGGTGTACGGGATGAAACAAACAGGGGGATTGAGACAGGTCATGGATGGGTCCTACATCGACAGCACCGTTTTCTGTGTCGGAGCATGCTGGCATTAATGCAGTGTCACCTATGGTGCTGCTGCCACCAGAAGCAGTGCCTTCTATGGCATCCATTGGGGGGACCTGTGGTGCTGCTGTTGTGGGCATGCTGGCTGCTGGGGTGCCTGTTGGAGTCCCCTCCTGTGTGCTGCCACTTGATTTGTGCTGCTGCCGTGTCTTGATCCGTGCAGCTGAGGTGGAGGGTCTTTGGCCGTTGGTCTTGGCCCTCTTTGCAGGTGTGCTGGTAGGGGTGTCCTGAAGCTCGTCGTTTGAATCGGACCCTGTGGTGGAGTAAAGGAGGGTGAGCATTATTTATGGGTCTGTGGAAATTGGAATGGCAATGTATCACATGCATTGGGGTGGTACCTGAGGGTGATTTGGGTCAGGGCCTTGGAGGTGGTTTCATTTTTGTGTGGATTGAGGATGCAGTTGTTTAGCAGCCTGCAGTTAGGGTGTGCATGCTGCACGTGTAGAGGGTGTTTTTAGGATTTGTACTTATTTATGTATTTAATGTGACTTTTAAAGTGCGCTATCAGGCCAATGTATGTGGACGTTCTCCTGGACATGTGTTTCTGTTGCACTATGTGGACACATGGTACTTCACATGATTGGACATTGTGGATTTAGCATTGTTTTATTTGGCCCACCTACCTGATTCTTCGGATGTCTGCACTCCTTTCTCCATCCCTCCGACTCCCTCTATACTCTCCATTCCAATGGTGGAGGCACAGATTTCTTCCCAGGGGGTCAACTTGATGGGTGATTCCGATCCTCCCCCGGTAGCTGTGGCAATGTTACGGTTGGCTGATAGTATGCTCCGTACGCGTATCCGCAAGTCGTCCCATCGCTTTCTGCATTGCTGTGGGTTGCGGGGTGCGGTCCCCACCGCACTTGCCCGCTGTGCCACCAGGGCCCATATGGCCTTCTTGTTCGCAAGTGCCGTCCTGGTCATTTGCGTCGAGAAGACGACGGCAGCATTCTCCTGGAGGGTCTCTGGGAGCACGGTGAGTTCCTCATGGGAGAAGTGGACCTGCCGCTTGCGGTCGCACGCTTTTTTCGCAACTTTTCCCATTTTGATTGTTTTCACTAGGGTGGCTAACGGGTTGGGATGTGTCTTTGGGTAGGATTTTTAATGGTTGTGTTGGGATTCTGATTTTATAGGTGTACGGCGTGCTGTTTCCCGTTCCGGCCCCATGTTTTTACTTCCGTTTCCGTGTATTTACGGTCACCGTATTTTGCGATTACCGCTCATTACGGTGACCGCTATGATGGGTGGCGGAATTGCACCTAGGGCGCCGTACGACGGCGGTGAGGGGCGTTTTGGGGACATTTCCGCCATCGCGGACTTTGCACTTCCGCCATGGCGTAATGCTCGTGCCCGATGGGTCAGAATTAGCCGCACTATACTCCATCGTGCAATGGCGGAAACGCTATTTACGCTATGGCGGTCAGGTCAGTTACTTTCCGCCAGGGTCATAATGAGGGCCTATGTGTTCTGAGGGTGTCTCTTGCGGATCCTGCACCGTAAGCTGAGCTATAGCCTGAGCAGGATTGTCGCGAGTGTGTCTGTGGGAAGACAGAAATGTTGACAGACGTCCGACTCAAAGTGAACCAAACCCAATTTCCAATCAATGAGGGGGTTATGTTCCTGATGCCAAGGGATTCCCAGAATGAGCCCAAACTGTGGCATGGTAATGAGATCAAAGCTTATGGTCTCCCTGTGTCTGGATTGTATGGTCAATAGCAAAGGGGCTGTTTGTTGTTTTACCGGGCCCGAAATCAAAGAAGAGCCAACTACAGCCTGTACTGGTTCAGGCCTGGTCTTGGTCAAGAGGGGCAGATTTAATAAACGGGCCAAGGAAATGTCGATAAAGTTACCCGTTGCCCCTGAATCGATTATCAGAGTAACAGGATGCGAAACGGACGCTGTGGGCTGTAGAGTGGCTTGTACATGAATGGGCCGGATACGCCCGAAAGAGGGTGTTGGATTCGGGGTGTACGTGGTATAGCTCGATCCCGTCCCCGGTACTATGATCGAGCTATCTGAAAACCCTGTGGCTTGAGTTTGGGACGGCGTGGGCATTCCTTAACAAAGTGACCTAAGGTGCCACAATAGTAGCAGGCGTTATCCACCCTCCTACGTTCCCTTTCTAGGGGAGATATCGGGCTCCTGACGCCCCCGATCTGCATGGGTTCTTGAGAGGAGTCAGAGGAAGGAACTGCCGTGTGAGGTGTGGAGGACTGAGCGAAACCTGCTTCCGCCCTTCTTTCGGACCTACGTGCGTCCACCTGGAGCGACAAGTCAACCAGATCCTGGAATGCAGTGGGTAATGAGGGTACTACTGATAAGGCGTCCTTCATGGGATTACTGAGACCCCTATAGAAGACTACTGCCTTCTTGACCTCGGGCCAGGAAGTTTCAGCAGAGAGCTGGTTAAAACGGGTTATGTATTCAATGAGGGAACCCCTACCCTGACACAAATCCAGAAGTTCCAGATCTCGAGACTGGACCTTGTGTCTAGTATCAAAAACCCTGGACATCTCGGTGATGAGGAGATCGAAGTCATATAAGGCCGGGTTGTCATTCTCCAACAAGGGGTTGTCCCATGCAGCGGCCATCCCAGCCAGATGGGAAAGGGTGAACGCTGCTTTCGTGGTGGAATCTGGGAAAGCCTGAGGTCGGCACAGAAAATGCAACTTGCATTGGTTTAAGAAGGTCCTGAATTTCTTGGGATCCCCATGGTATCTCTCAGGGGCTGCCAACGGGAACGGAGTAGGTAGTACTACGGGAACGGGGTTCTGAGGTGGGAGAATCGGAGGTGGAACGGGTTGGGAGACAGGGGGTGTGTCTCCGAATTCTGCATCTGGGGGTAAAGGGTGTCTGACACTTTGTATGTTGTCGAGACGTTGATGGATAGCTGTGTTGGCTGCTGCCATATCGGCTCGTAGCACTGTAATGGCTTGGACTATAGCAGTCATGGGGTCTTCAGCGTTCCCCTACATTGCCTACACGACAATAGGCTTCACAGTCTGTTGTGACTTGAGTGTCGTGTAGGCAGAAGAGGCCTCCGTCCCCAAATGCCGCACAGAGAGAACCTAAAGCCACTCTCTGTGCAGCCGTTGAGGCCACAGGCGAAGATGTTCAAGTCCGGGACCACGAACCTCTGGGACCTCACGCTGCTGCAAGAAAATGCGGATTAAGTACCAAGCAATAAACAGTAACCACAGTGTTTAGGAAAAACGGAAAGGTCTTACCAATCAGGGTCAAGGAAGAGGTAGTGAACCTAGTGGAGAGGTCTGGGACCCACGTGGACTGAAGTACCCCAAGAGGAGTAGTCCTCAGTTGTTCGCCTGTTAGCAGGAACTGTGGAGCTATGAGACAAGAAGTCCAAAGAGCCAAGGTGCAAGAGGGAGATCCAGGAGGCAATCCAATAACAGTCCGTGGTCAAGAGCCGGATATCACTATGCAAACAAATCCAAAGGGGTAGATCCAAGAAGAGTCCAGTAGAGCAAACCAGGTCGATTCCGTGAGCAGTCAGTGATCCAAAGGTACGTAACGCCAAACAGGATGCAGAGCACAGCTGTGAAGCAACGAGTACCTGGGTTTCCGTGTTTAAGTACTCGCGCTTCTGATCACGTGATGCGCGGCTGAGTCACGTGATCGGGCAAGAGCGTCACGTGACCTTACAGTCCCGCGACACGGAAGCTCAATGCTAGCCCTTCGCGATCCTAGGCGCCAAGGTAATTGCCAATGAAGAAACGGCCGTAGCCTGACAGTAGTCCTGTTACGGACCAGGCGCGGGCACGCTCGCAAAGCGTGTGAGAGTCCACGTGAGTCCCGGAGAAGGGAGGGAGAAAGGGAAGAGTGAGACGGGGGGTGGGGGAGCGCCTTGGGGACCCCATGATTTATTGGTGTGTGCGTGGGAGGGATCGTGACAGCCCATTATCCAATGGTACTGGGTATGCCCTGGTTACAGAAGCACAACCCATACATCAACTGGGCAGCAGGATCCTTGTTTCTTAGTTCCCAGCACTGTATGTCTCACTGTCTATCCCTGGATTCCTCGTCGACATCCTCTGAAGGTACGCTGACAGACCAGCAGGACCCATTCACGGTCTCAAATATTATCCAGGTCCCCAGGGCCTATCAGGAGTACACTGATGTGTTTTCAACTGCCATTGTTCAGGCCCTACCTCCTCACAGACCTGAAGATTGCGCTATTGATACTGAACCCTCAGCGGTGATTCCTTTTGGAAGGATGTTCATTCTATCTGAACCTGAGAAAAGGGCCCTCTGAGAATACTTGGATACCAACCTTGAAAATGGCAACATACGACCATCCAAATCTCTGGTGGGAGCTTTGTTGTTCTTTGTTCCAAAGAAAGATACTAAGGAACTTAGGCCTTGTCTTGATTATCGTGGTCTAAATCAATGCACCTTCAAGGACCGCACCCCCATTGCCCTTAATCTCGGATATCCTGGAAGCGGTGAGAGGAGCTGTAATCTTCACGAAGTTGGATCTCAGAGGTGCCTACCATCTGATCCGTATAAAGGAGGGTGACAAATGTAAAACAGCCTTTAGAACACCCTTTGGTCACTTTGAATACCTGGTCATGCCCTTCGGACTCGCCATTGCCCCAGCGGTCTTCCAACGTTTCATGGACCGGGTGTTCTCCGATATGCTGTTCCTCTTCATCATAGTTTACCTGGACGATATTCTGATATATTCCAAGGACCATCTTAAGCATGAAGAGCATGTTGAGGCAGTCTTACAGCGGCTACGTGAACATAAGCTCCTGGCTAAACCCGAGAAATGCCTTTTCCATGTCTCGACTGTTTACTATCTAGGATTTGTTCTTAGTCCAGAAGGAATTGGTATGGACCACTCAAAAGTAAAAGCCATACTATCCTGCCCTGTTCCAACTACCATGAAACAGATTCAATCCTTCCTGGGGCTTGCCAACCTTTACCGGAAATTCATACCTTCCTTTTCTGAGATAGTTCAACCGATTATTACATTGTTATAAAAGGATACTCCCTTTCTCTGGATAGCAGCCCAAGATGAAGCGTTCCAACGATTGAAGGCGGAGTTTACACAAGCCCCCATCCTAGCTCAACCTGACATCGATCAACCTTTCCTAGTGGAGAAGGATGCCTCCAACTACGCCATCGAAGCAGTTCTAAAGCAGGAATTTGAGGACAACTTAGAACACCCAATCGCTTATCTCTCGCGAACCCTAACTCCCAGCGAGACTCATTATTCTGTCTTGGAAAAGGAACTGTTAGCCATCCGTCAAGCCTTCACAGAGTGACGTCATCTACTCCTGGGAGCAAAACATCTTATTCAGGTCCGTACGGACCATCGGAATCTTCAAGTTTTACAATCTCTGGAATGTAGGAATAGTCGTCAAGCCCGTTGGGCCTTCTTCTTCGCCCAGTACCAGTTCCAGATCCATTATGTCCCTGGAACACACAACATAATTGCTGACGCCTTATCCCGACATCCCGACTACGAAACTCTTGGAGATCGATCCTTCTCAAAGATGTTTCCCCACACAATTTTTGTAGCCCAAGCCTCCTGGAAGACATTCGGATTCAAACCTAGTCCTCTGAGATCTGGAAGGAATTTACGGGGAAGAATCGATGGAATCTTCGAACAAAGGATGGGTATTTGTTCAAGGATAATGGCCTGGCCATCCCCACACAGAGACTGCGACAAAGGATTATAAACCTCTGTCACGATACCCTTCACTCAGGACATCGTGGCATCACCAACACTCTCCGTTTAATACAAAGACAATTTTGGTGGCCAAAAATGAAGGTTGACGTCCAACTGTACATCCAAGCCTGTGCAGTCTGCAATCAAAACAAGCATGATAACAAGAGACTGGCGGGTCTCCTACTTGAACCAACACTACCAACAAGGCCCTGGGAATACATCACTACAGACTTTATTGTGGAATTACCACCCTCCAGGGGATACACGACTATCATTGTCACCATTGATTTATTCACTCACATGGCTCAACACCATTGTATAAACTGCCACCTTCCTCAGAACTCGCTGGAATCTTCCTGGAACACATATTTCGACTTCATAGACTCCCTTCCAAGATCATATCAGACAGAGGACCTCAATACATATCTCAATTCTGGAAACACTTATGCCGTATACTAGGAATCCAACGTGCCCTCTCCTCAGGTTATCATCCACAGACTAATGGAGCTACTGAACATGTGAACCAAACCCTAGAGCAATATCTTCGTTGTTTCACCACCAAGGTCCAGGACGATTGGTCACTCTTAATACCTGTGGCTGAATTTGCCTACAACAATTCAGATCACTCGGCCGTCAAGACCAGCCCTTTTTTTTGCAGCCAAGGATTCCACCCTTCGGTTCTATCATCCATTCTCCCACATCCTACACCAGTACCTACAGTTGACTCCTGGATTGGAACCCTCATCAACGTACACAATGAAGCCAAAGAACACCTAGAAAGGGCCCGAACTAACACCAAGCATTACGCAGACTCCAAAAGAAGACCCGGTAACTTTCTTACGCCGCCCAAACCCCTACACCATAGAGCCACAGGAAGATCAAGGCCAAAGATGGCAAGGGAGGAAGGAGGAATTTGAGGAGTTAATGAGAGCAGTAGGGAATCAGGACGCACCCAACAAACTGGACATTTTCACGAATTTAGTAGGGAAAGAAGTGAAAGGCATAATTAAAACCATACCTGCCCAAGAAACATCCACCTTTCAACTCTTAACCGCCGCTATCAACGGACGACTGGTAGTCCTTCCCAACAGAGACTAGGAGCGATTTACGTTCAACTAATGTGCGCAAGCACCCCATGAAACAATTGGTCAATTCATCCTGCGCCTCCAGAGGAAGATTACCTACTGTGACTTTGCAAACTTTAATGATGACGAAGCCATCAGGCTAAGGGTGTTAGAAGGGTGCATATCATCACAATTCATGAAACATCTATCAAAGAAACCCCTCCCACTGAAGGAAGTCGCAGACTTGGCAAGGATATGCGAAAGAGTTGACACGCAAGCAGCCAACATTGAAAGACTAAAAAAAACAGACGCAATAGCTGCCATCATCTCCAAACCACAAGGGAAAACCCGATATTCGACTACAACAGCCCACCAAGAGACATGGAACACCAATCGCAGAGCCCTGCTGGAAAGACAATGCTACAGGCGCGGGTTTGAATTCCCTCACAAGGGCCAATTCCCAGCCCTTGGTCAAATGTGCATGAGGTGCGGCCAGGAGAACCATTTCCAAATCATGTGCAGGGAGAAGGCTCTGCTACTGCCGGTATAAAGACCGCCGCCACAGTCATGCCCAACCAGGAGATACGACCCAACCCACGGCAGTATCCAGAGAGGGAGGGCATGAGGACCAACCTCAACAGAAACACAGTGACCTATCCGACACAGCCGGGATGCATACGAGCCGTGGAAAACCTACAAGTTGACACACCGGGCGGACCCTTCAAAACATTGGAACACCTCCTCCACGCACAACAATACCAGGAGGAAGATCAAAGACTCAGGAGGGAGGTTGCCACGGATGACCCGTATGAGAACCCCCCAGTAGAAGAAGAGCCACCAAACACAGAGCCGTATTATGAGTAGGACAGACACAGCAGGGAATAAGTCTGACTCATATACGATACCTCTGACGATAGCGCTGCCCCAAAAGTGACAGTGCACAAAGGAGGCCTTCGCACCCCGTTCCTCATCGATATGGGGGTCACTGTGAACGTGATGAATGAGAAAACATACAAGACCATGGCGTGCATATACCCTCAACAACTGTCACAAGTTTGCCTCTTCCAGTGGAGAGCGACCCGACAATCTAGAGGACAATTCTGGTGTGAACTAATGCACAGAGGGCAACGCATTCCTGTCACGTCATTATCATAAACAGCCCTGTGACTGGGAGATGTCTCCTCAGCTACGAAACGGCCACTGCTCTACAACTTATCAACATCCAATATGACCAATCCGAGACAATACAGTGTCTCCCTCCACACAGCCAGACCGTACAGACCCTATCTCGGAAAGAACTAGATATGTCAGAGATGTGAAGACATGTTCCCTGACCTATTCAAAGGCGTTGGCATGCTAAAGGACACTGTTATCCGACTCCACATTGATCCCACTGAATGCCCTGTACCACAAAACCCCTGGAGGATAGGGTTCCATCTGCAAGCAAAGTGACACATGAGCTACAACTATTGCTTGAAAATGACATCATCGTAAGAGTTGATGGGCCCACCCCATGCGTATAGCCCTTGGTGGTAGTACCCAATTCGGATGGGCACCTAGGCCTGTGTGTCGATATGTGGATTCTCAACACCGCTATTCAGAGGGAGAGTCATCCGGAGCCCAATATCGAGGACATGCTGGTCAGACTTAACCAGGCCACCCGGTTCTCTGAGTTAGATCTGAACCAAGGCTGCCATCAACTGGTCATCGACCCGGCCTCAAGACCTATCACCACCTTCATTACACACGAAGGCCTGTTGCAGTAGAAGTGACTTAACTTTGGAATATCCTCGGCAGCCGAGATATTCCAGGAGCAAATAAGCCGGCTCATCGCACGAGCCACAAATGCTTTCAATTACAGCGATGATATCTTGGTATTTGACATCACCCAAGATCAACAGGATGACGCAGCACGACAGGTCTGCACCATCCTGTACAAAAGTGGCCTTACCCTCAATGGCCCAATATGCACAGTCAATAAGCGCATCCTCTCGCCCTTTGGACACATATTCTCTGCTCACGGGATAAGAGCAGACCCCGACAAAATCAACGCCATTGTAAATCTGGAGGCCCCGAAGGATGTGACTGAACTGCAATCCTTCCTTGGAATGGCAGGCTACTGTGCCTGCTACCTGCCACACAACGCAATGCTAACCAGCCCACTCAGGCAGCTCCTCAAGAAAGACCTCACCTTTGCATGGGACATGAACTGTCAAGTGGCTTTCAAAGCAATCAAGCGTGAACTGGCAAATGACTGCCAGCTGGCATACTTCAACCCCGACTGGGAAACATGGTTGATGCCAGTCCAGTCCGGCTGGGCGCCATCCAAACCCAAACAGACCTGGGTGGAAAATCTGACAGACACATAGTAGCATATGCCAGCAGAGCACTTGCCACCAGAGAGCAGGTCTAGTCCCAGGCCGTACCCGAAAGCCTTGCCGCGGTTTTGGCATTCAAGAGGCCACCATGAATAGAACGGTGGGGTAGTCGATTGCAAGAATACAACTACACCATTGTTCACAAACCTGGAGGTGAGGCCAATCCAGCAGACTATTTTTCACGATACCCTGACAGCGCACCGGAAAATGGCATGCAACTTGAGGCTGAAGCATACATTGCATACTTGTCCCTCAACGCCATTCCCCCAGCCATCACAACAGACCTATTTGCCGAGAGGTGCAAGGCCGACCCCACCATCCAAGTGGCCATCCAGCTCACAAACACCAACAGATGGCGACACCTAACCACGGAATGCTTTGAAAATGGGGAGGTGGACAAGAGAGAGTGTAGAGGAGGTCCCAGACATGGCCTGCACCCCTTCCCCACATTTCGAGGTACCAGGAGCGTACTCGCCAAGGTATGTGACGTATGAGGAGCAAATGAACCTACAAAGAGCTGCATTGGGACTCTGCCCAGTATACATCAGAAGATCCATACCTGTTGAAGCACCCATAACCAGACAACCCTGGGCAGCACAGTACCCTATCAGACAGCCGTACCAGCCGCTGATACGAAACGAAGAGTACCTACAGACAGTCCATGAAGAGACCCAAAGAGCCCTAATGGAAGGCCAGTGGAAATGACACAAGGGCCTGACCAGACTCGTGAATGAACAAAAGCAGCTATCGAAGATAACACGCCAGTGCGAGTACCTACGAAAATAAATATAATGGACACAGAGAAGAGACAATGTTAAAACGTGAGGAAACGGTGCTACAAGACAAGATGGAAGCAACCGACCTGTTAGACGTGTGTAAGTAGGCTTGAAACGCAAGATGCTAAGAAATCGATACTGCTTGCAATGCTTAGTAGAAGATAGAGCGGCAAGTGCCAACCATATATCTACCTCAATAAGGCACATTATACAAGTGCCACTCCATTTTGTAAAAGCAGAAATGTACCCAGGCTGCCAGAGGCCTGACAGGCCAAGTTTCGTAACCCAGACAAGAGAAGGAGCGGAATCGAAACTCAACAAAGAGCGGCTCATGCCTAGGAAATCGAGGTCAACCAGGCAAAGGGAGGCGAGCGTCAGCTAACAAGACTCAAACTTCAGAGCATACCAGACTGCCTCATGAAGGTCAAGATAAGGGGGGCCCATGCAGGTGGTGACGCTGAAACAGAATAAAATTCACTAAAAGCTGGAAACTGAAGCAGATTCATGGTGAACTAACACATGACCAGCCAGGCGCGAAGAAGTACCATCGCCTGATGTCATCCAGGACCCGAGGATGTCATAACTTTTCCTGATAACAGACTACAGTTTCGAGGCCATCCTTAGCCAACTAATTGACACATCGCCCTAAAACACTGATTGATAGAAGGGAGGCAGGGTGAAACTTGGGACACCAGGCTCAGGGGAGTCGATTCTGCATGCAGCTAATTAAAATTGGAAATGTATGTCTAGGGGTGTAACCTGCCCAATCACAATGGACAAAGTTATCTGGAGTCCTATAGATACTGTAACCAATAGGACGTCATAGTTGTAGTGACGTCCATCACGCGTGATGTAGAGGGATGGGCGTAGACGCCCACCCGATAAGAGTTATCCAATCCGCATGCCCTATTATCATATACAGATATAGCACCTATATTTAAGTTACCTTTCCTAACCAATTACATTGCATGATGATGTTTTATAGAATTAGACGTCAGTGATGACGAGTTTTGCCTATAACAGTAACTGTTCGACTGAAGTTCGAGGAAGTCGGAGTGAGACAGGTGATCGCAATGCTGCTGATTTCCATTTGTTTCTCTGTTTGATGTACTTGTCATTAAACGGATTTCCCTTTGCCAACTTACTCATTATTGAGTCGTGTTGGAGTAAGTGAAACCTGCACCCCCTGTCCCCACATGGTGCAGCTATCTTGTCTTACAAGTTCTAGAGGGTGAGCGCTGACCTATGGGCCTGTGATAGAGCAGATGGAGATAGATTAGACAGAAGCTGATTTGATTCAAACAGTCTTTAATAAGAGTTTCTTTAAGTTGAATTACATAGAACAAAAAAAGGATATAGTGGCTTCAGAGGATTGAAACTTTGGATGTGCAGGCCTCTTTTCTGCAATGTCTGGTTGGGGTTAATCCCAGGCCATGGATAGTGTTATCGACGTAGCAGGGTAGACAACATGCTTTCATATCAAATAAATAATGAAGCGGCGATACTCTCTCTTTGGCTTATTCTTGTCCTTTAAAGTTGGTTTATCAATTGTCTCTATCTTGTAGGATTACCAGTGCCTGGTAGCTGGCCCCTCTTCTTGACACATAATTGCCCCAGTTAACTTATAAGGGGACTTCCCCTGTAAATATGTAGGAGTACTGCCTCCGTTCCGTTTTCCCCGCTTCAGGCACTCCTCTCCCATACAGTTCGTACGTCTCATTGACACACTGCCAGAAGTAGCTCCTCACCTTGTCAGATTAAGTCTGCTGCTCATGTTTTCCGTGGAACAGCGGTTCCGCTTTATTTAACAGATGCAGCTTTCCTGCATCACCCGGAGCTTCGCTTCACTCTGCCGTGGTTCATACCGGGACCGAGCTATGGGCTTCGCTCGAGATCCCGTCCCACAACGGTGGGGGTCAGAGCAGCGCTCAGCAGCTACAGCTGATCCCCGTCTTCAGCTGTGGCTTTGATGACAGCCTGCATCAGGGTTGCGAGGCTCCTCCTCTACAAGGGTGGGGGCCGAAGTCACTCTGGTCTGCCGGCACAGCTGATCGGCCTGTCTCCGTGGTCACACGGGATCTCTCCGTCCTGGTGCAGGGGTGAGGCGACCTCAAGCCTCATAGGGACAATGCCACCCTCCTCACCTCCTCGCTCACCGTTCTTTGGATGATGACTGGCCCGGCAACGGCTTTCTGTCTTGGCCTCACTTCAAAACACCAGCTCTCCCTCTTCTCAAAATCTTATGCTAACTTCAACAAAACTTCGCGAGTTGCTCAACGGGAGCACATCTCGTCTTAACTATGGGCCGCTGGCTTAATAGGCCCATTCATGCAGCGTCTCCTCTTCGGAAGGGCATCTTTCTTCCTCCCTCTTCTCCAAAGACTATCAAAGAATAACAACAAACAGGAAAGTCCAGTATTAAAAAAAAGCACCTTCTATGGCACACTACCCTGTTTCTCATTTGTCAACTTGGCTGTCTTTCACACAGGAAGGCCCTCCCTCCAATCGCTTTATGACATCATACTATTAGGCCACACTTCCTGGATACAAAGGGATTTGCTGACTTGCCTGATTACTGATTAATTGACTCTGAGGTACCTCATCTTTCTCCACCTTGTTACATGCCTCATCACAGGGCCCATCAGTAAATTCCTCTCCTCCGGAACACTGGGTAGCGTGAGGATGGTTTCGGCCATTAATTATTGATTATATAATACTAAGACACCTTAGACCGATGGCACAAAGTAACTCCGGGCCTCGGCAAGATCATTAGTCCTTTCGCCATTCCGGCTGAGTAGACTGAGAAGTTCCCCATGGACAATGATAGGGTAATGAAGTGTCAGGAACGGCACGTAACAGGTAAGTGGGTTTAAGTATTTATTTTAGTACATATATATATATAACTATTGGGGACATCAGATGTATGCTGTCAGGCTCCACCAGCTGCCGAGCATTCGTTATCATTTGAATCTTGTCCTCGCTCAGCACAATGCGTCATCCTCATTGTGACGTGCTTCGCTGGGGAACTTCTCATCTTGCTTCACCACGAGCCCTCACGTTGGGGATGAAGTATTGTTAATACTACACATCTCCCCTTCTCAATTTAATTAATGACACAACTATTCTAACTATTTACAAAAGTTCTGAACTTAGTGTTCCCACACAAAGTCTTTCAATCCGCGTGGATCACGAATGACTCTTCCTCTTTTCGAAGTGCGTGAAATATCTGTTTTCGGTTTTGGCAAGGAAATCATCGATGACTCTTTCTCTCGTGTTATGTCTCTCTGACATTTTTTAACAACACCAGCATCATTTGCATTCATACCTATCTTTGGTTTCTCACATTCTTTATGTATAGATGTATTTATTGTGGGAGTGTCCCACACACATACTCTCTCCATATTCCACACTCTTCCGTCTTCAACCCTCACTGCATGTTTAAACACTTCAATGACTCCAACAGGTTTGGACCACTTGCATGGACCATCTCTTAAAACAGGTGGAAGTTTAATTCTCACTCGTCCTCCAACTTCTAATTGCGGTCTTCTCCCTTTATTTCCCACAGACACATCATGAGCTCTCTTATTCCTCAATTGCATGGTTCTTATATTCTGACATGCATCTCCGAAATCTTTCCTTATCACAGTCATTCTTTTCAACCAGGATGGTGTTAACCTAGTGTTTGCTTTACGACCCCTACTCATTTCAAATGGTGATAGTCCAGTCGTGCAGTGTGTTGTAAAACGGTGTGCATTTATCTTTTGTCTAACAGCTTCTTCCCATTTTACACCATTTGCCCAAGCCCATCGCACAGCACCCTTAAGTACTCTGTTAAAACGCTCAACCACCCCGTTGGTTTGCGGGTGATATATAGCACTTTTCTTGTGTACAATGGAATTCTCCGCACAGAAATTCTGCATTTCTCTTGAACGGAACTGAACTCCATTGTCTGTCAGTATACTTTTGGGTAAACCTTCCCTTCCACAGACTTCTTTTAAAAACTCAACAACCATTTTAGCCGTCATGCATGGTTTAATCATGACTTCAACCCATCTAGTCAAAAGGTCAATAATCACTAGACAATATTGTTGCTTACCCTCACTGTAAATTGGACCAACTATATCCATACCAAGATCTTCCCAAATGTTACCTGGAAGTTCAGTTACCACCATGGGGTATTTCTCATTCACACAACTCCTATCACTCTCTTTGCAAAGGATACAATCCCGTATAACTCTCTCAGCCTGTAGATCATATCCTGGCCACCAGAATTCATCTCGTATTCTTCTCTTCGTCTTTACAATTCCTTGATGGCCTTCGTGACCTAACTCAATTATCTTTTGGCGTAGACTTACAGGTGGAACAATTCTGTCACTTCTCATGATCCTGTCATTCTCCACCTTTAGTTCATTTGCAACTTTCCAATATTCTAATAGTCCATTTTCCTCATATTTGGCTTTTGTTAATGAATTACCGTCCAAAATGATGTGTTTCAACCTTTTAAATGTCTCGTCCACTTCCTCTGCTTCATTCCATTCCTTCTCTGATATAGATAATCCTTCAATATTTAATACAACTTCAGATTCCATATCTTCAACATCATCTACCTCTGAGACATTAGTGAGCCTTGAAAGACAGTCGGCAGCACGATTTTTCGTGCCTGGCACATACTTCACTGTACAGTTATATTCTTGCAGGAGTATGACCCATCTTTTCATACGATTCGAGACATTGTCCAATCCTTTATTCATTATAACATGGACCAATGGCTTGTGATCCGTGCGGAACTCCACCTCTGTGCCCCAAATAAAATTCCGGAATTTTCCTGCAGCCCATTTAATAGCCAACATTTCTTTTTCAATAGCCGCATATGTTTTCTCGGCTCCTTTCAGCAATCTGGATGCAAAGGCTACTAATCTCTCTTTACCATCGACTCCTTGCGTGACGACTGCACCAAGACCTACATTACTGGCATCTGTCGTAATAATGGTCTTTTCCCCACTTATGAAATTCCTCAATGACGGAGCTTTGTTTAGTTCACGTTTTATCCATGTAAATTCTTCTTCACATTCTGTGTCCCATGCAAACGTTTTCTTCTTCAATAACTCGCGGAGGGGAACAGTGTGCATAGCAAAATTTCGCATGAATTTGGAATAGTATTCTGCCATACCTATAAAGGTACGTACTTCCTCCTTAGACTTGGGCCTTGGCATATTCTCTATCGCATCCAACAGTTGTTTCTTGGGTCTTACTCCCTCAGCCGATATGGTATGTCCCAAATATTCAATTGTATTACAATTTATCTTGCATTTTTCCTTACTCAGAGTCATGCCAACTTCACATAGTTTCTTGCAATAACGTTGTAATTTCTCATCATGTGTCTTCTGGTCAACAGCATGTATCAATATATCATCCTGGAAGCATATAATACCATGTTCTCCTTCGAATAGTTTATGCATAATTTTCTGAAAGACAGATGCAGCCGATATAAGCCCAAAAGGTAGTCTCTTATACTGATATAGGCCGTCAGGAGTAATAAATGCTGTCATGCATCTCGATTCTTTGTGTAACTTCACTTGATGGTAGGCTGATGTCAAATCAAGGGTCGAGAATCGCTTCGACGGGCCAATCGTAGAAACTATTTCCTGAATGTTCGGGAGTGGGTGCCTGTCCGGAATTATACATTTATTCAATTCCCGCATGTCGACACATATTCTTAATTTCCCAGATTTCTTCCTTAATACAACCACCGGGGACACCCATTCACTGGCATCAATGGCTTCTATAATACCTTGTTCAACTAAATTCTTTATTTCCGCTTTTACTTCTTCTCTCATTGAAAGAGGAACATTTCGCATTTTCTGTGCCACTGGAACATATCTTGGTTTCATTTTGATTTTATGCGAATATCCACGTAAACATCCAATCTCATTCTTGAAAACTTCCTTCATTACTTCCTCTATTTCCTCATGTGTTAAATGTTTCTTTGCTATATCACTCTCAATATTCATCACTGATTCATCGGCACTTGCATCCAACTTCACTTTGAGTTTGCTTTGATGGGTCCAACTTAACAAAGGAATTCTCCCAGATTTTGTAATGTAAATCTTCCCATTTGCTTTTCTGTTTTTAAATTTGAGTGTGCCCCAAAACCATCCAATGATATCTATTTTTATCCCACCGTAGGCTCTGGGTCGAATATCGGATTCATGCAAATATTCATGTTTCTTTTTATCCCACATTCCTTGTGGTATGAGTGTATATTTTGCACCAGAATCCACCATCATGTGCATATCCACTCCATCTATGCACACTGTGGCTTTGGGACTCTCCATCTCCTCTTCATGTTCCTCATCAGATATAACAAACACACACTCATCATCATCAGCATCACTGTAATTATCACTGCCAATCCAGTTCATAGAGGTATTTGATGCCTTGCAACACTTGGCATAGTGTCCCTTGCCTTTGCATTTACCACATATGATTTTTAAAGCTGGACATTCCGGATTATCAGCCCAATGGTCAGTCCCGTCACATCTAAAACATTTTCCATCATTTCTTTTTCTTGTGTTAGCTCTTTGTCTTCGTGGGCTTCTTCTTTTCTCATATATTCTGGGTCCGCCTCTACCTCTTCTGTTTTCATTCCATGATGATCTGCGGAATCTTTCCGGTTTGTCTTTACCGCTAATTACTTCCATCACTTGGGCTATAGATTCGTTGCTTTTATTTGCGTTCATATTACTAATGTTCATTGGGATTTCTTTTTTTATTTCCACAGACTGCATTCTGCTTTCTAGTTCTTGAACACATTTTTCTGTATGTTCCACTTCTTTGGCTATCCTCAGAACTATGTCAAGGGGTGGATCATCTTCAGCCCATAATTTTTCCCTCACTTTGCTGCTTCTGCACTCTAACATGAATTGGTCTCGTAATCTCTCATCCAATTGTGCATTGAACTTGCACGTTCTGGCCAACTTCCTTAAATTGGTTATATACTGCTCAACACTTTCACCCTCTTCTTGAACCTTCTTCCCGAATTTGTACCGTTCCAGGATAGTGCTTATCTTCTTTTCATAATGTTTGCTCATTCTCTTTACTGAACATTCATAGTCATTCAAATCTGCACTTTCTACAGGTGACAGGTCTGGCAAATCTTCAAATTTTTCTTGTCCAGCCGGCCCTAAGCAGTGTAACAAAAGAGATTTCCTCTTTTCTATACTACAATTCTGGCCGCACACTACTCCTGCATAGTGCTCGAATGCTTTGATCCACCTTTTCCAGGGTATTGAGGGTTCCCCTACATCTGTCAAGAAAAATATAGGAGGTGGAACACCACTGAATGCCATATTTTCTTTTTTTTTTTTTTTTTTTTTACTTAAGATGTACACAGTGATGGCTGTGCGTTACTGTATTATCCTTGGATCTTGTTTACATCAGCAATTAAATGTTTCTACTCTCCTTGACATGCATTGAGTGTTGTTTTAAAATTTTTTCCACTCTACAATACATAATGTTCTGAACTGCAGTATCTTGCTCCTCTATACTGTGTTGTACGGTACTTGCCTCTCATAGGCACAACATCTTGCTCCTCTATACCGTGTTGTACGGTACTTGCCTCTCATAAGCACAACACGGCAAGCTGCGTAGGCTGAGGACGGACAAAACCGGAAACAATTACACTTACTTGGCTCGGCAGCAGTGTAATTGCGTGGCGGCCGCTGCTACGTTCGCGGGAACGGAGCGGCCGAAAGTATACAGCGGGCCACTACCACGCTCGGGGAAGCAGAGCGGAGCGGCCCGTTTCCTTAGGCAGACTTCGTCCTCGGAACTGCAAACGGGACGCGCGGGTATAAGGAGGCGGTGGAGCCCGAATCCTCGTCGCCACGTGAAGTGTCAGGAACGGCACGTAACAGGTAAGTGGGTTTAAGTATTTATTTTAGTACATATATATATATAACTATTGGGGACATCAGATATATGCTGTCAGGCTCCACCAGCTGCCGAGCATTCGTTATCATTTGAATCTTGTCCTCGCTCAGCACAATGCGTCATCCTCATTGTGACGTGCTTCGCTGGGGAACTTCTCATCTTGCTTCACCACGAGCCCTCACGTTGGGGATGAAGTATTGTTAATACTACAGGTAAAATTTCAAAAATCTTCAGTGGGTCTGAAGGAACCCGCCTTTCCAAGCATAACCCTTCTCATTTCCACGGGCAGCCAATCGGACGAAAACCTTAAAAGCTGGAAGGGGAAGGGGCGGTGATCCCGAAGTTCCAGAGAGGAAAAGATCAGATCGGTGAGTGAAACAGTAAACTCGTTACTTTGGTAAATGTCTTGTAGGCATTAGAGCAAGTAAGGGAAAGGTAACGGAAGGTGGTGGAGAAAAAATAAAGCAGTTAGAAGTAGAGAAGACTGTATATATATAGGGGGTTAATGACTCGAGCA
The DNA here is from genome assembly GCF_040938575.1 of Ambystoma mexicanum. NCBI lineage: Eukaryota > Metazoa > Chordata > Amphibia > Caudata > Ambystomatidae > Ambystoma > Ambystoma mexicanum. The sequence goes on along the minus strand of NC_090938.1, from coordinate 810,311,891 downwards.
TAAGAAATAAAGACTGGACTATCAGGGGGGCACCTGAGATGAAAACGTACAGATTATCAGGGGGGCCCCTGAGATAAAAACGTAAGGAGTATCAGGGGGGCACCTAAGATAAAAACGTAAGGATTATCAGGGGGGCACCTGAGATAAAAACGTAAGGATTATCTGGGGGGCACCTGAGATAAAAACGTAAGGATTCACCTTATTCCTGCTCTTTAAAACAGCGGTCAGAAGAAACGTGAACTCAGGGCCCACAGTGGGGTGACGATTAGGCTACGGTGACGAGTAAAGACAGCTTCAAAGGGGTTCCATTACACCCCATGTCGGGGTATTGATTAGACGGCATGTATACGTGTGTCCAGCTGGTGTTCGTCTAGTCTGTCAAGTGTCTGTAATACGTGTCTTGTTGTATGTCAAATGTAAAATAATTGTATTAATGATTGTTTGAAATGCATTGTGGCTTTACGCGATTCTGTAACTAAGAGGGAATCGCCATTGAATTGATGGGTTTTGAGTAAATTGTTGTTATAAAGTTTGGCGGGAAAAGATTGTATTGGAGCTTGCGTATGTGGTGCTCGCACATACTATTGGAAGGTTAAAGAACTGTATAAATACTGTTAGTGACAAAATTAAAAATGGAGGAAGTTACACCGCTTGCGCATTTGTGCAAGCAGCTACCCAAGCATGCACCAAAACTAAAGAAATACAGCACAGAGTGGGTTAAGGGTACCGCCAATAAGATGTTTATGCCTTGGCCCCAGAACGGGTCACTTTCTAAGGCTGTTTTACAGCATATGACGACCTTCCTACACGCTACATATACAGGCAAGACGTTAGAAACACATCTTGCTGTTCTAGAATTGTGGAAGACGTTTGAAGAAACGAAGGTGGAAGAACCACCCACAGACTGGATACTAAATATATGTACGGAGGGGGGTGAGACGCATACCACGCCACCAGCCCCGCCTGAGCCAGTCATTGAAGGGAGTAAAACAGAGGCTCTTTACCCACTAAGAGAACTTAAGGCAGCCACGGGGTATAGCAACCGCGCATATGAGTCTCCTACGTACAGTAGTGACGATAATAAGGGAAAAGAACAGGAAAACAATATCGCCTCCGTGGTCTCAATGGACAAAGAGAGATGCGAAGATGAAGGGAAAGATTGGGCACGGAGTTGTGCACCTCCAGACAAGGAGAAAGAGGGAAATAAACGTAAAGGAAATGAAGGTAGAGGTGATGAGATATCATTCGCGAAAGACAAATGGATGGGAGGCCAGATATTACTGAAGTTGGATCGAAAAGGAAGTGATGATTTGAGACCAAGGGAGAGGTCTGATGAGATGCCAGGGAGAGAGAGAGAGAGGAAGGGATGGAAGTAAGGGATGGAAGGACAAGAAAGAAGGGTAGGCTAAGGCGAGAACAACTATATCGCAAAGAGCAAGGAATACCGCTCAGTCGCACACAATACGCAGCCTATGAAAAGTACAGGCAGAACATGTTAAAGTTAGAGGAAGAAAGGAGAGTGCACGAAAGGAAGGTAAAAAAGCAGGACGACAAGGAAAGTAGAAGGCCAAAGGAACGTAGAAATGAACGGATGAGGGAAGTAGATAAGGCTAGAGAAGAAGCAAAGAAGCGAAAAGAAATAGCTGAGGAAATGGAACGTAAGCGCAGACAGAGGGCACGAGATCTTGAATATTTGTAGCGGGAAGTGATTAAACCCAATCCTACAGTTGAATGGGAAGACGTAGAAGAATTCTTGCCTGCAAGCGATGCGGTACCAGGTCAAATATTGAAGATGACTTCGACACCAGAAGCATCGGGGAAACGATTGATAAAATATACGATGAGATAGGGCTAGAGCAGATATCTGATGGGGGAAGGGAAGATGGGCACTTAGAGAGCACTCTGCTATATGACACTGAGGATGTCACCCGAAGCAGTGGGAGCAGGGGACTGTCACTAGACAGGCTGGAGATTGGGCAGAACGAAGAAGATGCAAGGAGTTGTGTAAACTGGGAGTACTCAGGATCTGACTCCGGTGGGGAAACGGAGGATGTAGCACATGAAGAAGGGAGACGGTGCGAAAACCGGCTGCCAGGGGACCGAGGGGTACAATGGTCAGACGCTAGTGGGTCCGTAACAAGGACACCAAAGTCTGCTGGACAGTCCAGCCGACATGAAGAAACACCCCACGGTCAGAGGGGGGTGTCAGCACCAGCCTATGCAGACAGACTAAGGGCATTGCCAGGTAGACGGCAAGGGGGGAATTCCACCCCGGCGATAGACCGGAGAGCTATGGGGAAAGAGAAGGAGGACTGCGCATTCCAATCCTGTTGCTAGAAAAGGGGGGAGCAAGACCACAATATATTCCATGGCCACATATGGACCAAGGGAACCTTAAAAATAAGCTTCCAATGCTGACATCAGGAGCCAGAAAGTGGATACATGAGTTAGAGAAAATGACGGGGGGTCACCTTAGCTATAGGAGACATTAAGGGCCTCCTAATTGCCATACTTGGTGAAAGAGCAGATGATGTATGGAAACGGGCAGGCTATCCTAGGGTAACCCTAACTAACACCTCGCATGACGGAGCGCCATTTAATAACTGTAGGGCAGCAGTGTGGAAAGCGCTGCGAATGCTATATCCAGACACTTCTGATATGGGGGCTATAATGACTCATAAAATTAAAGAGTCAGAGGATCCGTTGATTTATATCAAGAATTTTCAAGACGCGTGGGTGCTCAAAACGCATGAGTCTTGGACGAAATCTATCCCTGTATTCTACCACATATCATGCCAGGGTTTGCCTGAACCGGTGCAGAAGCAGCTCAAAAAATTGGTAGGAGTAGAAGCAAAACCATGGGCCGAAATACAGTTGACAATTGCACACTACTGTAGATTGTTGCAAGAAAAGAACCAGAAAAAGGAGGCAACTCGTAAGGGCGAGGAGGCGAAGCTGGTGCAAAAGAAGCTCTAGAAGTATGCTCTCGAGGGAGCCATGCTCATCAACCCTGCCGAACCAAGCACACAACAAGCGACCAACCCATCGCAGAATAATCAGGGTAACACAGGATTTTACCCAAGAGGAAGGGGTTTTGGAGGAAGAGGATGGCAGAGTAATCAAGGAGGGTTTCGAGGTAACCAGGGAGGCTTTCAGAATAATCAAAATGGCTTTCAGAACACGCAGATGGGCGGTCCAGCTATGCCAGATGGACAGATGGCCCGGCCAGTGTGTTGGCTGTGTGGAATGTCAGGACATGTGGCGCCCATGTGCAGAAGCCAAGGCATGTGGCAAAATAGCCAAGGGATATGGGCAGGCATGGTGAATCAGCCTGCCGTCCCGCAGCAGGGCACTGCACACAATTACACAGTGCAGTAGCAGGCATCAGGCGTGCAGCAAGGTGCACAGCAAGTGGTTCAACCACCGAACATGGGGAACTTGCTACAGGGATAATCCCAGCAGGCACCACTGCAAATGTCACAGGGCACTAGCTCCGGAGGGGGAGTTAACCCTGGGGCTGGAGGAAATCAACACGTATACAGTGGGCCAAACTTATATATGAAACAGGACAGCTCACGGGGGACTCTGATGTGCTCTATCCTATCAGTGACACCAGACCCTAACAGGGAACCTAGGGTGAATGTCACCATAGGGGGTAAAGAATATTCCTTCTTAGTCGACACCGGTGCAACGCACTTGTGCATACGAGAGGGCACATTTTCCATGTCCTGCGAGGCTATAGATACTCAGAGATTCACTGGAGCTCATAGTAGAGATCCCTTTGCAGACGCTCTCCCAGTCTCAGTGGGAGAGCGCGAGATGAATGTACCCCTATTATATTCACGTCAGACCCCAGTAAATATTCTTGGCCGAGACCTGATGACTAAATTAAACATGACCATCTTGTTTACCGAGAATGGTATAGTGTGCTCCACTCCATGAATGCATTATTCAAACATGTGCGAAATGATCAGAGCATACTCAGGACGTATAGCCATGAGAGCTATACCATTGGAGCCAGAAGTCTTTGCATATGGCGTGCGGGTGCTTATGGCGGGTCTGCCAGGCCTCGCAGACAAAACTATGAGAACCCCTGATGAGTTTCTGTTCAGACCAAGAAAACCCATGCACGAAGAGGAGGGACAAGTATTTCCCTTGGTAATACAATCTGCCGCAATGCGCGGGAAAGTGGTATTGGTCGAAGGATATGATGACGAAGGCAGACAATGGTGTGCGATTATCGCCATCGAAGAAGGGTATCGAGTGACTGACGTCACTGATGACGATCTGTTCGAAGAGCACCCAGACGTAGAGGAGACAAGAGTGGAAGTAAGTCTCAGATTGTGGGTCAAAATGATCAAACGAGAGGTGCCACAGAGAATGATGTTGGCACTGGTACGTCCAGAATACTTTGCTGACGACATGGCCCAAGTGCCTGCCACAGTATGGACTACAGGGCCCTATGACGTAGGTCTCCTGAAGGGGGCAGGTGAAGTGAAAATTAAACTGAAACCAGCAGCAATTTTACCATGAGCGCGACAATATCCCATGTCCAGAGAGGCAGATGAAGGGATCGCGAAGACAATTTCCGCCATGATGGAGCAGGGCATCTTAGTGATGTCAGAATCACCTTGCAACACAGTGATTTAACCCTGTCAAAAAATCAAAGGGAGGGTCTTGGCGTTTAATCCAAGATTTACGAGCATTAAACGATATAGTTGAAGCCGAGTTCCCTCTAGTCCCTAATCCATCCACAATACTGTGTAACATACCCACTGAGGCAAAATATTTCATGGTGATCGATTTGAAAAACGTGTTTTTCTCAATTCCACTGCACCGTGACTCACAAGACCTGACGTCATTCACTTTCAGACAAATGCGCCTGAAAAGTACGAGGTTGCCAAAGTGGTATTGCGAGTCCCCGTCTATTTTCAACAGAGTCCTGCAAATGGACAAAAGCAATATTGCGGTGGACAGTGTTGTTTTGCAGTATGTAGATGACAATCTGATCTGAAGCACCACTGAAGAGCAATGCAGGTGCGACTCTGTCCAGCTATTGACTATACTGGCTGAGAAGGGATACAAGGTTGATAAGGAAAAGTTGCAGTACTGTCAACAGGAGGTGTTGTACATAGGGCAACTGATCTCTCATGAGGGGAAAAAGGTAACTCCAGAAAGGGCTGAAGCTATCATGAACACGGCCAAACCGGGCACGATAAAACAAATGCAAAGCTTCTTAGGCCTGTGCAATTATGTCCGAGCATAGGTCTTTGTCTACAGCTTGTATACCAAGCCCTTGCTTCAGGCTTTGAAGAAAGCTCAGGCGACAAAAGGAGAAATTGAATGGACTGAGGCAATGGAGAAAGGGTTTTCAATTATGCGGAGGAATTCTACCTGTTCTCACACTCTGATGGTAATTTTATGACGGCAGTGCTCGCGCAGCGAACCTCGCTGGGGTACAAGCCCCTAGCATATTACAGCGGGAGTCTGGACCCGGTTATGAAGGGCCACTTCCCACGCAAACAAAATCTAGCTGCTGCCGCATTCGCTATCGAAAAGGCGTCATCCATTGTGATGGGGTGCTCCATGACATTGTATGGTGAACATTCGCTGTTCGCCATACTAGAGAAGCCAAAGGGCACACTGACATCTCAGAGAGCATCCGCCTATGAGGTGATTATCTCTAACCCATCAATCAAAATAGTTCAATGTAAAACTGTGATCCTTGCTACATTCATAGCGGAGCCGGTCGCAGAGGGAGAACCAGTACACAACTGTGCGAACTATGAGGAATTCTATGATGAGTTCCCCAGGGTAAAGGAAAATGCCCTGGCAAGTGGAGAGATTGTCTTTATTGACAGGTCTTTGAGAATCGACCAAGAAGACGAACAAAGGTATACAGGCGGGGCTGTGGTAAAACACCTAGCGATGGGAGAGTTTCGAGTACTCGTCAGTGCGCAAATACCCTCTCACTATTCTGCGCAAGCTGCAGAACTGCTGGCACTGATACTCGCCATTGAGAATCATGCAGACCAGGCAGTAACTGTATACAGTGACTCAGCCTATGTGACGTCCACAGTACATGAAGGTTTAGCGCACTGGAAAAGGAGGGGCTACCTCTGAGCAGACGGCATGCCAGTGCAACATGGAGCCTTATTGGACAGGCTGATAAAAGCACTACAGCTCCCAGTGGGCAAAGTGGTCGTGAAATGCGCCGCCCACACCAAGGGGACAGATTTTGTGTCACATGGAAATCATGAAGCGGACACGGAAGCCAAGCGCATGGCATCCAAAACTGAAACAATCATGGACATGGAGGTGGCACGTACCTATGAGCGGATGATGATAGCGCGAGCCACACCAGAAGCCTATAGTAATATGGGGCAGACTCAGCTAATGGAGCTCCAGGGGGAGGCACCTCAGGAGGAGAAAAATTTGTGGAAGCGTCAAGGGTGTTCTTTAAACCCCTCTGACGGGTTGTGGAGGCAAGACAGCACTGGTAAACCAGTGATGCATGTCGCCCTGCTAAAGGTAGCATTAGAACAACTACACTACCCCATCGATATGTCAAAAGAAAGTCTTGCTGCAACACTCGCAGAAGACTGGTTCACACCGAATTTAGCAGCGCATGTTGCATTTTTTATGGTGAACTGCATTATCTGCCAACAGTCCACTGCTGGGCACACATTAAAAGTAGTGAGAGTAATCATTCCCAGACCGGATGGACCATTCCAGCACTTGCATATCGACTATGTCTACATGATTCAAGTGTGCAACGGGCACAGGTATTTAATTGTTGTGGTGTGTCCATTCTCTAGTTGGATAGAAGCAGGTCCCTGTACACACCCCGACGCTACCTGTGCTGCCAAGTTCCTAGTGAGGGAAGTGTTCCCTAGATGGAGGGTGTGCGAAGTAATGAGATCAGATAACGGGGCTCACTTTGTTAATTCAGTTTTCAAACAGATTAGCTTGTTGCTTGGTATAAAGCACAAGTTCTCGCCGCGTATCATCCTGAGGGGAATGGGATATGTGAACGGATCAACGGCTTGCTTAAATAACAGCATGGAACCCCATGGCAAAGGCATACACAGAATGTTCACTTATCACCATATCAGACTGGCAGATCGTGGTACATCCCTAAGGGAGATGTGTTTTGCACCCACTTGCTATCTACCACTATCAATACTAATCATTTGTGCTCCACTAGGTGTCACTAAAACATAAAAGCCAATACTTTAAAAGGTGCTTGCATACAAATGTCACCTCTATTGTGTAAAATCTAATGTGCCAAATTAACATCTGAGTGTGCGACTTATCGTCAGTTGCAAACGATATTCAGGCAGAAGGACAGACTGCAAAGTGGACAACTTTCCAGCACACCTAGTCAAACTATGCGCCTCTACCCTCACCCCTATTATCACCAACTTCCTGAATGCTTCATTCAAAACGAACACAATACCAGCTAGTATAAAAGCAGCCTGGGTGACCCTTCTGCTAAAAAAACCTGCTGGACCCCACAATACCCACAAACTATCGACCAATAACCACAGACCCATTCCTGCTCAAGGTCATAGATAAAATAGCATACACTCAAATTCAAAACCATCTAGAGCAAAACCAACTCTTAGGTGCTAGACAATCTGATTTTAGGCCTAATCATAGCACTGAAACAGTACTCTTGGATCTGAAAATCCAGATGGACACCATCAGGGACACTGGCAAACTATGCATTCTGCTATTGTTAGATCTCTCAGCAGCATTCAGTCTGGTGAACCATGATAAACTCTGCGCAACATTAGCCAGTGACTTCAGCTTCTTTGAAGATGCCACTCTGTGGGTGAAATCCTTTCTAGCTGATCTCACATCCAGAGTGTCTATTGGTAAAGAGGCAGCTGATCCCATCCCATTCCCAATTGGGGTTCCCCAGGGATCATGCGTCTCACCCACTCTGTACAACGCATACACTAAGCTACTCTTTTCTGCCTTGGATGCTCTGGGTGTCATCTACACTAATTTTGCAGATGACACTCAGATCCTCATCCCTATTACAGGGAACTATGACCAAGACACTATGATAATAAATAAAATATACAGACTTACTGAAAACTGGATGGCTCTAAACAGCCTATGGGCCTCATTATGACCCAGGCGCTAAGTGTTTAATGGCGCCGTAAAAGGCTGCGGCGCCGTTAAACACCTAGCGCCTAATTACGAGGTCCCTTTGTGGGACCCGACCTTAATGGCTGGTTTTACCAGCCGTTAAAGTAGGGACCCCCAAAGGGACCTTGGTGCTAATTACGGTACCGCAATTTGCGGTACCGTAATTAGCGCCTTCCCCATTCCCATTGAGCCCTATGGGGCAAAAATGGGAATGGGGAAGGGCCATGGAGGCATGGGGAATTACCGCCCCACCAACCTAGGAATGGGATGGTAATTCCCCATTCCGCAATGGCGGACTCCGGCATGGACCATGGTGCTAATAGCACCATGGTTTAGCGCCGAGTCCTAATGAGGCCCTATGTCTCAATGATGAGAAAACCGAAATGTAAAATCAATTCCCTACACGCAGACTACACAGCCATTAACATTGATGGTTCCTTGATTCCTATCTCTAAACAAGTAAAAACCTTAGGAGTTTACTTAGATGCCAATCTCACCATGACGAAAACATATGAATGCCTTATCTTCATCTACCTCTTATACATCCAAGTTAATTGCCCTCAGTCATCAGTTTCTCTCACCTACCAACTTTATCACCCTAGCCAGGGCTCTCATATTTTCTAAGTTGGACTACTGTAATATGCTCCTACTAGGGACATCCAAGGCCAACTTAGACAAACTGCAACTCATGCAAAATAAAGCCCTACGAGCTGCTCTAGGAGTAAGAAAATCAGACCACATTTCCAATATCTGAAGAGAAAACCACTGGCTACCTATCAAATCTAGAATCATTTTCAAATCTCTGTGCATCACAGACAAAGCACTGGCCAAAAAAGCCCCTATTTATATATCAACAATTCAATAATGAAAGAAACATCCAACAGAATGCTTAGATAAAAAAAATAAAAACAAAAACGCTATTAGCTGTCCCCTGCTTCAAAAGCTCCAGAGCTGGCAGAAGCAGCTTCTTAGTCATGGCCCCCAAACACTGGAATGCCCTACCTTTAAGTATCAAAAATGTAGAATCATTCCAGTGCTTTAAAAAATGCCTAAAAACCTGGCTGTTTAATCAAAGCTAGACAAGACACTACTAATACAAGAAACTGCACCTCATTTCGAGTCTGGCGGTAACCGAGGCGGTAAAACCGCCTGGTTACCGCTGGACTCGTATTACCATTCCGCCTCCGTGATTCCCGGAATTACCGGGGCATTACAACCCCAGTTTTCCGGGAATCACGGAGGCGGAATGGTGTTAATCCCCATTCCCATTGAGTCCTATGGGACTCAATGGGGATGGGGATCATGGAAACACCGGCAGCATCTAGTGATGCTGCCGGTGTTTCCTCGTCCGCCTGTAGGCGGGCGGTGTTAAACCCGCCAGGTCAAACCTGGCGGGAACATCACCTCCCGCCTGCAGGAGTCGGGGTCAGGTGGTCCGGAAACAACGGTGGCGGCGGGTTTAGCGCCACCGTTATTTCCGGACCGCCTGATTTGTAATGAGGCCCACTGTTCCTTAGCCTGAATATTTTGTAAATTGTGAATTATGTATGCTTGTATTTAGCAGAGTAGAGCCTGCAATTTAGTAGAGTACTGAAGTACCGTTAGCATTGTAATGATTGTACTGTGCATGAGCCTTTTGAATAATGTCCAAATCATACTGAAGATGTCTGTAACTACGCCGTGATACCTATCGGTCTCTGGCGTATAGCAAATGCAATAAATAAATAAATAAATAGGCCCTTTGCCTCCAAGCGAGTGGAATACCCCTCAATAGGGCAATGGGCCTCACTATGAGTTTGGTGACATTGACTCAACTAGGTTAAGAGCTACTCCAAAATCAAGCATACCTTTCACCTTGCACCATGCCATGTTCACATGAATAGGAAGGTATGCAATGACATCTATGAGGTTACTCATCCGTTTGGTGGCGTCAAAGTTAAAGTATTTCTGAAATCTCCATTGATGGTGACAAACAGACTGGATATGGTATTTACGCTCTGCAAAACCCAGTTTACAGCCTGAAGAGTGTATATTAACCTAAGAAACCCTCTCATAAAAAGTTGGGTGGACAGCTAGGGGTTGGTTGAAATGAATCCTCAGCCGCTGGCACGATTATTGATTATTGCCTCATTGACCGCAAAAGGTTATTGAACCAATATTTGCTGTCTGAAATGTCAACTAACACCGGACCAAGTAAAGCCAAAGGGCCCAGCAATGATTGCAGCTAGTCTGGCATCACCAGTTAGGCACCGTGATTCCCTTGCAGAACATGTAGAGACCGCGCCACACGCCCTCTATAGTTCCCACTAGCTGTGAATGCCCGGGATTGTTGTCAAGCTGCGAAACCTGGGGATGGTCGACAAATGGAATTCACACTTTGCAATGCTTTGGAGATGTAAAACTAAGGTCTTCCATCGAGTACAACAATGAATAAAACCTTTAATGTGCACATTCCTGAAATTGACTATTTTATGTAATCATCCTTTGTGATGGTGGATTGTTATATTATGTTGCATGGCAAGTTACCCAGCCCAAGTAAATACATTTGACTGCTGGAAACTCTCTTTCAATTGTTTAGTTTCTACGGAATGAGTTATCCTATAAGGAGATGCAAGGTGTAGATGGCTGCGGACTACGGGTCTCCTCCTAAAGAGTCAAGTTCACTCCCTGCTTTCATAGTATCAACAGAAAATCAATTTGAATACAGAGAATCTGAATAGTCGGGGGTTACCCCAAGGCCTGGCATGGTTGCAGCTCTTGAGGACCGAATGTGGAGGCCTCATTTTAAGGCCCTTTTTCCAGGATTCCTGTCTGGATCGGATCACTAATCACCAATTTACTTTACCGCGGGTGCTCTGAAAAGATCAATTGGACTTAAATGCAGTCTACTGGATCATGTTAGGTTGCTTTTTCCTATAAACATGGGGATTGCTTCGGCTCCTACAACAGTGATAGTTATTATTTTTGTAAGACGCGAGGTTCATCCAGGCAGAAATGTTTTGAAACAGAATTTCAGCAAATGATGGATCCAAGGGAAGACAAGTAATATTCAAAAGTGATAGTTTGTCAAAATAAGACATCTTAACAACTTTCAGGCCATCCAAAGTTGTTGGAGACCGCTGGCAGCTTGTTCTTTTTTCAGATAAAGTAGCCAAGCACCTTCATGTGGAATACATTCTTAATCACAGTTTACTTAAACTAGTGCCTTCTAGAAACTGTCAAGAACAGTAACATTAAATTATATGAATGCAAATAATGCAAATTAGGTTGCATTAAAAAAATAGAAGGAATAAGCAAGAATGGATATGCAGATTATATTTTACTGGTGCCGATAAGGGCCAGAGGGCCTCATTACAACGAGTGCGGCCGCGGAATGAAAGGTGCCGGTAAAGGACCAGCACCGTTTATTCCGGGCCGCCATATCACGAGGTCTCCTCGCGGGTGCAGCTAAGGACGTCTGGTCAGACCAGACGTCCTTAGCGGCACCCGCGAGCAGACCAGGATGCTAACTGGCCCTTCATTAACGGGCCCGTTGTTAGCATCCTCCCCATTCCCATTGAGTCCTATGGGGCTCAAATGGGAATGGGGATGTACCGGGTCCTGGTCCCGAGAATGGGAATTACTGGGCCCGCCAAATGGCATGGCTACCTCCAAACTCGTAATGAGGCCCAGACTGTTGGAGAATTAGAGCTCCATCTTTGCCAACCAGGCAACTTGGAATGAGGGCTTTCACCACCCGCGAAACCCTGCAATCCAAGCTTCCCTTTGTTCACTGTGCTCCTCTCCTCCATCCCATTATTCTACCTTTGTAGTCCTTCCCTGTGTCCTCTTTCGGATTGGGCACTGCGGTTTGAAACTCCTCTGAATTTCCATCTATGGGCCTCATTACCCGGTAGGCGGTGAGCCATGGCGCTGTTAGCGCCATGGCTCATGCCGGTAAAATACCGGCACCGCCTTGGCGGAAAGGGGATTTACCGCCCCATTCCAAGGTTGGAGGGGCGGTAAATCCCCTTTCCGCCATTGCCCTTCCCCATTCCCATTTCTGCCCCATAGGGCTCTATGGGAATGGGGAAGGTGCTAATTACGGCACCGCAATTTTGCGGTGCCGTAATTAGCTCCAAGGTCCTTTAGCTGGTTGGATTTTAACACCTGCAAAAAGCAGGCGTTAAATCCCCCAACCCGCAAAGGGACCTCGTAGTAAGGCGGTAGGGATTTACCGGTACCGGTATTTTACCGGTACCGGTAAATCCCTACCGCCATCCGTGTAATGAGGCCTTGTGTCTCCATACCTGTGCTGGCTCCCTCTCCGTTTCATCTTTTTTACCCAAAATAGGCACCATGATGTTCCGTAGTGGTCTAGTTTTCCATGTACCATGTGGCGATCTTGGTTATTCTGTGCCGATGCGCTGACTTGGGCAGGAAGTCCATGTGCCATTAACATGGACCACCTCTGTGATGGGTAGCCCCAGGTAGGTTTTCACTTTTTAACTTCTGCAAACTCTCTAATAGCGTTATATTCTGCACCAGTAAGGCTCTAACGCAGAGGTCTTCATACATTTTTCTTTTTAGATTGGAGGAAATGGGCAGGGGCGGCTCACATGGTCAGAGCGGAGCATAAAACTGCCTCAGGCACCAATGAAAAAGTGGCCCCCAGTTGCAAATGGAAATTCATTCCTTTAGTCACAGACTTTTTGAATCATACCCAAGGGTTTTTTGTTTTTTTTCAAATGTTAGCAAATTGTGATATTTAAAGAATATTTATTCAGCAACGATGGTCAAAACTACTAGCTGTATAGTGAAGTAACTCATCAAAATGGCCCATCTTGGCCAGAAAAGTGGCCCATTTTGACTGGCCCACACTAGCATTTTGCATTATTGGTACGGGCATTGCCCTATGGCCCTATGGGTCAGTCCGAGCCTGGTGGCTCTTCCATAATGGGTGAGGGGCATCCACGCAGTGGACCCCTCACCCATTATAGAGGAGCCAAGGAACCAGCCCTTGGAAACACTGAGCACTCCCTCAGCTGCTTTTTCCAGCTGAGGGAGTGCTCCTGGGATGGCTGAACCGTCAAAGGGAAACACTGTTTCCCTTTGACAGTTCATTTCAGTTCCCCAAGGTGCACATGCTCACTGGGCCATGCAAGGCTGGGAGTGTTTTGCTTCGCCAGCCTTGCAAAGCTCATTGGAAATGCAGGCTGGGGCATTGCATGTCAGTATGTGCGAGGGGGAGCTCTTGCGCCTCCTCGCACATACGGACAGAGCAGCCTGGAGCGGGGCGTTTCAGCACCCACACGCATGGTATGTTTATGTTCATTTATTTTTATTTAAATATGTGTGTGGATGCTTGTATGCTTGTGTTATGAGTGGGGCTATGATGATTGGTGCGCGTGTGAATGATAGAGTGATTGCTGTGTGAATGTGCGTGTGTGTCTGTGTGTGTTTGTTTTGGTCTATTGAGCTAATTTTGGTGAGAGGGGGCAGAGAGCGGAAGGAGAGTTGTACAACCAGGCATTTAAAAAATGCCTTTGTTGCACAATCCCCCTACCCACTTGCCAAAATCATCTCTCCTCTGAGGAGCTCTGGAGCCCAGGGGACAGGGATGGTAGTTGTTTACTGGATATCTATCATAGATATCCAGTCAAAAATACCATGCTTTCTCCCTTGGGCCCCCAGCGCCTGGCATACACACATAATCACGTTAATTGTGTTAGGCACTGTGGGGCCCAGGGGACAGGGATGGTATAGTTTTACTCGACTTCTATCACAGGAAATCGAGTCCCTCTGACCTTCCGGAATGAGGAAAAGTGGCAACATATTAATATAGCAATAATACCCAAGAAGGCGGGCTGGACTGGGTGGTATAGACCTGAGGAACAAGCTAAAGCCAATGTTACTCACCGGATGCCTACTCCCGGAGGAACTCAAGACGGCCCGGACCTGATTTGATTGTAGAACCCCGGTTAGACCTAAACCGGGGTCTCCTCTCTGTTGAGGGAATAAACTATTTTCAATGATATGCCCCCCACCGTTAGGTAACAGTCAAGGAGGCCGATCACTTAAAAGAGCGGATAGCACACCCGCTAAGATCACCAACTGCAAAAGAAAAGTAACACTGTTTAGTTGTATAATAATAGTACAGACGAATTAGATCTTTATGAAGGTATAGATATACCTGAGCTATGGTGATGATTATTTTCTGACAACCCCTACCCCGATACCTAAAAGGAAGAACAACCCTGTAACTAGCAGATCACTAGAGGATGATGGGCATTCTTTGAGATAAAGAAAAAGGAATGTAGAGAAGGGAAGTTCTTACCAGTGGAATTAATTAAAAAGTCACTAATAAGTCCAACAACGAATAGGATAAAATACATAAATGGGAAGATTAGTAGAGGGACTATCCTGACGAAACGAGGGACGCACTGGAGTCGGGATGGTGCACGACGATGCAAAGCGTCCCGGAGTGCACTTGTATTGGACGTCTTCCTCGAGAAATAAGAGCAGAGTAGAAGGATTGTCCACAGAATCCTTAAGCAGGGGATGTAACAGTCTTCTCACAAGGCAGGGTGCGGGTAGTAGGTAACGTGCAACTGGTAATTGTAACAAAAGCAAATACTGTGCAGTCTGGCAACTTTAAAGTAGAAAATGAAAGAGCAAGAAATACTTGCGGTAATCATTCAAGGCAGTCGGCTAGGCGTGCAGGGGTCCGGTACACAGGTGGATGAACCAGAACAAAGGGCAGTACGATGCAGTCCATTTAAACATGCAGGGGTCCGGTACACAGAAGAATGAACCAAAACAAAGGGCAGTTCGAGGCAGTCCGTTTAAACATGCAGGGGTCCGGTACACAGAAAATGAACCAAAACAAAGGGCAGTTCGATGCAGTCCGTTTAAACGTGCAGGGATCTGGTACACAAGCAGTAAGGTCAAGCCAAGGGAAATCCGAAAGGCAGTCCGTTAGGAGAAAAGAAGGTCGGAACCAGAAGTAGGCAAGACGAAACTTCAGTAACAAAGTGGGAACAACTTCAATAGGAAGCAGCGTTCCGCTCGTCTTGCCGTGCAATGAAGGATTCAGAGGGAGGCTTCGGTTTCCCATTGGTGGCATCCAGGAATGGAGCGGGAATGCTGGGACATGTAGTCCTTTTAGTATTGCAGCCAGTAACAGCTGCAGAAATAGCCGTTTCCACGGCAGCCTCCACTGCCTATAGAATGGTGCTGAAAAGCGCTGGATTCTATTTCCTAGATGAAAACCAGGTCCAACAGATGGATTACGCCGTGTCCGGCAGGTTAACCCTTTTAATCCTCGGGATTCCGCAGAGCCCTGAACCGTAACAGCATCCACCCCCAAAGGCGGCGGCAACCCGCTGCGGGCGTGGAAGCGGCGCAGTAGCAAAGGAGAATGAATGTTATCCAACGGCTCCCAGGTGTGATCCTCGGGACCGTACCCCTTCCAATCGACCAGATAAAAAGGCCGACCTCGACACATTCGAAAGCCCATAATGTCCGCCACTTCGAATTCATCATCCCCTACAGAAGTAACTGGGGACGGGCCCACGGGAAGACGGACAGAAGCAGAACAAGGCTTCAACAGGGATACGTGGAAAACCGGGTGGATCTTCCAAGTAGTAGGAAGACGCAGTCGCACAGCAACTGGGTTAATAACGGCAGTGATAGGGAATGGACCAACAAAACGTGGAAGAAGAAAACGCTTGCCCGGAAACTTGAGATGACGGGCAGCGAGCCAGATCTTGGAACCAACTCAATAATCAGGGGTTGGAAGGCGATGGCGATCAGCAAACTTTTTTGCCCGGACCTGTGCTTGAAGCAGATGCAGGCGCACATCCCGATGAATTGTGTCCATGTCCCGAAGGCAGGCCCTCGCCGCTTGGTTGTCAATAGGAAGGGTAGGATCCAGAGGCAATGAACGTGGGTGTTGACCATATAAGGCAAAAAACGGGGAAACCCCTGAAGCAGAATGAATAGAGTTATTGTATGCGAACTCTGCAGGCGGCAGTAGTGACACCCAAGACTTCTGATAATGCAGAGAGAGGCACCGTAAATACTGTTCTAGTGTAGCGTTAACCCTCTCAGTTTGCCCATCAGTTTGTGGATGATAAGCCAAGCTATATCTGGCATCAATATGCAAAGCCTTCGTCATGGCCTTCCAGAAGCGTGCCGTAAATTGGGGACCACGATCGGATACAATGATCGCTGGTAATCCAAAAAGACGAAAAACATTCCTCAAAAAGAGGTCAGCCAATTTGCAAGCTGACGGAAGCCCTGCACAAGGTATAAAAATAGCCTTCTTGGTAAAATAGTCAATCACTACCCAAATATTGTCCATACCTCCTACCGGAGGGAGTTCCACTATAAAATCCATGGAGACCATGTACCAAGGCTTGTGAGGGATAGGTAAGGGTTGCAACAAGCCGACCGGCTTGGAACGGGAAGCTTTACATTGAGCACAAACTGAGCATGATATCAAATAATCCATCACGTCTCTGGACATAGAGGGCCACCAAGCCCAGTGACGTAGAGAGTCCAGGGTTTTTTGTTGTCCTGGATGAGCAGCCAACAGAGAGTCATGGGACCAGGCGAGTGCACGTTGCCTTGCTTCTCCCGGAGGAATAAATAGACGCCCCTGGATGTAAGGAAGGCCATGTACCACATCCAGGTGAAGAGATGCACATTCCTCCGGATGCGCAGAGACCCAATCCGAAATAATGGAACGTAGGACGGGTTGTGGTGTACAACCACACACTACTCGACAAGGCAACAAGAGACTAGGGGGAGTAGTGATGTCTTTAGTCCCCGTAAACAGGCGTGATAGAGCATCGGCACACGTATTGAGACGAGCCGGGCGATAAGTAATGTGAAAGTCAAACTGAGAAAAGAAAAGGTGCCAGCGCACTTGTCGGGCCGTAAGGCATTTCATAGACTTGAACGCTAGCAGACTTCGATGATCAGAAAACACCGTCACAGGATGACGAGCCCCTAACAGATGATGTCGCCACTCCGAGAAGGCTTCTTCGATAGCCAATAGTTCACGTTCCATGATCGGGTAGTTCATTTCGTAAGGGGTCAGTTTCCTGGAAAAATAAGCTGCAGGGTGCACTTCACCAGACTCAGGGCAGCGTTGGGACAATACGGCCCCAATAGCAGAACCGGAGGCATCTGCCTCTACCAAGAAAGGCAGGAGCGGGACCGGATGTTGTAAGACGGGTGCAGATGAAAAGGCAGCTTTCAAGGCGTTGAATGCCGTCTGAGCTTCCGAGGTCCACTGAAAGGGACTTTTAGTGCTAGTTAAGGCAGTAAGAGGGGCTGAGAGGGCGGAGAAAGAATGAATGAACCGCCTATAAAAGTTAGAAAAGCCTAGAAACGACTGGAGAGCTTTAACGGATCCGGGAACTGGCCACTGCAGGATAGCTTTGACCTTGGACTGGCTCATCCGGATTCCCTGATCGGTAAGATCATAACCCAGAAATTCGACAGCTGTAGAATGGAACACACATTTCTCTGCTTTCACAAAGAGATGGTTATCCCGGAGTCTCTGTAACACTAAGCGGACATGGTCAACGTGCGCCTCCTTAGTAGGTGAGTAAATTAGTATATCATCCAGGTTTACCACCATAAATTGGTCCAGATAGTCGTGAAAAATATCATTCATAAAGGCCTGAAAGGTGGCCGGGGCATTATATAGCCCGAAGGGCATGACAAGATACTCAAAAAGGCAATACCGCGTCTTGAAAGCGGTCTTCCATTCATCCCCCTTCCTCATGCGCACAAGGTTATATGCACCACGCAAGTCCAGTTTGGAATAAATGGCAGAGGATCCCAATTGGTCTAAGAGGACGGAGATGAGTGGGAGCGGGTATTGGTTCTTCACTGTCACCGCGTTTAGGGCCCGGTAGTCATTACAGGGGCGAAGGTCACCCTCCTTTTTAGGAACGAAGAAGAGGGGGGAGGCAGCAGGGACTTGGATTGTCTGATGAATCCCATGGCCAATGCTTTCTCTATGTATTCTTTGAGGACTTCACCCTCAGGGACCGTGAGGGAGTACACTCTGCCAGATGGAATTTTAGCCCCAGGGACCAGATCAATCGGGCAATCATATGGGCGGTGAGGGGGCAAATGCTCAGACGCCCTCTTATCAAAGACATCCCTGAATGCAGAGTACTCTTCCGGGATCTGTAGATCTGTATGGTTAGAAATAGCTCCAATGAGAGCCATTGAAGCCACCATGGCACATGAGGACGATGCCGGTGTAACTACTGTGTCCCCGAAACAGGACTCATTACAGACCTGTGGGGGAAATTGCACGGTTCTATTGGACCAATCAATAGCCGGATTGTGAAGCTGCAACCAAAGGATACCTAGGATCACTCTGAATTGGGTGCCTTGATTAGATCAAAGGATAGGGTCTCTGTATGACCCTCCTTGGTTTGCATACGGATCAAGGAGGTACTTTGTGTGACTAAACCAGAAACCAGAGACGTACCATCGACTGCATGGACCGCCTCCGGTCGTTCCTTAGTCAGGACTGGAACACTGTTACTGATGGCATAGTCCATGTCCATGTAATTGCCGGTAGCCCCAGAATCGATAATAGCCAAAGCACTAAAAGATTTGTCAGGCAAAGGAGAAAAAACAACTGGGAGCCCAATTGGCGTAGCTGAAGAAATATTGCCAATGGAGGAGTCCGAAGAAGAAACACCCGGCAGATGGACTCCATCTACTGCCGGGGTCGAGCGTTTCCTGCCTTCTTGATAGGCTTTTTAGGACAGTCCTTGAGAACGTGTTCCGCTGAACCGCAATACATGCATAGATTGTGCGATCTGCAATATTCACGTTGGGCTGGAGTTAAAGGGCCTCTGATAGCTCCTACCTGCATTGGTTCTGGAGATGAAACCCTAGGGACAGAGTCCAGAGCTGGAAGGTTGGGCGGCACATGTCTTTTCTCACCTTTACATTCTGCTCTACGAGCATCAATCTGAGGAACTAGATCTAACAGTTCCCCATAGGCGGTAGGAACCACAGGGACAGTTGCCAGAGTGTCTTTGAGTTCATCAGATAGCCCCTTATAGAAAACGGCTGATTTTTTCTCCTCCGGCCAATCCGTCTCAGCAGCAAGCTGATTGAAGCGGGTTAAATAGGAGAACAGAGAGGAGGAACCCTGACGTAAACTCAAAAACTCCAAATCAGTCACCTGAGACTTGTAACGGGTGTCGAAAACCCTGTTCATTGCGGTAATGAGAGCATCGCAATCATACAGCAAATAGCTGTTAGTTTCTAACAGTGGATTCGCCCAAGCGGCCGCTGTACCCCCTAAAAGGGACAGGACAAATGCGGCCTTAGTGGTAGAATTCGGGAACGCTGTCGGGCGGCACAAAAAGTGCAGTTTGCATTGATTTATGAACGTCCGATACTGCTTCGGATCTCCAGAAAAACGTTCCGGGGGTGCCAACGGGAATTGGGTGGCCATAAGCACCTGAGTTTGATCACGACCTAGAAAAGGAATGCCTGACCCAGAAGCCGAAGCACCCGAGACGTCGGGTCCCGCAGAACGAGAGCTTGCCAATTCGTGCAAAGCCTCCATCCGATGATGCATAGCGTCATTTGCAGCAATCATATCGGCCCGAAGGTCGGCCACCAGCTGTGTCAGCGTAGCCAAGTGGTCTGCCCCTTCCATGGCTTCCTATTCTGTCACTCACCGGATGCCTACTCCCGGAGGAACTCAAGACGGCCCGGACCTGATTTGATTGTAGAACCCCGGTTAGACCTAAACTGGGGTCTCCTCTCTGTTGAGGGAATAAACTCTTTTCAATGATATGACCCCCCACCGTTAGGTAACAGTCAAGGAGGCCGATCACTTAAAAGAGCGGATAGCACACCCGCTAAGATCACCAACTGCATAAGAAAAGTAACACTGTTTAGTTGTATAATAATAGTACAGAGGAATTAGATCTTTATGAAGGTATAGATATACCTGAGCTATGGTGATGATTATTTTCTGACAACCCCTACCCCGATACCTAAAAAGAAGAACAACCCTGTAACTAGCAGATCACTAGAGGATGACGGGCATTCTTTGAGATAAAGAAAAAGGAATGTAGAGAAGGGAAGTTCTTACCAGTGGAATTAATTAAGAAGTCACTAATAAGTCCAACAACAAATAGGATAAAATAAAAAAATGGGAAGGTTAGTAGAGGGACTATCCCGACGAAACGAGGGACGCACTGGAGTCGGGATGGTGCACGATGATGCAAAGCGTCCCGGAGTGCACTTGTATTGGACGTCTTCCTCGAGAAATAGGAACAGAGTAGAAGGATTGTCCACAGAATCCTTAAGCAGGGGATGTAGCAGTCTTCTCACAAGGCAGGGTGTGGGGAGTAGGTAACGTGCAACTGGTAATTGTAACAAAAGCAAATACTGTGCAGTCTGGCAACTTTAAAGTAGAAAATGAAAGAGCAAGAAATACTCGCGGTAATCATTCAAGGCAGTCCGCTAGGCGTGCAGGGGTCCGGTACACAGGTGGATGAACCAGAACAAAGGGCAGTTCGATGCAGCCCGTTTAAACATGCAGGGGTCCGGTACACAGAAGAATGAACCAAAACAAAAGGCAGTTCGATGCAGTCCGTTTAAACGTGCAGGGATCTGGTACACAAGCAGTAAGGTCAAGCCAAGGGAAATCCCAAAGGCAGAGTCCGTTAGGAGAAAAGAAGGTCGGAACCAGAAGTAGGCAAGACGAAACTTCAGTAACAAAGTGGGAACAACTTTAATAGGAAGCAGCGTTCGGCTCATCTTGCCGTGCAATGAAGGATTCAGAAGGAGGCTTCGGTTTCCCATTGGTGGCATCCAGGAATGGAGCGGGAATGCTGGGACATGTAGTCCTTTTAGTATTGCAGCCAGTAACAGCTGCAGAAATAGCCCGTTTCCATGGCAGCCTCCACTGCCTATAGAATGGTGCTGAAAAGCGCCGGATTCTATTTCCTAGATGAAAACCAGGTCCAACAGATGGATTACGCCGTGTCCGGCGGGTTAACCCTTTTAATCCTCGGGATACCGCAGAGCCCTGAACCGTAACAGGCAAGAGCGAAGCAAGGCCCTAAGGATGGGGCAGGGCCTCTACCACGGTTCCATGCAGAGGCGTTGCTAGGGGGGGGCTAAGGGGGCTATAGCCCCTGATCTTTTGGTTGTAGCCCCGGATAGAATCTCAGGAGCTACAGCCAAAAGACTAGCTAGCCCCCAGTCCCAACAGTTCCGACATCAGCGTAGCCCCGGGTCTTTTCCAGACCTAGCAACTCCCCTGGTTCCATGTGATATTTTCACCACAAAAATATCGCAATGCAAAAATATCGCCATATTTTTGCGCCGAAAATAACACATGGACCCTGCGGGGGACACACCCGCAACCCCTGCACCTAATATTTTCGCCACCAAAAATATCGCCTATGGCCGTTCCCGACGACCATATGTTCGGCGATATTTTTGCTGGCGAAAATATTACCTGATACCCTCTACGACCCCATCCATCCCACCGGCTCGAGTACTATTGTATTAGCATCCCAGGTTCTTAATCTGGCGTGCTGATAGCAATCTGTTAGAATGAACGGGTTGCACTGTCACGATGTCCCATTCATTCAAACAAATACTCCCCTAAGATGGCCACCATGGCAATGGAAGGCGGGACATCCTGCTATGGTGGTCCAGGATGCAGGAGAAATCAAGAAAGTGGGATGGGGTGGGATGGGGTGGGAAGGAAGGATGGAATATCTACCTGATAAACAGTGGTGTAGCACAAAATCTGGGCCCCTCCACCCGAGCCATGCTGAGCCCACCGCCCAGGTCACGTCACACCCTGGGCGGGCTAGACTACCATCCTTGCGCAATACAAAGGATCATGCTGCAGGGGCATGCGCCACAGTGCAATAGGAGAAATATATACATATGTGTTTTAATGCATTAAACACCACACTTTTTAAAAAATTGACTAAAAACCCAAAGTGTTTGAAATTGTTTTGTAGAATAACACCAATCCAAAAATTCAATATATACAAGTTATCAACAGTGCACAGGAACATTAATGTTTTAATTAATGTAATGCTTTGCTAATAAAAATGCCATGCCACAATGAAAACATGTCCAACTGGCGGCACAATGTAGACCAGTCTAGAAACGTAATAACGTATTACAGTAAAACATGCCATGCCACATTAAGACATGCATAAACTGGTTGCATCAAAGTGCCAGTTTAAGCTATTACACTTATCATGTTATGTTATCACAGAGGGACAGAAAAATATGCAATGGCATAGTAAGAAGCGGCTAGACTGGCAGCAGCCAAATACTTAGAAGGACTGCTTTATCAAAGATGGCCAGTCAACAAAAAGTCAAACCAAAGTAAGAAATTACTAGACTGGCTGCACCAAAACATCTGTCTACCCAATAATAACACATATCATGCCTGCTTAGCCTGGACATGGATGACCATTAGGATTTAGCACACAACTCCTGCCCCACCACAATACATCTCCTCTGCCTCCCATCTCCAACCATAACCCCAAAATCAGCTCCTCTGGCCAAAATGGCCTCCCTGTCACTCTTCCTCATCCCTGTGCTTACTTATGAGGCACTTGGCCTCATAGGTCAGTAATGGGACGAGGAAGAGTGGGACTAGGAGCAAAGAGCATTACGGGAAACTAAGCCAGGCATTACCTACATGTCCCTCTACCTCGTCCCAGTACTTGTGTATGAGCCAACGTGCATCATACAGAACTTCTGGGACGAGAAAGAGTAGGACTAGGAGTAATGAAGATTACAGAAAAGTAATCCAGACATTAAACACAAGCACACACAGCATTCACCATACACGCACACACACCCCCACACATTTCCATGTGCACCCTTTCAACATACACTCACACACCCATACATCATAGACTCACACCCATTATATCATATACATACACGCAGACATTTAAACAAAATACATTTTCTGACCTTTTTGAATATGTTGGTCCAGGGAAGGAGGCCTCAGCTACCTGCAGCAGGCAGGAACACTTGCTCCTGTCATGTGCAGAGGGTCTGGTGGCATCCATGCCATGGGGTGGAGGAGAGCTCCTATGACTTCAATGAGAAATAGTTCGGTTTTGAAGTTACTCTGACTTCATAAAGAAATTATTTCCGTTACAGGACCAAACCTTAACGGATATAATGTACTTATGAATGCAGAGAGACTTCAAAAATAAACTATTTCTTTTTGATGTCCGACCGGGCCCCCTTCCAAGACATGTGACGGCAGGGCACCGCACAGCATGGGGGCTGCGAGGGTCCCTGCTATGCCCGTGCTGATGCAGGGGTGGGGTGGGCACTCTCAGCTACCAGGTTGCTTGGAATGCAGGCTTGGGTTGTGGGATTCAGCTGTGAAGAGCAAGCTGTTTGGCTCTCGCTGACACCCCGATTGCTAATCAAAGATCGCTGCCTTTCTCAGTTTTATATCGTCAATAGTCCTGCTATCGATACACACTCCTGCTGAAGGCACATTATGGCGCGCTGTGCTGTCCCACGTGATGTCATGTTATTTCTGTAGATGCCTGTTGACGCCCTGGGATCCCTATTGATGCTGTGATGGCGATGATGCCCTTCATGACGTGATGTCTTGTGATGTCTGATTATTCCTTTCAATACCTTCCTTTTAATGACTGCTTCCTTTCAACACCCTGTGATGTCTTGGCATGTCCTGCTATTTATTGCGATACTTATAGTCCTCGTGTGATATTTATAGATCCCTGGATTGCAGTCTTGTCCATTTTATATTTTCTTGGGCTATTTTATGCAATTATTTAGCTATGTCATGGTATGTTATGTTACACTATGACAGGGCACAGACGAGGACCTGCTATTTGCAAGGACTTCCCTCTGACTGCCAAATGACAGCTCACATCAAACAATACAGTCTGACAAACAACATGCACTAGTAACTGACTTAGCCAACCTCACTCTGCACGCCAACCTCACTCCTCATAACCTAGCATTGTCTTGCAAACAGGGAGCAATACATGATATTCTACTATGCTCTGCCAATTTGTTAAGCTATTTTGCAATGTCTTCTGCAATGGCATTTATTGTGCAATGTCAGACATCAATCCGCTGACTACATGGTACTCCCAGGCTTCCCGAGACCAATGGAAGATGAGTGCAGCCAATGTGACATGCAACTTAACATAACATTTCTGCATCAAGTCCCAGACCTTCTGATGAATAAGCCTTGTGTTTATAGCATAAAATATCATTACAATAACGTCACAGATTGCATTGATCCTAAAGGTGAGACTGCACAGGTTAACTAAAATCAGTGGAAAAGGTGAAACATTAGGTGATGAGTGATATTATGCCCTGTAAATAACACTGGAGAAATAGTATAAACCCGCCTTCAGCACCGCCTATCAGTGTTCCAAGACTCCCACTACTCATAGCAGATTTTAAGGTTTGTTTTTGCTTTGCAGAGTTCTGCCTAACGTCCTGCATAGCCAGTATCAATTTTCAGTCAGTAGGTCGTCAGATTTATTTCGGTAAAAGACTGTTACCTTAAAATCAAACCAAAAAATCAATCATCAAAAATAATAAGTCCCCAGCTGATGGTGCATTCCAATTGATAACACTACCTTAAAATCACATTGCATCTCATTAAACGCTCAAAAACCTATATATAAAGTTAAAATCAAGGTTTTGGGTTCATAACATGTGTATACAGTCTTTATAACAAAAAATAAATAAATGGAAATTATAAATAAAAATAAATAACGAAATAAATTACGAAAATATATGTGGGGGTGGGGTAAAGGTTTAAATCATGCAGGGAAGCAGCTGGGGAGGGTTTTTAGCCAGGGTAAATGGAGGTTTAGCGGGGACCCCTAAAAAAAAAGAAACAAAAATGTGTTATGTGTTGTTGTTATTTTTATTTAGTTATAGATTTATTCATTATTAATGGATTCCTTAAGACATGTAACCATCTACATGGAACATTCCCATTAAGCTTATCCAGGGCTGTTAGTTCTTTTAGATTTTTATCCAGGCGCTCTTTAGGAACTGTGTTATTCCCCATAGTGATAGTTCAGAGTAAGATTGATAACAGTACCTCAGCGCTTGCTCAATTGTTCTAATGATATTAGATATAAACATTGGAAAGAGATATTTGGTCCAGAGTGGACTATAAAGAGGGCATAAGAAGAGGAAATGCACACATGTTCTTCAACATGTTGAGAAAAACGGTGTACTTGCTCTTCTCATCACTTTTCCAACTACTCACAAAAGCCTCCAAGAGCAGAATCCCTTGACAAAACCTACGATAGAGTAATCTTGTTTCACCATCCTCTATTAAGGATAGGTTCAATTCTTGACCCATCGATATACCTCCTAATAAGACCTGCATTAGAGACTGCCACCAACTGGCACGCTATAAGCTCTGCAGGCTTCCTTCAAGGCCATTCTAGATGGCAACCAAAAACATCTGCTGGTACATGCACATTCCCAAAAACTATTCATATCAAGATCTATTGCTAAATTGTGAATATACTTGAACCAAGGGAGGTTCAAAGAACCGTATTGTGTCAACAGATCATGGCAAGCTTTCCGGAATGGTCTTAAACAATCTCTCGCCCATGCCTTGTGCCAGAGGAGCAATGGGCGCAGTTTAGCATCGTGTGCTATTGCATTAACCCCGAGTTCGGGTCAGAGAGGTAAGCTGGGCGTACTCACTGAGAGAGTTAACAATGTTTTCAACAATTTAATTATTTTCTTTCTAAAGAATGGATGTTGTTATGACCCCATCGCTCTGCCCCATAAAAGTGAAGCAGTTTGAGCGTTGGCATGATCCAAGTCTATATTGCAGGTTTACCTCCATAGAGTTTGGAGAACGTATTAAGTGTCTCCTCCATATCTTGAAAGGGTTGTCTCACTTTTGGAGATGTGCTTGTTCCAAAGGCTTTTCTCGTCAATTCACACCCCAATATATTCAGAGTGATCGGCTCTATCTAGCCTCCTCACTCTAAGTTGAATATTGATAATATTGATTTTCAAGGCATAATGTCAGTGATAACCATTGCCCTGAACCCTTTCTGCAAACTTTACGAAACAATGCAAGAAACGGTGAAAGACCAGCAGGTGATGTTAGCTATGATCCTCACAAAAGTATTGTACTTGGAGACCTATATAACAACAAATGAAAACGTTTCAGAGCCAAAAGACAAGCTGGATACGCAAGGTCCATTAAAAAACAAAGGCGCAGCCTCACATCTTCATGCTCAAACACACACAAGGAAAGAACATACCGCATACGAAATTGGAACACAAACCAACATAGTTATTGACCTCACAGAAGATAAGCGCGCCAGTGGCCTGAGGGCAACGCAAGGTTCAGTGCAAAATCAAACTGACGAACTCATTCTCAAAGGAAAGTCGCCGCCACATTCAACACGCCAGGCCTCCAATACACTGTTCGTTTTAAACAAGGCGCCTGCAAGTAATCAGGGTGAAAAAGATAAAAATGAGCTTATCTACTCTATTTTCGACATGACCAACGGCAAAGACAAACTGAGTCTTGAAAACCCAATGGCAAATTCAAACCACAACCTTATCACGAAAACAAACATCAAGGCACCACAAAAAAGTACACTAAATAACGACAGTGCGCACAGAAGACAAGTACAGGCAAAAACATCGGCCACCGACAAAAAAACAAGCCAGAAGGCTGCAACTATTAACAACACCAAATACTCAAAACCGAATGAAACAATTGAAAAACACAATGTCAGAAGTAGCTCAGCGGCAAGAAACTATTCGTCTGACTCCGACCCAGTAGACGCACTATTAGACCTTAGCGTCTATTCTGCTGACGACTCTTGCTCAAGTATAACACCTGACCAACCTAAAAACAAGGCAAGATCCCACCATAAAAATCAGCACACTTCCGCAACCCCGGGAGCAATCAATAAATCTGATAAGGAGCGTGACTTCGAAACCCTAGAAGAAAGGCGTAATCGCCTAGAACATCACTTCAAATCTAATGAGGCAGAAAAACGCACGAAGACAACAAACAAGACACCGAAAACGTCAGACAAAGAAATAACCCAGAAGAAATCCAAAATTGACAGCTACAGACAAGAGAGGGGCAAGGAATGCAGAAAAGAGCAAGCAGAAAGATTTAGGCAAAACAATGAAACCTCATTAAAAAAAGAGAAACCGGAACCGTCGAATCAAGTTGCACGTGGTGCTCAAAACAAGGCAAACAATAGAAACACAACGAAAAAACATCAAGGGAGAGATGCAGACATCAGAAATGACGAAAAAAAAAAAAACAGACCAAATCCCTGTACTCAGGCAAAGCACAGGACTAAAAAACAAACCTCTAGAGAGATGCATCACAATCCTAACAAATATACAAAGTACAGATGGACAATAAAGATGTCACAAAGACGTTCAAACACAGAACACCTTATTTTGAACAGAAGAACTGTCATGACCATATTTAGCAAAATTGGCAATCTACGCGAAATTCACACGGCAGACATAAAAATCGTGGAGCCATGGCACGACAGGTCGGGAGCAATCACCTTACTCCATGTAAATTCGAACAGAGTATACACAAAAATTCTAAACCAAAAACTTGACATCTACAGACAGGGATTCCATACCGAGGATGTCTCAGTCCAGCTCCCACTTGGAAGTCTCGAAGCTCCATTGCGTAGACGACAAAGTGCCTCAAAAGATAGATATGAGAACCCCAGACAAAAGTCTCCCCTAAACCAAAAGGGGGAAAGAGAAAATCATAAAAAGTTAAAAATCAAAAAAAAAAACAGTCAACCGAGAATCATATTTAGGTAAGGACCAAAATATAACACGTAAGGACGAGCAACAAAACTCAGAACGTAACCTAGAAACCCACTACCCAAAAGAGAGAAGTCGGAATAGAAAAGAACAAAGATCAGACAACAGTCATAAGCTAAACAATGAAAAGGAATACAAGCAAAGATCGTACAATTCAAGGGAGGGAAGTCGAGATAGAAAAGAACAGCGACCAGTCAACAGCCAGA
Organism: Ambystoma mexicanum; assembly: GCF_040938575.1. Classification (NCBI taxonomy): domain Eukaryota; kingdom Metazoa; phylum Chordata; class Amphibia; order Caudata; family Ambystomatidae; genus Ambystoma; species Ambystoma mexicanum. The sequence goes on along the minus strand of NC_090938.1, from coordinate 810,283,641 downwards.
AACCAACAAACACAACGGTCTCAAAAACATCGGAGCTGCAGAAGTGCGCACAAACAAAGATAGACACATCTCGAAACATCAAAACAGGGCTATGGGCTTGGTTGCCCAAAATGCTCGCAAATCATCGGACTCAATAGCCATCCATGAAAGGAGACCCATCTACATGCGACACGCCAAACGAAAGGCCGACACGACTTACCCTATGCTCCTGGAACACCAGAGGTCACTCCCACCTAACGATGCCAGGTGGCCCAAACTTAGGGGAATACGACATCATTTGCCTACAGGAAACGTGGCTTCAAACAACCCCAAGATTGGAAGGATATGAAATCATTCTAGCCCCGGCCATCAGAGGAAGTAAGGGGCGCCCAACCTCAGGATTGCTGATAGCATGTCGCAATGGAACTAGAATTCAAATTGAGAAAATCTTACTGGCAAATCAATTTCTGCTAGCAATTGTAATCTCGGTGCAGGTTCAGAACAACCAAAATGCACAATCCAGAAACGTAGTCATAGCTAACGGATACTGGAACCCAGCGGCAATAACAACAAAAATATTCATTGATTTGTGTGAGAACTTACTTGTGGCTGCAATGATTGACTACCCCGCAGCAGATATCATCATGTGCGGCGATCTAAACGCCACTTGTAACGAGACAAAAAAATCAACAACAGTAGCACAACAGGCTTCAGCACACAGAGGGAAAGAATGGCTAAAGTTCTGTGAGCTGCATGGTCTTCATAACTTAGACGTTGCACTTCCAGCATTAGACAGGCCACCCACGTGGGAGCGTCTACCCGCAACAGCCACTATTGATTACATATTTGTATCGCAGTCGTTATTACCAATCATTGAAGCATTTACGATACAGCGCACGTCCATGAGTGACCATAACCTACTTGAAACAGCTTGGTCTTTAACTAGCAAAACAAACATGTATTATAACACTCAAATCGAAGCCAATCCGCAAGGCCTAAGACTAAGAATAAAGCCTGTAGAGATCTGCGAAGTAACAAAGAAATACATTGAAAACAAAATTTTAGAGGTTACTGATGGAATAAATTATCAACCATTACTGATTCCATACATGCATCAAAAACGAGGAAACGGATTAGCCTCCGACCAAAGTTCCAAACACGTCTTCAACAAGGAATTAGTGGAGACAAGGCGCAACTACAGAAGAGCAATAAGAGAAATACGTAAGTCTCCGAATATAAACATCATACACGCCACAAATGACATAAAGAAAAGGTACAAGGACTGGGTGAAATTTCATCGACACAAACTATACCAAGCGGATGCTGAGAAAATAACTAAAGCTCTCGTCACTAACAACAGCCGAGAATTCTGGTCTTTAATAAAGGACGCAGATAACACATCGAATAATCAGATCCTAAATAACATCAATCAAGCAACTTGGATAATGCACTTTACCAAAGTTTTTCAATCAGCCTTACGCACACCTGATAAAGAACAACAAGTATATACAGTCCCTTGGGTGGAATTAGAACAAGAAGATGACATCGTGAACATCATCACTAAACTAAAAAACTCCAGGGCACCAGGCCCAGATGGGATTTCAAACGCAGAGTTAAAAAGTCACCCAAAAGAGTGGGCAAGTCTAATGAGTGTCATATTTCGGCGCTGTACAGAAACTCAGTCCATACCTCACTCTTGGACCAAAGCGATAATCATCCCAATCTATAAGAAAGGCAACATGAGCAATCCCGAGAATTTTCGCCCGATTGCCCTATTGGATGTAATAGGTAAGGTGTATGCTTCACTCCTAATGTCCAAATTTCAAAAATGGGCAGTAGGAGCTAAGTGCAATGACCCCTTTCAAGCAGGATTTAAGAAAAGCGCAGGCACAACTTGTAACATCTTATTATGCAGCACGCTGAAAGCAAACGCATTGCAAAACAAGCAACATCTATATGTTGTATACATTGATTTCACTCAAGCCTTTGACCGAGTAGAAAGATTAACATTATGGGACAAATTAAAAGCGTGGCAATGTCCCGAGGAGCTACTTGCTCCAATCCAAGCACTACATTGTGACACCTCAATGAAAGTGCGCTTGAATCGCAATGGATTGCTATCAGACAAAATTCACAGCAATCGAGGTGTAAAACAAGGATGCCCGCTAGCTTCTGCACTCTTCTTGACTTACATTGGCGATATTAGCTGCATAAATGAAACAACTAGAGCATTTCCGCCAAAGCTGGGGCAAACGAAGATCGGGCACCTTCTGTACGCCGACGATTTAACCATATTCGATCAGACGGAAATAGGTCTGCAGCGAAAACTTGACGCTCTCCAAATTTACGCCACAAAAAACCACTTGGAAATAAACACGAGTAAAACCAAAGTCATGATTCTTCAAAACAACGGTAATAAACAAAGAAATCAACAAAGAAATAACTTCAAATGGCATCTGGGTGAAATCAATCTCGAGACCGTTGCCCAATGCAAATACTTAGGAGTACTAATGGACAGCTCTCAAAAAGAATCAGCCATGCAGGCAGAACTTTATGCAAAGACCAAAAAACTAGCTGCCCAAGCTAAATTTGTGGATGGCAAATTTGGAAAATTCTCCCTAGTACCAACCATCAATTTCTATAAAATGAAAGTGGTACCGACAATCACGTATGGTGCAGAAGCAATGCCCACCTTGCCAACAGGTTTGTGGTCCAAGTTGAAAGCGCTGTTTTGGCGCACAGTACTACATCTTCCACCTTCAGTATCAGGGTCAGCAATTAGGCGTGAATTGAGCCTTCTATCGTTAGATTGCACAGTCCTCTGCAATTCCCTCATGCTGTACAGAAAATGTCTAATTGCACACAATAATGAAGTCTTTAGGCTACTAAAATGCAAAATGGACAGCAGAAAATGCAAAATGCTAAACGACTGGCAAGACAAAAATCAACTAACTCTGAAGAACATCGCACATGAAGATCAGGAGCTCATAAGCAATCCGTGCAAAATACTAAAAAAACTAAAAGACAACGACTGGGCTATGACAATAGATAACGCATCCAAACTGAAACTCACGTTGCATCTCCCTGGTAACACTCTAAAAAGGAATGAGTTACAAAGATATGTCAACCAATGCCCAAGTAAACACATACGAAATGCAATCCTGCGTGCACGGCTAAACTTGTACAAAACAAGGGAGATCCTATATATTTGCGGACAAGTTACAACAAATGGATGCCGTTTTTGCAAAACCAATTCTGACCCTCCAAAGGAAACACTAAGGCACTTAATCATGAGCTGCTCAGCCACAGCTAGTATCAGATCACAATATCTTGCACCTATGGCAGGGTTTGACATTTTGGCAGAAGAAGCGACATGGTGGGCGCGACTAATAGGAGGAGAAAGAACAACATGGCAAATTGCAATGGCACAAATGGTCCGACACATCGAATTCAATTTATTAAACGAAAATGATAAGTAACAGACAACCGAACCAGATGAAACGGACGCTGTAATATAGTCTAATGCTGCGCGAACTTAACAACAAAAGAGAGAAAAACCCTGGCAAAGATTCTGATGATAAAGATGATGATAGAACATACAGTCTGCATTGTAAAATCTTATTTTTTGATCAAACAATAATAAAAAAAAATAAAAATTAAAAAAAAAATAATATTGATTTTCTAGAGCTTACATTTGGACCATATTACAAACTTGGTTTGGGAGATATTTAGTTCTAATCCCAGCCTTTTACAAAAGGGTTCAAAGGTTAGCAGGCCTTTCTAGAAGCCTGTTGTTGGTTTTACTGATTAGTACTGTGTCATCCACGAAAATCAGCATACCAACTAGCCGCCCTCCGAGATGTGGTGCAACCATGTCTAAATCTTTAAGGATATTGGCTATTTTGTTGATATATTAACACAATAGAAGTGGAGCCAGTGCACAGACCTGTCTAATGCCCCTTGTTACAAGAAAGGTTGGGGTACCTTTGCCTCTTATTCCATATCAAACCAGGGCATAATTGTCACTGTAAAGAATATCTATTGCTATGATCAAGTTTGTCGGACCTCACAAATCTTGGAGGCTGAGCCATATCTCCTTTCTCTGTACAATATCAAATGCTGTGTGAAGTGTTGTCAGTGTGTGCACCACTAGCCATTGTTGGGAGAGTCTTCTGCTAGGTTGCCCATAGCTAGATGTAATGAACTTATTTAATTGCTAATGCAAAGTGTCAAGATGTAGTTGTAACATCTTACACACTCTGCGCCTTCTTCTTAAAATACATTTGCCTCGTGCTTTCTTCCTTTCTTTCCAATGTTCATTCAAGATGGGTTGGCAAGCATCCTTGCAGCTTAGTAAGTACATGTGGGTTTCAGTAGTAGGTGTTCTTGCCTTCAGTACATAACTGTTCATTTCCGAACGCTTTGCTTGGATGGGTTGAAAAACCCAAGTATTATAATGGATGCTGTTAGAGCTCAGCCTCCACTGGGTAGACATATGATAAGAGAGATGTCAAGAAATAAAGGCAGAGAGCTCAAAGAATGGTACGGTACTACCTATCTGTAATTCTAATTTTTGTTTAAAACAGGGTATACAGACATAATATTAGCTCTCATCATTGAGCCCATAAAGTTCACCGGCTTCCAATTTGTAAACCCAAAACCTTAATGCCAGCCTAGAGCATCAACCAACTCTCCGCTAATAAGTTCTGATTCATCTGCACAGGGACCAGAGATCGCAAACCTTGAATTGTGTCCTTATACCGAACAGAACCTCGCACTCGATTGGGCATTCTCTATCTTAACAGATGTTGTTCATTGATAGATATTTTTCAGTGTAATTTAATGCCATAACTAAGGGCCACATTACGGGTACAGTGGCAAGGGAAAAACAGCTGTACAATAGAAGTAAAGGAATTACTGCTACTTCACCACCAGTTTCCCTCACCGCTGTACTACATGTTTTGGAGGGGAATTGAAGGATTTACCTCTGGCATATAGCTAGATGAAACTCCTCACTTTGCCTAAAAAAATAGCAGATTCTATGTGGCAGAATTATTGCTCGAGGCAAAGCCTAAAAACTCCCCACAGAGACTTATGGACTAAAAACATGGGGATTAACATTTCCTTGCTACCACTTGATAAGTTCACATCTGTATCCAAACGTGACTTTTTTAGTAGCATTATCGTAACTATTAGTGTACTGTTATTATTCCATATTTGTATTGCTTAGAATGAACAATTTATGTATATCATAAAATTAATTACAACAGCTTTGTTAATTTGTAATTGTTGAGTATGGATTTTAGCTAATCATTTTTTAAATTAATAAATGTGTTAATAATTTGTCTCAAGATTTTTATTTTAATGTGTTAGTAATTTGTTTAATTGTTAATTGTTTTATTAAATTCAATTACTACTTTTGATTAATATCAATGTTTATTTTGTATTGTAATCGTACGTGTAATTTTTACTATTTTTAATTTGTTTTTATTAATCTTGCATAATTCAATTGATCATTTATTTTGTATTACTTTTTAGTTTTCACGTATTTATGTTATGTTTTCTTAACTTTTATTATTTCTTCAATTCATTGTACATTTTATCTAGTGTTAATATTGTATTTTCCATTGATTTTTACTATGTTCACCAGTAATTTTAACAAACGTGTTATTTTGTTTTCATATTTTATTTGTATGTATTGCTTTTTTTTATTTATGGTTACAATTTGTGGACTTGACAAGACATAGTAAAAGGAATTAAAAGGGAGGATGGCAGAGGAGAACGGCTATCGATTATAGAATGATAAATCCAAAGTGAGAATGTGTGGCAATTTTTTACTGCACATTTCCAGGAATTTCTTACTCTCCGTATTGTGTCCTTTTTCATCTCCCACACAACCTTTAAACTACCAATGTCCAGCATCTCAGTGGGATTTGAATGCAGTCAGATGTAACACATGTATAAACTCAAATGGCAATCTGAATATGTTCCTCAAAATTAGTATTTCCTAATGAACACTGAGTACTGTATTGTGCATGCATAATTATTTCTTTCTCTTCTATGCAGTTCAACAAATCAATAAAGATGAAATGTGCTGAGATGCTTAACTGAAGCATGATACCTAAAAAACAAGATGAAGCAAGCAAGTAGGTGTGCACATCTAAGAAGACAAGAATTGTGGCTTAGTTTGGGATCAAGGTATCCAAGTTCTTTAAGAGTAGTATACCGCATCAGTCACCATCTGGTGTACATCGTTCAACCACTACTATTGGACCCAGCAGTGAACATGGTCAAAGTGCTCTTGAGCTCAACACCTCATCCAATTTGAATCATGGGAAAAGATGTAATCTCTTTTGTCCTGCTAAAGTGATTGAGGGGAGCTCAGGTGTTGAGGTACCCTTACAAAAGGAGGAGCAAGTGCTTGAAAAAAGCAAGACGATCTAGTTGTGGTTGCATGCATGGAAAATTCTTCAGATGAAGGTGGGAATGGTTGTGAAGATGTAAAAGAAGTCAAGGGCGGCTATTCCTCACCACCATTCATTTCAGGCAATAATGCCAGCAACTCGCTATGGGCCACTGTAGGCCCCAGCGAGAGGTAGGTTATAGAATTTATTGCAAACTCTAGTGATTATGATGATAATGGTACAGCTATTAGCACTCAATGTTTGAGTTCAAATGCAAGTGAGAAATGGTACCACCCACAAATAAAAGTTTCTGCATGGCCTACCAGCGCTAGAGGCCCATGGTTATTCTACGTCCAGCGAATCGGCCAGCACCACCCCAAAATAAGACGCTCCTTTACTGACTTTCCTACTGTGAATAAAGCCACACGTCAGATCGGGGCTTTTTTCATCATTGATTCGAACAACAACCACATTGCCATCCTCACACCTTCTTGAAAAGTGGTGCATTGTGTGAAGCTGAGCACACATAATGACAACAGAAGAAAGTGGAGTCATTTGGAAAAATAACTATCAAAGGGATTTGAGTGATCACTAGCAAAAAAGTTCAGCTGTTGGAACTTCTTCTCACGGAAAGGTGTTTATAGAGAAGGAAAATGGTGAAGATGGTGTAGGAGCTGTAAGAACACATCAGATCCACAGCACTGGTAATCAAGCGCCAAGACCCCTGCGCATGCCTCCAGGTGGCCCACATCTGGTGATCATGTAGTGAGCAGGCACCCCTATAGCAAGCACACAGTCTTGATATCCTAGATAATGAACGACCAGAAGTCATTCATCTCCACCTCCTGACAAGGCTGTGATGAATAGTTTCTGGTCATAAGTCATTCATGCCTAAAGCAAGCCAAGCTGATGCCAGTGCTTTGCATCTTGGGGCCTAGTTTACTGTGCCTTTGGCATGATCATCAAACACAAACTTGGTTCAAAACCCACTTGGAGATGGCAGCTCTGAATTGTTGCATATATGTATAATGACACTGAGCTATATTTAATGTATTTTAATGTAACACATTATTTCTAAAAGCATGTACGTTAAATAGGCAAGCGATAAAAATGGCAAATATAACATAAAAAGCCCTAAATCCTACCAGCAAAAATATTGTAAAAGCGATGAACATTTTGGGCAACAACAATGAAGAAGTAAAAGGCATGGAAAACACATCTCTCCCTGTCCTCCACGACCAGTCTATACACAGCGAAGACCCATTGTACTCATGTTGGAAGAAAAACAAACAGTTCCATGATAAACAGCTTTCTCTCCTATGAGCCCTGGTCTTCTGCAATCTGTTTCCCCCTTTCCAGCCCTTCCGACTCCAATACCGCTTACGCCGGCCGACCAAGACGGCTGACCTTGTGTGTCTGTGTGTGTGACTCTTTTGGCCTTGCCTATGGGCCTCATCACGACTTGGGTGGTAACGTCGGCGGCATCAGCGCCGGCGCTATCTGCCCTACCGCCGAACCCCCCGGCGCTAATAGAGCCGGATCACGAGTTCGGCAGTAATGGTATTCCCCATTGAGCCCATTCGGGAATGCCCCATTGGGCCCAATGGGGAAATTTCACGCTCATACCACCGGCGGATTTCCCGCCGGCGGTATGAGCGCAATTTTTCGGCGGATTTTCCCCCAGCTCAGAGCTGGGGCGAAATCTGCCGAAGCCCTGATTTGGCGGACCCTTAAATCCGGCGGTAGTAGCGCTACCGCCGGATTGAAGGGTTACCGCCAAAGTCGTGATGAGGCCCTATATATTTAATTTGCTAACATAAAATGGCAGCCAGTAAATTAGAATATCTAAATGTCCATTCTTAGAAGTCATTAGGCCAAATGTTCCACTCTGTATTAGAGTTAAGGTGTTTTTAACTTCCAATCAAGTCTCACGTGATGCCATCCGTAAAGTCATGTTACACAGGGAAGTTTTAGAATTTCAGCTCTTCTGCTCAGTTTTATTATTCCAGACTTCTGGAACTTCACCCTGGGAGCTCCGTAGCCAAAAAAAGTCAGTTACTAATATTGTAACTCATGTCGTCGAAACCCAATGTCTGCTGTCTGAGAAAGACTCCAAATCAGGAAAGGGACTGTTGCAGACTTCTGTTCTGTTCAGGAAGCAGTTTGTGTGCCCACCTCTGTTTGTTTAGCGGTAGAACATTGAATTGTTAAAGGTTAGAAACTAGTGCATTAAGCTTTTGAACTGAGTTCCTGCAGCAGTTAAGAGATGCATATTTTCACTTCCCAGAAAGCCTACATGGAGCTGTACATTGTGATAACAGAGATGTTGTACTTCAGTGGTGGGCCATGTCCATTGTAATACGTTGCTCTGATGTCAATTTTATAAACCATGTAACACGCCCCTTATGCACATTCTGCTGTCTGTTACAGCTGCCTTAAACACATTGCTTTGCATAGATGACATCATTATGGATGAGGTCATAACCATAAGGGCAGGTATCAGGTCACCCCCCCCCCCCCCGCAGTTGTAATAGACCATGAATTCTGCAATACAAATCATTTTCCTTAAGGTAAAAACCAGATTTGAGCTGTAACACTCAGAAACCACTATTGACAATGTTGGAACTACATGTGTTAGACAAGTTGCCTATATTGCTGGCAAAAATAAAGCATGAACCTTTTGAGCACCTGTGTCATAAGTAATTACTGCATATACAATTATGTAAATGTTTTTCACCATACATACTTCAGCAGCTAGAATTGTACGTGTATGTGCTAAGAAAAACCTAAATGAATACATGCATTTAATAAGAAGCATTGAGATGAAGTCCTACCACTGGTCATGGCCCAATATATAAAGGCAGAGATTTGGAAAACCCATTCCTATTCAGTATCCAGCACAAAGTGGCCCCTGATTTCCTGATCCAATGAACCTTGGACTTAGTGATCCTAACCCTTTGATTGCACTTGTAAATCATCCAAAGTTTAAACTGGTGGTCTTTAAGGTGGACCAATATGTGAGTTCCTTTGTCACCCACCGTGATGTGCAGGGTAAGATCCTCCAGCGCGTATGTTTGATTTGTGCTCACACTGGGGACTTGAGGTAAAGTGCAGCACAATTGCAGTTCCCTAGAAGCATATTGTTGTCCAAATACAGGTGGATCCAGCAATATCTCAGGCTCTCTGACCTCAGTATTAGCTGGAAATGTTTGCTTGAGGTGCCAAAAAACACAGTGGTGATGCAACAAAATATGAGTTTCAGGTTTCTGCAAGCTAATGGGATAGCCGCGTCCTCCTCTTCTGCGTTTGATGGGGGACATTAGTTGGTTACCCCATGTATTCATGGAACCAGACATAACTGTATTCTCCAATGAAACTGTTGGCTCAAAAGTCGAAGGGTTAGAAAGGAAGCAGATGTGTTCCTGTGTTCGGCTTGAATCAAGCTTTGCGCACTGGGCATCGGTTTCACATGGTTTTGCAATGGTGCAGACGGAGCCACCTGGACCTATTCTTCATTTTCTTCCTGTGGGCGATTTGTTGTCCCCAGACATGCTACCATAGCGAGCCTCAGTGTCTGGTGGAATGTCTATAAAGTCACAGTAAAATAATGGAGGAAAAAACCTCTGGATCCCAAACATGTCTCTGTGCTCGGACAGAGTTTTAGAGAATTGATCTTGCCAAGACGGAACTGTGTCATGTGTGACTCTGCACCCAAGTTCTTGGTCACACATCTGGCAATGGCTTTGACTGTTGATGTGTTGCTAATTGAGGAACACTGCTCAAAGCCAAGACATCTGCAGAGATAAGCCCTGAAAGGAAATGGATCATCTTGAAGGTACTGGATGCAGTGATCACCCATGATTCAGTGTTTAGCATGGCACTGTAAGGGAATTCCAAGTTTTGCAAATGTCATAATCAGCCAAATGGTTGGCGTAATGTCAATGTTCTAATACATGCATCAAACGCTTCCCTGCCCTTTTTAGGGCTTTATAAGTCAACAAAGCAACTGCAGTGAAGGCTAAACATATGACTGTTAGCCGTGAAGTGTCAGTTAAGATGTGACTGGCCCCTTCCATTGGGTCTTGACAGGCCAGGAGAGATACATTCTGCTTGACCGCTTTGGAGTGTACTTCAAGATAACACTCCTCATGCTGCACACTGTTATGTGAAGGTTCTGTAAGCGTGCAAAATACAAACTTAGTTTTGGAAATTGTAAAGGCCTTACATGGAGGGCTGGCAAGGCTAGGATAATTAATTGTGATTGCATAGGTGCATTTAGTATCAATCCACAACGTGTAACTTGTGCACTACAGTGATAAGGGTCGGCAGCCAAACTTCAAGATGACAGCATGAGAAACTGAAATGCACTGGATAGAAACCAGTTGATAAGCTACATACCTGACTGTGACATGTTGCAATAGGTGTAACATGGAATGCGCATTCAGTGCTATTCTCCAAACAACTCACCTGCACAGCATGTGCACACATTATTTGAGTAGAACCCTCACAATTATGTAACGAGTACAGTGTTAGTTCAGGACTTGAAGGTGAAATACATACATGTGAGTATGGCACAACATAGTCTTCCCTAACCAAAGTGTTATTAATTAAGTACATATGTCTCCAGGAATGTAGTTCATGACAAACCATAGAAGGTGCCGTTTAAATGGGGTTTATTTAAAACATACGGGCATATGTTGCAAAAAACATCCTTTAAGCACACGGAGCAAAAGGAATGTAGAACCTGGCATGGCATGGCTCATTGCAACCATGGACAAGTAAAGTGCATCTATCTGTTCTGACCATGACATCACATTCCAATCAGGAACTCTTCTGCTCGGTGTCCAGAAAATCTGTTACAACAGAAAGACTTACGGCTGCTTCTCGATCGCTTCTAATAATAGACAGGTAGTTCTGTACCAATCCCACTACATCTGTAATGACATTCCCTAGTGCATAGAAGCCCTGCACTAGCACTTGATCATTAGACTCTGATGCATGGAATTCCTGCTGCACTGCCCCACTCTCAGTCTGCAGGATTTGCATTATTGCTTGTGAGCAAGTGTAACTTTGACCTGTTATGGACACATGCCCCTTCTCTCAAGGTAGTATAGGGTCAGAGGTGGTGCAGGTAGCTGACCTCCTGACATGCTCACTCTGTATGCACAGCAGATTAGTAGCTGCCTGCATGATAGCTGTCCAATTCTTTTCTTTTATAAAAAAAATCTAAGGATGGTATCACCTCATTCTGGTGAGATTGTGAAAGCATTCTCTGACTTGGTTACATGTGGCTCTGGCTTGAGACAGGGAAGTGTTGCTGGAGTTCCCGGGATGTTATGGGACCAAAATGGACCCTGATTTCCTTTGATTGCATTTGTTTGCTTGTGCACCTGGCAATACAGGTTGTCCCGACACATAGGTAATATGCTTGGTGATACTGTGTTCCTTGTCTTCCACACTCTATAGCTCACCTTCTTACCTCTTCCACTCAGAGTAGAAGCACACGTGGGAATCTACATGCCATGTCCAACAACTGAACAGCTTTGATTTGCCCTTTTTGCTGACCCCATGTAGACCAAAGAGGCACAGTTTCCCAACATGTCTGTCCAGTCAAGTATGAAAGGAATTCTCCGTCAAAAATAACTGAATCTGCAACGTACATGTGCTGTGTAACCTCTGGCGGGAATTTTCAAACTTGTAATCCCCTGCTTGGTATGGAGTTAGTGAAATATATGGGAACTGTGCTTGGTATTCAGGAATATCTGTTTGGAATAGCACTGCACAGTTCTCCCACAAAGTGCATTTTGGCCACAGGATGGGCTCATGCTTGGCAAACCAAAAGGCATTGTAACATCTCACATAACACATGGGACCCCATATCATGGAGGTCTTCCATATTATCAAAAGGATCAAACAAAGCATTCTGTGCAAATGCCTGGATCCTAGCTCTTAACAGTTGTCTGTATGTACACAGGAGTACTGGGTGCAAACAGTCAGGATTCATCAATCACAGGAATAGTGTGCACCTGCAGCTGCTTGGCTGGGCCTTTAATTGTTTTAAACAATGGCTTCCGCACATGACCCATGTTTAGAGGAAATATCTGTATGAAGGCTGGAGTGCCTGGCTTCAGGAACCCTCTCTTCTCTAACATGTGTGAAGAACATTGAACAACTCCTTTGCTTACAGGTGTAGTGGAAACCATGCTCAAATAAATGCCCAGATGTCAGTGAGATGAAAAATATAGTGAGACTCAACCATAACAGAATGAAGTGCACTACCAACATTGTATAAACTTATTTAAGAAAGTCTGTCAAAACAAAATCCTTTGTAGCTTTCTGCTCCCAAATGGGCAGAGCCTCTGTACTTACCTTAGTTGAGGCGTTGTAGCCAAGTGTGGCATATTCTGCGCCATCTTGGATGCCAACCATCATCCTCTGTCCAATCTTCATCTTGTCTTATTCTTTAGGCTCATCAACTGGAAGAGGAGGATTGGGTGGAAACAACACAGTAAACATTTGGAGCAGGTTTGAGGTGATCCACATAAAGTTGTCTGGTGCCTCGCTTGGGTGGTATTGTGGGCAGTACAGCGGTTCTGGAACCCTTCAGTCTGATTACTTGCACTGCCAGTCTGCAGGAAAGGCCAGATGGTGTCTTGCCATGGATCTTTTCCAGGACACAGTCTGCAGCCTTAAGGGCGGCATCAGGAGTAGTCTCTGGCAGTTTCCACCTGGAGGGATTTCCTCAGCAATGTTGTTTCCTGCAGTTTTTCCTGGTCTGAGAAAGGACTGGGGATAGTGTGTAGATCAGGGATAAACATTTGTCTCCCAAACAAGAGCTCAAATGGTGCCTTACCCCTGCAGAAAGACTGGCATGGTAACCTATTTAAGCGTCAAAATACAAGCGTCTCATGGTCCACCCAATTGCCTGCCGACCCCATTGAAAGGATGTATTCAGGCACAACTTTACGAAGTGATTTTGCCTTTGTTTGACCCCATTGGCCTTTGTGTGAAAGCTGACAATGGAATGCCTGAGTTGCTGTCATGGATACAACACCCCGAAGTGCCTGTATGACTGATTTGCAGTCTGCTCTCTTCTAAGGGATCATGCAAGTGAACCTTGTTCAAGAATCCACTATTACTGGTATGTATGTGTACTTATTTACTGCTGTTAGTGGGTCTATGTTATCCAAGTATTGAGTCTCAGAAGGAGAGTTTGCCTTCCTTAGAGGAGCCTCCTTTTATTTCTCATTTTTACTGTGATCTACCATCATCTTCAGACATGTGTCATTGTTTGCTATGTATACCTTATTTTGTTGCCTCAAACCTGCTTTGTTATTCCCTATGTCATAAATATAATGACATGGAAAGCCTTTTGGCCTGGGAACGATACCCAAACATGCTTCCTTTAATTGCCTCATAAATCGCAATAGCTGAGCAAGTTATGGCTGCTACTGTTTTTCACACTCTGCACTCTTTGGCATAGTTTTCTGCAATGCATTGCCAATGCTATGAATGTGCCCTTGTGTATGTGTTCTTGTGTGAATCACCCATAATAAAGGGTGAGCCTCTTTAAGGTCCCAGACTTGTTTCCAAAGCTGTCTGGATGAGACTGCTTTATGTCTGTTGTCTCTGAAATCATTCTGAACCCACCACTGTAATTGAGTGTTATAAGCCCAGACAATTTACTGGGCTGACATGTCTTCTAGGTGTTGTTTTGTTGCAATTTCAGAATGTATAAAATGTTTATCATGTGTAAAATGCCCTGTGATAGTTGCACATGCAGCTGCATACTTGGAACATGTACCCACAGCTGCAATTGCAGATCCATTACAATAAATGACTTGGTGAAAGACAAATAATGGGATTTCAGGTATTGTGGCATGCTTTGTCGCTGCCCACTGGACCCATCTAGAGTGTAATGCTTTTGCATTTGGCACACTGGCTTGTGTGGCAGACTTAATTTGAACTAAAAGTGTGTTTATGTGCATACTGCTATTCATGGCTAGGGGAACTCTTTCTGAATAATGATCTGGACTGCCATGAGGATTTTTTTCAATTCAGGAGTAGAAAATACATGTGATTTACAAGCATTTGGTTTAGTTTTCCCTAAATTGCACACAGGATACATGAATGCATGATCACCCGTCATCAGGTGTATATCTAGATTGTTATCTGTGCTTCTGACTTGCAAAGGACCGGTTTGTGTCTTCAACGAGTACACATGGTGCACAATGTCAGTGGGCTCTGGCAAACAATGAGCAGCTTTGAAATTTGGTTTTATCAAAGCATACAATGTTTCACTGGCTCCATGAAATTAGCCACGTATGATATGCCAACATTTAAGAGACTCAGAATGGCGTGCAATTGTGTATGTGTGTTAGGATGGCATATTATGGCACACTTCTCAAAGAAATCAGCCGACAATGCTTGCCCTCCTCCGTGAGAGTGAATCCCTGGAAGGTGACATCACTGTGAGCTATTTTAGATTTCTTGAAGTTAAACAAATACCCTTTGGCAATCAGCGTGCAAATGACTAAATCCACTTGGTGCTAGGGTTCAAGTCAGTCCTCATGCGTGACGTAAATATCATCAACATATTGGCAGCAGTTAGGAATGTCTACTAACAAACTCTTTATTCTAGTTGAAAAGGTGCTGGGTGAATTTGTATACCCCTGCATTCATCTTTTGAACACAAAATGGGTCCCCTTAAAAGTGAATGTGATGTATTTCCGGCTTTCCTCACTAAAGGCTGTGTAAAATATCCATTACTTAGATAAAGATTTGTTTTGTATTTGCATCTGTGCAGGATGGCTAAAAGCCATGTGCTGTGCTGATTTTGAACTGCCTCTGTTTTGGAATGTGCATTTAAAACTCGCTAACCTAAGAACATACTATAAGTACCATCAAATTTCAAAATAGGCAAAATCAGAGTATTATGTGGGCTTGCTTGCTCCATAATTACCCTTTGGGGCATTACTTGGTAGACTATGGTCTTTAATGTGTACCATTGCTTGTGGCATAATGGGATACTGTTTATGCAGTGGAGGGGTGTCAGCACGGGGATTACATGTGCTGGATATTCTAGACCAAGTCCTACATGTATTTCTAAATAGTTGCACTGCTCCCAGGACCGTTTCTATTGTGGCCTAAGGGGTCACTACGTAAAGGAATGTCCACGACGTCCCAAGAAGTCCCAGGTTTTTCGGACTGCTCGACCCTAGACCCGGAGACCAGGTCGAGCATCCAGTCTTCTTCTCCGGACACAACCCCTGTTTTTTCTCGCATCCAACCCATCTTTGTACAGGCCACCCTTCGTCCCTCTGTGAATATAACTCACTCAGTCACGATCATCATCGACTCCGGTGCCACAGGGAACTACATTGACATCGCTTTAGCCCACTCACTCAATCTGCCTTTAGTGGTAAAAACCCGACCTGAACCGGTCCAAGCTGTGGACGGTACTGCCTTGATATCCGGTCCCATTAAGCACCAAACCGCTCCTCTCTTATTGACTATACAAGACATTCACACAGAGACAATTAGTTTTGACCTGATTACCATGCCTCAATTCGGTCTTATTTTGGGAATACCCTGGTTGCGGGAGCATAACCCACTCATCAATTGGAAATCAGGGACGGTTCTCTTTGAATCAGACATATGTCAAAACTATTGTCTCCCGGCACACCATGAAGCAGACACGCCGTCACGGGCCTTGGGTGCCATTGCACGACTCACGTTGGAAGACGAATGGGCCTCGGCTGCGGGTTTCCATACTGTCGGGGGGGGGGGGGGTGATTAATGGGATTCCCTCTGTGTACGGGGCATACGAGACAGTGTTTGATCGGGGCTCCTCCGAGGTACTTCCTCCTCACCGGTCCTATGACTGCCCGATTGAACTGGTCCCAGGCTCTACCGTTCCCTCTGGTAGGATATATTCACTTTCCCCTTCGGAAGAACAAGCCCTGAAACAGTACGTTCAGAACTCCCTACAATTAGGCCACATTCGCCCTCTACCTCGCCGGCTGCAAGTCCTATATTCTTCGTCCCTAAGAAAGAGGGGGACCTCCGCCCTTGTGTGGACTATCGTCGCCTTAATACTATCAACAAAAAAGACAGGTACCCAATCCCTTTGATCACCCCACTCCTGGACAGGTTGTCTCATGCATCTATCTTGACCAAGCTAGATCTCCGAGGCACGTACAATCTGGTATGCGTACGCGAGGGCGATGAGTGGAAAACCGCCTTCTGTACCCGCTACGGATTGTACGAATACCTAGTCATGCCCTTCGGCCTATGCAATGCCCCGGCCACATTCCAGCGTTTTATGAACGACATTTTCAGGGACATCCTGGACGTGTTCATGGTAGTTTACTTGGATGACATCCTGATCTTTTCACGTGATCTGGACGAACACGTGCAGCATGTCCAGGAGGTCCTGTCCTGTCTAAGGAAGCATTCGCTTTTTGCCAAACCCGAAAAATGCCAGTTTCACAAAACATCTGTCGAGTTTCATATCACTCCTGGAGGCCTCGCCATGATCGAGTCCAAGGTGCGAGAGGTCCTGCAGTGGCCGATTCCCCAGACACTCAAGGCCTTGCAGGCTTTTTTGGGTTTCGCTAACTTTTATAGGCACTTTATCTCCTCCTTTTCTGCCATTGTAGCCCCCCTCACAGCCCTGACTAGCCCCCAAGTATCCTACCATTGGCAGAAGGAGCAGCAGGATTCCTTCGAGGCCCTGAAGACCGCCTTCACCATTGCTCCGATCCTCCAGCATCCCAACCCCAAGCTCCCTTTTATAGTCGAGGCGGACGCCTCTTCTTTTGCCCTTGGTGCAGTATTATCTCAGACTTGTCCGACATCAGGCAAACTACACCCGGTGGCGTATCACTCCCGTAAGTTTTCCAGTACAGAAGCCCACTATACGGTGACTGAGAAGGAGCTCCTGGCTGTCATGGATGCCTTTCGCGTCTGGCGTCACCATCTCCTGGGGGCCAAGCATCAAGTCAACGTTTACTCCGACCATCAGAATCTGCAGGACTTGACCTCCTTGAAGTGCATCAACAGCAGGCAGGTCCGGTGGCATCTTTTGTTTGCTGCTTTTGATTTTTGCTTCACTCATCGCCCTGGGGTTACTCATGGGAAAGCAGATGCCTTGTCGTGCTCTCCGGGCGGGGTCTCGTTGCCAGCATTCCCCGACACTCTTCTAGACAAAAGCCACGTAATCTGTCTGTGTACCCCCTCTCTCTCGTTGGTAGATTCCGTACGTGCCTGGACAAGCAGTCACCCTGACCATCTACGGGATTGGGATCCGGTATACCGTGACGGCTTGCCCTTCGTACACGATCGCCTGTTCCTTCCTACGCCCGACACCCGTAATCTGGCTCTCGAATGGTCCCATGACGCCCCCATCAATGCCCATCCGGGCCAAGAACGCACTATGGACCTTCTAAAGCGTTGGTGCTGGTGGCCTTCCATGAAGCACGATGTGGAGCGCTATGTCAACACCTGCTCTGTTTGTGCGCAATCTAAGCACTGAAGGGGTCGTCCGATCGGTCTGCTGCTACCGCTGCCTGTACCCCCGAAACCCTGGCACACGTTGACTATGGATTTTGTTACTGACCTTTCCAAGGTGCGGGGCTTTGATGCTATCTCGATAGTGGTAGACACCTTCACCAAAATGGCCCGCTTTGTTCCTTGCAAGGGGATCCCCTCGGCTCCGGTTCTGGCTAACTTGTTTTTTGATACTGTCTTCTCTTTGTTTGGGCTCCCGTCTGTTCTTATCTCTGATCGGGGTTGACGATTCACTTCCCGTTTTTGGCGGGCGTTGACTAAGCTGCTTTTCATCGACACACCCTACTCCTCGGCTTACCATCCCGAGACCGATGGGCAGACCGAAAGGACGAACCAGACTATGGAGCAGTATCTTCGGTGTCTTATATTGCACCAGCAGTCCTCTTGGTTAGACGTTTTGCGCCTTGCGGAGTTCGCCTATAACAACGTGGCTCACTCTGCTACGGGATTCTCCCCTTTCTATGGCCTCTATGGTCAGCACCCCAGGGTGCTGCCCGTCCAGGATGCTTCCATGTCCATGAATCGCGCTGCCACAGCCTGTTTTAGGGACCTGTCTGCTGTTCATGCCCGTACCCTTGTGCACCTTGCCGAGGCGAAGGCCTCCATGAAGTCTCGTGCGGATGGGAAGCGCCTGGCTGCTCCGCCCTTTGCGGTGGGTTCCCAGGTTTGGTTGTCCTCCCGTCACCTATGCCTGGTTGGTTGCCGGAAACTCCTTCCCCGCTTTGTTGGTCCCTACGTGATCTCCCAGGTGGTCAATCCTGTGGCGTTTTGCCTGGTCCTTCCGAGCTCCTGGCGCATCCATCTCGTTTTTCATGTCTCCCTCCTTAAGCCCTGCCCGGATTCCTCCCGTCTCCGTGCCCCAGTGGCCCCTATGTCTCTGGCCTCCCCTGACGTTTTTTGAGGTGTCTGCTGTCCTGGGTTCCCGTTGGTTTAGGGGTCGTCTCCAGTACCTTGTGGATTGGGCGGGGTATGGCCTGGAGGAGCGCTCTTGGGTTTCCGCCTTGGACGTCGATGCGCCTCAGTTGGTCTCCCGCTTCCACCGGGACAACCCGTCCTGCCCACGGGATCGTGGGCCTTTGGGGGGGGCTATGTTAGGCATCCACACGAACACCAGAACTTAGCTAGCGTTCCTACAACACCTACCTCCTGTTTGCACACTACTCCCCGGTTACGAGACTCACATGATTTGGTTGTCCCACAGGACCGTTTACGTCGCACTAGGTGTCATGTTCGTACCCGGTTGCAGCCTTTCCTGCACTGGCAGTTGCCATGGAGAACACACGCCAGAAGGATCGGCAGAACGCTCCCGCATCGCGTAACTCTCCGATCTTGTGACCCAGCGCAGCGTCCATCACGTGGTGGCAGAGCGCGTCACGTGACTGTCAGGCGCCCGTTACAAAACGCTTGACGAGCAAAACAGTCACCGCTTCTCAGCTGTCTCTTGGACCCTGTTTGGCGCTACGTTTGGACCTTGCTCTTGTTGGTATACCTTGACTTCGGAACTCTCACCTGGAATCCCTTGGATTGCCCTTCTGTCCCTCTGCTTGGAACTGTTTACTCGTCGCTGAACTCCGGACCATCCTTCACTTGCAATCGGATTTGTTATGATATGATATGGCATTTGTAACGCGCCTATACACAAGTGTTTCAATGCGCGACGAGGCAGGGAGGGGGTAACAGGGGGGAAAGTCAGACAACGATCCTACTAGGCCAGGTGTCATTCAGATCGCGCAAGTGCAGGGGTAGGGGGAAGGGAAAAAGTGCAAGGGGAAGGGGAGAGGGGGAAGTGCTGAACAAGGTAAGTAGAATAAAAAATAAATAAATAAATAGGGCCAGCGGGTGGCAAGTGCAAGTTAAGTTCAGACAAGTGCTGGGAGGGGGGTGGCTGTAGGGATGCAGAGACAGTGCCGCAGTGCAGGGGTTGCCAGGGAGGCAGTGCAAGTGTAGAGGTGCTGGGCCAAGGACCGAGGTCGGTGAGAGTGGCCCAGGTGCAGGTTCAATGCAGTTTCAATGAAGAATTTAGCAGGGGAGAGGGAGAGAGAAAGCAGAAGCAAAGAGGAAGGTTTTGAGGTGCTTCCGGAACCGAAGATGGTTCTCCTCAATTTTCAGGGAGGCAGGAAGGCTGTTCCAGAGGGAGGCCCCTGCCGCAGAGAGAGATCTACCCCCAGCTCGTTGCTTCGAGAAGCCGCTGACCCTGAGGGAGTTGGAGACAGATGAGCGAAGGGCTCGGGAAGGAAGATATTTAGGAAGAGAGAGTTGAAGGTATTTAGGCCCCAGGCCCCAGAAGGCCTTGTGGACAATGCAGAGGGTTTTGAACTTAATCCTCGCAGCCACAGGGAGCCAGTGTAGAGATTTCAGTCCTGGAGAGATACGGTCCCTGGGCTTGAGGCCAAGGACAAGTCTCGCAGTTCTGTTCTGGATGAGTTGCAGAGGGCGGAGAGTGGAGGCAGGCAGATTAAGATGGAGGCTGTTACAGTAGTCCAGCTTCAAGAGAACCAGAGCTCTGGAGACCGTGAGCTTCTGGGGGAAGGAGAGGAAGGGAAGAAAACCTCTGAGGAGGTGGAGCTGGTAGTGTGACTTCTTAGAGACGTCAGATATATGAGGAGAGAAGGAGAGTGTGGAGTCGAAGATGACCCCAAGGTTTTTTTCCTTGCAAGTAGGAGCAGGAAGCGGGCCAAGAGAGGCTGGCGAGAGCGCTGCAGGGAAGGAGGGAGTGGGTGTGCCGATGAGTAGAATCTCAATCTTACTGGCATTAAGGCAGAGGTCATTGGCGGCACACCATTCCTGGATAGCAGACAGACAGTCAGAGATGAGGGAAGGAGAGGAGGAGGCCGAGGGTAGCCTGAAAATGAGCTGGGTATCGTCCGCATAGCACTGAAAGTTGGGGCAGAGAGTGGCGATGCGGTGGGCAAGGAGTGCCAGATACTGGTTGAACAGCCAGGGAGAGAGATTAGATCCCTGGGGGACACCACAGGTAGAGAAGAAGATGTCAGAGAGGAAGGACCCCAGTTGGACCTGGGAGGGTCGATTGGAAAGGAAAGAGGTCAGCCACACCAGAGCCTGACCAGTGATACCCAGGTTGTCACGGAGACGGTTGAGCAGGATGGCATGGTTGACAGTGTCAAAGGCAGAAGAGAGATCGATCAGAATGAGAACACACAGAGTGTTGGAGTCGAGGTTCGAGAGCAGGTCCTCACGGATGTTCAGGAGAGCAGTTTCCGTGCTTCTGGCAGCTCTGAAGCCAGATTGATGGTCATGAAGACTACCAACAGATTCAGCATGGAGGTTGAGCTGGGAGATGGCCAGTTTCTCCTGGAGCTTGCTCAGGAAGGGAGTGATGGAGATTGGGCGATAGTTAGCCGGGCAGGCGGGGTCGGAAGAGGGTTTCTTAAGAAGAGGGTGCACAAGGGAGTGCTTAAGAGGGGATGGGAAGACTCCAGAGGCGAAGGAGTGGTTGCAAAAGTCAGCCAGGGCAGGAGCCAGGGAGTCAATGTGGTCCTTGATAGTTTTGGAGGAGCAGGGTTAAACCTGTTTAGACGAGACTTTCATAGATCGGACTTGTCTGGAAACCTCGTCAGCAGAAAAAAGGGGAAAGGCAGAGAAGGAAGGAGGAGGGGTGGCTTCAGAAGGGCCAGAGGAAGAGCCAGGAAGAGATGGAGGGAGGTGATAGGAGGAGAGTGTGGACAGGATGTCCTGAGTTTTAGAGATGAAGTGAGAGGCCTGTGCAGTGCAGAGGGCCTGGGAGGGGACAGGAGAGGTAGAGACTGCAGCAGGGTTGGCAAGCTCCTTGCAGATTTTAAAGAGTTCGGCCGAGTTGTTAGATGCAGCCGAGATGCAGGCTTGGATAAGGGCTCTCTTCTTGGTGAAAACGGAGAGACGGTATTGCCTTTGGAGCAGGCGGCAGGCCAGTTTGTCAGAGGATGTACATGAAGCACGCCATTTCCTCTCTGCCACCCTGCACTTGCGTTTTAGGGTGACAAGATCCGAGTCATACCAGGAGTTGCATTTGGCTTTGGGCTTCAGGCGGATTCTCATGACAGGGGCAAGGATATCAAGTCTATCAGATATAGCAGAGTGGAGTGTGGAGAGGGCTGTGTCAGGGTGGGAGCCAGCCGAATGGGGAGGGGGGGCAAGAAGATGGCAGCGAAAGCCTCAATTGACACGCGCTTCATGGGTCGGAAAACCGAGAAGGTGGGTGGCAGTGATGAGGGTGGCTTTGCCTGTGGGGTAGGGAGTGTGAGGTGGGAGGATAGGAGAAAGTGATCACTCCAGGAGAGAGGAGTGGAGAGAGGGACGGAGAGGGGAAGGTCAGAAGAGATCAGAGCATCAAGAGTGTGCCCTGCAGAATGGGTTGCCCAGACGGGAGAATAGAGAGTGAGAGAGAGTCGCAGAGGTCACGAAAGAGTCCAGAGGGGGGACAGGAGGCATCCAGGTGGATATTGAAGTCACTAAGGAAGAGGAGTTGAGTGGTTGAGGCCAGGAGTGAGGAGGAGAGGTCAGCCCACTCAGAGAGGAAGGAGGAAATTTGACCAGGTGGCCGATAGATAGTAGCCACTGTAAGGGAATGGCTAGGAGAGAGAGAGAGTTGGCAGACAAGGCACTCAAAAGAGGAGTAGGTCTGCGTAGGAGTGACAGTGGCAGGAATCCACTCAGGGAAGATAAGGGCCACACCCCCCCTGCACCGTTGGGCCTGGGCACGGAGAGGATCTTGTAACCATCAGGTAGGAGTGTGTCAAAGCTGGTGACAGAGCTGGCC
This sequence comes from Ambystoma mexicanum, assembly GCF_040938575.1. NCBI lineage: Eukaryota > Metazoa > Chordata > Amphibia > Caudata > Ambystomatidae > Ambystoma > Ambystoma mexicanum. The sequence continues at coordinate 810,260,931 of NC_090938.1, read as the reverse complement.
GTGAACCATGTCTCAGTGAGACCGAGGACATCCAGGTCCAGTTCCTCAAGAAGGTGACAGATATCAGGGGAATGTTTGATGGCAGATCGAGAGTTAAGAATGGCAATGTGGAGAAGGTTGCCATCCTTGAAGGACTTCCGGGGAGGGGTACAGATCAGAGGTACACCCTGTGGAGGTGTAGGAGAAGGAGCAAGAGAGGGGGCAGGGAGGGAGGGTAGAGGCAAGGTAGCCGAAGACAGAGGAGGGGGGACAGCAGGAGAGGAAATGAAGTTGATGAGGCGTGGGAAGCGTCTATCAAAGAGGTGAAGGTTGGCCTGAGGGCCTTGGACCAAGACGGTCCCATTAGCGTAGACATTAATGATGGCCTTAGAGGAGTGGAAGGGGGCCAAGAGGACATCCCAACGGGTGCCACCATTAATGGGAGAAGAGGAGAAAGGAGTGAGCACAGAGACCATATGAAGGGTCCTTAGGTCAGGCGAAGGCACAAAAAAGAGGATGTCAGTAAGAGTTTCCTTGGAGCAGGCACTAGTGTAGGTGTCAGCGATAGGGAGGCCTGGGTTGGAGACCAGGATGTCCTTTTTAAACTTTTTCCTACCAGATTTAGTGAGGAGAGCAGGATAGTCAATAGAGAAGCAGTTAGAGAAGATAGGCGAGATAGAGAGCACCATGGAGTAGGAGGGAGTGGGGGGAAGACAGACGATATGAAAGCACGAAGACAGGAAGTGAGCGGCAAGACCAAGTTTACCACTTTTCAGAAAAACAACGGTAAATGCGTATTAGGTACACCCAGTGGAGAGGCCACCTAAGTTTGAGAAACCTGCGAGGGGAGAAAAACCCTAGTTTACCACATTTTAGAGAACAACAGTAAATGCGTATTAGGTAAACCCAGTGGAGAGGCCACCTAAGTTTGAGAAACCTGCGAGGGGAGAAAAACCCTAGTTTACCACATTTTAGAGAACAACAGTAAATGCGTATTAGGTACACCCAGTGGAGAGGCCACCTAAGTTTGAGAAACCTGCGAGGGGAGAAGAAACCCAAGTAGCCACAACTGTCTCCCGATTCCCACGTCACGCACCCAGTCCTTGGCTCAGGTGGGCCGTCCTGCTTCCACGTACGACTCTGGTCCCTGTTCTTCTGGGGACTACCTTTCATCTGAGTCTCGAACCTCCTGCACTTTGGTCTCCCGTGCCTTCCTACCACCGGATAGGTAAGACCTCTCAGATTCTGTGATTCGTGTTATACTGTCATTGCCTGGTGCTTAACCCCGTTCTTTTTGCAGCAGCATCGGTGTTCTTGAGGCTCCGTGGATCCGGGAAGAGACATCTCCCACCTGTGGCCTCAAAGGTCGCACAGGGGGTTCTTCAGGTACCCCTGTGCGTCACTTGGGGACGTAGGTATCAACGGTCTACATGACACTCAAGTCAGAACACCCATCCCAGGGAATCCAGAATAAAAAGGATTCTGATTTGTCCTGGCTCCCTGCGGCATTAGAAGGGAAGAGTCAGAGTTTTTTAGAATAACTCGCAGTTATAAAAGAAGTCTAATAATTGCAGTTTGGAATACTGGAGGCTTTAAACACCTCCTCTTGGAAAAAGATAATCCACTGATGGGACTAGACATTATCGTGCTTCAGGAGAAATGGCTCCTGAACCTCCCTGTTTGGAATGGCTATATGATTTCCCTGGTGAAGCAACTAAAGCGGCAAGAGGGCGGCCGGCGGCTGGCATTTTAACAGTGTAGAGGAGGAGCCAAAAGCCTCTACAGGAAATCCCACCCCTAAATTGCCTATATGTTGGGACCCGGAAATAGTGACAAGCAAGGCACCTGTAATGATGCCTATAACATGAGCAGCCTTTGAAGCAAAGTATTCATTAATGAAACCATTCTTTACGGAGAACTGACAGCCTCTTGGGAAAGATCCCAGAAGTGCATGTGAAGACGGATGAAATACGAGACTGGTGATGTCACATGAAGCAAAGTGATACACCTCAGAGGAGATGACAGAAAAGAAGATGAATAGACCATATAGAATCTGATGACGAAGTAAGAATCAAGCAAACTTTCATATATGGGATGATGATCACATATGTTGTCAGGACTTGCAACTGTAGGTCCCCTCCTTTGCATCTCCTCCTCACATGAGTCTTCGGCGGGGTCTTCTTGAGTTTCCGTATTCTAATTTCTTCTAGTCTTTCTGGACTCTTTACTCTTCTTTTGATGTAAATACGGACGCGACTCCTCGGAAGCCACCATGACCGGATGAGAAGCAAATCCAGGTGCCTCCCAGGAGTCAGTCCCCAAATCCAGGGAAAAAGCCGTACGGCTGAAAAAACCCTGTAAAATGGTCTTGCTTCCTTGTAGAGATGCAGAGTGTAAACGATGCAGACCAATATTTCAGTGTAGTAAAAACTCTGAATTCAAATGTCCATTCTGAGAAACCTCCTCGAATGTTGCAGCAGGAGGGTTCAGACAGCAGGAGCCGGTAGTGATAAACAATGAGAGAAAGTCCAAAAGTTAGATTCCACCAGGAAGAGGCGCCGAAGGATGGAAGGTGCTTACACAGCAGGTAAGTAACTGTAAACAGTAAGATCCACACGGGAATCTGGGTAGCAAGAACCGGAAGGTAGAGGAACGCCAAGAACGGCGAACCGAATAACCCAGACGGTCCACAGAATAGGAAGAAAAGAGAGAGTAGGAAGGCTGAGTAAATAGAACAGGGTAAAAATAGGTAAGGAAACGAAGACATGGTAAAAGGTAAGCAAGCGAAAGAACGATAGGAACAGAGACTGAGGAGTACTAGAAAAACTTCAATGTACGATGAACAGAGAATACAAACCTCAATAAAGAAAGATACCCGTAAGTAAGCAAACGCGCGGTGACAAGGAAGACGAGGAAGGGTAATAGAACAATAAGCTGGAGAGATAATTAGAACAAGCTAAGAGCTCAGTAAACAGAGCTGGGAAGAAAAACAAGAGTACTTCGATACAAAGCATCCGGACACTGGTGCGTCGTACGTAAATACGTGCTGGCGGACATATTGGATGAGGCATAGACCGCCAAAAGAGGTTCCTGACCGCCATGTTAAGTGTGCTTCCATCGGTACCAGACATTCCAGGGCTGGTTCATGACAGTATGCCCCCTTCTATGTCGGTCTCCACCTGGTTTACTCGGGTACAACTTGTGGAACTTCTGTACAAGCCTTGGTGCACTTATATGTGTTTTGGGCTCCCAGGTTCTCTCAGATCTGGGATATCCTTCCCAGTGTACCAGGTACTGTAGGAGTCCTTGTCGATAACTAGAGTCCACCAGCCTGGCTACTTCATACTCCTTGGTTTCGTTGGAATCTGCTACACTCGTCTTCTTAATACTCCTATGATATGGATCCTCAACGTGTGCCTTTAGTAGGGAGGTATGAAATACTGGGTGTATCCTCTTAAGGCGAGGTGGCAGCTTCAACTTGTAGGCGACAGGATTGATCATTGCCTCTATCTTGTATGGACCGATGTATCTTGGGGAAAATTTTCCCATCCGTGTCCAACGAGGTAAATATCAGGTAGATAACCAAACCATTGTACCAGGAACCCATTGAGGAGTCGGTCTTCTCTTGGCATCGGCGTATTTCTTGTAATTCCTTCGGCTTTCTTCCAACGTCTGCAAGGCCGATTGGTGAGTTCGCTGGATCCTGGACACAACCTCATCCACAGCAGGAGCCTTGGTACTACTGATGACTGTAGTGGGTAGAAAATGTGGATGGTACCCATAGGTGCACAGAAAAGGACTCATTCCAATAGTTGTATGTATGGTGTTGTTGTATGTGAACTCTGCCATAGGCAACAGGGATGCCCAATTATCTTGTTCTTTATTACAGAAACACTGAAGGTATTCTTCAAGGGTGGTGTTTAGTCTCTCAGTCTGCCCATTAGACTGAGGGTGGTACCCAGATGACAATGACCTATGGATTCCCAGTTCCTTGCACAATATGGACCAGAATTTGGAGGTAAATTGTACCCCTCTGTCAGAGATAATGACTTGAGGTAATCTGTGTATTCTTACAATGTCTCTCAGGAATACAGAAGCTGTTTCAGCAGCAGAAGGTACTCCTGTAAGGGAGGAAAAATGGGCTTGTTTGGAGAATGAAGCAACAGTAACCATTATAGCTGTCTTTCCTTGAGATGGAGGCAACTCCACGATGAAGTCCATAGATAGATTCTCCCAAGGACGAGAGGGCAAGTCAGATTGTTGTAAGAGACCTAGAGGTCCCTGTCTTGAGATCTTGGAACTGCCACACACCGAACAGGAATTAACATATGAGTGTACATCTGCTCGTACCAAAGGCCACCAAAAACTTCTGGTCAATAGTTCATATGTGGCCTTTTGTCTCCTATGTCCAGCCAAGGGGAGATCATGGCAAAGGTGAAGTGCTTGTTCTTGGAGTTCCAGAGAAGGGAGAAAGAGAGCCGATTTAAAAAACCATAGTCCATCTCTTTCTTGAAGACCCCTAGACAATAGTATCAGTCTAGTCCAGGTCTTATAATCTTCCTGCACGTTATGAAGAAAGCTGTTAATTGGAGCTATAATTCTTAGGTTGGGCAACATTCTTTCCTTCTCGGTGGGCATAGTTTCCGCCTCCAATTCATTGGACTAGCTTCTAGAAAGAGCGTCTGCAACTCCGTTCTGTGTACCGGGTGTGTACGTAATCTGAAAATTGAAGTTAGAGAAATAGTAGGCCCACCTGGCATGGCGTGAATTGTGGCATTCCATCTGTTGGTGGACTCGCACATTTCTGTGATCAGTGCAAATTAAAAATGGTTTCATAGCCCCTTGTAACAAGTGTCTCCACTCCTCGCATTCTCTTCTCATTGCTAGTAACTCTCGCTCAAGCACAGAATAGTTCAGTTTGCTGAAAGAGTAAGTGAGTAGTAGGCTATAGGGTGTTCTACACCTTCACTGTCTTCTTGTAATAAGACAGCTCCGATGGCTCTGCCAAAAGCATCTGTTTCCACAATAAAAGGTTTAGACTGGTTCGGTTGAATAAGAACCGGAGCTGAGGTGAACAACTTCTTGAGGGTAGAAAAGGCTGATTGCGCAGCAGGATTCCAGTAAAAAATACTACCCTTCTTAAGAAGCATAGTCAGAGGAAGTACCATCTCCGAGAAGTGAGGAATGAAGCGGCGGTAAAAATTTGCCAACCCAAGAAAACATTGTACATCCTTATTGGAAGAAGGTTCTGGCCATCTGAGAATGGCTATAACTTTGTCTTGGTCCATCCGTATGTCACTTGAGGATAAGATAAAACCGAGGTAGGGTACCTCCGCAGCCTCAAATGTGCACTTCTCAGTCTTAGCATACAGGTGGTTTTCTTTAAGCCTCTGTAGTACTTCCTTTACTTGGTTCCGATGTTCCTGTAGTGTGGAGGAGAAGACCAAAATATCGTCTAAATACACTACTACGGATGTACCTAGCAAATCAGCAAAAATGTGGTCCATGAACCTCTGGAACACCGATGGGGCATTGACCAGTCCACAAGGCATGACACAGTATTCATACAACCCCAACGGTGTTCGAAAAGCAGTCTTCCATTCATCGCCTGCAAGTATTCTAAGCAAGTGATATGCTCCATATAGATCGATCTTTGTGAAGATCTGAGAGTCCTTGACTGCTTCGAGGATGTCCCTTATAAGGGGCATGGGATACCGATCCCGAATTGTGATTCTGTTTAATTCTCGGTAGTCTATACAAGGGCGTAGCTCCTTGGTTCCCTTCTTGACCACAAAGAAAAGCGAAGCTCCACCGGAAGATCGTGACTTCCTTATCAATCCGTTCTGAAGATTTGAATCCAGGTATTCTTTCAAGGCCATCAGTTCCTGCTGGGACAAAGGATACATCCGCCCAAAAGGTAGGGAGGCGTCTTCCTTTAAGTCTATCCTGCAATCCTCACGGCGGTAAGGTGGGAGGAGTTTGTGAACCACATCTTCAAAAACCCCTTCGTATTCCTTATACTGTATGGGAATAGCTGAAATAGAAATGGTCGGCTGGGCGGTAGGGTAAACAGGAATTTCAACCTGTTGTTCCTTGATGCAATTCTTGCCGCAGTAATCTGAATCGAAACTCAGTCGATTAGAACTCCAATCAATGGAGGGGTTGTGGAGTCTCAACCAAGAAATTCAGAGTATTACAGGGAAGTGTGCAGCCCTGATAACATCAAAGGTTATTTCTACTGTATGGTTTTCCATGGAGACCAGTAAAGGCATAGTCTCCGTAGTTATAGGTCCCGACGACAGTGGATGTCCATTAACGCCTTCTACAGAAATGGACTTCCCCTTCTGTTAAAGCGGAATCCCCTTGTCCTGTGCCCATGAGATGTCTATAAAGTTGCCTGCTCCTCCGCAGTCCAACATGGCTACTACTGAAATTGAGATTCCAGTCGCAAGGGTTAATGATACCTAGAAAACCATCATTCGGTTGTCCTCTCCTGAGCTAGTGGAGTTGCAAGGGTTTGCGCCACCTTCCCCGTAGTCTCCCTTGCATAGACACAGGGTTGCGCGTTTCCCGAAAGCCGTGATGGAATCTCTGTACAGTCCTTCAACTGATTCTCCGAAGACCCACAATACATGCACAAATTTAGTTCCCTTCTGCACCTTCTTTCACTAGAAGACAGAGGTCCTCTTGTAGCACCGATCTGCATCGGTTCTTCAATGGGAGTGTGATCCTTAGGGTGTGTTACTGCTTGGTAATTCCATTGGGGTCCTCAGCCTCTTCTCTTCTCATGGTGTCTCTCATTCAATCTGAATTCAATACGGAGAACTAAGGATACCAAATCGGAGAATGTCTCGGGTCTTTCTACCCGTACCAGTTCAACCTTTATATCCTCGTGCAGTCCTGTACGAAATGTGGTCTGCTGGGCTGGGTCTGGCCATCCTGATAAAGTCACCAATCATTGAAATTGGGATATATAAGATGGGCATCTTGGATCCCTTGTTTGATGTCCAGTAGGGCATCATATGTTGAGTACTGGACCTCTGGTCTTTCGAACCTAGTCTTGAAATTGCGGACAAACAAGTCGTAATCATTTACAGAAGGGTCTTCCGAAGTAACTAGAGGTGTCGCCCATTTGAAGGCACTACCCGTTAGGTTAGCAATCAAAAACCCAACCCGGGCCCTTCCGGTCTCAAAATTTCTCCTTCTGAAAGAAAAATATGCAGCACAAGCGTCTAGGAATTCCTTCATTCCTTTTTGGTTTCCATCATATTTGTTAATTGAGAGGGGCATCGGAGGTAATTCACCTCTTCCTTCGTCTCTGGTAGCTACTTGCTGACAAAGGGACTGATTCTCTGCTTGTAATTTCTGCATGTCAACTTGTAGTGCTTGAATAGCATTGCGCATCTCTTGTATCTGCTCTGGAGTGGCCATTGTCTTGGTCTTTTGATGTTGTATACTGTCAGGACTTGCAACTGTAGGTCCCATCCTTTCCAACTCCTCCTCTCCTGAGTCTTCGGCGGGGTCTTCTTGAGTTTCTGTCTTCTTCTTTCTTCTAATCTTTCTGGACTCTTTACTCTTCTTTTGATGTAAATACGAAGATGACTCCCCGGAGGCCACCGTGGCCAGATGGGAACCAAATCCAGGTGCCTCCCAGGAGTCAGTCCCCAAATCCAGGGAAAAGGCCATACGGCTGAAAAAACCCTGTAAGATGGTCTTGCTTCCTTGTAGAGATGCAGAGTGTAAACGATGCAGACCAATATTTCAGTGTAGTAAGAACTCTGAATTAAAATATCCATTCTGAGAAACCTCCTCGAATGTTGCAGCAGGAAGGTTCAGACAGCAGGAGCCGGTAGTGATAAACAATGAGAGAAAGTCCAAAAGTTAGATTCCACCAGGAAGAGGCACTGAACGATGGAAGGCGCTTACACAGCAGGTAAGTAGCAGTAAACGGTAAGATCCACACGGGAATCTGGGTAGCAGGAACCGGAAGGTAGAGGAACGCCAAGAACGGTGAACCGAATAACCCAGCCGGTCCGCAGAATAGGAAGAAAGGAGATAGTAGGAAGACTGAGTAAATAGAACAGGGTAAAATAGGTAAGGAAACGAAGACAGGGTAAAAGGTAAGCAAGCGAAAGAACGATAGGAACAGAGACTGTGGAGTACTAGAAAAACCTCAATGTACGATTAACAGAGAATACAAACCTCAATAAAGAAAGATACCCGTAAGTAAGCAAACGCACGGTGACAAGGAAGAAGAGGAAGAGTAATAGAACAATAAGCTGGAGAGATAATTAGAACAAGCTAAGAGCTCAGTAAACAGCGCTGGGAAGAAAAACAAAAGTACTTTGATTCAACGCATCGGGACACTGGTGCGTCGTACGTAAATACGTGCTGGCGGCCATATTGGATGAGGCATAGACCACCAAAAGAGGTTCCTGATCGCCATGTTAAGTGTGCTTCCATCGGTACCAGACCTTCCAGTGCTGGTGCATGACACATGTGAAGAGAATGCAAGAAACAGGCAACCATTTTATAATTGTACAAATGTAGTTACACAAGTAGACAAAGTAATCATAAGGCTGGCCATGTAGTGAATAGATTGTAGCGATGCGCTAAGGTATATATTTGCATAGGAATCTGAAAGTTCCACAATCGTATTTGGGCAAACTGGAGCCCATGAATAGAAGGGCTGGAAAAGCCTGGCTGTGGATGGAAGAAGAATCAAAGAGGCCTGCCTGGCCCCATGTCAAGGGTGAGGCAGCCAAGAAACTAGTTAATTATAATGAAAAGATACAATGGACAAGAAGGCGAGAGCCAAGCTCCTATTAAGGTACGACAAAGGACATTGATTGCCAAGTTTTATTCATTTAATATTAATAAATACAACAAGGAAGCTCAAAACATTGTCTCCAGTCACATGATCAGATGAAAATAGAATTTTGGCAGGGTACACCGAGACCAGAAGATAAGGTCATGCTCACACTCCCTTTTATTCTCAGGAGCAGTGATACTTTGCAAGGCCGAGTTCAAAGACCAGTCACATGGCAGACAGCTTGAGTGATGATGGATGATGATCAAGAGCAGCATGTCTCGGTACTTAGCTTATTTAGTGAACACAAGCAATTGGGGTTTAAACCCATTTTTAACCACAGGCATGTCTTTGACATTCAAAAAATGGACATGAAACGATCAGATTCCTAAAAGGCTAATGCTACAAAAACTAAAGTTAACGTATATGAATTGGCTAAAATGTCTTTGGGCAGCAATGTATAAGCAAGATGGTGAGAACATGCTTAGAGCTATGGCATCAAAAAACAGTGCCCAAATATGGTCTTTATTAAGGCTGGGGTCTAACCAACCTCAGCTCCCGCTGCACTAACCCAATTCAAGAGCAAGTTTGAAACCATTATTTTTCAAAATTATATGCCTCTCTAACCCTGTTGGTTTTTAAGGGAATTTACAACTGGAATTCGGTGGACAACTTGCGTTTTGATCTTGATTACATTTTGTGCCTTATAAACAAATTGAGTACATCTAGAGCTCCAGGTCCAGTTGGCCTCACAAATTCAATGTTGAAAGCCCACAAGGAAGCTTGGTTTATGATCCTTTTTACTATTTTTGATCAGGTCATAAACACAAAGGCAATTCTGCGAGTTTGGAAAAAGTCTGTAATTATTCCAATTTTTAAAAAGGGAGACCGGGAATTGCTGGAGAATTATCAGCAAATAGCCCTTTTAGATGCCCCGGGAAAATCTTTGCCCAATTGTTACTAAGGGAAATAAAGTGAGGCTAGGTACCTCTGTAAATCGTTTGGCAATAACCCTGGTGAAGAAAAGAGTTATTCAATCAAAACAGTTTGTCTATATGGCCTTCATTAATTTTAAGCAAGCATTTGGCTCTATCCCAAGAGAACTTCTGTTTAAAAAAAGGAAACGGGTGGCCTGCCGGTGCATATTAAATTGTTTGTCTCTCAGTTGTATTCAGAGACCTCAATTCAGGTTCAACTAAATCAGCAAGGTCTCTTGCCCAATCACATTTTTACTAGCAGAGGTCTTAAGCAAGGGTGCATTTTTGGCCCTGGCACTTTTTAATCTATTTATAGTGGACATTGGTCAATATTTGGAAGCAGTGGTTTCATACCTGCCGAAAATAGGAGCTATTCAATTACCATGGCTACTATATGTAGATGATAATTTGGCCTTCAAATATCTTTATTGGCCCTAGAAAAATATATATATATATATAGAAATCATCTGCTCATTGATATTGAAAAATCGAATATTATTATGCTAACACCAAATAAGTTGCATAAGAGGATCTCTTTGAAATGGTCGCTATACAAAAAGCCTCTGCTAGTATTGGATGAATGCCACTACTTCAGCATGAACACAAAGAATAACATTCAGAAAGCCGCATATAGAGTCAAAATTATGCATAAGATCCAAATTGCGGTAATGCAGGGGTGAATTATTCAAAGGTAATAGGGAACATTTTTATGTTCCACTGCCGTTCCTATTTATAAACAAAAGGTGGTATCAATTTTAATGTATGAGGCAGAGACGCCAGATTGGAATATCATAGGGGGTTCTTTTGGAAGAAAGTGCTAGGCCTTTCCTTAAGTCTCCCAAATCAAATAATACGTCATGAGTTAGAGCTTTTATCACGAAGTGTTATGTACAAATGGCGGCTCTTGTCTATGTTTAGAAAATACAGTTTGAACCAGAATAAAGCAATTACAATTATCCCGTTCATAGCCTCATTACTAGGTCCAAACTGAGACATTTCTATGCAGACGTGGAAGAAAACATGTCCAAGTACTGTGTCAGAGGCTGATATTACTGTAGATCTACTTTTAAATAACCCTGAATGGGCTAAATGTTATGTATGGCAATACGATTGGAGAATAACGTGGGGGCAATGCACTGAATATCAGATATTCAGGGTGGGGCACTTCCAAATGAAACCTCTTCATCAAATGCAGTCATACCTTCTGAAGTTCCCATGTCTAAAATGCAACTTATTGTTTTTGAGGCTCCGTATTAACTTTTGGCAGACTAGGGATGTTTTAGGATCTAGATTGAAGTGGCCTATTACTCAGCGAGAGTGTCAGTTTTGTAAAAATGAACATTAGATTGAAACTTTGAAGCACATAGTGGTTGTGTGCCCTAATTTGATGTCACAACATAAATTGTTTTGACAGAATTATATTAAGAATTTATTTATTTATTTACTGTGCATTTGTAAGGCGCTTATACATCAAGAAATTGTGTTTCAAAGCACCCACAGAGCAAAGGGGAGGGAAGAATGGAAAAAAAAGACAATGGAATAAAAAACAATGATGAGCAAAAGGCAGAGGCAGTCCTACTAGGCCTTGTGAACATTTGGAACGTGCAAGTTCAGAGAGAGAGAGAGAAGGGACAGAAGGGACAGCGGAGGGGGCAAGTGCTAGAGGTTCCAGAGAGGGGGTAGCATCAGAGAGCCAGTTGAAGGGCCACTGGTAAATGCCAGGCAGTGACCACTTGGTAGAAGAGTGGTCACCTGTAAATTAAATCAGTGCAGGACTGTGAGACAACACAGGCCGGTGGGTGCCCAAAGGTAAGTGCAGGGGAAGGGAGGAGGCTGTGGGCGATTGGGCAGAAGGCAGGACCCATAAGAACACATAAGGGCCCCTAGCACCAATCTCAGCGACTGAGGAGATTAGCACAGGAGAGAGAGGGGGAAGGAGGAGGAGAAGAGGAAAGTCATGAGAAGCTTGTGGAATTTGAGGAGATACGGCTGAAGACGAAGAGGAAGGGGGAGGCTAGCGGAGGGAGCCAGCCAATTAAATAGATCAGCCACCCGCTCGCTGCTCAGAGACGCGCTTGACAAGCAGAGAGTTGGAGCCAGAAGATCGGAGAAATCTTGATGGAGAGTATTTGGTGAGAGAAAGGTGTAGAGAGCGTGATTAAGGATGCTTAAGTGCAGACATTTTATGGGAAAAGATTTGTAATGGCTATCGTATTATAGTCATTTTAGCAGTGGTAAAGGATTTCTTTTCCCTGGAACTTTTGTAATTGCAATAACTGTGGATATTTTATGTGATTATGCATTATCAATTTGCTTTTAACAGAACGGTTTTGTATAAACAGTATAATGTGTATTGAAATGTTTATTTTTAAATTTTGTATTGAAAGGTTGAATTTTTATTTCAGCCAAACCAATAAAAATACAATAAAAATAATAAAATAATGGGTCCCAATGTGAGGGTCTGCGCCTTCGATGGCTCTGGGTGCCCCCGCTCTAGACAATGCTTTGAGGAAAAGCGCATTTGCCTCTCTTAACCCAGTCAGTGTCATGTTTTCTCCATCAGAAGCCACATGTTGTGATTCTCAAGCCATTCAGTGACTCTCTAGTCTATCACAGCAACATTACATGCTCAATGTATCACTGAGGCCAGTCACTGGGATTTCCCCCTCCTGTGCATGTGTGTTTTGCACATGCCACATGCCCTCAGGAAATGCTGACTAATGAAAAAGCCCTTTGCTATTTCTACTCTACTTGCAATTCAAAATCTATTCAAGCAAAGCCGCATTTGAATTGCAATGTAAAATCTATTTTAATAGTAATAAAAAAAGCCCCATTGTAATATTAAATGTATCCAATTCAAATGTATTTCAGATGCAAGTTCCCATATTTACAATAACTCAAACCCTCACAGCACCCTCCTGCCCCTCCGTAAAACTTGTTCAGGCATAACATAAACCTCAAGGACATGTACCCTACTTTGGGGCTTATCACAATTTGGGCGGCAACCCTTATATGCAACGGTAACAGGGTTACTGCGCATTTACTGCTCCACCCATTTTCGGGGCAATCATCGTGCTGTAATTCCGCCGGCGGTAATTGCGCTGAAAATTCCCCATTGGGTCCAATGGTCCAATGGACCCAATGGGCAATGTGGAGTAACGTTTGGCACCCAACCCGTGATCCGGCAGTATTAGACAGATGGGCACTAATGCAAATAAAATTGGCCGGTATCCCAGAAGAGATACCGCCCAACTGGTGATGAGGCCCTTAGATCGAAGTCACGCCACATGCACAAACCTCCCTTGCTGTAATCTTGATACGTTTTGGACGTTCCGCAAAATCTCCGGCAGGTATTTCTTGCGAGCACTACATACCAGCAGGTGGTTGGCAAGTCTTGTTCTTGTGCATAGAAAGGAGGCGATTTGTCCGGGCTGGTTTATTTATATCAAAGAAGCAGGAAGGGAAAAAGAAAAGGATGTTGTATGGTGGAATGGAGAGAGTAGGATTAGGCTATCGAGAGCACGCAGTCCATCTTTTTAAAACCAGACCATGCCCAGGGATTTCTGGGAAGTGTAGGTGCGCGCAGTTTCAGTGAAGGGCAATGCGCTTTTCCGTGTCTTTTAGAGAATTGTTCCACTGTCTATGCAGGGTCTGGGGAATCGTTCCTTATCACTTGGGCAAAGCAGGAAACACGCTGAAGAGGTCTTTTCTACAAGAATTTAGCACTTACATTCACAAGGGATTCCCATAAAACGGGGCGAAATGGTATTTTTAAAATAAATTTCAGGCACATGATTTAAATTAAACTGGGATACATTTTATAGAAGAAAATACTAAGATGCATGAAAAGTAGCAGACTGTCACGCACTGAAAACAGCTTCACAAAAACAACATGATAATCCATGAAAACTCAACACTTTGCCATCCAACAATGCCCAGAGGTCATCAGAACAGCACATACGTGTGAAATATTCCTTTTGGAATTCAAACTACCACCCTTAAAATACATCATATATCAACATGGAAGTCCCCCATGAAATAATGAAGCTGTACAATTATCAGCCGGAAGTCCTGTGATTCCCCAACATAAGCCACTTAACCATAACATAGTCCCTATAGGAGCCATGACCCCGTCTCACTGCTACTGAGTATTGTCCATCCACTCATGAAAGCCTAAAGGGAAGTGGTACATGGTATGTCCTTTCACATGCCAGCAGAAGACTCACAAAGATCCCATCTGCAATAAGTCTAAATTAGTGGTAGGGCCAGAATATCTTCACATAATGTGTGCGTGTGCGCGTGTGTGTGTGCGTGTGTGTGTCTGTGTATGTGTCTCACAGCATGATATCACACATGGGTAACACGGTGTCTACATTACTGGCGGGCATTCCGGGTGGGAGACTGTAAAGTAAATGAGGGGAAAGTTGAGTAGATTAACAAGGGGGCACTTTTAGTTTGGCAGCTAAAGATCATGGTCCACCAAACAAACTTCGATTTTATTTTGTTATCGGGTGAGGTGAAAAATACTTTTTAAAAGTCTGTTAAGGGAAGGCATGATTAAGTTTCTAAGTTCACAGGATACTCAGGCAGATGAAGCCTGGTTGCTGGCTATGTTTTTTACAACCTTGTTGCGCAGTTGTTTCATAGGGCCTCATTACAGGTCCGGCGGTAGCCGTGCCTGTAAAACTGGCAGGTAGCCGCCAGACTCGTAATGAATTACCAGCGCAAGACTTCCCGGTTACACTAGGGCATTCCGACCCCGGCGGCCAGGAAGTCAGGCGCCGGTAATTCCCATGGAGTCCGGTAGCTAAGGAAGCACTGGCACTGTTAACAACGCTGCCTGTGCTTCCGTGATACTCTGCGGGTGGGTGCTGTTCCGCCCGCCAGTTCCGGCCCTGGCAGGTGGGACAGCACCTGCCTGCAGAGTCGTAGTGTGTGTTTACTTCCCTTCCCTAAAACCTCCCTTGATGTTGATTGTTTATTCTCTGTGGGGACATTAGTCTATCTTAGCCACCGGACACTCGCGTCCTGCTGGCTAGAGTATGCTTTCACTTTCTGCTGTGCAGCGGTCACCTGACTTTTCAGCACAGCTTAAATGTGCTGGCAGGCCAGACAGTGCAGTGGGTGAGTGCAGTGGGCATGTCTTATGCACGCCAAAGGCAAGCCCATCTGTGCTCATCCGTGCTGCGGGCGGAAGTGGTGTCGTTACTGATGCTAGGCTCACAAATGAATATATATAGTATTTCTCTCCCTGTGATGCTTTGTTCCCTGTGAACTGGAAAGATACATTGGTCGGCTGTCTAACCCGCAGAAAGGAGGTGGGAATCTTCTTTTAAAGTGATTTTATCTAACGCACAATAGATTAGTCGATTAGTAGCTCACACAGCATCTGTTTATGATGTTTTGTGTGGCAAATCCCTTGATTGTATGTGCCTAACCGAGACATGGCTCATGGAGGCATCTGCGTCCATGCTGGTATAGGTGCTTTCCAGGGAATATTAAATAATTCCCCTTGATTGGATGTCGCCCCATCTGGGAGGAGGTGCTGCTATTGTTTTTAAATCTAGATTTCAATGATCACGTATTCCATTACCACATGTGGAGAACATTGACGCTTTATTTGTTTGGCTGTATCAGCAACCTTTTCTGTGCATTTCTTGATAGTGTACAGGCCACCTGGCCCCCATGTAGGGTTTTTGAACCCTTCGCTGGATTTGGTGGCAGAACTTCTGGTGAAGTTGTAGAGGAGGAGCCAAGTCCCTCAAGTACCACCCATATCCTGCCTATATGTTGCCAACCGGAAATTGCGACATGTGCAAAGCCAATAATGGAGCCTATCTCGTGAAAAATCCTTGAAACAAGGGATTCATTGAGAAAACCCTATATGTGTTCGCAAAGAAATGACGGTCTCCTGAAGGAATTTCCAGAAGAAGTGTGAAAATGAATGAAGAGAAGAATGGTGACGTCATATAAAGCAGAAGTGACACACCCAAAAGAGATGCGAATGAAGAAAGAATATAGAACTCCTAGAATCTGATGACGAAGGAACGAAGTGAGCAACATTTCGGGATCAAGATGAAGATTGCACGTGCGGAGAAGCACTGAAGAAAATGCAAAACCATTTTAAAAATGTGCAGACACAGTAATGCAAGTAGACGAAGTAATCATAAGGCTGGCTACGTAGTGAATATATTGCAGGTGATGCACCAATGTATATATATAGGAATGTGTAGAATCTGGATGTTCCACAACGCATTTTAGCAAACTAAAGGGATGGCAGTGTGTCATAGAAGAAGAGGAATAGCTGACGACGAAGGAAGATTCGAGAAAGATTGCCTGGCCCAGTGTCAAGAGTCAGGCTGCTGAGAGCCTAGTTATCTACTCGAGAAGATACATGAGCGTGAGATGCAAGCAGAGCTCCTGTGTGACGTGTGATGGAAAACCACTGGAAGCGCCAGTATTTCTTCATTTAATAGTACTAAATAAAACAAAGGAGCTCAAAAACTTGGTCTCCAGTCACATGGTTAGATGAAAATAGACTTTGGGGTGAGCTACACCGAGACCAGAAGATAAGGCCATGCTCACACTCCCTTTTATTCTCAGGCATAGTGAGCCTCTACAAGGCCGAGTTCAAACAGATTTAATTGAATGGCAGACCGCAGGAGTGATGATGGATCTTGGGCTAATTGGGTGTGGAGGCCTGACTAGGCCAACCCCTCAGCACCCGGGGTACCAGTGCGTGTGCTGCTAATGAGTGGAATATTCCAGAAGTGTACAAGTGTGCCAACCAATTGTAGAGGGCCACGTAGCAAAGAGCCCTATAGTTTGAGAAGCAAATAGTACATTGTGTATTAGTCTGACACAGAAGATGACTTGCCCTTGGGGTGGGCTTAATTGTCCACCTGATCTTATAGACCCAACCACGACCCTGTATCCCATAGAAAGTATATGTAGATGTTCCCTGTAGACCAACCACAATCCCTAGTAGGTTGTCTTATTTTGCCACATAGCATGACATCACTTATGATGATTTTTTAGCATAAAAGAAGGTTTTTATGATATGTTTTCGTTGAGTGAGCTGTGCAGCGTCCTTTGATGTCCGTTGTACTCCCTGTTTTAAAGACTTGCTATAAAAATAGCTTTGATTTTGCCAACTTCCTGAGTCGGTCTGATTATTGATGTATGAGTAAGATCTGCACCCCCTTCCATCTCAGATACTGTTACCTCGTCTTAAAGGACCCGTCCCGGGGTTCACTTGGAAGCAGAGAGAGGATGGTTTCTGAAAGACCCATCAACCCAGTAGGCTTTTAGAAGTTCGGATTATCGTGCGTCCTCTGCTATTTAGCTGTAGGATCGCGGGGCTTCCTGTGGAGAGCGTCCGACATAGAAATCTTGCAAGTAAGGAAGATAAAGGTGCGACAGGCCCCTTTTTCACGAAATCCCTCCTGGTTTCTATAGGCGCTGAGCAGACCGAAGGCAACCGTGGCTGGTTGGAGGAGGAGACGATCCCGAGTGTCAAGAGCCAAAAGGCGAATGGTGAGTGGTTTGAGGGGAATGGCAAATAATGTGGGAACAGGGGATTGTGGTAATAGTGAAGAGTAACAGTGGGTTGTTTGAGTAAATATATGATGAGGAACGTTGAGGCGAGGAGCGTCTAGATAAGCCCAGAGTCCTACGCTCAAGGAGCATCTAGAATGGGTTATTCAAGAACCCAAAGTGGGTACTTAGGTGGCACACGGACAAGGTCTGTGAGAGGGAATAACTCAAACTCCTATCACAGTAGTTTAGGGGCTGAGGAAGTACATGTTGAAGTCAACTAGTTTGTCTGTTTGTGTATTTTATGTATTGAAAAAAGTGAAGTGTCGAAGAGTGACAAGGATAGGTTGTGCTGAGTACAGATTGAAAGTTATTATATATTTGTTCAGTCATTGTCGGCGCCGGCTGAAAAAGGCAAATTAGAGTAAATTGTGAAGTAGAGGCTTTGAGCTGAGACTGTTGGTGCACGCTCATATTTGTTATGTTTCTGAAATGTATTTTGTGTAAAGCAATGCTAAGTATCGACAGTCAATTAAGACTTGTTGCAATGGGGGATGTTACTCCACTGATGCATCTTTGCTACTAACTGCCAAAACACGCACCCACGCTCAGACAGTATAGTGCGGAATGGGTTAAGGGTACCACAGACAAAATGTTCATGCCATGGCCACAAGGGGGATCACTGTCAAAAGTGGTTTTGCAACATATGATCACATCCCTGCACGCTGCGTACACAGGGAAGAAATTGGAGAAAAGGTTAGCTAGCTTAGAGCTTTGGAAGACGTACCAGGAGGAACAGGAAGATACGCCTCCTGAGGATTGGTTGCTTAATCAGTGCAGGGAGGAGTTGAGCCTTCTGCTCCCCCTACCGCACCTGAAGTAAATGGCGATAGAAAAAAAGATAAAGGATTGTATCCATTAAGAGAATTAAAAGCAGCAACAGGATATTGTAATCCGACACATGAACCGCCTGCTTATAGCAGTGACGAGAGCCCAGAAAGGGAAAGGACTAAAGAAAAGGAGGAGATCTTTAAGGTCTTACAAGACAAAGAGGAGAATAGCGAACAACTGAAGGTGTCTTTAGATATAGAACGGGAGATTAAGAGATGGAACTGAGAAAAGGATAAAGCTGGCGCGGTTACGCTCCTAAAGAACGAATGGATGGGTGGAAAGATATTGCTTAAACTCGATGGGAAAATTATCAAGAAAGTGAGGCAAGGGGAAGATCAAACCAAACAGGATAGAAAAGACAGGGATCGAGAGAAACGATTGAAAGAGGATGAGCATAAAAGGAGACAATGACGAGAGCAGATGTATCAGGAGGAGCAACTAAGAAAGGAAGAAAGGGCAGAGAAACAGAGAAAGTATGACAACAGGCAGAGAGCAATCGAACAACGGGACAGGCTAGAAAAGAAGAGAAAGGGGAAGAAGAACAGAAATTACGAGATAAAAAATGCAAAGACGAAGAGACAAAGAAGTGCGTAGAGTAAACGAAAGAAGGGAAGAGAAAATACCGGAGGAGGATAGAATTAGATGGGAAGCAAAGAAGCAAAGGGAATTAGACAAAGAAATGGAGCGAAAAACGAGACAGAGGTCACGCAACATTAATCGCATTCAGAAGGAGCTGATGGAACCGAGTCCAGTAATATCATGGGGTGACATAGAGTAGTTTCTCCTGTCACAAGGAGCAATGCCAAGACCGTCTAGAGTAAATCTAGATGAGAAAATGGAGATAGGAAGCATCAGAGATAGGATCAATAAAGCTTATCAAGAGATGAGGACAAAAAGTGAATCGAGAAGCAAGGGAAAAGAATATCGAGCCATGGGTGTCCAGTCACGAGGCAAAGAAGAAAGCCTGTTTAGTCCTGAGCATAGAACCTTTTCTATAGACAGGCTGACTTTAAACAGATATGAGAAAGATGAAAGCCATACTAGTTGGGGACTAGATATGTCAGACAAAGGCAGAGAAACCTTCCGTGGGGAAGAGGGAGAAAGTGCATGCAGTCCAGAGGGATCTTTGCAGACAGACAAGGAAGTGAGATGGTCAGATCTAGAGCAACCTAAAGATAGAACGCCAGACCCCATGGCATACCCAGAGTGACCTAAAGGACGATAGCATAGTAAGAGGGGGGGATCGCCACCATATGTGAACAGGCTGAGGTCATTGCCAGGTAGAAGGCAATCAGGAGCCATTGTCCCCACTATGGTTAGGCAGACGATGGGAGCCGATTGCAGATTTGGGTTCATACAATTCCCCTTATTGGAGAAAGGAGGGGCCAGACCACAGTATATCCCTTGGCCCCAAATGGATAAGGATAATTTAAGATGCAAAGTCTCTAGTTTAACAGTGGGTGTGGGAAAATTGATTTTTGAGCTAGAAAAGATGACAGGAGGAAATACATTAGCTATAGGTGACATTAAGGGTCTCCTAGCAGCCATTCTTGGGGAAAGAGTTGATGACATTTGTACAAGAGCAGTGTCACGACACATAGCAGAGCTCATGATGGAGCGCCATTTAATAATTGCAGGGCAGCTGTTTGGAAAGTGCTCAGGGTACAGTATCCTGATATGTCAGATATGGGTGCAATTATGGCACGTAAGATGAAGGATAACGAGGGTCCGCTTGCTTACATTCAAAGCATTCAGGAACGGTAGTCCTTGGAAACTCGAGAGCCAAGGGGAAATCAGTGCCAGTATTTTACCACATTTTGTGTCAGGGATTGCCATAATAGGTACAGAGACAGATCAAGAAGCTAGTGTAATGGAAGCAGAGCCATGGGCTGAAATACAGTTGACTATTGTGCATCATTGCCGATTGCTGCAAGAGAAAAATAAGAAGGAGGAGGATGCTAGGAAGCTTGAGGAGGCTAAGTTAGTGCAGAAGAAATTGTCAAAGTACGCCATAGAAGGGGTGGTACTGACAAGCAGAGAAGGGCTGGGAACGCAGCAAGCAGTGGGTATGCCACAGGTGAATAATCAATGCCAGTAGGGTCAAGGAGGAAATGGGTTTTTGCCGAGAGGCAGAGGATCGGGTTTTAGCGGAAGAGGTGGTTTCCAGAATAATCAGGGTGGTGTTCAAAATAATCAAGGCGGGTTTCAAAATATGCAGGATGACAATCAAAATATGCAAGGAGGGCATGTGGAAACCAAGGGTATATACAGAATGGGCAATTTTCAAGAGTCTGGGCAGCTTAACCTCCAGCATTTAGCTCACAAAATAGGGACAGATTTGCCCAACATCAGACAGTATATCAAGCACAAGCGCCGCAAACGCAACATGCTTTACAACCACAGCAAGCACCATTGAATCTGATGCAAGGGTAGTCACAGCATGCACCCATGCAGATACAGCAGAGTGCAAACACTGGACAGTTATTGACTCCTTGAGTAGGGGGTGTCGCTGTCGTGGGAGGAAGACCTTTTACAGGCACGGAAATATGCATGTATCCACAGTAGGACAGCTCACAGGGCAACTTGATGTGTTCAGCACTATCGGTGACAATGAATCCTCAAGGGGAACCAAGGGTTGATGTTACCATAGGAGGCAAATCTTTTTATTTTTTAGGAAACACTGGGGCAACTCGCTCATGTAAAGGAGAGGGAACGTTTTTGTTATCAGGAAATGCCATGAATGTGGAAGGCTTCTCTGGAGCTACAAGTAGAGTTCCTTTTACCGTTGAATGACCAGTCTCTATAGGAGAATGTGATATGTATGTACCTTTATTGTATTCAAGGCAGACACCAGTTAATATTCAGGCCGGGACTTAATGACAAAGCTAAATATGACCATTTCTTTTACTAATTAAGGCATAGTGTGTTCAACTCCAGGGATATATTATATAAATGTGGGTGCATTTATCATGGCGTTTACTGGGCAGATAGCTCTGGGAGGAATGCCATTAGAGGCAGAAGTCTTTCTTTATGGGGTACGTATTTTGTTGATGTCACTACCTGGCTTAGTGGGGAAGACTATGAGGATACCTGATGAATTTTTGTTCAGGCCACAGATACCTATGGACGAAGAGGGGGGACAGATGTGTCCCTTACAGCTGCAGACAGCCAAAGTGCGAGGGGAATTGGCCATGCTCAAAGGATTTGATGATGAGGGCAGGCCATGGAGAACAGTAATTGCCATTGGGGAAGGGTATAGATTGACTGACGTTACAGGTGAAGATATGTTTAAGGCTGACCAGTCAGACGATTAATTAATATTCAAAGTGAGTATTACATATTGGATCAGAATAGAGAGAAGGGAAATCCTACCGCGAATGATGATAGTGCAGCAGCACACTGCATTCTTTGATGAAGACATGGAAAAAGTGCCAACCTCTTTATGGACTACAGGCCCATTTGATGCAGGCCTATTGAGGGGGGTGGGAGAAGTTAGGATTTACTGAAA
This sequence comes from Ambystoma mexicanum, assembly GCF_040938575.1. Lineage (NCBI taxonomy): Eukaryota > Metazoa > Chordata > Amphibia > Caudata > Ambystomatidae > Ambystoma > Ambystoma mexicanum. The sequence continues at coordinate 810,239,231 of NC_090938.1, read as the reverse complement.
CCAGGAGCAATTTTACCTTGAGCAAGGCAGTACCCAATGTCTCAAGAGGCGGATGAGGGTATTTTTAAGACTATGGCCCTCATTCCGAGATTGGAGGTAGCCATGGCGCTATTTGTGCCATGGCTGCCTCCAATACCGTGTCCGGCACTGGTCTGGTTGAATGGGGACTTACCGGGACATTCCAACCTGTGCGGACCCGGTAAGTCCCCATTCAACCAATCATTCCTCATTCCCATTTGAGCTCCCATAGGGCTCAATGGGAATGGGGAAGGCGCTAATAACAGGCCTGCAAATAGCAGGCCCGTTATTAGCGCCCTGGTCCCTTAGCAGGACCCGTAAAGGACGTGTGGTCAGACCACATGGCCTTTACAGTTCCCACTAAGGGACCTCAGAAATGGGCAGTAAGGGATTACTGGCACTGGTCTCCTTACCGGTGCCCGGTATCCCTTACTGCCCAACTCATAATGACCCCCTATATCAGCTATGATGGAACAAGGTATTTTGGTGACGTCAGAGTCACTGTGTAATACTGCTGTGTACCCTGTGAAAAAATCAAAAGGAGGGTCATGGTGATTAATTCAGGACATGAGACCAATTACCCAGATTGTAGAGGCAGAGTTTCCTCTAGTTACAAATCCATTGATGATTTTATGTAGTATTCCCACAGAGGTCCAATATTTCACAGTTATTGTCTTGAAAAATGCCTTTTTCTCAATCCCGTTGGATAAGGACTCTCAAGACCTCACGTCATTTACGTTTCGTCAGACTAAGTTGAAAAGCACTCGTTTGCCCCAAGGGTAATATGAGTCTCCGTCGATCTTTAATAGGGTCCTACAGATGGACCTAAGCAATATTGATTTGCCAAGGTTTGTGCTGCAGTAAGTAGATAACATGTTAGTTTGTAATATGACAGAAGATGAGTGCCGACAATATTTGATTCGGCTAATGACTATCCTAGCAGACAAGGGATACAAGATAGACAAGGAGAAATTGCAATATTGCCAGGAGGAGGTGTTTTACGTAGGCCAATTAATCTTGCATGAGGGAAATAAGGTTGCACCTGAACGAGCTGAGGTGATCATGAAAACACCAAAGCTGCACACGATAAAGCAAATGCAGCAATTCTTGGGATTGTGTAACTATGTTAGAGCATGGGTATTTGATTACAGTTTATACACAAGACTCCTTTTGCAGGCTTCAAAGAAAGCCCAAGTGAATAATGAGAAATTAGAATGGACTGAAGAAATGGAGTTGAAGAAAGCAATTTGTACAGCTCCAGTTTTAGGAATTCCCAATTATTCTGAGGAGCTCTTCCTATTTCATACACGAACGGAACAGTTATGACAGCACTGCTTACACTGAGGACCACACTTGGGTATAAACCTCTGGCATATTATAGTGGGATTCTAGATCCAGTTATGAGAGGACTCTTTCCTTGCGAACAATCGCTGGCAGCAGCCACGTTCGCTATTGAGAAGTCTGCAAGTATCGTGATGGGGTGTTCCATGACTTTATTTGTTGAGCATGCTTTGTTTGCTGTTTTGGAGAAACCTAAGGGTACACTGACATCTCAGAGGGCTTCTGCATATAAGGTAGTTATATGAAATCCAGCAATCAAAATAGTCAGGTGTAAAATAGTGAATCCTGCCACATTTGTAGCTGAGCCTTTGGCAGCAGATGAGCAATTGCATTATTGCTCTAACTATGAGGAGTATTATGACAAGATCCGAGGGGTAAAGGAGAATACTCTAGTAGGGAGGGTGGGGGAGATTCTCTTTATTGATGGGTCATAAAAATTGATGAAACTGATGGGAAAAGGCATTCAAGTTCAGCTGTGGTAAGACACACAGCTAATGGGAATTTGAAGTGGTAGCAAGTGCAAGACTACCGTCTCATTTTTCGGTACAGGCTGCAGAATTGGTGGTTCTGATTGTCGTGCTTGAGAAACAAGGAGGACAGGAAGTGACGGTGTATAGTGACTCCGTCTATGTGATGTCAACCGTGCACACAGGGCTAACACATTGGAAAAGGAGGGGCTACCTCCGAGCGGACGGCACTCCAGTGCAACATGTTGCATTATTGGACAGGCTTATTAAAGTACTACAACTCCCAGGAGCCATTGCAATAGTTAAATGTGCAGCACATACTAAGAGAACTAATTGTATCTCACGCGGGAACAAAGCCGCAGACGAAGAGGCCAAAAGGGTTGCATATTCAATTGATAGTTCTAGTTTTGATACTCCTAATGTAAACAAAAAAATTGTTATGATTATGATTGTAAATGAAGGATTTAATCATTTATATAGAATGCAATTGATGATATGATTTGATATGATTGCTTATTTATAATGCGCTTAATACCCAGAGGTTTCTAAGCGCGGACCCCGGGATCGAACCTGTGTTGCTCCACGTCGTCTTGCTTCCAAGGCAAGCGCGTTGCCCTGGAGCTATCCTCCCGAGACCGTGGAGGTTCAAGGCAGTGCCCCACAGGAAGAAAAGGAGCTATAGAGACAGATGGGGTGTTATTTATCCCCCTCTGAAGCATTATGGTGACAGGACAGCACTGGTAAACCGGTGATACCTCTAGCCTTATTAAGGGTAGCTTTAGAACAACTACACTACCCTGTGCATGTAACTAGGGGAAGCCTCGCAGTAACTATTGTGGAGGATTGGTTTGTACCAAACCTGTTAGAACACGTTGCTTTTTATGTAGTAAATTGCATCGTATGTCAAAAGTTTACCACTGGACACACATTGCAAACAATTAGAGGAGTGATTCCTCAACCTAATGTTATGTTATGTTATGTGCTTGCTTATTTTGCGACGGTAGCCCGCAGGCATCATGGCGCGGGAACCAAGGAAGTAAAAAAAAAACACGTCACTCTCCTCATTGAGTAAGGTTAAGAACCTCGAGGGAGGGACTCTATTACTCATTGAAACAACAAGGTTTTAAGCTGTTTCCTGAAACTCTGATAGTTTGCTTCTAACCGTAATGCCATCGGCAGCTTGTTCCAGATGTCTACCGCTTTCACCGGGAAGGAATTACCTTGCCTAGATACATACTTTGCCCCAGAAGTATTCAGAGTGCCCCTGTCGGCTGATCTTAGACATCTTCCAGGTGAATAGAAGGAGAAGTGTTTTCTAAAATAGCTGGGGGCTTCTCCATATAGGCATCTATGAATTATTGTCATGGCCTTGAACTTAACTCTATCCTCCACTCTTAACCAATGTAGAGCTCTTCTCCCTGTTGACACATGTTCTCTGTTTTTTTATACTCTTGACTATCCGAACTGCATCGTTTTGAATGACTTGGCACTTTTGAATTTCTCTTTTAGTGGCTCCTAACAAGAGAGCGTTGCCATAATCAAGCCGCAACAGGATGATTGCTCTGGCAATTGTTGCGGCATTGATTTCATTAATGAAGGGTCTTATTGCTTTCAGAAGACGTAGATAATCTGCAATATTTTTCTGCAAGTAGCTTACCTGTGCCTCCGAGCCCACCGAAACTTCCACCATCATCATAATGGTCCTTTTCAGCATTTACATATCGACTATGTTGATATGCTCAAAGTATATAGTGGATATAGGTATATGATAGTGGTGGTGTGCCCCTTTTTGAGATGGATTAAAACTGCTCCATGTCCACACCCTGGTGCTTATTGCTTAGTATTAAACACAAGTTTTCTTCTGCTTATCACCCGCAATAAAACAGGTTATGTGATATACTCAACGGTCTTCTGAAAGAAATAATTGCCAAACTTAAACTGACACTGAAGAAAGAGTGGCTGTATTGCCTGCCCCTTTCATTATATGCATTAAGGAATCAGCCGGGGTCGGACCACCACCTTACACCCCATGAGCTAGTCACAGGAAGGCGAATGAGATGCCCCTGTCACCTCCAATGAGGAGTAGAAGTGATGCCCAGATGACTGCAGAATTGTTAGGAAATGAGCAATGTGCGTATTTAATATGTATCACCGCTAGTATCTCAGTCATTTCAGATCAACTCAAGCGTAAGGGTTGTCGGTCTCAGGACACAGATGAAGACCATTCAGCAACCAGATGCACAGAACTATCTGTATCCAAACAATTTATTGGTGATTCTACTCTAATTCGCAACTTCACTAGGAAGTGACATGAGCCCCGATTTAGTGGGCCGTTCATTGTGGAGAATATTACTCTATCTGCAGTAAAAGTTCATGAAAGGCACACCTAGATCTACTTGGGCGACGTGAAGCTGTATGTAGGTGAGACCAGAACACACCGACCTGATTCGGTAGCAAGTCATGAAGAAGCAGTTCAGCACATGCAGACTCGATCGATGACGAGAAAGAAGGATGCTAAGATTGCTGATTCAAAAGATGCAAGTGTGCATTTGGAATGTGGCTTTTCCCGGACACTCTTTATAGATATTTTAGCTGGGGTGCAAAAAGTAACTGTTCTCAAACCACAGGGTTTGTGTCAAATTGGAGTTTGGAAAGTACTGATGTGACGAAAAATGCCAGCTCTTGACTTTATTTTGGACAATTGGAAAAGTGAGCACTTACCTGATTCATCTATCACTGAATTTCTCTTTGGTCAGACACATGGTCCTGTCTGATGTCGATGTCCATATACTCCTTCGTGCTGTATTTGTTTTTATACTCAGAGCTTACCCTGCTCTTGTTAGGCATAGCACTGATGTTCACACTTTTGTGCAGGATCCTAAAAAAAGCCCTATGATTAGAATATTATTGGCAGCGATAATTGAGCAAATTCAACAGCTACCTGAGCATTTAAAGAGGCTGTCTGATTAAAAAGGAGTTTTCCTTCCTTAGAAATAGCGCACCAGGCACAATGTGGTCTATTGAGCATAATGCAGTTCCAGAAAGTGAGCAGACTCACGTGTCGAAAGACACCAATGGTGGGTTTCATGTATTGGTGCATAATATACATGTGCACAACATCTGTCATTGTTTTTCTATTTCTGCTAATTCATGCCGCTTACCTTGTTGGTTCCAAAAAAGGTAGAAGTCACTTTGATTCTTCCCACTCCAGTGACCTATGCAGAGTTAGATGTTGTAAGGAGGCTGAGGCCTTATGTGATTTTCCCTACACCAGTGACACATGTGAAGTCACTTATTTCTCTGACAAGTGTTCCTATGATTCCCCCTGTAGGAAGGATGTATACAGATGTATTTCATGAGTTTCTTATGAGAGCTAAGTTGGCAAGAAAAAGGCCCAAGAGAATTGCAAGGGAAGATGATTATGAGTGAAACGATTATCTAGATAGAACAGCGCATTTGGGGAAGGAGGTAGGAAAGAGAACCTCTGAGGAAAATTGCTATGTTTGTGCTCTCCTACCTTATATTATGGGGAAGTCCTAGATATTCATAGCTTTCGAGATAAATGTCGAGACAGCTCATTGCTTGACTCACCTTGCACTCTGCCATACAAGAGGTCAATTTCAGGGTCGAACATCATCTTTGGTATGGGCAGTAGGGGCAACTGAACGGACAGCACCAGAAGAAGAGGATTACAGTCAAGATTTAAAGACAAGAGAGAGACCGCACACCAGAGATCATGTGATGAGATACGAACAGCCTGGCATGAAGGGAGCAGGAATCCAATGGGAAATAAATCGAAAGCTCAATTGCCAAAGAAAGACTGATGAAGAAATATGAAGATGCAAGGAAAGATACCAGATGCAGATCTGGGGAAAAGTACTTTCTCCATATGGCTGGGAAGAAGGCATAGTCATATGCAGAGCTGTTGCAGTAACTGAACATCATAAACCAGTTATAGTTTGTGTGGAAAAGAGATGCAAACCTCTCTGGCCGAGGCTTGCAAAGTTGCTGACAGGGGTCAAAGACAGAGGAGGCCCGTTGTCGATAGTGCCTCTGGTTAGTACAGAACTATGCTTTAGAAACAATGGCACACAAAAAGGTGGAGAAAATCAGCAGTGTGGTTGAATCTTCGATGTACCAGGAATGAAGGATGGGACAGTAGTGATAATGGACTACTACTGGGCCTGCGGATCCAGAACATACATGAAGCTGCACAGAGATTGGGGAGGACTATGTTCTATGGAGATTGTCCATGTTCCAGCATTAGTAATTCCAAAGAGTGATTTGAACATTGGTGAGTTTCCAAAAGCAGATGCTCACCTGAGAAAGATGAGATATATTGGATTCCTCAATCAAATAAAGAGAGAGAATTACTTCTCAGGTAAATCAATAGAAGCCTTCAATTTTATTCCGTATGAACACAGGTTGTTCAGCCATACTTCAGCAGTGCTTGCCTACAACCTTTATGCCAGGGATCGAGACGATGGCAAATGCCAAATGGTTACAGATAACCAGATGGGAGCTCCTGCAGACGATCAATACTACCATAAAAGGATTCAATGCTATAAAGGAAGAGCTGAGAGCCGTACAACTGATGACTCTTCAGAACAGATATGTCCTGGACATGATTACAGCTATGGATGGAGGTGTTTGTGCCAAAATTGGAGAACCATGTTGCACATTCATACCTTCTCATGATGATGAGAATGGCACCTTGACAGAGGCCATAACGATGTTGACAAACTTGCACGTCAAGATCGAGCATGAAGTGGAAGACATTTCTGATGCCAGCTGGTTTGCTTCAGTCTTCTCATGGGTTCCACAATGGATAGCGAATATCTTCAAGTTCCTTGGAGCCCTGTTAGTGATGATCATGTTTGGATTCTGTGTGGTCAGAAAAATAATCACACAGTGCAAAAAGACTGCAAAGAAAGCAACAGGAATGAAGATCATGCTAGATTTCGAGTCTGGGTTTGGACCGAAAGAGCTGACAGATTAAGAAATCAGAGACTATGTTAATGCCAGTATCCATGCACCAGAGGAAACAAAATTCCTGTATCCAAGAAACCACAAGAAGTATGCGGGAAGATGGATTTACTGCATGCAGAATGGACAATGCAGTCTTATGACCTGGAGTGTTGATGAACATGTGAAACCAGCAGGATGCTCGAAGGGAGTAATAATCATATGGGGCCTCATTACGACCCTGGAGGTAACCATGCCACTTTTTGTGGCATGGCTACCCGCATTCCGGGTACCGGGTCTGGGTCCCCTGAATGGGGAAATACCGCCCATCCCGACCTTGGAGGGCCCGGTATTTCCCCATTCAGGGAACCCGTACCTAGTACATCCCCATTCTCATTTGAGCCCCCATAGGGATCAATGGGAATGGGGAGGATGTAAACAACGGGCCCGATAATGACAGGCCCGTTGTTTGCATCCTAGTCTGCTCGCGGGACTCACTAAGGACGCCTGGTTTTACTTATGATGAATTTTTAGTATAAAAGAATGTTTTACCAGGCGTTCTTATCGGGTCCAGCGAGGAGACCTCGTAATGAGGCGGTAGGGGGTTACGGGGCCGGCAGCTCTACCTATATGTCTTTGTGAGAAACGATGGTCTTCTGAAGGAAATTCCAGAAGAAGTGTGAAAATGAATGAAGAGAAGAATGGTCATGTCACATATAGCAGAAGTGATGCACCCGAATAGATGCAAATGAAGAAACAATATAGACCTTATAGAATCTGACGACGAAGTTATGAAGTGAACAACATTTCGGGAGTGAGATGAAGGTTGCACGTGCAGAGAAGCACTGAAGGAAATGCAAAACCAATTTGCAAATGTACAGAGGCAGTAACGCAAATAGATAGAGTAATCATAAGGCTGCATATGTAGTGAATAGATTGCAGGTGATGCGCCAATGTATATTTATATAGGAATGTATAGAATCTGGATGTTCCACAACGCATTTTAGCAAACTTGGACCCCATGAATGAAAGGGCTGGAAGTGTGGCGCACCAGAATCAAAACAGCTGACGACGAAGGAAGATTTGTGAAAGCTTGCCTGGCCCAGTGTCAAGAGTCGGGGCGCCGAGAGCCTAGTTATCTACTCGAGAAGATACATGAGCGTGAGATGCAGGCTGAGCTCCTGTTTTAGGTGTAATGGAAAACCACTCCAAGTGCCAAGATTTCTTCATTTAATAGTATTAACCCTTTAACTGCCATGGGGTTTTCCACCCAGTGCAAAGGCCCTTTTTGGTGATTTTGGCATGTCGCCCTTCAATGCCTTGTAACTTTTTTGTTACATGAGATATCTTGGCCAAATTTGGCCCCTTTTTTCCCACATGTAGGAGGTCGTAACGCCACCCAGGAATCCTAGGTTGCTGTAGGGGGGTGAGAGAAAATAAGCAAAAAGGGCAAAAATGTTGTGTTTTTTCAAAAATTGCCAATAAAATGAGGTACAAAGAAGCCTGTGTTTTTTTTCCTTGTAAGAGCTAGGAACAAATGGTTTGCTGTGTTGAATTTCCCAATTTCCTGGCTTTCAAGAACAGGTTGAGTGGAAACGAAAAAAAAATATTTTGATGTGGTTATCAACCGTTTTGTGAGAGGTAGGCGATTTTGGCCATTTTGCCAATTGGACATGCATGGACGGAATGGATGAAAAGTGTAGGAAAGCCGAATTGGAGGACAGAAAGGCATACATTTCTGAAATGTAGACAAAATTCCAAGTTTAGGAAGGGGTGATTTGCATAGGTCGGGCAACAACTAGGTAGGGGAAAAGGCCATAGATTGAGGGAAAAGCGGGAAAATGATCCGAAAAGAAAGGTATGTGGTGGACATGGTTGGCTTGGAACTGCAATGGCTTCTATGAATTTTGAGAAAAGCAATGCTCTGCTACATTCCCCCAACTCCTGCAGTTAGGAAAGCACACATTTATTGTAGTGTTTTACAAAACAAGCAATACCACAAGCCAAACACTGAGCCATGGTACACAGGAGTTTTATGCCTACGGCCTGAAAAGATGCACTTAGCATGTGTAAATCAGGAAAACCAATGTGGTGAGGAAGGGCAAACATACATTGTTTGAAAGAGCACAAGAAGACCTTTTCAAGGGTAGGTGACTTGTGCAGGTTACAAAAGTGTATGGTGCCTAAAGCAGCGACTAAATATAGGGCACGTTTGGGAAATTAAAGGGTTGTGTGACAAAGGGCACCAGCAAATGGGTCAAAACATTATGAAAACCACACAAACACAACAAATGTTATACCTTCCTGCATTCCCACATGTGTACCGATGAAAACCGTACTTCACATGTGTGGGTGCACCTACCTGGGCGCCAAAGGGAAAGCTGAACACACCCCTAATCCCAAGTTTTTTCAGACATCTTAATTTTTACGATTTTTCCAGATGGGCACACCATACAGATATGGGCCTAGGGTGTCCAAGCCACAAAGTAAAATAGGGAACCCCATGCATTTCCATATAGAGGACACCCGTGGGAATCCGCAGAGGTCTGACTTGCACAAATCGGCCCACAATTTATTACCCAGACACCCCGGCAAAGTCGGAAATGGGGGGAAAAAAAACACATTTTCCATACATTTCACCCGGCTCACCCACCGAAACACGCCACCAACAACACATGGCCCACCGTCCCGTGTTCCCACATGTGTCCCGATGAAAACAGTACATCACATGTGTGGGTGCACCTACCTGGGCACCAAGGGGAAAGCCTAAAATACAGGTAACCCCAGGTCTGTTCCGACAGCTGAATTTTACACTTTTTCCAGACAGGCACACCATACAGATATGGGCCTCGGGCGTCCAAGCCACCAAGGAAAACAGGGAACCCCATGCATTTCCAAAAAGAAGACACCTGTGGGAATCCGCAGAGGTCTGACTTGCGCAAATCGGCCCAGAGTGTATTACCCAGACACCCTGGCAAAGTCTGAAATGTGGGAAAAAAATGCATTTTCCGTATATTTCACTGGGCTCACCCACCGAAACACGTGGCCAACAACACATGGCCTACCGTCCCACGTTCCCACAGGTGTCCCGATGAAAACGGTACCTCACATGTGTGCGTGTACCTACCTGGGCGCCAAGGGGAAAGCCTAAAACACAGGTAACCCAAAGTCTGTTCTGACAGTTGAATTTCACACTTTTTTCAGACAGGCACACCAAACAGATATGGGCCTCGGGTGTCCAAGCCACCAAGGAAAACAGGGAACCCCATGTATTTACGAAAAGAGGACAACCGTGGGAATCTACAGAGGTCTGACTTGCACAAATCGGCCCAGAATTTATTACCCAGACACCGCCGTAAAGTCCAAAATGTGGATAAAAAAATGCATTTTCCGCAGATTGCACTCGGCTCACCCACCGAAACATGTCGAAAACAACACATGGCCTACCGTCCCACGTTCCCCCACGTGTCCTGATGAAAACGGTACCTCACATGTGTGGGTGCACCTACCTGGGTGCCAAGGGGAAAGCCTAAAACACAGGTAACCCCAAGCCTGTTATGACAGCTGAATTTCACACTTTTTCCAGACAGGAACACCATACAGATATGGGCCTCGGGTGTCGAAGCCACCAAGGAAAACAGGGAACCCCATGCATTCCCAAAAAGACGACACCCGTGGGAATGCGCAGAGGTCTGACTTGTGCAAATCGGCCCAGAATTTATTACCCAGACACCCCCGCAAAGTCCGAAATGTGAAGAAAAAAAACGCATTTTCCGCACATTTCATTGGGCTCACCCACCAAAAAAAGCCACCCACAACACATGGCCTACCGTCCCGCATTCCCACAGGTGTCACGATGAAAATAGTACCTCACATGTGTGGGTGCCAAGGGGAAATCCTAAAACACAGGTAACCCCAGGTCTGTTCTGAAGCTGAATTTCACACTTTTTCCAGACAGGCACATCATACAGATACGGGCCTCGGGTATCCAAGCCAAAAAGGAAAACAGGGAACCCCATGCATTTTTGAAAAGAGGACACCCGTGGGAATCCACAGAGGTCTGACATGCGCAAATCGGCGCAGAATTTATTACCCAGACACCCCCGCAAAGTCCGAAATGTGAAGAAAAAAAACGCATTTTCCGCACATTTCATTGGGCTCACCCACCGAAACACGCCGCCAACAACACATGGCCTACCGTCCCGCTTTCCCACAGGTGTCCCAATGCAAACGGTACCTCACATGTGTTGAGAGGACATCCGTGGGATTCCACAGAGGTCTGACTTGCGCAAATCGACCCAGAATGTATTACCCAGACACCCCCGCAAAGTCCGAAATGTGGGAAAAAATATGCATTTTCCGTACACTTCACTAGGCTCACCCACCGAAACATGCCACCAACAACACATGGCCTACAGTCCTGTGTTCCCACATGTGTCCCGATGAAAACAGTACATCACATGTATGGGTGCACCTACATGGGCGCCAAGGGGAAAGCCTAAAACACAGGTAACCCCAAGTCTGTTCTGACAGCTGAATTTCACACTTTTTCCAGACAGGCACACCATACAGATATGGGCCTCGGGTGTCGAAGCCACCAAGGAAAACAGGGAACCCCATGCATTTCCAAAAAGAAGACACCCGTGGGAATCCGCAGAGATCTGACTTGCACAATATGGCCCAGAATGTATTACCCAGACACCCCCGCAAAGTCCGAAATGTGGGAATAAAATGCATTTTCTGTACATTTCACTTGGCTCACCCACAGAAACAAGCGGCCAACAACACATGGCCTACCGTCCCACGTTCCCACAGGTGTCCCGATGAAAACGGCACCTCACATGTGTGGGTGCACCTACCTGGGCGCCAAGGGGAAAGCCTAAAACACAGGTAACCCCAAGTCTGTTCCGACAGCTGAATTTCACACTTTTTCCAGATGGGCACACCATACAGATATGGGCCTCGGGTGTCCAAGCCACAAAGGAAAACAGGGAACCCCATACATTTCTGAAAAGAGGACACCCGTGGGATTCCGCAGAGGTCTGACTTGCGTAAATCGGCCCAGAATTTATTACCCAGACACCTCGGCAAAGTCTGAAATGTGGCAATAAAAAATATCTTTTCCGCACATTTCACTCGGCTCACCCACCGAAAAACGCCGCCATCATCACATGGACTACCGTCCCGCGTTCTCACAGGTGTCCCAATGATAATGGTACCTCACATGTGTGGGTGCACCTACCTGGGCGCCAAGGGGAAAGCCTAAAACACTGGTAACCCCAACTCTTTTCGTACAGCAGGATTGCAGGATTTTGACTGATGTGCACACTATACAGATTTGGCCTAGGGCGTCCAAGCCACCAAGGAAAACGCGGAACACCATGCATTTCTGACTTGCGCGAAGCAGCCCAGAATTCATTAGCCACAATCCCCGACAAAGTGGGATGTTTGGTGTGGGTGCACCTACTGGGGGTGCAAAAGGAAAAGGGCAACTCACTGGTAAACACTAGTCTTTCGGCACAGCACATTTTGTTCATATGGCAACCTACAGATTTGGGCCTAGGGTGTGAAAGCCAGCAAGGGAAACAGGGAACCCCATGCATTTCCTAAAAGAGGACACCCGTGGGGATCCACAGAGGTCTGCCATGTGCAAATTGCCCCAGATTTATTAGCCCCAATCCCTGACAAAGTGTGATATTTGGTGCGGGAAAAATACAATGTTCACTTTCTCTGGGGTTCTGGGTTATAAATTCTGGCCCGCTTCACGCAAGTCTGACCTCTGCGCATTCCCACGGGTGTCCTCTTTTAGGAAATGCATGGGGTTCCCTGTTTTCCTTGCTGGCTTCGACACCCTAGGCCCAAATCTGTAGGCTGCCCACATGAACAAAATGGGCTGCGCCGAAAGGCTTGGGGTTACCAGTGGGTTACCCTTTCCCTTTTGTGCCTCGGTAGGTGCACCCACACATGTGAGTTACCGTTTTCATCCTGGAAAGAAGGTATTTTATTGAGAAAACCCTATATGTCTTACAACCCTATATATCGTCAGGTTTAGTAAACAAAGAAAATAATTCAAAATGGCAGGCTGCCCTTTAGCGGGGGCTGAGGGGCACCCTACACCGCCGGGGAATTTTCTACTGTGAAGGGGGGTACACCTCTCCACCCACACCCCAATTGGAGGGGCGGCACATCTGATGTAGCCCTCCCTGGGGGCAGATAAGTGTGGGGCTGTCCGGCACTCCTCCCTGGACTCAGGCGTCCCTTCCTAGGAGCAGATATCTGGTCCCAGGGAGGGCTGCATGACGTGGCACCCACTTCATTGCAGGTGGGGGGGTCAATGCCCCATCCCATTAGAAAATTCCCCGTCCCTTTGGGGTGCCCCACAGCCGCCCCCCCCCCTAAATTGTGTTCCACCATTTTCACTTTTTTCCTTTGGTAACCCAACTCCCCTTGGCGCAGAGGGGCACATTGGTGTACCAATCTAGCCCCAGGGCGCCCAAACCTTACTGCCCCACCCACTGGGGGGCCTGTCCCACAATTTTTTAAACCCTCTCCCCCCTCATCCCAAATGCGTGGCGGGGGAACCTCAAGCAGGCCTCCCTGGACCTCCTACAAATGGCTGCGTGTGGTACACCCGCCCTCCATTTGAGGTGGGGGGGAGAGGGCCCCCAGAAATTGTGGGACAGGCCCCCCAGTGAGTGGGGCAGTAAGGTTTGGGAACCCTGGCGCCAGATTGGCACACCAATGTGCCCCTCTACGCCAAGGCAAGTTTCATAAACAAAGAAAAAAATGGAAAATTATACACTACACTTTAGGGCGGGCTGAGGGGCACCCTAAACCACCAGGTAATTTTCTAATGTGATGGGGGTTGACCCTCTCCCCCCCACACCAAATTCATCGGGGCATCTCATTCAGCCCTCCCTGGGGGCAGATGCCCCTTCCTAGGAGCAGATATCTGCCTCAAGGGAGGGCTACAAGGTGTATCCCCATTTCCCCTTGGAGTGAGGGGGAGAGGGCCACCCCCCTTTTCTGTAAAATAAATCCCTGGTGGCTAGTGGCCCTCCAACTCCCACCCAAAATTCCCTTTTGTTTTTTTATTATTTATTTTTTATTTTGCCCCCTTCCCTGGGGGAAGATGATCAGCCATCTGCCCCCAGGGGGGCCCTAATCTGCAGGCCCCTTCCTTTGGGGGGCCTGCACACTTATTCCTGGTGGCCCCCCCCCATTTGGATGGGGGTCCACCTCATGTACTCCTGCCTGGGGGCATACATCTGCCCCCAGGGAGGGCTACAAGGGGTGGCCCCCCTTTCCACTTTGTGTGGGAGGGGGAGGGCCACCACCCTTTCATGGGGGCAATACAAATCCCACCCACACCCCATCACAGTTGTTTCTTTTTATTTTATTTATTTATTTTGCCCCCTTCCCTGGGGCAGATGATCAGCCATCTGCCCCCAGGGTTGTGCACATATGTGCCCCCATGCTCTGGGGGAGAAGGGGGTAGAGGGCTGCTTACTGTAAGCAGCCTCTCCCCCCATGTCACAAACGTATCCATCTTAGTCTAGTGGCATTGCTGGGCGCAGATCGAGCGCTCTGCGCCCGATCCGCGCCCAGCAATGCTGTCACAAAGGGCGTTGTTGGAAAGGGGAGAATCTCCCCTTTCCAATGACACCTCCCTCAATCTCAGGCTTGAAATACAGCTGGAGATCGAGGGGGAGAAAGGTGAAGACTCACCTTCTATTTTCACCGTAGCAGCCCGAAATGGCTGCTGCGCTGAACATTACTTTCACTTTCACGTAGGCGGGCTTAACGCACGCCAACGTGAAACTGAAAGTAACCCAGCCCCCTGGCAGTGAGGGAGGACCTCCCCTCACATAGCCCGGGGGTTAGATTACATTTTAGAGTGCCGAAAAGGACAAGCTATCTCGTCCTTGGCAACAGGGAGGGAATTCCAAGGATGAGATAATTCGTCCTTGGCACAAATGAGGTTAAATTTTTTTTTTTTTATTGAAACACCAGTCTGACATGTCTCAATGCAAGCATTGTGACATCAGACTTTTATTACAATGTGGTCCTATGTATCCAAAAAGAAGGAAGAAGAAGAAAAAGAGAAGAGGACTATTACCGTCCGCTCGAGCCACTTCTGAAAATCCTGGATGAAACGTTGTTTCAAATAAAGTTTGTGTCGAGACGTAGAGAGTCCAAGTAGTCAACTACGGCACAGCTTAATTTTATACAGTGTCCGGCTGCCGCATATGACCACCAATCTCGACTAATACAGTCCACAGGAATGAAGTCTCCCAGATGCGTCATCCGTTTGGCGGTGGTATCTTTGCATCTAGTGAGGAGATGTTCAGAAGTTTCGGTTTCACAGTGACTTTGCTGCCTTTGGATGAAGGTGGGTGATGTGTAATAGACTGGCCCCAGGAACAGAAATTAAAGATACTTATTTTTCTACACTTTCTCCCTTTTACCCTTCTTTCTTTTTTCATTATTCTTTCTGGGGAGTCACTTACCTGTGGGCCAGCAGGACTATTATGTTGGGTTCTAATATTTAGTCCAAACGTTAGTCATCTGCCTCCCCTGAGTGTGAAGATTCCTCCAGAGGATCGACATGACTTAACCCGATAGTGTCTCTATTGGGTGGCTCCTCAAACACGCGAGGTCTATGCTTTCCATGGTGGATGTGTGGGAACCCCTTTATGCCTAGCAGAGAGGGGGTCGTAGGCCATTCCATAATGAGAAAACTCCCAGTCAATGGTTGCGTAATGCCCCTGAATTGGAAACCACAGGAAGGGTGCAATGTGGCCTCTCTCTGTCCAGAATCCTCTGGGAGCCTCCAATCCTCAACCTAATCGCACCTTAATTACACCCCCATCACCAAAGGCCTGCCCTGGGCTGGGACACCACATGTCTTCTGGGTACTCTCATGTCTAGAATGCAACAGTGCTTCCTGAAGTGGCCTCTGCCATCTTCAGGCTGTTACCTAGGCAACCATGCCACTAATCCGATGTAGTGCAGAAAGTACCTGGTGGTCATGGTCTGCTATGGTCCTGCAAGCAGACCTGACTCTCGCTTTCAAGTCATAAACTCCTGCAACAGATCACACGAGTTACACAAATTCAGAAGGCACATAAAGTGTCATTCTGTAAGTCCACAGAGCATAAAGGCAAGGTGGCAGATCACGCGCTAGCTGCATGGTTTACACCAAGCTTTTACATTATAAGGTGTTTTCATTCTATTGGGAGGCAGAGTGGGGCATGCAACAGGATGTACTTTCCTGCTGTGCATTCCCGCAACACTCTCAAATAAGACATGGCTTCATGCCAGAATGGCATTCCATGCTGTTGTACATTCAATGGATTGGATCCTGTGAAATCCATTGCAAATACTACTAAATGGCAGGCAGCAGTTACACCTTCTGCAAAACAGATTGCAAACACATGCTGTAGAGGTGATTCCATCTGTATGTACACTTACATCTTGAACTACATGTTGCAATGATTAAAATTGCATGGAGGGGACGCAACATCCTTAAAGCGGTAATGTTGCAGGTGCCATCCATGCAGTTACCACTTTTCTTTCAAAATGTGCCTATTTGTGATCTCCGAGAGAGAGGTTTCACCCTCTGGCTTGACTTGATAAAAGACGTAACTCGGGAGAATAAATTGTATCCTCTAAATCGTTTCACATGACACTGTGCTTCAAATGGTGCGACATATAATTAAGTAGATGGAGGGTAACATCAGTTCTAACAACCACGTAATTTCAATTTTTTGTTGGTTGTAAGCTGTCCTTTGAGACCTTCAAGATCATATCTATGTGGGCTGTGAGCTTACATTCCAGCCCTTTATGATCAAATTGTTCAAACGTGGATCTCTATAACGTTCTTGGATTGGTTGGTGACCTTCTACACTAGATATAAACTAGACGCTTCTTTCAACTTTCTCAATTTCAGGCAACTTTCATCTCTTCCAGGTGCATACCACCTCGAGCCTTTGGCAAAAAAGATCACTTCATACAACCATATTCAATGAAAAAGGGGCACAGCCGTTTAAGTTCTATTCATTGGCAAATTCTGAACCTCAGATTCTAGTCGGACCCTCCTTACTGACTACTCTCCCTGATGTCCTTCCAAGCACACCAGTCACAAAAAGCCTCTCCAATACACTCATTTGATTTGTCAATCATCTTTCAACTTCCTGTTATCGCCTTGAGCTGTAACACCACGTCAGCCACACACATTGCCTCGCCAGCAGTGTCAATCTTGGGTTGGGCACACTCTTTTAAATTGATATGCTTTTAAATAATTTATATAATTTGCTTTATAGTCGCCCTTACCATGTTCAGTAGAGGTTTCTGTATCCACATGTACATAAACAACTTAATGTGGGAAACCAGTGGGGAAACAAAGGTGAGAATTATTGATCGCATGACCTGTACACTCCCCTAATCTTTTCCCCTTCAGCAAAAGTACCTCCCCAGGCTTTCTTTTTCTTTCTCTAGTGAACCGTATCCAAATGGAAGGAGGGCAGGGCAACCCTAGTTCGTGGCAAGAGCATGAGTTTGGTGAAAACAGGAACGGGTGATCAGGAAAAGAATCTATCAGGGCTGCAGGGTGTGACAGGACAAGAAAGCAAAACATTTAACTAGGGACATGGACAATGTATGAAAGAAAATCCAGCAAGCATGAGATAGTCACTACTTCCTAAGTTTGGTTGGTGAATAATCTTTAATCAACTTGAGTCATTCTTATGTGTAAGACTGTTCATGTTTAATTTCCATCAAATAAGGCCTTTGTGGTCCATGGGTCCAGTCACTTCTCTCTGCTTCCTCGGAATTCTTTTCTTACAGATCTCCCTTTTCTTGCAGTACAACACTCTCAACTTCAGCAAGTTCAGTTGATTGATTGATTGATATTTTATTTCTATCGAGCTCATACACAAGTGTTACTCCGTTACTCGAATTTGGCAGTACTGCTTCAGAATATTCTACTCTGAGCAGCACCCCTTTACATTCCCCACTTGCTGGCGAGCAGCATCCGTAGAGCGGAACTGACGCCGTTACTTTTCACTTTACTTTACTTCCCTTTACTTTCCCACTTTTCTTCTTGTGACCCAACTTGCATGGCGAGCAGCATCTGTTAAGCCGAACTGACGCCGTTACTTTACTCCACATTTTCGACGGCTTTACTTTGCCAGTGCCCCTTTTACCACTTTCCCAGGTGCAGGATCGTAAAGTTTCTTCTCACCCTGGTTGTGTGCCCCCCCCCGTTTTCTCCATGTTGGCCAGGTGTTCCATTGTTGACTCTCCTTCTGCAGGTACGAGTGCTTCTGCTCAGAGTCAGAGCTGTGCTAATTAACAGTCTATGCATGCTTTGTGACTTTTCCATGCTTTCTATGTATGTATGTGTGTATGTGTGGGATTTATAAAGTGCAAACCTAGCTGGGAAGCAACAGCATGATGTAGAAACAGGACACACCAATGGGTTACACGTAGGATACAGAGGTAGGAGAGGATCTGGGAAGGGTAAGGGGGAGTCACTGGGGGGAATGCCAGATAAAGGGAAATGGTTCAGTCGAGCTATCAATGATTGGTGATATGTTCATTGAAGAGTTGGGTCTCTCAGGTCCTTCCTGAAGTGAAGGATGGAGGCAGCCAGTCTTATCTGATTTGGTAACTTGTTCCAGAGAAAGGGTGCATAGAGGTAAATGGACTGTTTCATGGTTTTTGAACTCTTGCCATCCGTTGTTTCCAGCCTGGAGATGTTGTGGCTTCTGGTGGTGCATGGCACCTGCGATTGTAGGTTTCTCAGCCAAGTAGAGTGGTGTTTTGGTTGCGGCTGCTTTGTAGGTGATGCAGGCAGTCGTGAGCATGATGCATGCTTGAAAGGGTAGTCAGTTCAAATCCTTGAGGATGCGAGTGATGTCAAATCTTCTTAGTCCTGTGCTAAGGTGGGCTTCAGTGGACTGGATGGCTTGCAGAGGGTTCAAGGTGACATCTCGGATTCCTGCAAGATGGGTGTGGACATTGTCCAGGTCAGAGATGACCAGGGCTTGGACAACTGTTCTAAAAAAACAATGTACAGAAGATGAAGTGTGGGTGCACACCTTCTAAATGATGTTAATTAAAAAACAATTCAAATATGATCAAGGGAATTTGGGTGCAGAGGAGTTCACTTAACCTTGACACAAGGTTGGAAATTCAACTGCAACTGAAAAGTATCCAAAAGTATCAGATACTCCCATCCCCTGCACACCTTAGTGATGAACTAATCAGCGAAGATTAGTAGCAGATGTACAAAACATCCACTGATTTCAGTGAAATGGCAATAATTCAATTCCACAGTAGTCCAATGGATAACATTTTCTTTATGTTTGATATCATCAGCACGACACATTTCAGGATTCAGGCTCACTTCATCAGGTGCAATTCAACAATCTACAATATAACATGGCAGTCTATCAGTATAATATATAACCATATTCTTTAAATCTTGTATGAACAAAAATATATTGCAGTGCAATTACAATTTGTATACCCTTTTCTGGTCACAGAATGTCCATATTCTAGTAGGATGTGTGTTGTGCCTTATATTAGACATTTGTCAATGTGAGAAATAGTGAAATTTCTCCGAGGTCTGTGATTACAGATGATCCTATGTGCAAGAAAAAATCATGTCTGTGTGTTTGTTTGTTTTTTAGAGAAAAAGAAAATCCCACAGTCAGAATGGTATCTATGTGCTGCATACGTATCCATTGGTGCGGAGCATGGACTAGATACATGTGAGGGTATATCATTCACAATCTTAGATACAAGCAAGGTATTGAAAAAAAGTTAAAACAACCCCAAATTTGCATCTGTAAAACTCTCTTATTGAAAAAACATAACCATAGACTTTGTGACCATGTACCAAAGAAATGCACTTGCCGCTGCAAAGAAAATGGAGAGCGTATTGTACCCTTACATTACCTAATTACATTATTATACAATACAATGTATAATAGATAATGGAAGAGTGGTTATCTTACCCGCGTTCAGAATGGAATTATCATTCTGAGCAGGTCTGCGCGCGCAGTTTCTCGTGTCTTGCCACATGCATTTATAAAGGCCCTCATTATGAGTCTACCGGTAGACTCGCGGTACTGTTACTGGCGCCCGATATCCTGGTGTTACCTGGCTGTTACAAGTGCTAGCAACGGCGCTAAGTTCCCATTTCATGGAGTCCCTTGGGACTCTGTGGGATGGGAACTACTGACGCACCGGCACTGTTGCTAACAGTGCATGTGATTCAGTGATTACTCTGCCAGTAGGCACCTGCTCACTACAGCTCAGGCCTGTTGGTAGTTTACGCCCCTACCAGCAAACTCGGAAAGAGCCGGTGTGAAAAAAATGCTGGATCCGGTAGTATGGACCATTATACTGCCATGTTTTCCAGGATCGGCTTACTCCTAATGAAGCTCTTAATTTCCGTAGTAATGGCATGCGTCATAGAAGAAGGACTTCTCTGTATTACGCTATGTGTTAATGTAGTTGCCGTACTAACGGCACAAGTCATAGAAGATGGCCTTGTCCGTATAAACAGAGGTACAGTGTAACCTAACGTGCAATTTGAGAACTCATTATTACGAGCACCCTTATATTATGGCTTTAAAATAACAGTATCAATTGGAGTAAAGAACTTAATAAGAAGCTGTGAAAAATGTAAAAAATGGCGCCATTTATTGAATTGCTAAAAGCAAAGCACTGGAACTACACGAGCATCGCAAAGTGTAGTTTAATACATTCTAAAGCGCTCCTATAGTGAGGACTTACCAGCAAAGTATGGAAATGTACCATAGTGCTATTTGAAATAATAGGTGATGATAAATTGGATGATCTGCATACAAATATTAGATACCAACACAATGCTAAAAAAATAAATAAAAGGATAAAGGTGCCTAATGATGATCTAGAGAGCATCAAGCCACCGAATTGTGCAGTAGGGACCGCAGCGGCCCATAGGACTGGGGGCTTCCCAAACAGCACTTTAAGATGAGCAGCAGCACCCGTGCGATGGATGGGGATGCAGCTTAATGCTCTCGCACCAAGTCAATAATGACGGCTCAAGTTTAATGACAAGTACAAAAAACGGGGAGTTCATGAATATCAGCAATCACTCGATCTTCCTTTCAGAAAAAACACATAATTTATACCAAAAACACGTCATCACTGACGTGTAACGCACACAACATAGCATGCAATTTGATTGGGTCGAGGAAGGTAACTTTAATATAGGTACTACATCTGTATATGTTAACGGAGAGAGCGGATTGGATAAACCATGTCAGGTGGGGCATCTGAGCCCTTCCTTCAAAATGGCTACTGTAAATGTCATTAAAAGTACGACTTCTCATTGGTTCTACTAACTATAGGACCCTAGATTACACAGTGCACTATGATTGGGTTGGCATCAACCCCACTCATACTTTTGCACTTGTTTAGCAGCATGCAGAATAGCCGGCCAGGTGCAGGGAGTTCACCTGCAACCTCAGCTTCCCTCCAATTATTGCTACAATCACTCATCACTTCAGTGGTCATGTGTCAATTATTTCTTTGTGATTGGCCTTGAGTCTGCTTCTTGGTCTGGGAAAGTTAAGGCTTCTGTGCATGGCAAAGGTACATGCATAGGTGTGAAAGTTTCATCCCTTCTTGCTCGTCTGGTCATGTGATTTCAACACTGTGAAATTGTCTTATTCTTCATGCAATTTTGTGTATTTGATTTAATTCTGCCAGTCGTCTGCCATCTGTGGTTTATCTCGACCTTTCTGAACAGGATACTCTGTTCTTATTCTCATTGATTGTATCCACTGTTGGTCTATTTCAGCCGATACGACCTTGGCTTCTTGGCATGATTACCTTCATTTGAGTTTCTCTCTGTCTTTATTTCTCAATCTGCTTGCTGCAAAACTTTTGTCTTGAGACCTTCAGTAACCTTTGGTTGGTTATGCCCTTGTGCATAGTGGAAATATGCTTATATAAAGTGCTTCTTTGAGGTAGATATGTATAGGTGGCGCTTGCCGCAATCTATCTTACTACTAAGCATAAACAAGCCTTCATTGAGCATATGGCATAATTTCTGACATCTCGACATCAATTATTTCACGAGGCTCAGGATGTCACTTATCCATGGTGTTTCGTCTCTTTTCATCATTCACAAGTCGTCATATCTTCTATATGTGAGTCAGTCCGGGTTCTTGTGATGTCACCATTTGTATTCCTTTAGTATCTTTTTAGCTTCTTCAGGTATTGTATTCTGACAATTGTCATTCTGTCTCATGTGTCGATATGGTTTTCTCAATGGGTACCTTACTGTCCAGGTTTTCGTAGGTGTCGGTACTTCAACAGGTGCTGTTCTTCTGATAGGTACTGGACAGAGCCCAACCGTGGCTCTCTGCGGGTTTATTTGCTCATCATACCACACATATTTCAGCGTGAATGTTCCTGGTACTTCAAAATGGGCGGTAGGAGTGTGAATCGAGCTTTGCACCTCCTCTACACATGTGAAAAGGAAGATATATTGGACTTATATCAGAAAAGCTCACCTTGTGCACAGATTTTATGAATAACGTCTATCGTGTATGGTAAGGTGTAAATCTTGCCCAATAAAACACTTTGCTAAGAATTAAGGGATAACACCAGAGTGACCAATTTCTACATACATTCAATAAAGAAGGAAGAGCGTACTGCTGTGAGTCTAGCTTGAGAGACAATATAGTTAAATGTTCATAATATATATTCACACTAAAGACATCTCACTGAGCTATAAAACATCATATTCGAAAAGGGTTAAACGCAAAACAATCAAATGTATCCACAACAGTATTTTATATAGGGCTTCCAACAAAGCAATTTAAAAAGGTATGGCATACGGTATATACATACATACAATGGATTGAAAGATATGAACAGTAGACTCATAGGTATTTATAGAAAACAATGTAAATTTAACTTCTTGTTCAGTCTTTTTGGATGCACTATATCAAAAAGATGGATTGAGTGTATTTCTCTCTGCATCACTTATTTAGATTCATCTCCTGCTCTGGCTGATATGTGGACTATTTCTAAGATCATAAACCTAATTTGGGATAAATTGTGCCTACGTTGCTTGAAGTGTCTTGCCACTGGGGATTTTAAATTGTTAGTGAGGATATTAGATTTGTGTTCCAGCCACCTTTCTCTTACGGACCTTCTTGTGTGACCCACATATAGGAAACCACATGGGCACTTCACTGCATATACAACTGCAGTACTGTTACAAGTTGAGAAATCCCTTAGTTCCATTTTTGTCATGATCACTGCTTCCATGGAGCAGGGATCAGTCCAACGTCCTTGGAAGCAGGCCCCTAACCCGGATCCTAGGCACCAGCCGGTCCCCACAGGGACCTTTTGGACCTTGTCCTGGCGCCGGTGGCACCAGGCTCATCAGAAGCCTTGGTCCCGGCACTGGAAGCGCCGGGCTCATCATAGGTGTGAAGATGCTTGGGTGGACTTACCTGCGGCAGACCATGCTGCTGACTTGCCAGACTCTTAAAAGTCCTCGGTGAACTGGGACTACTTGTCTTACCTGGGTGGGGCAGCTCCACTCCACTGGAACTCTTCTGGAAGCAGGAACTCTTTTCTTACCTAGGCGGGGCCGTGGAAGGAGACGCCTCATCACTCCAAGGCTATTTAAACCACGCCCGATTGAGGAAACGTGCTTCGCGTTATTCTGCATCTGCAGCAGAACGCTCACCGAGTCTGCTCCAGCTTTTCTTCTTTGGATCCTAAACCTGCAAGAATTATACTCACCATTCCGGTACCCGAGCAACATCAGCATCTGCAAAAGATCAGAAACAACAGGTTAGCAGAACGAACTTTCACACGCAGTGTTTGCTTACCTGATCCATCGGCAGCGGCCGTGCCTCACGCTGCACCTTCGCCTGCAAAGACAAACAGCATTATTTTACTTACTGGCACGCCGTGCATTCCGGATTCTTCACCCTGCATCTGCACAAAGACAAACAGCATTATTTTATTTACCGGCGCGCCGTGCATTCCGGATTCTTCACGCTGCATCTGCACAAAGATAAACAGCATCATTATACTTACCGGCACGCTGTGCATTTCGGATTCTTCATGCTGCCTCTTCACCTGCATAGACAACAGCAGGGTTACACTTGCCGGCACGTGGCGACTTCCGGATTTCTTCTTTCTGCATCGTCGCCTGCAAAGACAAAGAAAGAGACAGTAAGAGGGCTTGCCATACTTACAGACTAAAGGTGTCCAGAAACTTACCGGTCGTGCAGACAACGACGGTACTCATCCTCTGAAGTCAAGAGGCTAACGTTTCACCAGTGAAGGAACTGGCCACGGCACCCTGCACTAGACGCAGATGGAGAGCCCAGCATTCACCTATCTAAGGTGAGCAAGTTGACCTGGGAGGGGGGTTCAACAGACAAGCTGGGAAGAGAGAGATAGGGACATTCAACAACCCAGACCTTTAATCCCCATATTATTTCACCTGCAGAAACCTCACCCTTCGAGTTCGACACACAATGCGGAGAGGTTAGACCCCAGAAGCCAACCGAGTCCTGCACATCACGTTTTGTGTTACGGACACCTTCCTGCCAAGACCCGTGCCTCCGTGGGAATCAGGTGAGCGTTACAGAACGCGAAGCCCACCACTAAACTCCTACCCAGGCGCAATGGAAACTTCAGATACCGATCAACTAGCCCAGTTGCTTGGGGAATTAAGAGCGGAAGTACATGCAGCTCGCCAGGAGACAAGCTCCCTAAGAAGAGAACTGATAATTTCTAAGGAGCGAACAGAGAACCTTGCTAGGCGGTTGTTACAAACTCAGGCAGGACAGACACCTTTGCCCGTTCCAGGAGGGAGTTATCCTTCTGCATCAGCTTCAAACCCAGTGCAAATCAATCTGCCCGGTAATGTGCCCTTGGCTCCGCCCGAACGCTTTGCTGGTGATCCGAAGAAATTCGCAGTGTTCATCAACCAGTGCCGCCTGCATTTCTTGTGTCGACCAGCTGCATTCCCAACGGACCAGGCCAAGGTAGCTTTTGTGCTTTCTTATCTCAGTGGCAGTGCTGCAGATTGGTCGATCCCTTTAGTCACCCAGGATGATCCGGTTTTACACGATTTTCAAGCCTTCCAGTCCAGCATGGAGAAACTGTTCGCAAGACATGCACAAGGGCACATGAACTTCTCTCATTACGACAGGGTAACCAAGACCACTTGGCTTATATAGCCTCTTTCAATAGACTCATAGTGGAAACACAATGGCCCGAGGACAAGAGAATAACGCTTTTTTACAGAGGCCTGCGTGGAGAGCTCAAGGATGTGCTAGCGCAGGTTGTGAATCCTCCACAAGAACGTTCAGACTATATTGACTTGGTTGTCCAACTAGACCATAGATTACAGAACAGGAAGGCAGATCGTTCCAGATTTGATACCCGAGTGTTTTCCAAACCACAGACCTCGAATAAGGGAGCTGACACTGTGGAACCCATGCAAATAGGGGGCATGAGAGGACCTTTAACCCAGAAAGAGCGGGAAAGAAGAAGACAGCTGCAATTATGCCACTATTGCGGTAATTCAGGACACTTTCTTCGGGACCGCCCCGTGAAACCAGCTAAGAAGACTGTAGGAGCCGCTGATACCTGTACCACACGTTCTGAGCAGGGAAACGACCTCGCCCGACAAGAGTAGAGGTCCTCTTGCCGAGCGTTAAGATCCGTCCCGTGACCTCGCATTTCGTGATACCCATGGTCCTCATTAGTCCTGAACGTCCGGATCGTTTGCATGCAATTGAAGCTTACATTGACAGCGGAGCAATCGGTAACTATGTGGACCGTGAAATGGTATCAAGGATGAATCTACCCCTTGTCCCTAAGGCTGTAAAAGACATCATCACTACTGTGGATGGCACGGAGATAGCCTCCGGACCAGTAACGCATGCCACCCAAGAAGTGACGCTGTTGAGTCATAATGGACACCGGGAGAGAATAGTGTTCGATGTAATCAAGGCCCCTCAGTTCCAGATCATTCTGGGAATCCCTTGGTTAGAGAAGCACAACCCTCAGATTGATTGGCGAGCAAAGACGGTTCAGTTTCCAGAGTGTTCTACCACTTGTTATCCTCGACCTGATGTTTCACTGGCAACAATCTCTTCTGAGGAGATTCTCAAATTGCCTCCCGAATACCAGGAGTTCCAAGACGTCTTCCAGAAGGATCAAGCTAACACCCTACCTCCTCATAGGTCTTACGACTGTCAAATAGATCTGATACCTGGAACTACCCCTCCTTGCAGCAGGATCTATGCCCTCACCGAGCCAGAGAACATTCACCTCAGACAGTACCTGGACCAATACCTGGCTAATGGGTTTATCCGTCCTTCAAAATCTCCAGCTTCATCGGCTTTGTTCTTCGTTCCGAAAAAGGAAGGAGACCTTAGGACTTGCATAGATTACCACTCCCTGAATCAGATCACTGTTAAAAACAGATACCCGTTGCCTTTGATCCCTGAACTCCTGGACCAAGTCAAAGATGCCTGTATATACACAAAGCTGGATCTCAGAGGAGCCTACCACTTGGTACGGATCAAAGAGGGCGATGAATGGAAAACGGCCTTCCGCACCAAGTATGGGCTATTCGAATATCAAGTGATGCCCTTTGGATTGTGTAATGCTCCTGCTGCTTTCCAATATTTTATGAACGATGTCCTCAGAGAACTCATTGACGTATGTGTAGTTGTCTACATTGACGACATTCTCGTCTATTCATCATCTGAAGAAGAACATCAGAGACATGTTAAAGAGGTTCTCGAGAGATTGCGTCAACATAGTCTTTTTGCTAAGCTTGAGAAATGCGTCTTCAACGCAACGGAAGTCGAGTTCCTGGGATTCATACTGTCACCTAACGGAGTCCATATGGATTCAAAGAAAGTTGATGCAATTATCAAGTGGCCATCACCAACCTCTGTAAAAGGAGTTCAAAGCATGTTAGGATTCGCTAACTTTTACCGCAGATTCATTCCTGAATTTTCCCGGATAGTCCAGCCCATCACCGCTCTGTTGCTGTTGAAAAAGAACAAACGTTTTGAGTGGTCTCCTGAAGCGGAACAAGCTTTTCAAGACTTAAAAGCTAAATTCATTTCTGCACCTGTTTTAAAACACCCTCGCCCAGAACTACCTTACATCATGGAAACGGATGCTTCTAGTCTTGCTATGGGTGCAGAGTTATCACAAAGAGATTCGGTCACAAACCAACTACATCTGGTTGCCTTTTGGTCCCGCAAGTTTTCGCCTCCTGAGATCAACTATTCAATCACAGATAAGGAACTTTTGGCCATCAGATCGGCCTTTAAAGCCTGGCGGCATTATCTTCTAGGAGCCAGACACACAGTCACCGTAATGACTGACCACCGCAATTTACAATACCTAAAGACAGCCAAAGCTCAGTCTTCCAGACAACTTCGTTGGGCTCTGTTTCTAGCAGAATTTGACTTTATAATTACTTATCGACCAGGCAGTAAGAACGGAAAAGCGGATGCCCTCTCCCGGATGGGAGTAGATGAACATTCGATCAATCCAGATCCAATACCCATAATCCCAGAACAAAGGATTTTGGGTTTGGTCAGCACTCAATCTTTTGAAGACGTCAAGAACACGGTGAAATCGCTCCTAACTCCGACCGATTTGCAGGACTGGCAATTAAAGGGAAAAGATTTCTCAGTAGATCAAGACCTACCATATTTCCGAGGACGATTGCACTTGCCCTGTGAGAAACTACAAAAACAAGTAATCTCCGGTTATCATGATTCTCTAATGGAGGGGCACCCTGGCATTACCAAAACCATGGAAAAGATTAAAAGACATTTCTGGTGGCCATCGTGGAAAAGGGATATTAGAGACTTTGTAATCTCCTGCGGTGCGTGTGCCCAGAATAAAAGTCAAAAGCAAAGACCAGCCGGCCTATTACAGCCACTTGACATCCCTCCATGTCCATGGCATACCCTGTCCATGGATTTTATCACGGACTTACCTCCATGCTTGGGATATACTACCATCTTAGTAGTCGTGGATCTATTCTCGAAAATGGCTCACTTCATACCCTTGAAGGGTCTGCCTTCAGCCTCAGTATTGGCCCGGGAATTCTTGGCAAACATCGTTCGCTTACACGGTTTTCCTTCGTTTTTAGTCTCCGATAGGGGAAGTCAATTCATCTCCCACTTCTGGCGCAGTTGCTGTCGTCTAGCCCAAGTTGATGTAAGACTTTCGACCAGTCACCATCCCCAAACTGACGGGCAAACCGAAAGAACAAACCAGACACTAGAACAATATCTACGCTGCATGCTCCAACAAACAGAAAACCCCTGGAAGGACATTCTTTGGATCGCTGAATAGGCGTATAACAATTCGACTCATTCTGGAACCGGGAAGACTCCTTTTTTCTTGTTATATGGACACCATCCTAGAACCTCCAACCTGGATCCTCTCCAAGAAATTGAAGCACCTGCTGTGGATCACTTGCATTCGGAGATCACCTGTGCTTTTAAGGAAGCCACTGCCCATCTGCAACGAGCTAAAGCTCAATTCAAAAAGGCTGCCGATCGGCAACGTAAAGAGGCCCCTCACTACGCTGTAGGAGATCAAGTCTGGTTATCCACTAAGCACCTGCCTTTAAAAGGACCCCGCACTTTCATCCCGAGATACCTGGGGCCCTACCTCATATCTGCCATAATTAATCCGGTGGCTGTCAAATTGGAATTACCTACGCATATGAAAATACATCCAGTATTCCATGTCTCCTTATTAAAACCAGTACAACCAGAAACCCGATTGATTGAACTCCCGGAACCTGTTTTGGTAGACGGAGAACTCGAATTTGAAGTGAAGAACATCCTAGACTCCAAAATGTCCAGGTCTAAATTATACTATCTGGTTGATTGGAAAGGATACGGTCCCCAGGAAAGGTCTTGGGAACCCTCAGAACACGTCCACGCACCTCGTCTGGTCAAGAGATTCCATCTGAATCACCCCGACAAGCCAAAGCCCCCGGAGAAGACAAACTTAGGAGGGGCCTTGAGGGGGGATACTGTCATGATCACTACTTCCAAGGAGCAGGGATCAGTCCAACGTCCTTGGAAGCAGGCCCCTAACCCGGATCCTAGGCACCAGCCAGTCCCCACAGGGACCTTTTGGACCTTGTCCTGGCGCCGGTGGCACCAGGCTCATCAGAAGCCTTGGTCCCGGCACTGGAAGCGCCGGGCTCTTCATAGGTGTGAAGATGCTTGGGTGGACTTACCTGCGGCAGACCATGCTGCTGACTTGCCAGACTCTTAAAATCTTAAAAGTCCTCGGTGAACTGGGACTACTTGTCTTACCTGGGTGGGGCAGCTCCACTCCACTGGAACTCTTCTGGAAGCAGGAACTCTTTTCTTACCTAGGCGGGGCCGTGGAAGGAGACGCCTCATCACTCCAAGGCTATTTAAACCACGCCCGATTGAGGAAACGTGCTTCGCGTTATTCTGCATCTGCAGCAGAACGCTCACCGAGTCTGCTCCAGCTTTTCTTCTTTGGATCCTGAACCTGCAAGAATTATACTCACCATTCCGGTACCCGAGCAACATCAGCATCTGCAAAAGATCAGAAACAACAGGTTAGCAGAACGAACTTTCACACGCAGTGTTTGCTTACCTGATCCATCGGCAGCGGCCGTGCCTCACGCTGCACCTTCGCCTGCAAAGACAAACAGCATTATTTTACTTACTGGCACGCCGTGCATTCCGGATTCTTCACCCTGCATCTGCACAAAGACAAACAGCATTATTTTATTTACCGGCGCGCCGTGCATTCCAGATTCTTCACGCTGCATCTGCACAAAGATAAACAGCATCATTATACTTACCGGCACGCTGTGCATTTCGGATTCTTCACGCTGCCTCTTCACCTGCATAGACAACAGCAGGGTTACACTCGCCGGCACATGGCGACTTCCGGATTTCTTCTTTCTGCATCGTCGCCTGCAAAGACAAAGAAAGAGACAGTAAGAGCGCTTGCCATACTTACAGACTAAAGGTGTCCAGAAACTTACCGGTCGTGCAGACAACGACGGTACTCATCCTCTGAAGTCAAGAGGCTAACGTTTCACCAATGAAGGAAATGGCCACGGCACCCTGCACTAGACGCAGATGGAGAGCCCAGCATTCACCTATCTAAGGTGAGCAAGTTGACCTGGGAGGGGGGTTCAACAGACAAGCTGGGAAGAGAGAGATAGGGACATTCAACAACCCAGACCTTTAATCCCCATATTATTTCACCTGCAGAAACCTCACCCTTCGAGTTCGACACACAGTGCGGAGAGGTTCGACCCCAGAAGCCAACCGAGTCCTGCAAATCACGTTTCGTGTTACGGACACCTTCCTGCCAAGACCCGCGCCTCCGTGGGAATCAGGTGAGCGTTACAATTTTCTGGCCTTTTTGAGGGTGTGGGATGGTGTTGCCCTTGATAATATTGTTACAATTACTGCACCCCAAACATGGGAATGTCCCTTTCTTCCGTATAGATAGAGTTCTTTGTGTAGCTGGGCAAGCTCTTTCTGCTCTCACTAATCTCTCTTTGAAGTTAACCCCCTTCTATAAAACTTCATGGGAGGTCTTGGAAAAAGATTTTGTAGTAGTGGATCATGGTGTAGGTATTTCCAGTTGTTACAAATTATCCTATGTAAATGTATGCTTTGCCTTGAAAACCCTGAGGCGTAGAGAAGAGGAATCCTCTTATCTCTTGTTGTTGGATGTAATAATTCCATCCTGTCAACAGGATCTGCCCTCTCTTTGTTCAATTCCACAATTCCAGAGGGATATCCTCTTGACATGAATATTTCTTTCTGGTCTCTGTATTCTTTCTCAAGAGATTCTGTATTTGTGAGAATCATACGTAAGAAGATTTTGCGTTATCGGTCTAGGGTGAACGCATTCATAATGTCTGACGTTTTTGGCATCTGTCGCCTTATTATATGTTATTTTCTAAGCCAGTCTCTGTTATTTTTAGCTGTACATCCAAAAAGTGTAAATTGGGCTCTCCTGTCTCCATAGTGAATGTGTTCCGAGGGTGAATCTCGGTGAGATAGTTATAAAAACCCATCAGCTGGGATTTGGTACCTGACCCTATGCCAAAGATATCGTCAATGTACCTCTTCCAGATAATCAGGGTATTGGACCAGTTGGTGTTCTTCAGAATATATCTTCTCTCAAAATAGTACTTGAAGATGTTCGCGTAAGCAGGTGCCATCACTGAACCCATCGATGTACCTGACATGTGGGCTAATATTTATCATACATGATGTAGCTGTTATGTAGGATAATGTAAAACAGTTCAATAGTTAACTGTTTGTTTTCCCTCACAGAGTCATCTCTGAGGATGAGCCATTCAACTGCTTCCAAGATCTCATGTTGGGGTAATGATGTGCATAGGCTGCCCACATCTAAAGAAAACAGTGTGTGAGCAGTTGGAACAGACTCCAGACGTTCAAGATGATTCGGAAAGTGTGTTGTGTTCCTCAAGTATGTATCTGTTGATTAAACTAGAGGTTGTAATACTTTGTCTATATAGAGGGCCAGAGCATCAAAAACACTCTTGGTGCCTGCCACAAATGGTCTGAAGGGTTGCTTAGTAGCATGTTTGTGGATCTTTGGCAATGTGTATAAAACTGGAATTATTGGAAAGGTATTCATGAGAAATCCCTTCGTTTTAGATGTAATCCAACCACTCTCTTCAGCACTTTCTAATGTGTTCTTATTAAGGACAACAATGTCTATTATGAGGTCTTTATCTAGTCTCAAATACATATTCTCATCTGACAAAAGCCTTAAACAGTTGGAATGGTAAAGCTCAAAGTTATTACAACTATAGCTCCCCCTTTGCCAGCAGGTTTGATAATCAAGCTTGCATCTTTTGCCAAATTCTCAATTAACTTGAGTTGATTAATTTTTCTTCTACTACGAAACTTTTTCATATAGTTGACATTTCTCATTTGTTTAATGACTTGATTTTCAAATATGTTGAGAGCTATGTTGTTAAAAGTGGGATTAAAGTTGCTTTTCAGCCAAAGCTCTAATAAGTCAAAAGACAATGATTCACTCTCAACTGGAGCTTGTAACTCAAAAACCATTTGTAGGCATATCTTTCTCAATGGTTTGCTCAAATTCACCTACTCTGCAAAGAATGTGGTGTTGAATGGTGACACAAAAGATAAGCCCATGTTCAATTATCTAAGCTGTTGTTAACTCAGTGATGTATTTGGGATGTTGTCAACAAGATTATTCTAAGAGTACATTTTTGTCTTGACCTTAGTGGTCTTTTTCCCTCATCTGGTCGTCTTTTTTGGTTTAAAAGATGAACCTGCACTGGGATTGGTGTGGTTTAGGTGGTTAGTGGAACTGAAACAGTGTTTGTTGTTGATTCTATGTCACTGTTTGTAGATGTGGTGGGAATAGGGTCACCTCTTGTCCCTGAACTTCCACTTGAATTACTGTCCTCTCTTTTATCACTAGAGTTATATGTTGCACTTTGTCTGTTTGAATTTCTATTGTTAGCTCCTCCGAACTGTTGTGAATAATACTCCTGCCAATTGTACACTATGTCTCTCACATAGTCAAAAGAATCTCTTTTGAATTGACGTATCTTCCTTTACTCTATATATTTTTGATATGATGAAAGATTTGTGTGTTGATATAATCTAGGTTGTTATGCATTTCTTCAAAGGCCATAAACTGACTCAATTGGATCTTTAATTCTGTGATATCACTATCGATTGAAGTTAGTTTTTTGGACAGTTCCTTAATAGTCAGTAAGATCAGGCTGAGTGAGCATTTGTTTAGGATCTGGTCCCTCCTTTCACAAGCTCAACACTATCCTCACACAATGTAGGGCACAGGTAGAC
The DNA here is from genome assembly GCF_040938575.1 of Ambystoma mexicanum. NCBI lineage: Eukaryota > Metazoa > Chordata > Amphibia > Caudata > Ambystomatidae > Ambystoma > Ambystoma mexicanum. The sequence goes on along the minus strand of NC_090938.1, from coordinate 810,206,467 downwards.
CCTTACTTCTCTTGGAATGCGTTTGGCTTTGTAATATTCCACTAGCGTGTATATATGACCCTTCTGTGAATTTCTCTCCTAATTAGTCTCTCAAGTATGATGATTCATTTATTCGGATCCCCAGTAGTGTCTGATGTATGCTGAACCTGAGAAATTAATGACAAAATTCTGGTGGAACTCCTCTGCAGAGAAGGCTAGGGTTGCTGCATGTCTGTCTGTATGTTAGGAAAGGAAGAAGGCGATGGATATGGCAGGGGAAATGTGCACAAAATACACAGTAAACAACCTTGAATATAACAACGTGCATTCAATACCCAAGACTCGTGTATACCACTATATGAAAAGGAATGTAGGGTAAGCACTTAGAACCTCCTTATGACTGAAAGGAAAGTCGGCAACTCCTTACCCACTATGCTATTACAGATACTGACAGCGCTAAGCCCACGTAGAGGGCAAGCAGGGACAGAATCTGTAAGCTGACACTCTAGACGGTACTGAATAAAGAATTTGGAAACAGTACTCACAAGGACCGGAATGACCACATGAATGCCAGTACTCACGAAGACCGGAAAGACCACTTGGATGTCCGTATTCACGAGGACCGGAAAGACCACTCAAAAAGTCAGTACTAACCCACAACCCTGTAAATCAAACAAGAACCCAGAAGGCAGTAAAGGCAAAGAGTGAGGATGACTAAATACCTAAACCCAAGTCAAGAGGCAAGAAGGAATAGTACAGTGTGGAAAACAAAAGATAATCACACAGGAGCTAGTTACAACAGCTTCCCACACCTAATAATAAAATAGGAAATAAATGTAAAAGTGTAAAGGAAAACATGGCATGGATCCCAATAGAAGGCAAGGATCAGGAGCAGTGAAAACGATATCAAAAGGGAAACTTTCCCACCCATCCAAGGTGAGAAGGCAGGAAACTAAACCTGTAAAGGAAAGATTAATGCAACAAGTCTTTCAGTAGCAAAAGACAATTTCTAGGAAACAGTGAACACAGGCAATTGGGCTACAGCAAAAGGAAAGCTCAGAGAAAGGCTGCCTGCAGACAGAGAAAGGGAGAAAGGGATTTCCAAAAGGCAGAAATCAATTAGGCATACAAGAATTCCAGGACAAGGAACAAGAAACACTAACTAGAAACTGGGCACAAAAACTAGGAACCAGGAACAAGGGACCAGTCACGACAGGAACGCTGCAACAATGACCAGCGCTGGACTGAAGCAAACTGAGTCTTTTAAAGCTGCTTAACGAGCACACCCCTCAGGCGTGTCGCCTGCTGCACCTGCAGCCACAGGTGTTGCCTATCCTCCACCCAGCCTTGTCCTGCAAGGGAGGAGGTGAGGCAGTGAGCCAGGCATTCTGGGAAGCATAGTCATTTGATTAAAGTAGCAGTAGCATGCTGGCTGCCAAAAACCTGGAATGGATCCGGAAGGGAAGTCATTCGGGAAATAAGGTTTTAGCGCTCCCAATTCATCAGGACACTGTAGCATAAGGTTCGGAGGAAATGTCCAGTAGGGAAGAAACCCCAAAACATGCCCCCAAGTGGCGGGAACGGGAGCGAAGGGAGCGAGCCGTGACACTGTAAGGTCATTGGTCCTAGAAAAGGACACATGGGTGAACTGCATTGCAGTTAATTCATTAAGTGAACACGTTTGGATAGTTGTCAGTTGGAGTTGTCTTTCCAACCTCAAGTCAAGGGTGAGTTACCTTGTGTGCCCCCAAATACATTCTCATAATCATATTTGAATGGTTTTTTAATGAGCTCCATTTAGAAGGTGTGCACCCACGCTTCTTTTTCTGTTCACTGTTTTCTGAGCCCTTCTAGGCATGATACAAAAGAGTGCATTGCACCCTTTTAGCAGCTGTGTCCTTTTCTAGGATCAATGACCTTCCAGACAGACATGCAGCAACCCTACCCTTCTCTACAGAGGAGGGCGCCAGGATTTTGTCATTAATTTCCTAAGATGACATGATTGAACTGTCATGCATTATCCTACATAACAGCTACTTTAAGGATGATAACAAAAATTATGCCAAAATTTACAGTTCATCGATGGGCTTAGTGATGGCACATGCAAATGTGAATATCTTCATGTACTATTTTGAGAGACGGTATATTCTGGAGAACACCAACTGGTCCAATAACCTAATTATTTGGAAGAGGTACACTGACAATATCTTTGGCATATGGTCAGGTACCAAATCCCACATGATGGATTTTTATAAATATCTCGAGATTCACCCTTGTATCAAATTCACTGTGGAAATAAGAGACCCCTATTTACACTTTTTGGATGTAAAGTTAAAAATAACATAGACTGGCTCAGAAACCAACATATACCATAAGCCTACAGATGCTAATAACTTCTTGCAGTATGCAAGCTTTCACCCTAGACAGATGATGCAAAATAATCCATACAGCCAATTCTTACATATCAAGAGTATGATCACCAATACAGAATTGCTTCAGATAGAACACACAGACCACAACAAATAAATTTATGTCAAAAGGATATCCCTATGAGATTCTGGAATTGGCCAAACAGAAGGCAGATGCAGTTGACAGGATGACATTATTACACCCAACACTAAGAGATAAGGGGATTCCTCTTCTCTATAGCTCAGAGTTTTCAAGGCAAAGCATACATCTACGTAGGATAATTAGTAACAGGTGAAAATACCTACAGTATGCCCCACTACTCCAAAATCTGTTTCCAAGACCTTCCTTAATGTCTCATAGAAGGGGGATACATTTCAGAGACAGATTAGTGAGAGCAGAAAGAACTGCATTTTACGGTTTTGCTGCTTCCTATGGAGTTCTTCACTCCATTTGTTACGGTTATTTCAATAACATAAGATTAGGATGCTCGTAACAATTAGTTCTTAAATTGAATTTTCTTGATACACCTGCTAGATGAATCCTTCCATGTAAACTAGGATCACGTTTGTTAGGTTACACTGTACCTCTGTTTATACAGACAAGTCTGTCTTCTATGACTCGTGTTGTTACTACGGCAACAGCATAAACATGCAGAGCAACTATATATATATACATGCAGCAAGACACAGGTAACTTTTTGCATGTGCAGACCTGTTCAGAATAATTGTTCTATACTGAACGCTGGTAAGATAACCACTTTTCCTTTATCTATTATACATCGTGTTTTATAATCATGTAATTATGTAATTGTCATGCCGCCATCTTTTGGTGGTCCCTGGCGGCTGTGGAAGGCTTGGCGTTGGCGGCGCCATTAGACTGTCCCGTGTTTTTTCTTTCACTTCCTGGTTTGACGGTCTAGTCTCTTCTCTTGTTTTCTCTTTTCCGTATTTAGCCACGCCCCTCTCTGGGCTCTGTGCGTTGCAACTTTGTTTCCTTTCGCTTTGTTGCCGTGCTACTTCCTACCTTGCTCCGTACCTGTTGTTTTCCGCTGTTCCTCACGCGGATTCTTCCCTCCGTGCAATCTCCTCCTCCCTTCTCCTTCTCTGATATCCCCGTCCTTACGGTTCCCGCACCGTATTGGGTCTCTCCCTTCCTTCTATTCTCTCGGACCGCTTCCCTGGTCCCTGCCAGTGCTTCCTTTCCAGTCCTTCAGCAGTTCCTGATTGTCCACTAGTCCTTTGCACTGCTCCTTGCTCAGTACCAGCTATTCTGCAATCCGGAATCTCCGGTCCTCAGCGGCATTGAGGAACTTACCTTCATCTCCGAGGTTATCTGCTGCTTCTGCTCGTCTTACCTGCAATTCCGGATGACATTTGTCATCGCTTCCTGAACGGCATCAGTATCAGCTACATCCGTAGAGAGGTTTTTTTAAGCAGCTGCTTTTTTCCTCTCGTATTGGTTCCTGCGGGACGGGAGCCGGCTGCTTCCCTCTTTATCAGGGAATCAGGGTGGCTTCTTCCTGCGGACGGCCGTATCTCTTCACAAAGAAGAAAAGACCCAAGAACAAGACCTCCAGACGCGAACTCGTCCCGGAAGAGACAGGTGAGGAGAAAGGGGAGGTGGACATTGATATATCAGACTTAGAAGATAATCCGCTTGCTCCTATCAAACCTGACAGTTTGCAACGCCAAAAGGAGATATCAATGACTACCCCGGAACAGGCCCAAGAGCTGCTTACAGCAATGCAGAATATGACATTAGAATTACAGGCTGTGAAGGCCGAAAACACTGCTCTGAGACAGCGAGTCGACCGCTTCGAACAGTCCTGGAGTGATCTACCTCCCATGCCTTTAGCCTGCGGTAAATATGATGGTTCACCTAATAGATTTAAAGAATTCATGGAGGCTTGCATAATCTATTTCACCTTCAGACCTCAGACCTATGCCTCAGATACAGCCTGCATAAGTTTTCTGATTTCTAATCTTACGGGCAATGTTCTTTCCTGGGCTACTCCACTTGTGACCGGTGCCAGCCCGTTATTACACGATTACGCCGGGTTCACCGCCCAGTTCAAATTGGCCTTTGAAAGGCAAGAGACTGCGGTAGTTGCCAGCAAACAGTTATTTGATATTCGACAGGGAAATTCAGATCTTCTGTCCTACATCTCCCGCTTTAAACGGGTGGCTGCAGACGCAGGCTGGCAAGAGAATGCCCAGTACACCATTTTTCATCGAGGATTGAGGGAAGACCTTAAGGACGAATTGGCAAGGGTAACCAGACCCGCTACGTTAACCGACTTGTGGTCTACAGTGGTACAGCTGTATTTCCGCCTTTCAGAGCGGCGGTCTGAACGTCGAAAACAGCGTGGATTTCCTGCTACGGCTGATCCTGGAATTACCTCCCCCTCTCCTACCTGTCTGTCGAAAGATGAACCAATGCAGATTGGGACTACTCGAGGGCCACTTACCTCGGAAGAAAGAAGAAGACGCAGGGAGAACAACCTGTGTATGTATTGTGGATCCAACCACCACATTCTTAGGGACTGTCCTGATGTTCCACCACGACGATCGGGAAACGCCATTCCTCGGAGCTAGTAGGGACAAGTTACCGAGGGGGATTTCCTGGTCCCTTTGTTTCTTTATCAGTAACACCCATGAATACCACAGAAGACAACCGTCTCATGGTAGTTGGAGTTGAGTTGTTCATCTCTCAGCAGTCCTATGAGGTCCTGGCACTACTGGACTGCGGCGCTGCAGGTTGCTTTATGGACTTGGTTTGGGCTGACAAGGCCGGCATTCGCCGTTTGCAGAAAGATGAGGACCAAAAGGTGGAAGGAGTTGATGGTAAACCCCTGAGCTCGGGTCTCATTACCCATACCACTTCTCCTATGCAGATGAAGATCCTCCATCACAGCGAAACCATTCAATTCGACCTGATCTGAGCAGCACATTTTCCAGTGATCTTGGGGGTCTCTTGGCTTCGGAAGCATAACCCGATCATTGATTGGCCAAAGAATCAGCTGCCATTAACTTCAACATTTTGTCGTCAGTCATGTTCTACGCAGACCCTGCATACTTCTGTCCACATTATTCCAGATCTAGTCTCCAGATCAGATGTGTTGAAGGTAAATAGCATCCCCAAAGATTATCTCCGCTATCAGGAGGTGTTCACGGACGATGGCCCTCAGGAGTTACCTCCTCATAGACCAGAAGATTGTCAAATCATTCTCCAGCCCAATGCGGTTGTTCCTTTTGGGCAAATGTTTTCTCTTTCCCTCAAGGAAAAGAAGGCTCTCAAGGAATATCTGGATTCTAATTCACATCATGGCCTGATCCGACCTTCATTCTCTCCCGCTGGGGCTTTGCTTTTTTTTGTTCCGAAGAAAGGTTCTAATGAACTTCGACCTTGTATCGATTACAGGGGCCTCAACCAAGTCACGCTAAGGTATAGGTATCCCATGCCGCTGATCGGAGACATTCTGGAAGCAGTTCAAGGGGCTAAAATATTCTCTAAGATCGATTTAAGAAGAGCCTACCACCTTTTGCGGATACGCTCAGGCGACGAATGGAAGACTGCTTTTCGCACTCCTTTCGGACACTACGAGTATTGTGTCATGCTCTTTGGTCTGGTCAACGCTCCATCGATTTTTCAAAGATTCATGGACCGCACCATTTCTGATCTGCTTTTTTATTGTGCCATCGTCTACCTTGACGATATCCTGGTTTATTCTAAGGACGCACAACTCCATTCTAATCACCTTCACCAAGTTCTTCAAAGACTGCAAGACAACCTACTTAAAGTCAATGCGGATAAGTGCGTCTTTCAAGCATCTGAGGTAAACTATCTTGGCTTCATCCTGTCCTCGGAGGGAATCTGAATGGATCCCGCTAAGATCGACGCCATACTGCAATGGCCCACACCCCATTCCATAAAGGACGTTCAAAGGTTTCTAGGGCTAGCTAATTTTTACCGCAAATTCATCCAAGGTTTCTCGGATCGAGTCCTTCGCATTACAAAGCTGTTAAAAAAGTCTTCAATGCCTTTTGTCTGGTCTTCTGAGGCAAGCTTGGCTTTCCAACAACTGAAGGAGGAGTTTTGCTCTGCCGCGGTACTTCATCAACCAGATCAAAGTCTAAGATTCATTGTAGAAACTGATGCCTCCTCCGCTGCGATTGGTGCAGCTCTTCTACAGGAACACGAAGGTTTGGAATATCCTGTTGCCTACATGTCCAAGACGTTGAATGACAGCCAGACACACTATTCGGTAAGAGAAAAAGAACTCCTGGCCATGAAATCCGCATGCGAAGAATGGAGACATCTCCTACAAGGGGCTAACCACCCCTTTGAAATCAGAACTGACCACAAGAATCTTAAAATTCTGCAAAAGATGGAATGTGTCAACTCCCGTCAGGCCCGTTGGGCGCATTTTTTCTCCCAATATGATTTCACATTGACCTACTTGCCAGGATCCAAGAACATCCTAGCTGATGCCCTTTCTAGAAGGCCTTATCCAGACATGTCTCAGAAGGAATACCCTAGTCTCATGCTTCCTCAAGTCAAGGTAATCTGTACGGTGGAGTCTTTCTTGGAAAGGGTTCGCAAGGCCACACAGTCTACCAACATGTTTTCTGGCTCTCCTCTCTCAAAGGACATATCCATTCAAGATGGCTTATGTTTTAAGCAACAGCGATTATTCCTGCCAGACAGATTCACCCGTCATTCGGCTTTAAAGTGGTGTCATGATGACCCAACGGCAGGTCACAGAGGTGTTAAGAACACTCTGGAATTGCTTCGTCGCAGGTTTTGGTGGCCCGGCATGGCCAAAGAAGTTTCAACCTACGTCAAGTCATGTCCTGTATGCTGTCTATCCAAACATTGCACTCAGAAGTCGATTGAATTTCTCCAACAGCAGGATCTTCCTAAGAGACCTTGGAGCCTTATTTCCACTGATTTTATTGTGGATCTGCCACCCTCGGAAGGTTGTTCGTGCATCATGGTAACCATCGACTGCTTCACCAAGATGCCACATTTCACTCCCTTGGCTGGTCTTCCCACTGCCGCCGAGATGGCGGCTGTATTTGCCAGAGAAATATTTCGTTTGCATGGTACTCCAGACAAGATTATTTCCGACAGAGGTTCTCAGTATACTTCAAGATTCTGGAAGGAGCTTTGTGATAGACTGGGAATTGAACGTGCCTTATCGTCAGGCTTCCACCCGCAGACTAACGGGCAGACAGAAAGAACCAATGCCACACTGGAGCAGTATCTTAGGTGCTTCACAAATGCCCAACAGGATAATTGGGTTAGTCTGCTGGCCACGGCAGAATTTGCTTATAACAATGGCGAGCACAGTGCCACTGGTCTCAGTCCTCTTTTTTGTTCCTATGGTTTCCATCCCAGCTTTACTCCTTCTCTCTCCTTTCCCCCTTCCACCACTCCATCTGTGGATGCCCTACTTACCAGTATCTCGGAGGCCCACAAGTAGGCCGCCGGATGTTTGCGGGCAAGCAGTCTTCGGTATCGATCGTACTGTAATCTTAAGCGCTTGCCCGTTCCGGCATGGCGGAGGGGCACCAAGGTCTGGTTGTCTACTAGGTATCTGCCTCACTGGCTTCACCCCTCTAAACTGTCTCCCCGTTACCTGGGTCCTTTTCCTATACTTCGCCGGATCAACCCGGTGGCCTTCCGCCTCCTGTTGCCCAAGCACATGCACCGTCTCCATCCTGTTTTCCATTCCTCTCTCCTGAGGGAATGCAAGGGAGATCCCTATCATCGCCCTTTGCCACGGGATCCGGTCCCCACGGTGACTCCTTCCGATGAGTATGAGGTGGCCTCCGTTCGTGACTCCCGCTATCGGCGGGGTCGCTTGGAGTATTTGATCCATTGGAGGGGGTATCCTCACTCGGAGGACTCCTGGGAACCGGTGTCTCATGTGCACGCTCCGGCGTTGGTTCAACGATTTCACCGCCTGTTCCCGGGTAAGCCGGGGGGGGGTGTCCCTTGGGGGGGGCATACTGTCATGCCCCCGTATTTTGGTGGTCGCTGGCGGCTATGGAAGGCTTGGCGTTGGCGGCACCATTAGACTGTCCCGTGTTTTTTCTTTCACTTCCTGGTTTGACGGTCTAGTCTTTTCTCTTGTTTTCTCTTTTCCGTATTTAGCCACGCCCCTCTCTGGGCTCTGTGTGTTGCAACTTTGTTTCCTTTCGCTTTGTTGCCGTGCTACTTCCTACCTTGCTCCGTACCTGTTGTTTTTCCGCTGTTCCTCGCGCGGATTCTTCCCTCCGTGCAATCTCCTCCTCCCTTCTCCGATATCCCCGTCCTTACGGTTCCCGCACCGTATTGGGTCTCTCCCTTCCTTCTTTTCTCTCGGACCGCTTCCCTGGTCCCTGCCGGTGCTTCCTTTCCAGTCCTTCAGCAGTTCCTGATTTTCCACTAGTCCTTTGCACTGCTCCGTGCTCAGTACCAGCTATTCTGCAATCCGGAATCTCCGGTCCTCAGCGGCATTGAGGAACTTACCTTCATCTCCGAGGTTATCTGCTGCTTCTGCTCGTCTTACCTGCAATTCCGGATGACATTTGTCATCGCTTCCTGAACGGCATCAGTATCAGCTACATCCGTAGAGAGGTTTTTTTAAGCAGCTGCTTTTTTCCTCTCGTATTGGTTCCTGCGGGACGGGAGCCGGCTGCTTTGCTGTTTATCAGGGAATCAGGGTGGCTTCTTCCCGCGGACGGCCGTATCTCTTCACAAAGAAGAAAAGACCCAAGAACAAGACCTCCAGACGAGAACTCGTCCCGGAAGAGACAGGTGAGGAGAAAGGGGAGGTGGACATTGATATATCAGACTTAGAAGATAATCCGCTTGCTCCTATCAAACCTGACAGTAATATAGCGGTACAATATGGGTACAATATGCTCTCCATTGTCTTTGCAGCCGGCAAGTGCATTTCTTTGATACATGGTCACAAAGTCCATGGTAACGTTTATTTAATAAAGCTACATTTCTTTTATTCCCTCCACCTTGGCTCTAAAATGGATTTTAAGATATACATTTTTGAAAATGATGTTTGGTTCTTTTGATTACCCCCCGTGATTTTCTTCATGACTTGACCCCCTAGCAATTTGAGACTTACCAATAAGAGAGTTTTAGAGATGCAAATTTGAGGGAGTTTTTACTATTTTCTTCACTGCCTTGCTTGAATCTTAGATTGTCAATCGTCTACCCTCACATGTATCTAGTGCATGCTCTCCACCAATGGATATGTATGCAGCACAAGGATTCTCTCAGAAGAACAAACAAACACAAACACACAGACATGATTTTCTCTTGCACATGGGAGTATCTGTAATCCCGTACCTCAGAGATATATCACAATTTCTCGCATTGCCAAATATCTTATATAAGGCACAGCACACGGCTAACTAGAATTTGGACATTCAGTGGGCAGAAACATGTATACATTTTGTAAATGCACTAAGAGATATATGTTTGTTTACTCAAGATTTAACTAATATAGTTATATACTAAACTAACATATTATATTGTAGATTGTTGAATTGCAACTGATCAATAGAGCCTGAATCCCAAAATGTGTTGTGCTGATGATATCAAACATAAAGAAAATGTTATCTACAGGACTACTGAAACCTCCCGGTATTAAGTGTGTTATAAATAACCAATTATACAATACAATTATATGTACTGTGGATTTAAATTATTGTAATTTCACTGAAAAATGAATGGATGCTTTATGTATATTTGTAAAATCATATACATTTCCTACTAATCTCTGCTGACTTTGTCCGCACTAAGGTTTGCAGGGGACAGAGTATGCAATACATTTGGATACTTTTCAGTTACAACTGTTGTAAAACTCAGGGCAGGGATGAAAGCGTTGAATTGTGGAGTAGCGCAAGCTGGTCCCATGCTGCTTGGATCTTCTTGGTGATGTGTGTTTTGAATGAGAGGTCACAGTCATTTGAGGTTTTGCACTGAGGGAGTGTCCATTAACCCTCATGTCAGACAGACAATTCTGGACTTGGGCATGCTTGCTAGGGTTTCCTCAGAATAAAATGTCAGCCTTTGTAAGGCTGAGCTTCAGGTAGGTACTTAACATCCAGGCATGGAGAGGGATTGACAGTGCTTGAGTCGAGGGATGTTGTCGATGCAGTTGATCTTTAGGTAAAGCTGTGTGACATTCGCAAATTTGTGTATCTTAATGTCTTTGTTGATGATGAGTTCCCACAGAGGTCCTATGTACAGGTTGAAGATTAGAGGAGACAGATTGGAGCATTGTGGAAGTCTGCAGATTACTGGGCATTACTGTGTTACTGTGCTTTTTTTGGCTTGCCTCTGGATGTGACAGCCCTCTTTCCAAAGCTCGTTCCTGGTCTTTTCTATAAATAAGGTTTCTCTGGGTCTTTTCCAGGGATTGCAGCCACCTTTTGAGTTGGTCTTGTTGGTCTTGCACTGCAGGAACCATCCAGAGTGGAACAGCTCACTGTATTTCTTTATTTCTTGGATTTACAGAATCTGGTCTTAAATCAGTTTGTCTTTATTTTCTGCTTCACGTCTTTCGCCAATGGTGTCAGACCCTCAGATGGAGGTATTGTGGTAGTGACAGTGTGAGCTTGTGGGCTCCATGCAGATGGGTTCAGAAACTTCAACCTTTTCTGAAATCATAAAGAATACACATGCTCTTAGGTTGAGGAGTCAATGATAAGACAGCTCACCCTCGGGTGGATTGCATGCAATACTCTGGAACCTCCAGTTTGTTCTGCTGGGAGGGGTCCTTCTTTTGTCATGGATGCACATCTCTGTGTCAACTCTTCCTCCTTTAGGCCTGGCTATGCACTCTCAGTAGCTTCCGTGTAGGGCTGAAGTGAACACCAACCTCTGGGCTAGTGTTTAGTCAGCCATGGGCCTACTAGATTTTACTTCGGCTTGTTTCCGTCAGTAGATTTCCTCCAGATATTCCTTTGGTTATGGTCTTAGTAAGCTAAATTCCCTATCTGCGGACCTCTTTTCTATCAGTTTTTGTAAAGCCGGTAGAAAGCCATTCTTTCGTCATGTCCGGGGCTGTCTGTACCAGAAAAGAAAATAAATATTTGGTGAATTTTCGTCATGCAAATAATGGGAGGTCTCAACGCATTGGGGAGGAGTTCTGGTTGAAATACCCAGTCCTTTGCTATCTTAGCATGAGCCATGTTAGGTGTATGGCCAAAGGTTGCTTAGTCATTAAACGTTTCCTTTCCACAACCACAGTTCCTTTTTCTCACATGAAACCAGTAATTTAGAAATTGTTTGAGTCTTTGGGTCGTATTCAAGAGTTGCAGTCCACTTTCCCATTACCACCACAATGGCCCTCATCATAAGGTTGGCGGAATGGGTTTACCGGAACCGGTAAAAGTGCTCCTGCCGGTAAACCCATTTCGCCCTACCACAAGGTCTCCTCGCGGGACCCGCAATGGGCGCCTGGAAAAACCAGGCGTCCATCCTGGGTCGTGCGAGGACACCAGGGAGCTAACAACGGGCCAGTCATTAACGGGCCCGTTGTTAGCTCCATCCCCATTCCCATTGAGCCCTATGGGGGCTCAAATGGGAATGGGGATGTACCGGGTCCGGGTTCCTCGGACGGGGAATTACCGGGTCCGCCAAGGTTGCGATGGCCCGGTAAGTCCTCATTCGAGGGACCCGGGCCCGGATTGCGGTAGGGAGGCAACCATGCCGCTAAAAGCGGCATGGTTACCTCCAACCTCCTGATGAGGGCCAATGACTGGTAGTAGCATGCTCTGTATAAAGGATGCATTGCAGGTATCCCCCTTTCTACTCTCAGCAACAGAGGTGCATGTTCTGAGTGTCAAAGAGAAGGAGAGGAGAAGTCGCCATCACAAGCGCACCCGGTGCAGCCTCGTGGAACCACACGTTGCAGCCTTGTGGAACCACATTCAGCATTTCTCCTGTGGAAAAGTAGATCCGGGAAGATTTAGATGATGGCCTACACTTTCTAGCTGTCTTCAACCCAACTGGAGGCTACAGGGCAGGCGATGAAAAGCTGGATCACCAGGACTCACACCCCACCCCCCCCAGTGGAGCGGTTGCTTTCGTGGCAGGAACGTGTGCTCCTTCTGACTATGTCTGGCCAGGGAACGAGAGTCAAGAACCAGATTGGACTGACAGGGTCTGCAGGTTCATGTGTTTCTTTCCAAATCCCAATGGGGGAGGAAATACATACACGTCGAAATGAAGCTTTCTTTCCTGTAGTACGAACTCTATAGCATAATGTTCTTCCCAGGATTCAGAGCGTGACCTTCTTCAGCAGGCGGCGGGAATATCTGGAGAAGGTTGCTTAATGGAAACTGTTCTGGCCACTTTATGGTCAAAGGACTCCTTATAGAGTCCAGATCCAGCATGCAAACTGTTTCCCTTTGTGCCCGCATTACTACCCGGTTTAGCCACATGCCTGGTTCATTATGGGGCAGGCAGTATTTACCACATGCAGTATTCCTAACAATACTCCATACTCCAAATTGCTCACCTCCACAAATTAGAGCTAAAGGCTGCAATTCAACCAGCCTCCTAAATACATTTTTAAATTTGCAGTGAAGGGTTTACGCCAGCCCATCACTTCAACTACAATACAAGGGCTCCCCCAGCCCATCACTTCAAATTCAATACAAGGCTCACGCCAGCCCTCTCAATTGAACCTCAATACAAGGGTTCTGCCAGCCCATCACTTCAAATTCAATACAAGGCTCACGCCAGCCCTTTCAATCCAACCTCAATACAAGGGTTCTGCCAGCCCATCACTTCAACTTCAATAAAAGGCTCACGCCAGCCCTCTCAATTCAACCTCAATACAAGGGTTCTGCCAGCCCATCACTTCAACTTCAATAAAAGGCTCACGCCACCCCTCTCAATTCAACCTCAATACAAGGGTTCTGCCAGCCCATCACTTCAAATTCAATACAAGGCTCACGCTAGCCCTCTCAATTCAACCTCAATACAAGGGCTTGCCAGCCCATCACTTCAAATTCAATGCAAATGCTCTGTAGTGGGACTCCAAAAAGGGGTGAAAAAGTGGGCATCACTGCTGCCCATCTTCACCCATTCACAATATTATGCAGGGAAGGTCAGTAATGATCCTTCTCTGCATTGCCAGTTAAAAGAAATGCCCAGTAGCAGTATAATCAACTACTGTCCTGATTATACCACCAGGATACCGGCAAGGTGGCAATGAGGCCCTATTCTGGGTATTCCTGCCAGTTCTGTGAAGAAGGGCTTCAAGGCACTAGGACGTACTTTCCATCCGAGGAGATGCAATGCATCCTGAGCGAGCCCGTGCAAGGGAATTCAAAAGCAGTTGGCTGGGATGGGGATTTCAGTGCTGGAGGACAAGAGGGCAAACGTCAGATGGATTCTATAGGTATCAAAATGGCGCCCAAACCTTTCCCGAAAATGTATGTGGCGGATTCTGAAAGAATCACACAAGTAGGAATAAAGCACCATGGAGGCACCTTTGTGTGATGCTAATAAATGCACAGATCACCCTATTCACACAGGTCTGTGCTCCAGTGCCATTTATCTGCTGGCCAGCCCGTTTGCATGCATTCATGTCTGAAGCATTCTTTAGACACTAATGCATGATAAACTGCACGTACCCAAGAGGTAGGGGGTGAGCATTTCACAGTGGCTGTCCCTTCAGGGACCTGCTGTTGTGCAATTCTAACAAAAAAGAATAAAAAAGAAATGCTATCCCTGTTTGAGGGATAGTAATGTAGGTGGGACAGTTGTGCTAACTCTAAAACAAAATACATTTAAGGACCAGAAACGACCCTGGCATGCACTGCACCTTCACATGCAATTCCCTACAGGAGCTGGGCACAGGTTCTGTTTTCTGTGCATTTTAAGGTGCATCCATTTCTGAATTCCAAATGAGCTTTCAAGGGCACAGACCCTCCCACTTCCACACTTTGCTTGTCTCGTGTCATCTGTGAACAGGGCCCACACATTTCTGGCACAACTGAGCTGAATATGTTAGAGGATCCTTTCACTTGAGCCATTCAACACAATTGTGTGTTGCGGGACATCCTTCACGCATGCGCTTGTCATGATATGATCTTGCGGGATACGGCTTTGCTTTACTCAAAGGGCCTCCTTGCGAGTGTGGTGGTAATTCGGTGGGATTTCTGCCGTATTACCGGCAGAATCGGTTACCATTTCCACAACTTGGTCCCATGGGTTTACCACGAGAGTGCAAGTGGTGGTAGGGCGGTGTAAGTCTCCATTTCTGGAGCCCATAGGACTCCATTGGGTTTTTGGTGGAATTATCATGAGGGTTAATGTCGTTGTGGTAATTTTGCAGATGTTTGGAGGAAAAGTGGAGGATTTATTTCTGGTTAATCCAGCAAAACAAAAAGGTGATGGCTGGAAGGTTTTGAATTAATCATAACCACGGGCGCAGCTCTGGGCAACCCTCCAGACCATCGTTTTTCAGCCTGCCAATCCATTACAGAATGGGAAAAACCATTTCCAAATCAGGCTTGGTCCCACCCCTTAAGGGGTAGTCCAGCTCGAACTGCTAGGTCACATCCCTTTTGCACGATACCACAAGCATCCACAGACATGTTTCAGCCTTGTTGGGCGTCATCAGTGAGGAGTAGCTTGTTTCTCTAGGCCCAGCAGGCAAGGGACCCACGTCTGGGCATAACCTTCCCACTCGGGGTGACAATAGCAAAACAAAAGAGTTGATGGCTGGAAGGTTTGGAATAAATCTTGACCTCTGGCATTGCTCTAGGCAACCCTCCAGACCATCGTTCTTCGCCTGCCAAGCCATTACAAAAGGGGAAAAACCATATGCAAATCAGGCTTGGTCCTACCCCCTTAGGGGTAGTCCAGCTCAAACTGCTAGGTCACATCCCTTTTGCACGAGACCACAAGCATCCCCAGACATGTTTCAGCCTTGTTGGGCGTCATCAGTGAGGAGTAGCTTGGGTCTCTAGGCCCAGCAGGCACGGGACTCATGTCTGACCATACCCGTCGAACTCGGGATGACTTTAGCAAAACAAAAATGTGATGGCTGGAAGGTTTTGAATTAATCATAACCACGGGCACAGCTCGGGGCAACCCTCCAGACCATCGTTTTTCAGCCTGCCAATCCATTACAGAATGGGAAAAAACATATACAAATCAGGCGTAGTCCTACCCCAAAAGGGGCAGTCTAGCCCAAACTGCTAGGTCACATCCCTTCTGCACGAGACCACAAGCTTCCCCAGACATGT
Source organism: Ambystoma mexicanum (assembly GCF_040938575.1). NCBI lineage: Eukaryota > Metazoa > Chordata > Amphibia > Caudata > Ambystomatidae > Ambystoma > Ambystoma mexicanum. The sequence goes on along the minus strand of NC_090938.1, from coordinate 810,190,802 downwards.
TTCAGCCTCATTGGGCCTCATCAGTGAGGAGTAGCTTAGGTCTCTTAGCCCAGCAGGCACGGGACCCACGTCTGGGCATACCCGTCGCACTCGGGATGACTTTAGCAAAACAAAAAGTTGATGACTGGAAGGTTTTGAATTAATCTTAACCACTGGCATTGCTCTGGGCAACCCTCCAGACCATCGTTTTTCAGCCTGCCAAGCCATTACAGAATGGGAAAAACCATTTCCAAATCAAGCTTCGTCCTACCCCAAAAAGGGGTAAATCCTCCACTTTTCCTCCAAACGTGGAATTCGGTGGCACAGCAAAAATGACAGTAATTCTGTTACTGACAAAAAAGTTGCGCTAACGGAAATTACCACCACTTTTTTACCACACCACCAAACTCGTGATGAGTCCCAAAGTGTCCAGAGGACACCCAGTGGCTTTGTACATGGACCCTATAGCCATGCTTGGCAAGCGTGCGGCGGCTGGCAGCCTCTAGTCTGGCTGTTGCCCTGCGGCTGCCATGCTGATAGTTCCTAGCAGTTCTATCTCATCCTACTTTCCCCTCTCCCGTCGGAGCGTCTTTCCTGCTCGCAGTCTCAGAGAAGTCCTGCTTCTGCACTCCTTGACAACTGTGTAAATGCCTTTTCCAGCCCTGAAGTTTCCTTCTGTTTTATCATTTTTCCATATTTTGTAAGAAATAAAATGGCTCATCATCTCCCCGCTATTCTGCAGCACAGATGGGCGCGAAAGGTCTGCGGCAACATATTTAATCTGTATAGAAATGGCAGGACATATGGATGCCCACTTCCACAAAAATAATATACTTCCTAAGATGGAAGTGGAAGGGATGTCCCTGCGATGCTTAGTTCTGAGGATAATGCGGCATGAGCACTGAGTCCAAATTGCATCTCCTACACCTGGGTTGTCTCGTCCGTTTGCTTTCTGAGGCAATGTTTGAAATGAAAAACACTTCTTCTTCGTCCTCCTCCTCCTCTTCCTCTTCCTCTGCAAGTTGCAACCTCTGCACCTCCTGTTCGAGAGCTGCGATGCTGCGCTGCCTTCTGAAACCGCTGCCCCTTGCTCTCGCGGGGCCTCTCTGAATAGGTACAGGAGCAGGGGCACGGCACATGTGGGCATAGTGCCCCGGTCCATTGCACCGTCCACAGGATCTCATTTTGGCAGGACACTCCTCTACATGTGGCAGGTCATATCCACAATCTTGGCAGAGTGATTCGGGTGCTGTGGGATATCTGTTCTCCGTTGTCTTCGGGACCCACTTATCTTTCAGCTTTGTCCTTTTGTTTATGGCAAAAGCTTCCTCCCGCGCGCTTGGCCTAACTGCTGCGTCCATGCTCACTCCCCTGGATTCTGCCAGCTCGTACGTCCGGCCACTATCTAGTATCTGCTGTAGTGTCCACCCCGGCTCTCTCAGCACTTGTCGCCGCAATTTACCTGAGCTGCAGCCCTGGAGGACCTGGTTTCTATCATCAGCTCGTCGTTGTCCCAGCGACATGTGCTGGCCGTCACTCTCAGTCTGGCGCAGAATTGATCGAGAGATTCTTCCTCCCTTTGCTTCTCTCTGCAGAACAAAAATCTTTCATAATCGACATTCGACTGTGGAATGAAGTGGTTTTCTAGCGCAGTCTTTCGTAAGTAACTACTGGCAGGGTGAATGATTCGTAGATGCGCATTATGTCCAGCCCGGCCGAATACAGAAGGGTCGCCCTTTTTGCATCATCGTTGGTGGTTCCGGTCGCTGTAAAGTACATCTCTAGCTTCTTAACCCATAGTAGCCACCTGGGTCCTAGTTTGGACGGGGGCCCCGATGTGTCAAACTCCTGCATTGGCAGCAGCGACCCCTGTTGTGTCCTCACCGCTCTTGTCGCAACTTCTGTGTCTTCGTCGCAACTGTCCATCTTCACAGGTCGCATAGGCACCTCTGGGTGTGTTAGAGGCCGCAAACCTGGCTGGTGTAAGGCTCAACGTACCTCCTGCTGTTGTCTGTCGCCTTTTCCCCTTGTGTCCGGCTTTTTTTTTTTTTTTTTGGATTGTCCCCAGGTTGTTGGGGACAGTCAAATGTTCCAAAAATTAGCCCTCTCTTCTCTGGGTAGCAGCGCACAAGTACCTTTTCAGGCCGCTACTGCTCTGAGGAGAAAAGAAAAACGTTCGTGCTCAGTCCGCGTTGTGTCCTCGCGTACTGATGCGGATTGTGCGCCCACGTACGTTGGGCGAACACTGTGGCGGCAATCCCGCCTCGTCGCCAGTTGTTGCATATGGCCCGCGGCCCTCACATGCATACGCGCATGCACACAAAGTAAGGAGGACACGGGACGCGATGTTGCTTGCTACTCGTCCCGGCGGCAACTGCCGCACGGACGCAGTTTATTCCAACTGCGCATGCGTGGGTCCACAACGAGGCCCGCGCATGCGCGCTACATCAAACTGGGACGTCACACTGGGGTCAGTGATGGAAAACTCTGTTTTGAGGGTAGAGAAAAGGGAGGCGAGCAGATGGGAGGGAACAATAAGCTTGTCCAGCCTCTCTCTACCTTTTTCGGTTTTGGCTCATACGTGTGACTTTTGCAACAACTAGTGGAGCAACAACTAGCTGGCATAGACACTTGTAGACGGCAAATGTGTGTACACACACTTATGCATTAGTGATGTGTCAATATTCAGGCCTTTTGCATATTCCTGGCATTGCGATTTGCTGCAGGCTGAACATTCTGTGTGTGCTCTAGATGTCATGGGAAGACCCGACTGTCATGTTAATGGAACTAGCTCCAGATGTTTGAGGCTTAGCACAACAGCTTGTTCTCTGCTCTGCTCTACTTTTTGGAGGTGTTTGCCTATTGTTGTGTTGCCATGTGTGATCTTTATTTCTATATTTATGCCAAAGCATAGATTTTGTTTGTTAGGGCATTTGAGGGGGTGCTTCACATATGTGTGACAGAGAGGGAAGGAAGGAATAGGCAAGAAGGAAGCATGGAGGAGCAGAGAGAGAAGCAGCAGAACTGGTTTTACACTAATATGCATGCCTTTAGGATTCTGTGTGTCCCTTTACAGCACCTTCACACCCCTTGAAAGTGCTCTATGGGTAGGGTGACCAGATTTTGAAAATAAAAAAACAGGGACAGGCCACTGACATGGAGGTAGGACTACAGCTTCAGCTGTGAAACTAGTCCATCTTCTATGTTGGTGGCCTATCCCATGTCATGTTGATCCAGTGAGGAGAGCGCCCGTGGTCCCGAGACTATGAAGTTTTAAAAACCCGCCTGGGATCTGCAGATCGGGTGGATACCATCCCATTTTTTGGTCAAACCGATGCAAAAATCAAAAAATTGTGCCAAAAACCGGGATACTATCCTCCCAATCCCCAAACTCATGGATGCGGTTTTTAAACTTTAAAAAGTCTTGTGACGGAGGCACAATACCTGGACAGTCCCGGCAAAACCGGGACATCTTGTCACCCTATCTATGCGGAGCGAGGGGAGATGTTGTAAAGATGGTCATAGAGAAAAAGATAATGTATTTATGTAACTTTGATAGCAAGTGCTATTGTAAATACCTCATTCCACAATGGAGCTCCTGCAGCCGACTGGACACCCTACAATAGGCAGTCCTGGAACCCACCTGCATAACACTCCACGGTGACATAGTGCGGTCCATGTCATCCTCGACTTTCCAGATATCAGCAGAACGTGACAGAGCATGTAGCATCAATCCAACAATACAAAGAGTACCTGGGTGTGTGAATAGCAGAGGGAAGATTGCAAAGGAGAGACAAGATGGGGGATGGAAGGGGATGAGGCCATTTTAGGCAGCAGCCTAGGGTGCCTCAAGCACCGGGGCACCGGAGCACCATTTTGATTCTAAACCCCTCAACTCTGGACCCATTGTAAGCGTGAGGTGTGTCAAAAATGTCACCGCGCCTGGGGCTGCTGTGAGGAAATGACCAATGCTCTGATGGAGTGCTGGGATGAGTAGTGGGAAAAAGGCCTACTCAGCTAAACCAGCAGTGATGCCAATCATAAAAGTGAAACAGGCACAGCCTAAAATGTATACCTCCAGGCTGCATCTTCAAGAGGCGTGTGAGCTGAAAACAGTAGAAATCCAGAGAACTTAAGCAAAATGGTTCCATCTAACAAACAATAACATTCAATCCACTAATCAGGCAATAGTAGCAGAACCCACTCCTGCAAAGGAAACACAGAGAATGAAGACATGTGGGGCACCATGCCAGGATCAGCAGGGTGCTCAGGTAAAAGATTGGCAACAACGTCACTGACTGTTCCAGGCTATATCTCTGAGGAATAAGATAGAGAAGGAGGGCTTAAAAGTCACTATGGATCCAAAAGGTGGATCTGGGAACAGGCCTGTGCCTTTGGGGCTCAAAGGCATTGAGCCAGGGTGTTTGGCATCAAAGCTGAAGTCTGCATGCTTTTGCTGCTGGTCGGGGGCTGAGTGCTGCAGTGGCAGCCGCCGCCGGTCCCAACGAAGCAGTGCCGTTTGGCTGGAGAGAGATTTGCAGTACTGGAAGACTTTGTGGCAGTACTGGAAGACTTTGTGGCCGCGGGGGTTGTAGAAGCGCATACTTGCCCTGGCTGAGGACCGCGCGCGGCTGGCTCAGCATCACATCGGGACACAGCAGCACCACTGGCTAAGTGCTTGAGGGAGCTGGGGACAAGGCATCAGTGTCCAGTTGTGGATGCTAGAAGACTTGCCAGGTCTCTGCATCGAGTGACCTTGCAGATGTGTAGGTGTTCACATGTAGAGGTCAAGGGTGACCACAGCGTTTCCCTTATAGCAGATTGGACGGCGATGAAGCTACCCAAACTGACATTGGGGCAGTTTGGAGATGCAGGGAGAGCCAGTTGTCACTTCCTTTTTTCTGTGGAGCTGGGAGCCCCAATTCAGGGGCTCCAGGATAAGACGAGTCAATTGGTTCTGCACTCCCATTTCAGGGAGCTTGGCTGACACCTACAGGGTTTCCCCCAATTAATAGAATTCCAGTGCAGCCAATAGAGAGAGCTTAGTCCACAGCAATTCGGCCTCACTGTTCCCTGAGGATGGTTAGGGGACAGAGCACTTCTCTACCTTGCATGTCTCCTGTCACACTCTCTGGCAGAGGATTTTAGAACAAGCTGTACTCCGAGCAGAGGTCCAGTCAGGCCCATTTTAAGCACTGTAATGGCCTGGGGCATGGTTACCTTTGCGGCCCCCTTCAAACCCAAAAGAAATTAAGGGATCCTGAGTATATGTGTAAAGTCCGGTCAAATAGCACAGCGAGTAGATCGCTCGCTTTGACATCCGTGCAGAGACCGCCGTTGCAGGTTTGAATCCCGGTAGGGCCAGACTCAGCCTTTCAACCTTCCCAGGTCGATAAATGAGCACCACATACCGTGGGTAAGCAGTGCTCTGATGCCTGAGAGCTTGTAGCGCTATATAAATGGAAACAAAAGGAAAAAAAAGGTCATACTGACCCTGGTTCCTAACCAAATACGGATAGGCAGAACTTCCCTATGACTAAGCAACCTGTTGCTAAACAAAGAAACGGGCGTGCACCTTACAGCCCAAAGAGTGTGTCCTGCAAATCCCGGGGATGCACTTGAGAGCACCCAGCCTGGACCATAAAGGGTGAACCAATCCCCCACTGAGACCTTAATACACTGCTGAGAGTATTAAATAATACTGAAGTGCACCAAATAAATGTGCTGTAACCTTCTGAAAGGGAACCACTTATTTAATACATATAGTAACATATGCGTGATGGATGAATTGATAAAGATTAGTGGTTACATACATTAGGAATTGGCCACGGTAACAGATGCCTGATGGATAAATACATAAATATTAGTGGTTTTATACAGAAGCAACTGGCCCTGGTAATAGAAGCCTGTTGGATAAATAGATAACCATTAGGGTTTACGTTCATTAGTTCATGGCCCTGGTAACAGATGCCTGATGGATAAATACATAAATATTAGTGGTTTTATACAGAAGCAACTGGCCCTGGTAATAGAAGCCTGTTGGATAAATAGATAACCATTAGGGTTTACATTCATTAGTTCATGGCCCTGGTAACAGATGCCTGATGGATAAATACATAAATATTAGTGGTTTTATACAGAAGCAACTGGCCCTGGTAATAGAAGCCTGTTGGATAAATAGATAACCATTAGTGTCCCATAGAGTCCAGCAGGACTCTATGGTAATGGGGGATTAACAAATGAACCAGGGCCTGACTTCCCGGCCGCCGGCCTTGTAATAGCCCGGTGACACTGGGAAGTCAGGCACCAGTAAATTATTACTGGTCCAGCGGCAACCCTTCGGTAGCACCGGCAGGGTTACCGCCAGACCCGTAATGAGGCTAATTGTCTTCTCAATAATGAAAAGGGTAAACTGTTTCATGGCTATCCCTAGTTCACAGCTTTAAATGCAGTGGTTTTGCAGCTGTAAAGACATTGGTTTCTCGGTAAATAAATGGGTAAACAACATCATGGATGACCCAAGATCACAGCTTTAAATGCATTGACTTATCATTTAAAAAACAAGTAAACAGTATCATAGATAACCCCAAATTACAACTTTAAATGAATTGGCTTCTCAGTAATAGAAATGGGTAAACAGTATCCTGGATAACCCCAAATAACACGCATTGGCTTCCCAGCAACAGAAATGGGTAAACAGTACCATGGGTAACCCCAATTCACAGCTTTAAATGAATTGATTTCCCTGCAATACAAATGGGTAAACAGTATCATAATGCGTAACCCCAAATCACAACTTTAAATGAATTGGCTTCTCGGCAATACAAATGGGTAAACAGTATCCTGGATAACCCCAATTCACAACTTTAAATGAATTGGCTTCTCAGTAATAGAAATGGGTAAACAGTATCATGGATAACCCCAATTCACAACTTCAAATGAATTGGCTTCTCAGTAATAGAAATGGGTAAACAGTATCATGGGTAACACCAATTCACAACTTTAAATGAATTGGCTTCTCAGTAATAGAAATGGGTAAACAGTATCATGGATAACCCCAATTCACAGCTTTAAATGAATTGGTTTCCCTGCAATACAAATGGGTAAACAGTATCCTGGATAACCCCAATTCACAACTTTAAATGAATTGGCTTCTCAGTAATAGAAATGGGTAAACAGTAGAATGGATAACTTTGTTTTTTTTTTATTATTAAAATGTTTTGTTTGATTTTACAAACTTTTCTTTTCTACATAACAAAAATGAAGTAATACATTTCAACAGAAGAAAAGATAAGAGAAAGAATAAAAAGAAAAAAGAGTGAAAAGGAAAATGAGAGTATCATAAAATCCATATTTATATTTCAATCATTTCGAATTTCATTTGGTAATTGCCAGCCAAAATGTAATTATTGTCAAAATTAGGTTTTTATCTTGACCCCTTAACAAATTGTCCCATCTTTCTTGAGTTGATAGCTGTTTCTGCGATAAGCCAAAATAGTCTCTGTGCAAGGATCTTTGGTCCTTCAGTGCTGGGCAATCATAATCAAATGGAACAAAGTTTCTTTGCAATTTGAAACTTTACAAAAGCGATAGTAAGGAGTTATTTTTTTTGTTTTGTCCATCATAGACTGATAGTCCCGCGTTGGTAAGATGTTAAACCTAAATCGGAGAAACAGATCACGAATGTTGCAATCCGGAAAGAGGTTTAAATAAGCAGGTAATTCATGAAGAGCTCTTGTTTCTGTTTGGCATTTTAGGTGTCTTTTGTATTTATTTTGATCAGCGATGGTTTGGATCCAATCATTAGTCTGTATTTTACGCTTTGCGTGCTGAGGTCTGTTGATCAACATTTCCTCAGAGATATCTTCGGCTTGCATTTTCATTTTGATTTCAGAAACCCATTTTGTTAGTGCAGTGATGTGGAAAGCTGATTTTATTTCTCTCAATATTTCCAGTGACGGGATCTTGTCTTTTGAGATTATTTTCCTAAGAAGGTCCATTTGCTTCCACAAGACTATAGATTTGATGGACTGAATAGCTAGTTCGTAACAAATTCTTGCCATAGGAAACGACCTTGGGAGAGATAGAGTTTTCCTCCAAAACAACGCTTCATACCTGGTCCATTTTATGGTTTCTTGGTTGATCATGGACTAGGACGCATACTTTAGTATTGGGATCACCTTTTGCTTATAGAAGGCTATTGTGGGTTTTATAGAGTATGTTCCATACTTCCTATGAAAGAAACAGCTTTGTCTGGCCAGGGATCTGGCTTTTTCCTCAATATGATTCTTCCATTCTTGTTCATTTGCGGAAGAGTTGATCATCACACCCAGATATTTCATTTATGTTGTTATATTGATCTCGTTTCTTTGTAGATATATTTTTAGAGTGGATTTATTATTTTTCTGCGAGGCAAGTTTCATCGTCTTCGTTTTGTTGCTGTTAATCATCAGGTCATTCTCATGCATAAATTCTTGAGTTTTATCTAGAGATTTTTGTAAGCCTGATACAGTTTTGTCCAAAATGATAATATCATGAGCATAGATTGGTGTCTGGATAGATTCATTATTGAATTTTGGTGGATTGGCTGCTGAGTTTTGATTTTTTTTTGCTAAAGTCATAAGTATACAAATTATAGAGGCAGGCTGCCAATGGACATCCTTGTTTCAAACCATTGGAGGTGTGAATGGGAGGTGTAACCATTCCATCATTGGTTAGCCGGACTCTAACAGAGGTATTTGAGTAGAGTTGCTTGATGGGATTCAAAATAGAGGCTGGACAGCCCCAGGCTGTGAGTTTGGGCCAGAGCTTTGATCTGTTCACTGAATCGAAGGCCATCTTTAAATCTATGAAAATTGCATATACTTGTTGTTGCTTGATTATCGCCTCATGTTTGATCAGATTCAGTAACAGTAGATTAACGTTTGTTCCAATTTTCTTGACAAAGCCAGTTTGTCTTTGTTCTTGTTTTGCATTTTCCTCAGCCCAGTTGTTAAGTTTTTTGACAAGCTATCCCGCAAATAATTTACCCAACGGATCCAGCAGGGCTATGGGTCTGTAGTTTGCGGGGCTTTTACGATCACCAGCTTTGAAGATAGGAATCAAAACAGCTAAAGTCCAACTTCGAGGGATTTGTTTCATTTTTTCAATGAGTTGGAGAAGAAGAAGGAAGAAGGATGCCCATTCGTTCGGATTTGCTTTGAGCATAGCATTTGATAGCCCATCGGGTCCTGGTGCTCTGGAAGGGTTCAGATCCATGATGGTATTTCTTATATCATTAACGTCCCAATTGAGATTCCAGGAATCCTCGTTTTGTGTTGTGGCAGTTAATGAGACAATAGGATAAGGATTATAGAGTGTTGTGAAATGCTTAGTCCATTCCTGAGCTTCCACTTCTTGGATCATAGATGTTGTTTTGAGAGAAGCGTTCAATAGAGACCATAAATACCTTGTGTTTTTCTCTTTGAGTGCAGCTAAAATTGCTTCGGCATCATTCTGTTTTATTTGGGCCTTGATTGCTTTAATTGCATTTGAGTATTTTTGTTTTTCTTTTTTTATTTTGATTTCAAAATCATGTTCTTTCATTTTTTTTAGTTGTCTAATTTGTTTTTGAAGAAGCTTTTTCTTCAGTACAATTTTTGGGTTGAATTGATGTTTATGGAAGGTATTAGGTTTGTTTTTCTTATGGCATGGTTGATGATATTTCTCGAGGATCCACCCGTAGTTAAGTTTTGCTTGATCCTGAAGAGTGGACTCTTTAAAAGTTGATAATATGCCAGGTATTTGATGGTTTTTGATGCAAAGTTTATTAAGAGCATTATTAATCTCCAAAGCTGGCAAAGTTATTTGTGGATATTTTGTTTTTACTGTGTCCCATGTTTGTTTGTTTGTTTGTTTATTTTATTTATATCGCGCACCTGACCCGGAGGTAATTGGGCGCTGGTGATAGTAATAGTTACAGAGGCATAGAATAGACAATTGTGTACATTAATACAGTTTGAACATACAAGTAAAGTTACAATGGAGAGTATATACAAGGTGAACATAAAACATATTATACATTGGGTCAAAGCAGTCATGTGAGCCGATCATCTACTAGTTGGTGGTATCAGGAACTGTTATTTTGTGTATTATTTACTATCCAGGTGATAGCCTGACTTCTGAAATTGTTGAAGGTCTGAATAGTTTGGATATTCTGTGGGAGAGTTCCAAAGCTGGGCAGCTAGTACTGGGAAGCTGGAACGGTGGTCAGTCAAAATCTCGAAAAAATAATCTTGAATAACAATAAGGTCGAAAAAAAAAAAAGACTGAAAAAAAAAGTACAATTTTTTTTAAAAATTATATATTTATTTTGGGGCCCGGGATAAAAAAAAATGGTAAAAAAAAAGGGGGGGGGGTTTGGAGGGGAACCCCCCCATTTCGAATAAAAAACGTCATAAAAAAATTCGACCTTTTTTTTTTCAACCTTTTATTTTCGAGATTAATTTTTTCGAGATTTGTAAATTCGGGATTATGACCATAAACCAGCTGGAACCTCCTGCTCTTTTTAGATTATATCTGGGCACCACCAGGCATGGTGTGTTGGAAGATCTGGTGGTTCTATCGGATACCTTCCAAGCCTAGGATTTCTAATTGCTGGTTAGTGGACAATATGCGGTGCATGAGTTCTTCACAATAAAAATCAATCTGTACTGATTCAATTTTTTCTTTGTTCGGAAATAGAATCACATCGATGTCTCGAGATTTGATGTCAGCCGTTTGAGGAATAGCATTTAGTAGTCGCAGAACATTAGCTCTATTCAATATTACAGGCTCGTCAATATTTGTTGAACTAGGAGCTAAAAAGATTCTGAAAGCGTAAGACCTTTTGATCGGTTTAAGAAAGGTTGGTCTGACCAATGGTGGATCCGAATGAGGTGAAGGGGTCATGTTATTGCTTGGTTTCTTTTTCGCTTCTGAATGCGGCCATGAGTCGTCATTGGAGACCTCTGAGTATTCCAACGAAATTATCGAGGAGTTCTGAGAGGCGGAACTCGTATCTGAGGAATCGAAAGAAGAATCTTTGCATTCATCCAACATGAGAAATGCGTCGTCTTGCGGGTCCAGAGAGATGGGAGCCTCCTGTATCGAATCTTCACGAATTGAATCATCCTCAGGACCACTCTCACTGGCTGGAGATGGTAAAGTGACTTTAGTAGTGGAATCTTGATTTATTACTGCCAATAAAAGATCTAATGGTTCAGACTGTGGTTGAGCCACACTTTTGCTCGGCGAGTTTGCTCTAGTATCAGTTGAAGTAGAGGTAACCACAGCTACCAAATTAGTGGGCTTAGCCGTTTTTTTCCTGCATTCTTAACTGTGTTCTCTTGCAAAGATTTTTGCACAGTTTGCATTTTCCTTAAGAAGGCCCGCGAGCCCGTTTGAGACTTTTTGGGGTTTTTCCTTGTATTTAATTTGGAAAGGAGTTCTTTTCCCACTAAGCCTCGTTTAGTCAGGTCAAAAATATCAAATGGAGTACATAAAGCCGGTTCAGCATTAGAGATAGGCATAATATGATTTGATTCCAGAGTACCAGGATTGAATGGTTGCATTTCATATTGAGACCACTGATCTATTTTTGGAACATCTGATTGAACAGTGCTATTTACAGTTTGGGTTTGTTTTGATGTCCAAGCAGAATGGGGCAACACCTGCGACTGTTTTTTTATTTTTTCATCCATCATTTTTTTTGTAATGGAAGATACTGTCTCCATCAGGTTTTGTTTGTCGGCGTGGTCGACTCTTGCAACTTCAGCCAGTCGGCTTTGCCACAATCTCGATGCCTCCGCTTCATATTTTAGTCGTTCTTGGATGGTTTCAATATAGCTTTCTAGGTGAGTTTGCTTTGTCATGATCATGGCAAGTAGAGTAGCTTGATCTTTGGTTGAATCCACCATTGCTTCTTGTAATTTTAGAAAGGATCATGGCTACAGATAGTACAGCTACTAGCGAATTTTGTAGATCTAACATCGTGGTTGGTAGTCTTTCTGGTGGCTCTTGGGCATCGTTTGATACTTCAGAGATCTTTTGTGATGAAAAAGAGTCATGCTCTATGAGATCTTGAGTGGACTTTGGCGATTTTTTTACAGGTACCTGAGGTCCTTTCGATGCAATAGGTGTTGAGGTGTTTATTTTTGGGACTGGAGTATGATTCTGGATTCCTCCAAAGACTTCCTCTCTTTTTTGTTGCGAATCCATAATCGCATCGATCTCAGTTATATTGAGCGATAAGCGCGCAATACGAACTGAAAGTGGTTTGGATTTCTCGCTGTTGATCGTATCGGTTGGTAAATAAGTAGATTGCCATTGTTGTTTGGCTGTTTTAGCTCGTCCACTAAGGGTTGGTGTATAGCAGGGATCTTCAAAAATGGAATTACAATCTACTTCAACAGGTTGATGCACAGGTACTGCAGAAAAACAGGATTGTTTAGTGGAAAGCGCGGATGTGAATTCATGGTGAATATTAGGTGTTGGTTTGTCCACCTTGACTTGGATAGTCGTACCCGTTTCTTTTTGTGGAAATTCAGTAGGGATTGCAGATAAAGACAATTGTATATTAGCAGTCAGTGGAGCATGAGAAGGAGATGTGTGTTTCAATTTACCTGACGGTAAGGGGGAGTCAGGCTCAATGTTCTTTATTATCTGCATTGAATTGGCTTCTCTGAAATACTAATGGGTAAACAGTATCATGGGTAACCCCAAATAACATACATTGGCTTCCCAGCAATAGAAATGGGTAAACAGTATCATGGGTAACCCCAATTCACAACTTCAAAATGAATTGGCTTCTCAGTAATAGAAATAGGTAAACAGTATCATGGATAACCCCTAATCACAACTTTAAATTAATTGGCTTCTCGGCAATACAAATGGGTAAACAGTATCCTGGATAACCCCAAATAACATGCATTGGTTTCCCAGCAATAGAAATGGGTAAACAGTATCATGGGTAACCCCAATTCACAGCTTTAAATGAATTGGCTTCTCAGTAATAGAAATGGGTAAACAGTATCATGGATAACCCCAAATCACAAATTTAAATGAATTGGCTTCTCAGCAATACAAATGGGTAAACAGTATCCTGGATAACCCCAAATAACATGCATTTGCTTCCCAGCAATAGAAATGGGTAAACAGTATCATTGGTAACCCCAATTCACAGCTTTAAATGAATTGGCTTCTCAGTAATAGAAATGGGTAAACGGTATCCTGGATAATCCCAACTCACAACTTTAAATGAATTAGCTTCTCAGTAATAGAAATGGGTAAACAGTATCATGGGTAACCCCAAACCAAAACTTTAAATGAATTGGCTTCTCAGTAATAGAAATGGGTAAACAGTATAAGGGATAACCCCAATTCACAACTTTAAATGAATTAGCTTCTCAGTAATAGACATGGGTAAACAGTATCCTGAGTAACCCTGTTAGAACTGATATAATATTGTTTCGTCCTCATTGTATATGTTGGCCTATGCCCAGTCGCTTTGCGAGGAAATCCGTATTTCAAGCTTGTGACCTCAAGTAAATTGAGCCTCCATTTTAGGTTAGAACCGCCATTTTAGTTTATTATACAAAGTCACCCTCTAGTCTAAAATGGCAGTCTCGTGTGCTCTTGTTCTTGCTTTAACCTCTTCAACCTCTGTAGGAGGGTTAATGTCCAATCTGCCTTCAGGCTACATGTTAGGGTCATGTAGACCTTGTCCTTTGTTGACCTCGGGATCAGGGGATTACTTGAATTAGCAATGTTAACCTACAAGTATACAAGAACAATAATGCTATCCAAATACGACATGCAAAACATTTGTTTGATTTGTATTAAAGCAATATGTAAGGAGTGTAACTTTAAATTAGAGAATAATAATGTCTGTTGGTAGATGTATTTAAAAGTAAACCGCATGCACGAGATATGTAAATTAGGAAATGAACCTGGTGCAACCCTAGCCCAGTGTATAATTAAGTTGTAAGAGGCTGGACATCATTATAACAAACTGTATAAATATGCTGATGTCCAGCTAGGAAATTCTGCTCACTGCTCACATTGAACCCTGCTGGTGGTCTCTGTGATGTATTGAGAGCCAAATAGCTATTTGTGTACTTTGTCCAATACTGTTCAGTTTTGTAATAAAGATTCTGGGAATCTTTACAAGCCTGTGTCGGTGTATTTTCCTTTGCTTGGTGTAACAGCCTTAATATTGTATTTTTCTGATTCCACAGATGGCGCCCGAATAGGGACCCTCAAGATTGACTTTGTCTCGTTGAAGGTTGGCTCGGCTATGGGACCGGGATCGGACAGTGCCAACAGAAACGGCCACTCTAGACGAGAAGCGAATTCCTCGACGAAACTGCATGATCCGATCCCTGAACGGTGTGCTGTAGCCCGAGACGACGTCCTGACGACGTCCTGACGAGGGTCCATGTAAGGAGGTGGGTAAATTTGCCAAAAATCACCAGACACATGGGTCCTTAGCATTGTCCTTAGTAACCCGATCGGGCCTCCCAGTCCTTTGGTCAGGTGAATCGTGTCCTGATTCTTAATCTAACCCTGACAATTTGAATTTGGAGCACTGTACTCGCGAGCACAATTATTTAACCAGGTAACACCAGAACTTTGATATGCCTGGGAAATTGTCTGCCTGTTTTAGGGCATTTTTCTGCTGCAACAGACAATCTTTGGAAGATAGCCATCCCGCGCCACAGGAGGGGTCGCCGGCATGCACTATGTACTGTAAGAAAGGCTTTGGTAATATAGCATTTAATGACATTTGGCACAGACAGACCAGACATAATTCTAATCTTCGGTGGCCAACCAATGGTAGTTTTGAAATCCCTCGTATAGAATATTTAGAGTCGTGTATTAGTAAAGAAAAAGGCTAGACCTGCAGCATTTGATGCATTGCACAGTTGGAAAACAGAAGCTTTGCAGCAACAAAAGAGTAGAGAGAAACATATGCGTAGACATATGACAAGTGTCGAAAAGGCACTTTTATATGATCAAAATAAACAATTGGAGTCAGTTCGGAACACGGACAGGGCGTTTCAATTAGGCATTCAGAAAATCTACCCTTCAAAAGATTTTCATACGTCAGATGAATTGATTAATAAACTTTTACATGAACGAAGGCCCGATGCCTCCGCGCCACCTCCGTACGTCCCTCCTCCTGGCGCTTTGCCCCTTCCCGTTGTTGTTCCCCCTCCCATAGTTCCTCCGGTCCTCCCTGCTGTTCTTCCTGTTGTTCTTCCAGCTGTCGCTCCTTTTCCTGCCCCTTTGCCTCCACCTGTTGATATTCAGAATGTGCCTACTCTTCCTCTTCCAAGTGATTCTGCATCGCTTGTAGTAGACCAGGGAGCGAGACCAAGGGTTGTGACTCGTAATACTGTGTCCCCAGACTAAAAGAGTGTATTGATTGCTTGGGCTAAATATTGTATGGAGAAGGGTGAACAAGCCGATGTTTTTTCCACACTCGAAAATTTAAAAAGTATTCCTGAGAAAAATGTTTTTATTGAAGGATTAGGGACTCATTTGAGTATAATGTGGAATAGATTGAACGATGAAGATCAATCTATTCCGGGATTTAAACGCCTTAGCGTTGTCCAGAGATACTGCGAAGAAGGTATATGAGCATGTTGAGAGGATTTTTGAGTATAGGAAGGAGTTGGAAGGGTTACAGAATGAGGAAGCAGATGGTGGTAGTTTAGGTATTATGTACTTACAGAAACGGTTTTCTCCTCGCCGTGAATTAAAAGGTGAGGAAGCGCAAATTTGTATAAAGGATGCGATAAGATGGATTTCGGATATGTCGATAACTCCAGATGAAGTATATGACACATATAGTCAGTATACGTTAGAAATGCAAAGAAAGTGATACAGGTGATGGTAGAGTACCTGCAGAATGAGTTTGTAAAAAGAAAGATTTGTTGTCCCGCAGAATTGTTGAGTGGTTATAAGAGAGCTTTTTCGATTAATACTTCTTCGACTGCCCTAGCGCTTGATTTGGCTCTGTGGCTTAGTAAGCGTTCGGAGCTGCCTACTTTTCAGCTGCCTATGAGAGAGGTCCCTCTGACTTTTGCCCCGAAAGTTGAGATTGCGTCCGATGCTGGACGAGGAATAGTCGCAGGAGAAATTCCTGCACATTACGTATCACAGTTTGATCAGGTCCCGTTTTCAAGACAGGAACTGAACACCATAAAGCTATCTATTCCCGATATAAGTAAGAATCCGACCGGGTTCTTTAAGGAAATAGAGTCGGTCTTACAGTCGTCGGTATTCACCTTAAGTGATATTGACCTATTATTTCCCGTACTCCTGCCAGTCGATTTGTGGAAACAGATTAGGACTATAGATGACATACCTGGGTTGGGAGATACATGGGATAACATGGTTAGGCTAGATAGAGAAAGACCAGCTGGCGAACGACCGCCTCAAGTGATATTAACCTTGCCTGATAGAATTATTGTAAAATTGAAAGCTATAGTTCCTGAAAAAAGGCCCTGGCAGAGGTCAGTTTGCACCAGAATCACAGCAACCTCCTTCACAAGATAAGCAAGTTTCGAATGTAGATAATAGAAAAATTTTTGATCACCCTTCTACCACGTACCTCTCTGAAGAGCTTCCTTTTGATAATATTCTGTTTCGCTAGGATTGCCCGAAGCAGGATTTGGAACCTACGCCTATTCCCGTTCATCAGAAAGGCCCCTACGTTGAGATGGCAGTGGGAAATAGGAAGCATCTATTTTTAGTAGGATATGGCAGCACAGAAATGTTCCATTGATCATTCACGGGTTCCAAATATTCCCCTGTCAGGGCAGTCCAATGTTTCTGTAGGGTTTTCAGGCACACCTGTAGTTTGTCCGGTCTCTTTGCCGGTACCGATAACACTGGGTCCCTTCACGGAACAGTGTCCATTTCTACTTACCACAAATTGTGGGGAGAACTTGCTGGGGCTAAATTTGTTGAAGGCATTGCATGCAGTAATACATTGTTCTCCGGACGGAGTTCGGTTAACAATTTCACCTCAGCAATCACTCGCCTCTCAGTTTTTGACTCGACCTTTACCGCCAGAATTCAGTAATGTCCCAGAATGCTTATGGGCAATTGATGATAATGATGTGGGCATTCTTCAAATTGAATCTGTTAAAATTATTTTGAAACATGGAGTAAAATTGCCTCGCATCCCACAATATAAGATCTCAGTTGAAGGCGAACAGGCTTTGAAATGTATAGTTTCTGATTTTGTACATCGTGGAGTAATTGAGGAGATCACGGGTAGCCTATTTAACAGCCCCATTTTGCCAGTATACAAAAAAGGTGATAATGCGATTCCCTTTAGTTTTATAATTGATTTACGTGCTATTAACAAAATTGTGGCTCCTCAACTTCCTATTGTACCTGATGTTACTATGATACTAACCATGATTCCGGCTTCTGCCACTCATTTTAGCGTTGTTGATCTTAAAAACCGTTTTTCAGTATTCCCATACACAAGGATAGCAGGTATTTGTTCGCGTTTACCCTAGGTGGATGCTCGTTTACATTCACTCGTGCACCACAAGGGTACACTGAGAGTCCAAGTATTTATAGTAGGGCATTGAAAGAGCAGCTCGATACTCTGAGTTGCCCACTACTTGCACATTACTACAGTATGTAGATGACCTCCTCTTGGCTGCTGATTCTGAGAGCGCCTGTAAAGAAGGCACAGTGTTGTTGCTTTGTCATCTAGCAGAACATGGCCACAAAGCTTCACTTAAGAAATTCCAATATTGTTGTCAGGAGGTCACCTATTTAGGCTACCTCCTGTCAAAGGAGGGAAGACGGTTGACACCTGAATGAATAAAGACTATTTCTGGCATGTCTGTCCCAAATACGCAGAAGGAAGTTAGAGCCCTGATAGGTATGGCTTCTTATTGCAGATTGTGGATCCCTAACTTTTCGTTAACAATTAAACCAATGCTGGCTTTGACAAAGAAGGGCATTTCTTTGCCATTGCCATGGACTTTGGAACACCAGACAGCATTTGATTTGCTCAAATCCACGCTGTGTTCAGCGCCGGTTTTAGGAATTCCGAATTATGACAAGGCCTTTGTATTTTTTGTGCATGAACGTGATGGATGTGCTTTGGCTATATTAACGCAGGAGCGTGGAGGGAAGAATAGGCCGCGCGGTTACTATTCCTCCGCCCTTGATCCTGTAGCATGCGCTTTGCCAAGATGTTAGCGCGCTGTTCCTGCTGCTGCTGCGTCTGTAAAACAGAGTAAGGGAATGGTCCTGGGTCATGCGTTAACCCTCATGGTACCTCACTCTGTAGATATTTTATTGAATAGAACTCAAACGCAACACCTCACTTCTGCACGATTGACAAGATATGAACCAGTCTTGTTTGCCCCCCACATTCAAATTCAGAGGTGTTGTGTATTAAATCCGGCTGAACTTTTACCTGTCTCGCAAGATACTGTTGATGGTGACGAAACATCACACGATTGCCTTTATATGACAGAACAGGAGACTAAAGGCAGAATCCATCTGAAAGACACGCCTTTGAATAGCGCACAAGGAGAGCTATTTTGTGATGGCTCTTGTTTTAAACTTCCAGACGGTACATCCACGGCTGCTTATGCCGTCACTACTTTAAACACGATTGTGGAAACCAAAAGAATTATGCATAATTCCGCGCAGGCCGCAGAATTTATAGCGTTAACTTGAGTTTGTGAACTTTCTGAAGGGCTTACAGTTAATATATATACCAATAGTCAGTATGCATTTGTGGTGGTCCACAATTTCGGTAGACTTTGGAAAGAACGAGGTTTCTTGACCTCGCACGGAACGATAATTCAGCACGCCACTTTAATAGTGCGAGTATTTTCTGCACTCGCACTCCCTGTTCAGTTAGCTATTATAAAATGTTCAGCACATCAAAAGGTTACAGATGATGTAGGAAAAGGGAATGCTTTCGCCGATCAGATAGCTAAACAAACTGCCACTGATTTCAGTTCAGAAATGTATGCTGTAAGAGAAATTGTAAATATTTGCACTTTGGGTGAAAGTATCGATGCTGTAAAAAACATTCAAGCAGATGCTACTATAGAGGAAACTAAGAGATGGATCGAGGGTGCAGGGAGACTGGATGATGATGGGTGTTGGGTAGACAATATTGAAGGAAAATGGTTACTCCCTGACGCCTACATTACAATGATGGTTATTATGGCTCATGGTCCGACACATGTTTGTGCGTGTAAATTGACTAAAATGCTACATAGTGTATGGGCCAATGATAAGATTTTCAAAACTGCTGAGCGTTTTGTCCAAGGCTGCATGGTCTGCTTGCAGCACAATGTAGGGAAAGGTACCTCGACTCCTAGAGGAAGTTTCACTCCACCTTCTGTTCCGTTTGAGGTTATTCACTTTGATTTTATTGAAATGGAACATTGTAACAATCTTAAATATGTGTTGGTTGTCATTTGTGCCTTTAGTAAGTGGGTTGTGGCCTTCCTGGTTAGAGATGCAACGGCCATAACCACGGCAAAAACTCTGTTGAAAGAGTTTTTCCCTAGGTTCGGGCTGCTGAGAGTCATCTGGTCGGATAATGGCCACACTTTATTGCTACTGTAATCCTACGAATTTGCAAAGGATTACAAATTGATAAACGGTTCCATTTGGCCAGACATGCCCAAAGTGCCGGATTAGTGGAAAGGCATACCGGCATTATAAAGAACCAGCTCGCTAAGATGTGTGCTGGCACCAAGTTTAAATGGCCAGATGCCTTACCGATTGTGTTGCTATCGATGAGAACAACCCCTCAAACTAAGACTGGGCTCTCTCCCTTTGAGGTGGGGATGGGGAGGCCTGCTAATATTTGGGGTATGCCAGAAAGTCGCTCGTTGCGGGATAAAGAGAATGTGCTTCTTTCAGATTACTGTAACCAGTTGACTAAAAATCTGTTTTCTATTTGTCACCAGGTGCGAGAGGAATTACCTGTACGCTACGAGGGTCCCGGTCACAGACTACAACCGGGGGACTGGAGCCTCACAAAGGTTTTTGAGAGGTCGTCTTGCCTTGCACCTCGGTGGAGGGGTCCCTACCAAGTCCTTCTAGTCACCCAGACTGCTGTGCAGGTAGCGGGTCTGAAGAACTGGATCCATGCGATGCACACCAAACGGATCCCACAGCCCGTGCCATACGATACAGAAGATACAGAATCCCTTCCCACTGCTGTAACTAGCGTGCCTGAAACAGCAACAACCAACAAGGGAGAATCGGAGACCGCTCCAGAATCCGCAAGGCCAGACAAAACGTCCATCTTGTCTCCGCACTCCCCAACAGTGGAACTTCCGGATCAATCCTTTTCTGATCCCATTTCCGTTCATTCGCCACTTCCAGGAGGAAGTGACGACACTTGGTCCTCACCAGAAACTGCGAAATATAATTTGCGTCCAAGGAAGTAAACGTACAGCATGGTCTGACTGTGCGATTGAAAAAAAATCATTCGAGGGCTTGACTTTTGGCCCGACTGTACGGGAAGATTCTGTTGGCTAAGGGTTGTGGGAAAGACATTAAGAAGACGCGTGACTGGAGTCGCCAGCAAACGAACAATTAGTGTTTTTTCGGTTGAAGACTACAATGCCTGTACCCGCTACCGCTCGTATCGAACTTTTAGATAAATATGTGACTAGCAGAGACAATGATCAAGCATATCAGGGGACCCCCAAAGTGTATTGTTGCCTCTTTGTGATAATTACTGGATTTTTAGTAACTGTTGGTTTTGGGTTATGGTATCTGGAGGAAGCATATCCGCTAGAGGACTTTTTACCTATTGAAAATGTATCTGTTATCCCTACTCATTCCGTGCAATTGCATACTTTATCGCCTAGAGATTCTTTGCATAGACGGAACTATCAGAATAATACCCTTTTGTCAATCATGAATGCCACTCATGCAATTTTAAATAAGACCAATTGTTGGATCTGTTCGCATCTACCGCAACAGGGGCCTAAGGAGCTATGTTGGTATATTCATCCTTTACCTTTGACAACTGCCTGTTACGCTTCTCTTAGAGCACTATTTTTTGGCCGATGGAATGACAGCATCTCAGGGAACTTTGATGGTACAAATTTAAATAGCTTTGAAAAGCATGTTTTGATGCCCCTGGGTTGCTCGCTTTTTGCAAATAGAAGTAAGCCAAACGTTGCTTCTGTTAGGCACTCTGATAGATTGTCTCATCCTTTTCAGTCTTTAATCTCTTTCAAAATGGCTCCTATAGGCAATAAGGATGACACGCCTACATCTTATTCTGTTAACCATAGCCCTGATTCAGTATCCTTCTGCATACAGAGGAATGGAACACGGTCAATGGGTAATTTTAGAAAGTGCGCCAATGTTGCAAATTTGACTAGTGAGAACAAACCTCTGTACGTAGGCGAACCTGTCTATTTTGTTCGCTGTAATGTGGCATTTCCATGGTTGCCCAGGGATTGGCAAGGAACCTGTTATTTAGGGATTCTACTATCTGGGGTATTTATTGCTAGTACTGCAGATGTTTCGAAAACTCGTCCACGACGAGGTGTGAAAGGGGATACTCCAGCGCAAACTCTAGGAGATATCATGAAATCCTTTGTGCCATTTTTTGGGGAAATTACGAATTCAGAAGATATCAGGGGACTAGCAAGAGTATTGGCGAGAACCATCAATCAGACCACTGACATACTCTATAATATGACGTTAGAACAGAAAGCGATAAGATTAGTGGCTCTTCAGAACAGGATGGCATTAGATGTCATTCTGGCCGAGCGTGGAGGAGTATGTAAATTAGTGAGGTCCGCTCGCTGCGTTTACGTACCAGACTCCTCTCCGACGATCTTTAGGGCTATCCAAAATCTACATGTTCTTAGTTCAGAAGTACATGTTCCTGAGGGAAACTGGGAACTTAGTGCATGGTTTTGGGACCTCCTACGGTCATGGGGATGGAAGTTGTTTTCGGCCCTGCTGATTATCTTGGGAAGTTTTTGTATACAGTGTCTCCCTGGTATATGCTCAGTATTAGGGGGATGTTGCGCGCAAGCAACAAGTGTATTAGGGCATAAAATATACGCCCCAGAGAAGGTTTCCAAAGAGTATGTATTAAAAGAAACTCTGGTGTCAGATCTAATGGCAATAGATATGTCAGACAATGATTCGGGATGTATAGATGTTGAAGTGTGGAGTTAGTCGCAAAGTGATTGAAGGTAGTTTAGCACTTGGCATAGGCCAAAAGGAGGGTTTGTTAGAACTGATATAATATTGTTTCGTCCTCATTGTATATGTTGGCCTATGCCCAGTCGCTTTGCGAGGAAATCCATATTACAAGGTCGTGATCTCAAGTGAATTGAGCCTCCATTTTAGGTTAGAACCGCCATTTTAGTTTATTATACAAAGTCACCCTGTAGTCTAAAATGGCCGTCTCGTGTGCTCTTGTTCTTGCTTTAACCTCTTCAACCTCTGTAGGAGGGTTAATGTCCAACCTGCCTTCAGGCTACATGTTAGGGTCATGTAGACCTTGTCCTTTGTTGACCTCGGGATCAGGGGATTACTTGAATTAGCAATATTAACCTACAAGTATACAAGAACAATAATGCTATCCAAATACGACATGCGAAACATTTGTTTGATTTGTATTAAAGCAATATCTAAGGAGTGTAACATTAAATTAGAGAATAATAATGTCTGTTAGTAAATGTATTTAAGGAGAGGATAGCCAAGTTGAAGCTCACATTAAAGAAGGGATGGCTGCACGGTCTACCATTGGCATTGTATGCACTTCGGAACCAACCAGGCTCCGACCATCATCTCACCCAGCACGAGATAGCCACGGTAGAAGGATGAGGACCCCTCTTACCCCCCGAGATAGAGCTAGATGTGATGCCCAGCCGACTAGGGAGGTTCTGGGAACAGAGATGCAAATGTACCTTAACTGTATGACATCCACCGCCTCTGTCATTACAGGCCAGCTGCAGCGACGGCGAAAAGGGGACGGCGCAGCACAAAACACATCAGGAAGTGCTGAAGCAGACACCGAGCAAGGTGTGCATGTGCCCCTCATCTTCCCTGGTGACAGCGCGCTTGTGAAGAACTTTACCAGGAAGAGGTGGGACGAGCCAAGATTTAATGGCCCTTTCATCGTAGAGGACTGCACCCCCTCCGCCGTCAAGCTCCAGGGCAGAAGAGCATGGATCTTCCTAAATGACATTAAACCCTATATAGGAGAGAGCCTTCCTGCTGCATCCAACTGCAAAGAAACCACAGACAATGGGGAAGAACCTCAGCACGTGCAGACAAGATCCATGGCGAGGAAGAAGGACGCATGAGCAGAGATCCAAGACAAAGAACCTGGATGCAAGTTGTGGCATAAAACTGGACAGGTTCCCCAAACAAAAGGGAATAAGGACATAACACACACTCTGTACATCCCAATTACAGGGTAAAGAGAAGCACACCCCAAGCCTCAACAACATTGATAAAATGAACTTTTGAAAGCACGACATGCCCAAGTAGCACAAAGAATCAAGACTCTGATAGACTGCAAATAAGACATTGCCTGAGAGTGTAAGACAGAATCCTGAAGCAATCAGTGTTGAGACTTTGTTCACAGAACTAATGGTACATTCCAGCAGAAGTCTCAAGTGGGATGTGCTAACCTATTTCCAACTCGCGGTGTTATCATACCCATCACTCATAGGGAGAGGAGCCAGTGTCACAGACTGTATTCAAGATCCGGCCAACAAGAAAATAATCTGGCAACTACTGACTGTCATCACGGAAGCCTTCATTGTACTGCCCGAGTACGGTGATAAGGGTACAGATGCTTCCACCACAAGTGATCATTGATGAGCTGACATACAAGCTTTTCTTTCGCATCATAAAGGAATGCCGAGGACCCGTCGGGAGAACCACAGATACCTTATCCTTTATCAGAGATCCAAGAAACACCAAATTCCTAAACCGAGTGTGGTACAAACTAAACTACGTGGTTGCAATCCACGCAGCAGGAAAGTGCAGAGACTGTTCACATAAAAGGAAAAAACTGTAGCCTAGAATCCAGCAAGAACAGGTCAAATGTCATTATCACCAGAAGACAGCCAATATGCATACCATGTTTTCTTTCACATCATTGAGAACTTTCCTAGGTTAGTGGGGAGACCCAACAATGTTGACGTACCCGCATTCCTCAGAGACCCAGTAAAGAACGCACAATTAAACAAGCTCCTGAGAGCCATCATAGCGCAACTGAGAAGTAATTATGTTCATCAACTACTGAGGAGAGCCTTGTGAAGAGGAGATCCCAATAAACTTTCTGCCGAGGACAGATCGAGAACAGCAGAAACAAGGATTACGATATCTTGTTCCTAGTTTATTTTTATTTTTTCTTCTATTTTTCTTATTATCCTTTTCGTCATCTGCCTTGGAGCAGATCGAGGAGAGAGACACTGTTCTTCAACTTGTCACTGAGAGACCGAGTGTAAGGAGCGGACACAAGAACTTCACGATCGTATTTTCCTTTTTCTTCATTTTTCTCATTTTTTCCTATTTTCTCATATGTTCACTTTTATTTTTATTTTTGTTTTTATTTTTACAACATTTTATTTTTGTGTGATTTTTAGCAGTTCCATCTTTTCATTATTTCTCAGTGAGCAAGTTCCAGCATGTCCTCAGGACCAAGGCAAATTCGAGGGGTGCATTGGGACCTCACCTATTATCGATAGGCATAATGAATGTGATGTACCAAAGTTGCTAGCCTAACCCTTTTCCATAGTCTGGCACAGGAACTGTACTGAGTACCCAGAGACTACCGTCGTCACTCACATGAGGGGGAACATTTGGAGAAGCACTTGTCAATATAATAGTAATCAACCCTCGAACTACGAGACCAGAGCAAGAGGAGGAATAAATAACTGACTATGAACTCATTCGAAATGGGGGCCCAGAACAGTAACTTGGTTTTACCCCCAACAGAAGGGCGTCCCCATTTCACTGGAAGAAAATGCTGCAAATTGTCGTTCTGAACGATTATGTGTATATGTATAGTTATTATTATTGTTTTTCTGTCATTAACAATCAGAACTGCTTTCTTGATTGGTGTGCGAAGTGTCCCAATCTCAGTGCATCCACCAGATAATGAACATCTGGGGCCTGCGAAAGCTCCCAGACCCTATATAGTCACCCCAGTCCCAAGAAAACGTGATGATAAAAGTAACAAACTAAATTTAAATGTAATGAGCAATGATTTAGACATATTTGAGGTAACAATTGAAGAGAAAAGCTGGAGACAGGGTCAGCACGGAATGAATGAAAACGCTGCACTGACCACTGCACGCACCCACACACAGGATGCAAACAGGCAAGGGCATGTGTCAATGGCTACAGAGCCTCCAACAAAGGCAGCAGAGAAGGGGAGACTGCCTGCCGAACAATCAGTTCCAGAAAACAGTGGAAGTACCCACCAAGAGGAGCCAAGTGAAACACCAGAGAGAGAGGGCATAGCAAAATCCCTCAAAAGAACAGAAGTAGCCACAAAGGAATTCACAGAGAAAACACAAATGCTGATAGACTATGTGTTCCCTTTTATAGTCAGAGCAAAGAAACTGCACGAGGAGCTGAAAGGCAGGACTATAGAGACTATAACAGCAAGCACACCTGTTCCAACGCAAGGAACAAGCCTCAGGCCTACAACACAACCACGCGTTGGGAGGTTGGAGAGCCAATGGCGGTTAGAGGAAGTCTATGACAACATACAAAGGGAATGAAAGGAAACACAAACCCTTCTCCTACCACAGCGATGCAGTCGAGGCAGCCCTCTCCACTGAGACACCCAGAGAGGAAAAGCAGCACAGACGCATTTAGAGACATATTCATAGCAAACTACAGAAGAACGCTGAGAATCACGAGAAGCCCACACGAAGATAACAATGAACTTAATGATTACCTGGACAGCACAGTCCATCTCAGAAACAACATATTGTACCAGCACATGAAGGAAGTAGGACGAAGGCAGTCGGAAGGAGAATGCTTCGTCTGTGCTCTCCTTTCATACAGCATGGGAAAATCCAAGATCTTTGTGGCTGTAGAAATTGATGTCCCTACAGCACACTGTATGTCACATGTAGCAATGTGTAACACCAGAGGACAATTTATGGGAAAAGACGCCTGGTTGATATGGGCCCACGAAAAGGGTTACCCGGATGAAGATGGCTACGTACAGGACATTCAAACAAGAAACCGAGCGCACACCAGAAATCATGTGATCAGTTATGAGAACCCTGGCATCAAAGGATCAGGGATAAGATGGGAAGTTAACACGAGACTGAACGTTCAAGGAAAGACTGCATAAGAGGCTCAAATCTGGAAGAACAGAGGCAAATGCAGATCTGGGGGTCAGTGGTCTCCCCAGATGGATGGGAGGACAGAGTAGTAATCTGCCGAGCATGGATGGTCCTTGGAGTCTGCAAAGAAGCAATAGAGAATTTGCAGAGGTTATGCAAAGCTCTGTGGCCAAAGCTAGTAAAGCTACTAACATGGGTCGAAGATAAGGGGGACCCTGCAGATAGTACCACTGGAGAGCCCGAAACTAGTTTCAGAAACAATGGCACAAGGAAGATAGGAGAGAATCATAACTGCAGACAAATCTTTGAAGCTCCAGGAGTGACACAAGGAACCGCAGTTATTATGGACCATTACTGGGTATGTGGATCCAAGGCATGCATAAGGCTGCCGAAAAACTGAGGAGGCATATGCACACTAGTGAACGTCCACGTTCCCGCACTAGTGATCCCTAAGAATGACCTGAAGTTGGACAGTTTCCCGAAAGAAGATGCTCATCTAAGAAGAAGGAGATCTGTAGAACTGGTATCCAGGATGAAGAGGTAAAATTACTTTTCTCCCAAATCAGAAGAGGCATTCCATGCAATCCCATACGAACACAGGCTGTTCAGCCTCACCTCAACAGTATTCACAACACTACTCCTGCCCCACATCCAAGTTGGAGTGAATGATAAATGGTTGCAGATAACCAGATGGGAGTTATTGCAGACCATCAATACCACTATAAAAGGATTCAACGCGATCAAAGAAGAGCTGAGAGCAATCAGACTGATGACCCTCCAAAACAGATATGTGCTTGACATGATCACTGCAATGGATGGAGGTGTTTGCGCAAAAATCGAAGAATCATGTTGCACATTTGTACCATCAAACGATGAAGAAAACGGAACCCTAACAGAGGCCATAAGCATGTTGACAAGCCTGAAAAACCAGATGATCGATGAAAGTGATGAAGTGGACGATGACAGCTGGTTTAGAGACCTATTCTCGTGGGTCCCACAATGGATGGCAGATATATTCAAGTTTATGGGAGCTCTACTAGCAATGGTATTGCTAGGATTCTGTGTCATCAAGATAATCATTACACAGTGCCAGAAAACTGCGAAGAAATCCATGGGGATGAAAATAATGGTTGATGTCGAGCCAGGGTGGAAGCCCAGAGACCTGACTGATGAAGAAATAAGAGACTTTGTGAAAGCCAGCAAATTTGTGCCAGAGGGAACAAGGTTCACATACTCTAAGAAACAAAGAAGGTCTGAAGGAAAATGGATCTACTGCAGCCAAAATGGACAATGTCAGCTGGAACAAAGACGAACATGTGAAAACAGCAGGGAGTTTGAAGGGAGTGATAAAAATATGGACTCCAAAGGCTCACACATTCACACCATCATGTACAAACCCTGAAGACGATGAGCATGACACCGAAGAATCAAAGGAAATAAATGCAAAGGAGGTTGAAGAAGTGGTCGATGTACCGACCGGAGAGGGGAGTGTAGAGGAGGTCCCAGACATGGCCTGCACCCGTTCCCCTCATTTCGAGGTACCAGGAGCATACTCGCCAAGGTATGTGATGTATGAAGAGCCAATGCACCTACAAAGAGCTGCATTGGGACTCTGCCCAGTATACATCAGAAGATCCATACCTGTTGAAGCACCCATAACCAGACAACCCTGGGCAGCACGGTACCCTATTAGACAGCCGTAGCAGCCACTGATACGAAACGAAGAGTACCTACAGACAGTCCATGAAGAGACCCAAAGAGCCCTAATGGAAGGCCAGTGGAAATGACACAAGGGCCTGAACAGACTCGTGAATGAACAAAAGCAGCTATGGAAGATAACACGCCAGTGCGAGTAACTATGAAAATAAATATAATGAACACAGAGAAGAGACAATGTTAAAACGTGAGGAAACGGTGCTATGAGACAAGATGGAAGCAACCGACCTGTTAATCGTGTGTAAGTAGGCTTGAAACGCAAGATGCTAAGAAATCGATACTGCTTGCAATGCTTAGTAGAAGATAGAGCGGCAAGCGCCAACCATATATCTACCTCAATAAGGCACATTATACAAGTGCGACTCCATTTTGTAAAAGCAGAAATGTACCCAGGCTGCCAGAGGCCTGACAGGCCAAGTTTCGTAACCCAGCCAAAGGCAAGAGAAGGAGCGGAATCGAAACTCAACAAAGAGCGGCTCATGCCTAGGAAATCGAGGTCAACCAGACAAAGGGAGGCGAGCGTCAGCTAACAAGACTCAAACTTCAGAGCACACCAGCCTGCCTCATGAAGGTCAAGATAAGGGGGGCCCATGCAGGTGGCAAGGCTGAAACAGAATTAAATGCACTAAAAGCTGATAACTGAAGCATATTCATGGTGAACTAACACGTGACCAGCCAGGCGCGAAGAAGTACCATCGCCTGATGTCATCCAGGACCCAAGGATGCCATAACTTTTCCCAATAAGAGACTACAGTTTTGAGGCCATCCATAGCCAACTAATTGACACATCGCCCTAAAACACTGATTGATGGAAGGGAGGCAAGGTGAAACTTGGGACACCAGGCACATGGGTGTCCATTCTGCATGCTGCTAATTAAAGGTGGAAATGTATGTCTAGGGGTGTAACCTGCCCAATCACAATGGGCCAAGTTATCTGGAGTCCTATAGATACTGTAACCAATAGGACGTCGTAGTTGTAGTGACGTCCATCACGCGTGATGTAGAGGGATGGGCGTAGACGCCCACCCGATAAGAGTTATCCAATCCGCATGCCCTATTATCATATACAGATATAACACCTATACTTAAGTTACCTTTCCTAACCAATTACATTGCATGATGATTTTTTAAAGAATCAGACGTCAGTGATGACGAGTTTGCCTATAACAATGACTGTTCGACTGAAGTTCGAGGAAGTCGGAGCGAGACAGGTGATCGCAATGCTGCTGATTTCCATTTGTTTCTCTGTTTGATGTATTTGTCATTAAACAGACTTCCCTTTGCCAACTTACTGAGTCCTCATTATTGAGTGGTGTTGGAGTAAGTGAATCCTGCACCCCCTGTCCCCACATGGTGCAGCTATCTTGTTTTACAAGTTCTAGAGGGTGAGCGCTGACCTATGGGCCCGTCAGTGAATTCCACTCTTCCAGAACAAGACCTACAGAGAATAGCAAGAATACAAGGTGAACTGGCCACAATCGACCAGGGAACACTGCTGAGAAGTAACCGACTAGTGGCCCCCAAGAGTCTCAGGAAAGCTCTCATCATCATAGCGCACGAAGGCCACAGGGGAATTGGCAATACAAAGAAGATACTGCGAAACCAGGTGTGGTTCCCATACATGGGCGCAACACTGCAGACTGTGCCAAGTAACCGCACCAAACAGGCCCCCATGTCCACTCCAAATGGTCCCACTACCCGAAGGACCCTGGCAAAGTGTGGCAATGGATTTTTATGGGGCACTAGAAGGAGAAGGCCACCTACTGGTAACCATAGATAAAAACTCTTGTTTCCCCCTGGTAAAGCACGTCCCGTTCACAGCATTCCACCATGCAGTGGCGGTAGTAGACGAGATATTCAGCAAATGGGGTGTCCCAACGTAGTCAAAACAGACAATGGCCTGCCATTCCAAGGCTAAGAATTTACGAAATGTGCATCTCACCTAGGATTCCATCATCAAAGGATCACTCCTCTATGCCCACAGGCCAATCGCATGGTGGAGCAATTCGTGGCCACCATCAAAAGGAAATGCCAAAAGCAGCAGTGGACCTGATGTCCATGCCTCAAGCCATCTCCCAAATGCTGAGGAGTTACAGGAATACACCACACAAGACGACCGGACGCACGCCCATCGAACTCATGATACGATACAAACCACGGACCCGGCTTCTGCAACTGGAAGACTACATCCCAGCGGAGGATGAGGAGATCAGGGAACGAGAGGCCGAAAAAAGAAAGAAGGCCAAAGAATGGACAGATTGCAAGCGAAAGGCCGAAAAACCACAGCTCCCAGTGGGCGAGGTCTTACTTGTCCGGCAAAAACAACAAAACAAAACAGATGCACTGTACAGACCGGAGCCGCTCGTGGTCAACGAGATCAAAGGGCCAATGGTTACGGCCCTGGCAGAGGATGGAGAGATAACCCGGAATGCCTCATTCTTTTGCAAGCTGTTCCAAGAGGATGCAGAGAAAGAAACACATGTCGAAGAAGAACAAGAAGAGCTCAGGGTGGAACCGCCCGAGGGCCCCCCCGCCAGGGTACCCAATGAGGAGGCCCATGACCTACCAGGTTGGTCCCAGCATACCATCCGCAAGCACCCCTGCCTCATTGAACAGATGTAGGCCACAACCTCCCGTGATAAGCAAGGGGGGGATGTTGTAGACTTTCGGATGCGGCTCCCTTAAGAACGAGGGGACCTGGAAGCAAGGGAGGGGGTGGGAGAGGGAAAGACAAGGGAAGTTAGTCTGTGAAGAGGTAATAAAGGGAGTAGGACGTGCGGACCTGTGTCTCGTGTATTCATTGCGTATGCGAGAGATTAAGCCATAACAGTGTGCAGCATTGGAGGTCGCCCTCCCTGAAGATTCTGGGCCTATTTGGTGGTGAAATGGAAAAGGCAAAGGTGCTGCCTGCGCTCTGTGGACATGAAGATCCTGTTTCGTGGACTCCCTGATGGAAGGCCCCTCCACTGAAGGCGGCAATGTAAGCAACCAGCCTATCTCGGAAGCTGCAACCACTTTAGAATACAGTCTGGCACTCTTATGGACTAAGAGCTCGCTCTCCTCCCAGTACGCGGGGCACATTGCACCTATAACAAAGTGCAAAGTGCCTTTTGTGCTGCTGTCAGGAACGATCAAATGTCAACGCTAGTTGACGGAGTGCCATCTGTCTTGCCTCTCCTGACATTTCATCTATGCTATCTTTGAAGAGGAGTGTGTGCTCTGGGATCAGAGCTGATTGCAAATGAAAGGGGTGCTGGCTGCAGGCTCCAGGTAGGAGCAATGTTGTGTACATTAAAGAGAGTGTGTGGCTGCCCACGCTCACCACACAGTAGCAGGCCCCACGCCAGTGTGCACCTGCTGTGTCGGCGCCACCCTGGGGCCAGGTGGGGGTGATAGCCAAGGAAGAAAATGGAAAAGAGAAGGCAAAGAGCAGAGAGAGTTACAGCTGTTGCAAGTGCTTGTACGCCCTCTGCTATCAGCAGAATCCTGCCAGCAGCCCCTGCATGGAAGGGGAAGTCACCCCGCCAACAGTACCCTGCCTCTGCCAGCCTCCACCATCTGGTGCCCCCAGGTGCCCCCAGGTGCGGCTTTGCCGGTGTAACATCACTTTTTCCTATCTGTCAGCAAAATCCTATCTTGCTGATTGAGCATGCGTGCGCATGCTCAGTCATTACTTAAAGGATAGGATTTTTTGACAGCAGGAATGTGGTGTGCACTGTGTTTATGGGGTCTCAGGGGTGCCGTTTCTGTAACTTGATGTGAGCCAGGCTCACTGCAATAACAGAACACGGTGAAGCCCTGTTAAGAGCTACTCGTAAATGGACGTAAACAGCACGAATCCACCGGACTCCAAAAGATAAACGCAGCGGACACTGTGTTTCACAAAGTCCCAGGATTCTAATAAGCACTAAATGTGCAGAACATATCAAAGTATACATAACAAATAGATATGTACGTGTATGTGAAGTAAGTGCATCATGATCACGTTAATAATGCACTTATTTCACACACACGTACATATTCGTGATGAATCCGGCTGACTGCGCATGCTCAGTCATGATTTATAGTGAAGCATTGGGGGTGTTCTGTAATATTTGGTATCCCCTACCGATCCGGTATCCCCTGGTCTTCGGCTGCCTTCGGCTGATCGCTGATTGGCTGCATTAAGAATGAGCAGAAGCCCCTCTTCCGAGCTGTCACAGACATAAGCAGCAGAGCACCGCGTGAGCGCAAGCTGTCACAGACATAAGCAGCAGAGCACCGCGCGAGCGCAAGCTGTCACAGACATAAGCAGTAGAGCACCGCGCGAGCGCAAGCTGTCACAGACATAAGCAGTAGAGCACTGCGCGAGCGCGAGCTGTCACAGACATAAGCAGCAGAGCACCGCGTGAGCGCAAGCTGTCACAGACATAAGCAGCAGAGCACCGCGTGAGCGCAAGCTGTCACAGACATAAGCAGCAGAGCACCGCGTGAGCTGCCTCCGTTGCTGTAATATATAAACACTGTTCATTCTGAGAGAAAACTTTGCATTAAAACGCAAGGCTGTCTTTGAGGAAGCCGCTGATGTAAAGCTTTCTCTCAGAATAATAAACAGTGATTAATCTATACCCACAACGGAACGAAGCTCGGCATTACATGAACTTTAACTTGTCATTAACTGAAGCCATTAATGACTCCTTACAGTTCATGAAATGTCGAGCTGCGCTTTGTGGTAATAACAAGACAGTTACATTTTATGAAAAGCCTCCCTATATTATCCTGTAAGTGGAGTATTCAGCATTGCAAGATCTGGTGAGGGGGACAGCCACGGTGAAACTGCTGCTACTTTCCACTCAAATGCAGTGCACGCAATTGCAGGCTGTCTCATTCGCGCCCACAAACCGCCCACCCCTGCCCCAATCTATTTTTTTAGTAACATTACTAGTGGTATCTCGCATTTTAACACAACAAAAAAAAAACATCAGAATCATTACAGATGCATGGAACTCATCTATTAGAGCTCTGTCCAGGCGCCCTGGGGCAAAATACATGCACATCAACTAATTTGCATATGGATTGCACCAACAGACATTACTTCACAGAAAGCACATTGCAAGGAGCATCATCAGTCTTTGATACTTGGAGGCAGAATGCAAGTGACTTTAGAATAAGTTGTCATAAGTAAGCCAAGTGGCAAATCATTTTGTGGTGCAAAATACCTAAATTGCACTGTTATATATGGAGCACATGGGCGGAATTTTAGGGGGGACAGGGGTGTTCCCCCCCAACTTTCATGGCACACCATTTTGTCCCCATTCATTTGGCTGGGGCACCGTTTCATCAGATGTCATGTCCCCCCCAACATTTTCAGCAAAGTTACTCCACTGATGGAGCAAGTCAGGCTTTTTTTTTTTAAAATAGCAGCATGATATATTAAAGCTTTGAAGTGAATCACTTACAGAGCTGCAGATAAGACACACTCTGATTACATGGTCTGCCCAGGATCACACACTTTGGTTAAATGGTGAAACTGGGATGTGGACAATTTAAGAAACACACAGTTTTAGTTTATATAGATATTTATTAATGTTTCCCTTTGCATTTCATGTGCTTAAATAATAGTTTATTTATAGCAATGCCTTGGAAGCAAAGCACATTACATAAGAAACTGCCCTTTCATTATTAACTTTAACTATACATCATTATAGAAATATGTTGAACAATAAGAGGATCTTATTGGATTTAGTTTTATTCTCCCCATCCTGCATGCACAGTCACAATCACATCAGGCAGATTAATGTGAGCCTAACAAACCCCCCTTGGGTAAAGCCATACTCATTATTTCATAAAGCCTGCAGCATTATGCAACCGTCTCACACCTGATCACTCCCTGCCATGCACATTTCTAAAGGGAGAAAAGTCCCTGCTAATAGTCCACCCTCCCTCCCATCAGTGCCTAATGGTTCACATTGAAATGCTCTGTTGACACAGAGCAACCTGCGAGCCCCTCTGCTGCTGCCTGGAGCTCCTTGGGACATTGTCCTGGCAGAGGTTTCGGAAAGGGTAAGGTGTCCTGCTGCCAGGACAATTACTGTGCTGAGCAGGAATTACTCAGCACACATTGTCCTGCCAGGGGGACACCTTTCCCGTTTGGGCACCTTCATTGAGGTGCCAAACAGGAGAGGTGGCCCACTGACGAAAGTCCCGGTCAGGCTCTCAAAAGAGCCTGTGGGGTGGCCGTGTGCCCTCCCAGCCCCCGCTCGGTACGCCACTGTGTGCAGGTGTTCTCCAGCCGATCAAGGTATGAAGCTTCACAGTCCCAGGTGCCACATCTATGAGTTCATGAACCACCCTTGTGCATTTCACCCATCCTCCTGATTGAAGGGCTTTAACACACCACATAAGACTTCCTCCATTAGGTTGTGCACTTTTTTGGTCAAAATGTTATATTCAAGAAAGAGCGTGAACAGTAATTTCAACAAAGTGATGCATCCTCTTCATATACCGCCACAGATTCCTTACATAAATCAAGAAATGCAACCATCAAAGAGGCACTAATAGAAACAACCACAAACAGCAATACATAAGGAAAGTCGGTGGGTACAAGGTGTGTCTGTGACAGACAGCAACAGGAACATCGACAAGACGGAGCACACTGATACAACAAGCATTAGCAATGCAAACAGTTTGGGCTTTTTTGTAGGCATGGCAAAGTCACTTGTCAGGCACAGTCGTATTGGTATTAACTGCCCATTGGTAGTTGCAGGTGCAAAATGTGGCAGTACCTGGGCATCTAAGCAGTGCCCGGCAAGTTCCTAATATTATACACTAGCCAAAACTGTTGGCTTTGCCAATGCGTGTGCTTAACAGCACTTCAATGAAATCAACACAGAGTGCTTATAAATTAAGTGGCTGACTGCAGACCTGGCTTCAGCATTTTTATTACACCAGTAGCGTGTTTACAGCAGCAATTAAGTCTGCAAGCTGTGTGACCCTCCTCATATGCCGACACCTGAAGGGTTTCTGTCAAAGAGGCTAATACCTTAAAAGTAGGTACTGGGACAAGGAAGAGGAACATGGAGGTAATATGCCTGAGAGATATGTGTAGAAATGAGCATTTCTACACATAAAGTTGACTTACTTTATTTATTTATTTTATTTATTTATTTTACATTTATAAAGCGCTCACACAGCCCGCAGGCATCGAGGCGCTGTTACAGGAATTGTTTGTTTTTCTTAGTTGCGTAATTGTGTTTTTTCTTTTTTTTTTGTCTTAGTTATGTATTTATAACGCGCTTAAACACCCAGAGGTTTCTAAGCGCGGACCCGGGGATCGAACCTGTTGTTGCTTCGTGTCATCTTGCTTCCAAGACGCGCACGCTGCCGCTGAGCTATCCTCCTGGGACAAGTCCTTACGACTGTGCCGGCCCGGTAACAGCTGCTATCAAACCCGGCTGGTGTGCATAGTGTAGTTCACTGCACAAGCAGGAGAGCCCCATGGGAGCAACCGCTCTGCCTGCCGCTCTGTGCTTTTCTGTGCAGCGCCCTGCGAGACCCTCACATGCCTCCTCGACCACGAACGGCGTGCCCTTGTGGCGTGGGGCAGAGGGATGCGGGCAACACAGTATGCTGTGCAGAAACATCAACACAGTAGGCATACATGTTGTGCTTCTCACCCCTTACAGCATCTGCAGGTAAGAAGCCCTCAATTCCGAACACAAGTGGGATACTGCTTTGGTGCATGGGTGCAGCAGGCACGCATTATGTTGCCTCCCTTTTACAATGGCCTGGGCTCAGACCCTGGGTCAGGAGATAAGTGAGATGTTGCGCTGCTGCAAAGTGCCACCTTTTCTCTCCTGCGTGTACTTTGGTCTCACGTCCTTAGTTCAGAAGATGTGCATGAGTGGAGTACTGTACTGATGTATTCCTCTTTTGTGCAGATCAATTCAGAAGCCCTGCGGATTATTTGTTAGTGAGTAGGATTGATACAGCCTTCCCTTTCAAAGCCCACTGCCACAAGCTTGTTAAAGCATGTTCGCTGCTTCTAGTGCAGTTCTTGGTGTAATCCCCTGGTTTAGCAAAGTCTTCCATACCAGATGATACTCTTAGAAAATTGAACTGTTCCCATTTCATCAACCTTGCGGCCGTGGAAGCTGCCAATGTTGTCAACGCTGTGAGGCCTCATTAGAATATGTTTCACCATGAAAATATTTGAAATAAATAAAATGAAAATGTTACCTACTTCTGCTCACATGGGGATCACGGTAGCAAGTGTATTAATCCTCTCCGCAGCAATATTACCAGTCTAGCTATCGGATAGGCTGTGTATATCATACATTTGTTAAGAAGGAGATGCATACAGCAGGCACAGGCAGTATGTAAAAAAGGTTATTTGGCATGCTTATTAATGCCGTTCAAGGGTGCCCCAGTGATTGGTGGTGTTCCACCGGTGGGGATTATATTTATAACATGTGTTTATCCCTTCCATGGTGATTTTCTGGATGCCATATTGGGTGCTGGAATGGTAAGTGTTTGTCTTTATCTCGCTCTACCTGTCTCTCTCACACAATCTTTGACAAAACACCCTCCATAAACTAAATGCACTCTTGCCACTGCAATAATACACCTTGACCATTAACCTCATATAATTTCAAGGTCTTTGATAGACCCTGAAACTATAAAAGGTGCAGTCTAGAGGTGTTCCTCAGATCTCTGTGGTGCGGACTCAACCCACAGAACAACCTTACTGGCTCAACAGATGGCTATAGTCGGCCATGGTCCATAATCGCTGTCCATGATCGGCAAGACTTGACCATGATTGGCGATGCTTGGCAATGGTTAGGTATTATTGGGGATGGTGGGCCATGGTTGGCAATGATTGACTTGGGGATAGGCAACTGTGGTTGGTTTGGACGCTGGTGAAAGTCAGCAATGGCCAAATCTGTTTGGCAATGGTCGCCTGTTGTCTGATCCTAAAAAAACATTTGGTAATATGAATAATGCAAAATGCAAAACATTTTAACTGCAGATAACCAAGACAAAAGACAGTTCAGCCAAACAAAAGCCAGACTCTATATCTGCCTCTGCCAACCCGTATGTCATGCTTTCGCCTACTTGCCGCTTACCTGATAAGGTTTCATTTTGGAAACGCTTTCAAATTGCGTTCCAATCCCAGATGGCGCCCAGACGCTCTTGCCACGCGGTGACATCATCGCGTTCACGTACTCGCCAATATTTGATACCCGGAAATAAATAGAGGTAATTCAGAAGGCTTCTCGCATTGCAATTGTTTTGTATTGCGGAACGCTAGTTTGCCTTGTGACCTCGTGTTTTCTACTTGTTCCGCTTGGCGGAAAGTCTCGCTGAGTGAGATCCTGGCTCACATGCAGAGGGGAACTAAACCACCACCTCATGGAGCCAAAACTTAAAAATTCAAATGTAATCAGTACTCAAATAATTCTACTAAAATAAAAAGTCAAATAAAAAATGAATCAAATAAGAGATAAAAGTAAGTTTGAGTCCCTGTAATATAGCCAGGGGTGTTAACGTCTCTGTTACAGAGATATACTTGTATCCTACATTCCGAATTTCCCATTTCCAATTAGATTGCACAAAGGGTTAATATGCCTGCTCTGATTTGTCTGTTACATGCACTGCACATACCTACCATTCTAAACAATGGAAGAGCTGTGGCCCCTGCAAAACTGAAAAATATATTACCATTTGCTCCTCATAAAAACAAATGTCCCTTCTTCTGGGTGCTCCAGCACGGGAGCAGGATTTTTTTCATTTAAATTGGGCACTGCTGCTACACCAGAATGGGACAGCCTTTGAAAGACTGCCCATGCTGGTGTGGCAGCGGCGCACTATTTAAGTGATAAGCTCTCCGCTCGTACACATCAGCTTGGAGCTTTTCATTTAAATAGGATGTTGCTGCTACACCAGTACAGGGTAGCTTCTGAAAGGCTTCCCTGAGCTAGTGTGGCAGCGGTGCCCTATCACCCACCAGATACAGAGGGACACCCTGCGGCAGACCGGGCTTACAGCCGCCCGTCTGCCTCATGGGGTAGAGCTTGCTGAGGTGGGTCGTAGAAAGGTTCTGGACCGAACTGGGACTTGCCTGTACTTCAGAGACCTATTCTAGAATCAGAAGACGCTGCTCTAGTATTTGTGTGAGTGGGTGGGGGCTGTGCATGGGGGATGTAGCCGCTTCCCTTGTTTGCTGAGGAGGGACACATTGAAACAATCAGCAGGGGATCCTAGTATTCTCAGTGTCCCAAAAACGAGTCTGTTTGGGTTGTAGCTGAAGACTATGATGGGAGGCAGACCCAGTTCTCAGTTGTCAAACCCTCAGAGGAAGCCCCTCCCCAGGGCTATGATCAAGCTCAGCGGGACAACTTGTCAACTAACTGCCAACTCACCTTAGTTTTGG
The DNA here is from genome assembly GCF_040938575.1 of Ambystoma mexicanum. Taxonomy (NCBI): domain Eukaryota; kingdom Metazoa; phylum Chordata; class Amphibia; order Caudata; family Ambystomatidae; genus Ambystoma; species Ambystoma mexicanum. The sequence goes on along the minus strand of NC_090938.1, from coordinate 810,152,312 downwards.
CAGAGCCTCCATTGTTTGTGATTGCCCAGATACAATTCCCTTTCACACTTTCCCTTCATCATAAAAAACATACAGTAGTCACTCAGTGGCCGATTAAAGCTTGCACCCTATGCCTGTTTAACCGCTGTGAGAAACGTGAAGGTGTCACACTGGCTAAATCCCGGCGATCTGTCGTCCAGGTGGCCAGGACATGGCCATCGCTATTGGATCCTGTGGGTGGACTAGTGAGGGAGGATCACCTGGATGGGGTGTCCTCGGGGAGTGGGAGTGGGACACTGATGGGTGAGACGTGGTATCCCCCTTCCTTCAACACCTTTTCTCCATCCTCTTCCGTAGGACATTCAAAAACACTGCCCCTCCTTTTCCGACACGAACACTTTCACACAACATGAAAGACAATGGACTAACACCAGAGCCGTTTATCTGGCTTGTCCCAATACCAGGGTCGGGCAAAAGTCAGGCAATTATCAGAATCACACACACCTGACGGCCCTTCCCCAGAGGGATAAAAAGGGGAGCAAGAGAGAATAGAGAGCACAGTACGAGCGAGGCAGACCGCACAATGAGACGGCTATCAAGACCAGGCAGCTCAAGAGGAGGAGAAAGGCGACAAACATTGAGAGGAAGACGAGGAGAGACACGACCTTGCCCTTCTTGACAAAACCCAGCGAAACCTCTGCAAAAGGAATCGTAAGACCGAGGACAATAGCCCAAGTGTCCTCCAGCAGATGTCAAAGGTACACCGAGCGTATTGACGCTGATAAACTGGATCGAGGGACACTCCTGCTACCATGGTACCGGCCTTGACTCCAGTTGCGAAGAAAACCAAGCGGTTCATCACAGCCAGTGAGTCGAAGGGAAAACTGATAAGAACCGGGTTGTGTGGAATGAAAGTTGCCAAGTGGCAAAGTAAAAGAAGTTCAAAGAAAAATTGTAAAGGGGAGACCAGCTGCATAAGGGGACCAGCACCACGTGGGTGCTGATTCGAGAAACTCTGGTCGACTCTGATATATCCCTGAGCGAAACTATAGATACCAGAAGGCCGTAAGAGAGCCGTCGAGATAGCTCAAAGTGGTCATACAGGAGGTCAATCAAAATCCCTGTACAGTCAAAAGCCTTTGACCTAAGAACTATAAGAAAGCAAGGGAAGTAAGGAACAAGTTACTTACCTGTAACTGTTGTTCTCCAGCATGGGTCTGGGATGGATTCACATGCTCATGACTATTCCCCGTCGTCGGGCTGGGAATCCTCGGTAAAGAAAAAATCAGTTTCAGTTTCGTTTCTGAACTGTCTTTCTACTAGTAACCAATCACTGGTCTCTGGGTCATACTGCCCCCAACCAATGACTGCCCTCTACCTAAGTCCCTCCTCTGGCACTCATCTTCAGATTTCGTAGCACGTAAAGTGGCAGTAGGACCAAGAGAAGAGCCGCAGAGGGGTAGGCGGGAGGGTTCGCATGTGAATCCATGCCAGACCCATGCTGGAGAACAACAGTTACAGGTAAGTAACTTGCTCCTTCTCCAGCATGGGGTCTGGCATGTATTCACATGCTCATGAATAAAGAATACATAGCAGTACACACATGCACAACCACGGGAGGTGGCAAGGCTCAATATTAAGCATTTCAACAACTCAACATTAAGCATCTCTTACCTCCTCACCAGGTTCACCTTCAGGCAAACAGGTTGCGCAGCACTGCCTGGCCGACTCTGGACTCCTCCCTGGAATCCCGGTCGACGCAGTAGAATCTCGTGAAGGTGTGCATCGACCTCCACATATCAGCCCTGCAGATGTCCAGCAGGGGCACACCAGACAGGAAAACCATGGTAGCAGCAATCGCTCTGGTTGAATGGGCTCTCGGACGGCCGGGCAACGGTCGGTTTGCCAACCGGTGACAGTGCATGATGCAGTGCATGATGCAGCCGGAGAGCCATCTGGAAACGGAAGCCTTCGAGAGAGCCTTCCCTTGGTTCACAGGTCCAAAGTTCACAAACAGCTGCGATGTCTTCCGAAGACTCTTTGTGCGGTCCACGTAGAACTTCAGCACTCTAACCACATCCAGCGAGTGCAAAGTCCTCTCAGCCGGCGACGAAGGCGACGGGAAGAAAACAGGTAACACCAAAGGCTTGTTGAGATGGAAGTCCGACGGCACCTTGGGCATGAAGGAGGGGTGCATCCTCAGCACTACCCCCATCTCGTGGAATGTCAGGTATGGAGGTTTACAGGAGAGGGCCTGGATGTCTCCCACTCGTTGTGCAGAGGTGATGGCCACAAGAAACGCTGTCTTCCACAACAGGAACTTCAACAGTGCCGAATGCAGAGGCTCGAATGACCGCCACATGAGCCTGGTCAGCACCACGCTGAACTCCCACGCCGGGGCCTTCACCGGCAGGAACGACCGGAACAGTCCTTTCATGAACTCCTTCACCAGCCGATGAGACCATAAAGATGACCGCCCCGGAGTTCTGGTGTAGCGGGAGATAGCCGCCAGATGGAGGCATGTGCCAGCCCCGCCTTGGCCAGCGATAGCAAGTGCGGCAGCACTTGAGGGGCCATAATCCGCAGAGGGTTAATCTTCTGTGCACGGCACCAGACAGAGAACTTCTTCCATTTGTGTCCATAGCACTTGAGAGTTGAGGACGCCCTGGCCTTTGCAAGCACCTCCTTGCAGTCCGCCAGGTTATTGCACCCTCCGAACTCTAGTGCTGCAGGAGCCAGGCCTGCAGGTTCAGCGATCCTGGGTCGTGATAGAGGATGGCGCCTCCTTCCCTGGCGAGAAGATTCGCGTCCGTCGGTAGTTTGACCGGGGGGACGCTGACATGTCCAGAAGATCCGGGAACCAGATCTGCCTCGGCCACGCTGGTGCGACGAGGATCATCCTGCACCGGGACCGTCTGAGTTGACTGATGAGTCGCAGCAGCAACGGCAACGGAGGGAATGCATACAGGAACAGGCTGTCCCAGGGGAATGAGAAGGCATTGCCCATGCTCCCCGGCTGGGGAAACCTGCTGGCGAACCTCCGGCACTTGGCATTCATCTCCATCGTGAATAGGTCGATCTGGGGATTGCCCCATCGTCGGAATCGGAGATCCACTTGATCCTGCCGAAGCTCCCACTCGTAGCACGAGCGCAGCTCCCTGCTGAGTGAGTCGGCGATGGTTTTCTTTATTCCTGCCAGATGGAAAGGTACCAGGAACATCCCTTGGGCAACGGCCCAGTGCCACAGATCCTGCTTTCTGACGTAGAACATTGTGGTGGTGTTGTCGGTGAAGACCCTTACCACCTTGGCCTTGAGGGACGGAAGGAACGACCTGAGGGCCCAGAACCCCAGAACACAGCTCGGAGCTCCAGGACGTTTGTAGTGACCTCTCCTCCGGGAGCCAAAGGCCTCTTGCGTGGAGATCTCTGGTGTGCGCTCCCCATCCTTCCAGGGAGGCGTCCGTCGTCACCGTTTCCTGATGTGCCGGGGTCTGGAAGTCCATGCCCGCCGCTAGATGCGCACGGGTGCCCCACCACCGGATCGCTTGGCGGAAAGTCTCGCTGAGTGAGATCCTGTCTTTGAAGCTGCCCGCCGCTTGCATCCAACAGGCGTCGAGGAACTCCTGCAGTGGTCGCATCCGCAACCTGCAGAGGCACACGCGGTAGATGCACGATGACATCATGCCGAGTAGGGACTTGATGGACCTCACCCTAGCCACGTCCATGGTCAACAGCCGTTGTACCTTGCTCAAGATGACCTTTGTCCTTTCCTCCGACCGCGAAGCCAATCGCGCCACTGTGTCGAGTCTGGCTCCCAGGAACAGGGCGTCTTGCGATGGTACCAAGTGGGGTTTTGCAAAGTTGATCGAGAATCCCAGATCCGTGAGCAGTTGGACGGTCTTCGCTGTGTGATCGACGGCGAGTTTCCTTGACTTTGCTTCGGATGAGCCAATCGTCCAGGTAGGGGTAAACGTGTTTCCCCTGCAGGTGCAGCCGCGCCACCACCGGTGCCAGGCACGTGGTGAAGACCTTGGGCGCTGACTTCAATCCGAAGGGAAAGGCCTTGAACTGATAGTGTCGTCCAAGGACCACAAATTGTAGGAACTTTCGATGTCCTTTGAGAATGGGGATGTGAAAGTAGGCATCCTCCAAGTCCGGCGACGATAGGAAGTCGCCTTCCTCCAGCTGTTCCAGCATGTGTTGGAGGGTGACCATCCAGAATTTCTGGGACTTGATGTATTTGTTTAGACGACGAAGGTCTAGGATGGGTTGCCAACCGCTGGTCTTCTTTCGGACGAGGAAGTACCGCGAGTACACTCCGGAGCTCCGGAGCCTCTTCGGGATGAGTTCTATCGTGCCCTTTTTCAGCATTGCTCGTACCTCCCGAAGTAGCTGTGGGACGTGGTTTTCCTTCTTAGCTACAGGTGGTAGACGGGGACACTTTCTTTGGAATTCCAGAGTGTGCTCGCGGCCCAGCGCGTCCAGCTCCCAACAGTCGGTGGAGATGGACTCCCACATGCTGACGAATTTCGCCAGCCGGCTTCCCACCGGGGTGCTTCGGATGGTGAGTGTTAGAGGTTACAGTTTATCATATTAGAAGTTATTATATTTAAATGTCTATGTATTGATGGGCTTGTGTGTGCATTATATCTCATTCATAACTTGGTTACTGTTGTCATAATATGTTCATTGACATCGCCTCCTGGAATGTGGAGTCTCAGCATCTGAGGGACGCTACATTCCACTAGGTCAGTTGATAAGATTTCCCCTGGCTGGGGGTCGTTACTGTTACTAACTCAATAAAGAGTTAATTATAACTTTGCGCAGTGTGGACCCATCATTATGTGTCTTAACAGTGAGGGGCTGTAGTAACGGATCAATTGGTGAATAGCCTTATGGGTGGGAGCCCAGAGAGGGAACTGAGACAGGATCTAAATTCCTTCTCCAGGGGGGAGGAGGATACGCTCTGGCTGGAATCACTTCTAGATGTAAAGCTCAAGCCCCTTTAGACCATCCTAGAGTCATTGCAGATGTTTAAGTCTGGGGTAATGAACACACTGGCTATCCTGGATGACTCAGAGTTCTAACAAAAAGAGTGGCAGAAATAAGTACGGTTGGGGTTGGGGCAAAGCCAAATGGTAAGATACAATCGGGGGGGGGGTTGAGTGGTGAGTGTCCTGGCCCGGTCACTGAGGTTGGCGGGCTGGTGATGCCAGCAAAGGATAAGACAGTAACCACACAGTTAAGCTCAGTAACTGTTAATTCAAAATTTACGGGTACTCGGAGGTCCGACTTATGCTTTAGGACTTTCATAGGGGAGACTGGGGCTAACATGGATATAGGAGGGATGGAGAAGAGCATTTTGAATTTACTGCCTGCAGCAGCCCCTCTTATGGGGATTATCATGGGTGTACCGGGGCTCCCCAAGTGTGGATTTGAATCAACTATTTCACTGATGAATAAAACAAGCTATTGGATCAACACCAACCTGATTGGACCGAGCATTGACCCAAGCTTTATATTAATGGCAAGAAGGGTAGGAAAGGTATGCCAAAACCCCAAATGTATGAAGGGGGACTGCATAGTGGTTTCCTTCTCAGATGCAACAATGGTTTGTTATTTGGTCAACTCTAATTTATCCAGAGGCCTAAAACCAAACAGCTACAGTCTCCATAGTAGGCTGGCCTCTCAGGATTTGTTTTACGGTTGTACAGGGAGGGTGGCTGATTCAGGGAACCGCTTGAGCAAATTTGTTAGGAGGAGGGAAGCACCGAGTGACCCCACACACGGGGGCCTTTGTATCCACCTCTTGGCCACAGATTACCCTTGGGTTGGAGGTCCAACCCTAATTTAGAAAGATTGACCCCACAAAAGGGAGGGGTGCGTACTATTGGGGTTGAGCTAGCGAATCGGTATGAGGCCCTAACCTCCTGTGAAGATCTGGACTGACGTACGGCTGACCGGCCCAGCCCAGTCGACCCGGAGCTTTGTGAGGGGGGGCGGGTCCTGAGATTGGGGGATACAAATGTTATCTAAAGCAGCCCCTTTGGTAGCCGGGAAAAATTCAAAGGGGAAGTCACTGTGGAGATGTAAAAAACCCACAACTAGAAGACCCAAGAGTGGAACAGGGTACCCCGCATGCCCAGAGGCCTTCCGCTGACCCTCGGAGGCGCACGTAACCCGGTGCCTGGAGGAGAAGTACACCACGAGAGCGAAACCCGACCACAGGAGAAAGTGAGTTCCCCCTGAACAGAGGCGAAGGTGCCCACCATGCTTTGTTGGTGAGAGAGGCCTTCCCGGGGGACCCCTCGGAGCCGTGGGGCAGAGAGAGGGCTTGGAACCAGCTTGTCGTGGAGTGGGGAGACAGACGATGGGCGGTGGCCGGGGGCCCTCAAAGCACACTGGGGCCTCGCAGCACACGGCCCAATGCCGTCTCGCCTTGGAAGGATCCAGAAGAGGTGAGGAGGTCGCCGGGGGATGAGGAGGCCCAGAGGAAGCCAAATCACAAGCCGGGCTCCCCCCCCTACACCTGGCATATATAAACGCTCTGAGACACGTGGGCGGGAGCGGGGGCCCGAGAACTCTCCCAGACCCTCTTTTTCGGTGTGCCCCAACGTTGGAGGGAGGGCAGCTCATGGACTCCGGGGGCATGGAGGGGGATAAAACGGCAGCCCTCGGGGGCTTCCACATCGAACCCTGGGGTGCCAACAAACGGGACCCCGTCCCATTCCAGCGCAGAGCCCGGGAACCCCTCTGGAGACTGAAGCAGGCGCAGAAAATAAGCAGGCAGCAGGTGCCCCGCCATCCCAGTCCTCGGTGGAGCTCCGAGCCACGCAATCCAGCCCACCCACACCAGGGAGAGACAGAGAACATGGAGGGAGCATGAGGCCAGAAGCAGAAGGCTCAACACGGGAGGCCCCACCAGAAACTGGGCTCCAGACCTCATCTGAGGAATCTCTAAAGGACTCTGGGCTTGCAGTGTGGCCCCTCCAGGGCAAAACCATATCTGGCTCAAGACATACAAAACAAAGGAGTCTGGAACGAGGTCCCAGGGCTACAGACAGGGAAGCCTGGAGGTCTGCACCAAACTATTGGAACCCAGGGGACCGGAAACCTGGAGCAACCATTGATAGGCACCCCTGAGAAACAAGCACTTACCCACGCAATCCTATCCCTCCAGCGTTTCCGTAGGCCTGAACCAACACTAGGAGCTGTGCCTGGCGACACAAACTACAATATGGCCACAGGAAGTGCCCCCCCCCCTGCACCACTTACCAGGGATGATCTTAAATACATTCTGCAGGAAATCAAGGCCATAAGGACAGATACACAGGCCTCGATAGTGGCTTTTAAAGGGAGAGTTGACACTCTTGAAGAGAAAATGGAAGGTATGGAGAATAACCACCTTCAGACTGATCTGCTAGACATGAAATATGAAGCGAGGCTGACAAACCTGGAAATGAGAGAAGAGGACATGCTTTTGAAGATGGACGACCTTGAAAACAGGGAACTCCGATATAACCTGCGTATTCTAGGGGTGACCCAACAAAAGGGGGATACAGCAGCGGAAGTTGGGAGGATAGTCCTAGGCTTAATAAAGCAACTCTTCACGCTAGATTTGGGCAAGGAAGTCCACAGGTTAGTAGATCTTTGGAGGGAGACTCACCCAATTATGAAAGGCTATACATTTTGCTCCCCAGTCCATGGCTCCAGAACCAGGATTGATTATATATTTCTGGAACACCAGCATATGAGCAGAACTGACGCTTGTAACCATCACCGGGTTAGCTGGTCAGATCATGACCTGGTTTGGGCAGACATTATTATATTGGGTTTAAAACAGAGGGAATCATTGTGGAGGTGTAACAACCTCCTATTGAGGGATGCGGTTTTTTGAGAGGAGATGATGTTTCCAGCCATTAGAGAGTACTTTGAGTTAAACAACACTGGTGAGGTTCACTTGGAGACAGTATGGGAGGCGGCTAAAGCTACATGGCGAGGTAGATTGATTAGTGAAGGGGCGGCCAAGAAGAGAACTAGAACGCTCTTGGCCCACAAACTAAGATCTGAGATACGCCTATTGGAGAGTGCCAGGCTGGTGGCAAAGCTCCGCGCCCAGCGGCCAGATAGATGGGTGGCAAAGATCAAGAATGGGAAAGAGGGGGAAAGATCGGACCTAGAGGCGATAGTGGGAGAATTCGCCAGTTTCTATGAGATATTGTACGAGAAGGAAGGAGTTATAGGAGGGGAAACATTAGGATCCTATTTGCAGGGAGTGACCCTCCCGACCCTTAGACCAGGAGAAGTCTCCACCCTAGAGGCCCCAATAATAGATGAGGAAGTCCTTCGGGCAATATCAGGTTTGAAGCTGGGGAAGGCCCCGGGAGAGGACGGGTTCACGGCAGGCTTCTATAAGGCATTTGGCGGATTCCTGGCGGATCTGCTCACGAATATTATGTCCACAGGGAGGGCCCCTCCATCGTTTGGGAAAGCATTCATCACGGTCATCCCCAAAGAAGGAAATGACCTTGCAGACTGCCAATCCTATAGACCAATCTCCCTCCTGAATGTGGATGCAAAGTTGTTCACCAGAATATTTGCAACAAGACTAGAGGGCCTCCTTCCGAGGCTCATCCATTCTGATCAGGTGGGCTTCATACAGGGGAGGCAGGGAGCAGACACCCTCAGGAAGACTCTCCATTTTATGAGGGAGGCAGCACCCAGGGATGGCAACCCAGTCTTGGTGGCCATAGATGCCGAAAAGGCCTTTGACCGAGTCAACTGGGAGTTTCTACATGGGGTACTAGAGAAATTTGGTTTCGGGGAGGGTGCCCGACGAGCGATCAAGGCTCTGTACGCAGAACCGTCAGCCAGAGTTACGGTAAATGGGTGGCTATCACGTAGATTTAATCTTCAGATAGGTACCCGACAGGGCTGCCCCCTCTTGCCCCTATTGTTTGTAATGACCCTGGAGGAATTTCTGAGGGGGTCCCCTGATGTGATGGGTATAGATGTGGGAGACAGAACCTTTAAACTCGGTCTCTATGCAGATGATATAATGCCCCACGTGAGGCAGCCAGCCCAATGTGTCCCAGTGGCCTTGCGAGTGATAGAGAAGTTCGGGCATTTTTCAGGATTGAAGGTGAATGTGGGCACATTTGGTCCCCACCAGTGAGGGACGCGATCCCTGGCCACGAACATTATCAGTCCTAGTTTGAAGCGGGGCTTTGCAGGGTGGGTCAGTTGGTGAAAGAAAATACATTCATTCATAAGCATCCAGGAACTGGAGGAAGCATTGGGCATTGGCAGGCTGTCCCCACTCCTCTATCTAAGATTGAAGGGTGTATTCATGGCAGGGAAATGGAAGCAGCATATACAGAGGCCACTCACCCCAGTAGAGAAGGTCTTGGACACGCATGTAGATATGAAAGGTCTCATCTCCCTCCTGTATACAGCGCTTTTGTCCCGCCGTGAAGGAGCAATCAGGGGTCTAAGAACGAGATGGGAGAGGGACTTGGGCTGTGAAATTGGGGACGGTTTATGGGTGTGACTCTATAGTAGAGCATTTAAGACCTCAATTTCGTGTCAATATAAGATGCACGTCATAAAACAGATTCACAGGTGGAAATATGACCGGGTAGTACGCTCCGAGATGTTTCCAGTGGTGATTCCCCGGTGCTGGCATGAATGCGGGGAAAAAGCCAATTATTGGCCTATGTGGTGGACATGTCACAAAGTGCGCACATATTGGACAGAAGTGTTGAGCTGGATCAAAGAGGCGGACGGAGGATCCCACCCAGTAGACCCAATCTTAGTATTGTTTGGACTTGAAAGAAAGGATGAGCAGTTGGACAAGCTTCCACACTTGTCACATTGTTTACTTTTAGTAATATGGAAAGTACTGGTTGAAATTCCCAGAGAACAGTGACTCGGCCCCACCAAATAGTTAACTTGGAAAACACTGACTTTAATTCAGAGGAATCGGCCCATTTCCGACGATCTAGTGCCCGGTTGGGACTGCCGACAATGTATTGAACAGTATAAGTGAAAGCAGCGATCAGAGACTGTGCCTTGAAAGGGGGTGGGGGGGAGGGTGTATACGCCAGGGAATTATCTCATTTTTTTTGTATAAGGTTTACAGGGACACAAGTCCCTTTCATGTTTGCTCCAAAGGTTCTCTGTTTCATAAAACCAATAAAAAATAAATAAAATAAAAAAAGCACAATGTCATCCTCCTGCAAGAGACCTGGGCCTTGGAGACCCCACTGTTAGATGGCTACACATCGTAGGGGATCTCAGTGAAAAAAATGCTAGAGTAAGATGTTATGGGGGTCTGGCGATTTTGATTAAAGCCTCCCTAACCTGTAGTTTTAGGGTAGTGGAGACTAACATGGACTACCTACAGGTGCTTCGTATTTTGAGGCAGACAGGTTAGCCAAAGTCAAGGCGTATATTGATGAGTTATTTCTATACAGGAGGAATCGTAATGAGCAATGCATATGGGGAGGAGATTTTAACCTCAAAATGGGTGTAGATCTGCCAAAGGATCTGTTAGATCCGCTGGAGGACTGGTCAGTGAACATCCCCTTGCCCACAATGAAATATGGACGGGTGTGTGCAAAGAGTCTCCAAATGTGTTTATGGCTCATCGAATAGGGGCTGCGCACGGTAAACGGACGTAAAGCACCCAATATACCGGGTAACCTTACCTTCAATAATCACCAAGGTTGGAGGGGGGTGTGGCCAGCAAGCGGGCAATGACGACGTGATTCCTCCTTGCTCCCAGTCCGCCAGCTAGATCCTGCCTTTATCCTGACAATGCATGTTGTTAAATTCACGAAAATAGCTTCCAAAAGCGGCGGAACCCTTCTGCAACGGGTCACTGCCCTATGGACCTGAACCGACGTGTGGTTCCGGAGATATGCTCTCTGGAATCCAGAAGCGGCTGACTGCGTATGCCAGACAAGATGGCCACCGGGACTGCGAGCTTAGAGGAAGGTGCGCATTACGTTAAAGGCTCCACTGAGCCAAGCGCCCCACGACAGCAACTACCATTTCATCGCTGAGGCCGAAATCAGGAAGACTAAACACTGATCCCGACCCCAAACAACACTGCGAGTAGGCGGAGAGCGCGCCCATGAAAGCATGCTGGCACTGGCATCCCCTGCTCTGATACGAGGTGGAGCAACCCTGCTTGAGGACGACAGAGAGGACCAGCCGACGTTACGATCCTGATCACTGCAGCGACAAGGTGAGCCGCGCTATGGGTCCTACCCCTGATGGGATCTCCAAGTGCCAGCGAGGCTCGGCTCCTACCTGCTGCCCCGGCGGTCGATGGGGCGGTCCCATTTGAGGCTGCGAGAAGCTGCTGTGGGCCCCTGGGAACGACGCGACCAGAGCTAGCAGGCGAACCGAGGAAGGCTGCCTGAAGGCGCTCCGGTTGCAGGAGAGCCAGGCCGACAGCGAAGCGAGCAGCGCCTGCGACAAGGAGTGAGCGGGGGCAACCAAATCAAACACGTCTCCTACCCAGTGACGGTGCGAAGAAGCTAAACTGCCTACCAATAACGATAAGCAGATAAGCAGCAGAATTATCCCTGGACCCCAACCGCTCACAGTGGGACCCTGAAAGTGGAACGCGACATGTGGATTGCAACACACGTTCCACAAAGCAACCGAGAATGGAAGTTAAGCTGCCTACGCTGAGGGCATGGCTGTTATAAGGTGAATGAGAACTGCGCACTGAATCTACAATGCTCCGAGCTCCCAATAAAGTAGTGATGTGGCTGAGCGCTGAGTGTCCAAGGTGAACCCAATAAGACTAATATCCTGTGAATACATCACCTAGCCGCCATAACACGCAGCAATAAACGTGGTTTACACACTTAAAATCGCTTTTGAGCCCAGACCGTTATCAAAAGCGACCACCTGCTGGGAGGCGAGCTTGTACACAACTGGTGCACCGACCTGAGTGTCAGCACGCACTTCAGAAGCTGCAGGGATTTGAGAGAGAAAAACAACCTTCTGCTATCACCGGCCCCGATCAAAGACTACTACTGAGGACAACTGAAACAAGCACGTCTCCCAGGAAAGGAGGCAACTGGAGTACTGGCCTGCTTGTCCATGGCGTGAAGCAGCAACAGGGCCCCTAATCCTGCACTGTACGAGTCTAAGACAAATGTTTGAACTGAGACTAATAGAAACGCCTCCTTCCCGAAAGATAGGGTGCTGACTAAGCCAATCCTCAGGCCAACAAAGCAAAGGAGGGAGAGGGCATAGGTGATAACGCAGCGGACTTCTGGGAAGAAAACCACGAAGTGGACAGTGCATATAAACCATTAGAGAAACCAAAAGGAGGGAAGAGGTGTTAGAGATTACAAGGGCACCTCCCTAGCGAGATAGAAGCCAAGGCTTGTGGCTCTGCCGTCTTCGGAGTACTGCAGCCGGGTGGTCACGGACAGCACCATTTGGTAATAAACGCTGGACAGTGCACTTGCGAAGGTGGAACAAGTGTCTCTGGTGAACCACTTGACCAGTATCCACAAGATCCTAAACCAACAGCAACAACTGGGTGGTGCCTTGCCGAATCGTTGCACCTGAAGCGAGCACCCCACTGACCTAAACAGCTGCACAAACATCGGCTGAGAGGGAAGGGAGCAACTGCAAATCAACACTGGCTTGACCACCATGGGGAAAGACAGGGCAAAGAACGCGACAACGCAGAACAAAATGGAGCAGTACACAATCACTACCCAAGTTCCCCCGCAGGAGCAGGGCAACTCTGGTGATGCATTGGGACCGAAGGATGACAATATATCCCTTAAAGACATCATGAATGCTATCACCAACTCAAGGACCTCCATGGAAAAAAAGATGAATGGCATAAGTACTGAGGTGTCGCTATTGCGCCATGAGCTGCAAAAATTCACGGCTCGTACCGGGGAAGCAGAGGGCCACATGTCGGAAACAGAGGACAGCCTGAGGACTGTAAATCACCAAATGACCGGAGCGTTGGCACACGTCAAGGCACTGGAAGAATGAGTGGAAGAGGGTGAGGGCAGAGAAAGATGGAACAACATCTGGATCCTTGGATTGCCTGAAACTCCGAAGGCCCGAGTATGGAGCTATTCCTAGAGGATGGCTTGCGGATCTATTCGCTCCCAAGACCCTATCAAAATTCTTCTCAGTTGAACGTGCTCACCAATGGGCAAATACCCAGAGCTCCCCCGCGCACGGTAGTAGCAAATCTCCTGAACTATAGGGATCGGGACACCATACTGCAGATGGCCAGAACCAAGGGCTCCATAACATTTAATGGCTCTAGAATCGCCTTTTTCCCAGACTTCACCAGGGAGGTTCAGAAAGCAACAAAGTCCTTTGACCCACTCAAGAAAAGCCTTCAAGCTCTTCACATAAAATAAAGACTTCTGTTCCGAGCACAACTGAAAATATACCACAACGGTACGACAGTGCATTTCAAGGATCCCAGATAAGCATGGAGCTGGGTGGAAAGAAACCTAGAGGGTGACTGGAGGCCGAATCGGAGGCAAGACATCGACAGGAGTCACCCACGACCAGAGAGAGCACCACCCGAGACACAACAGGAGATGGAAGCACTGCCAAATGAAGGCAATGACTTCTGGAAGCAATCTCATCCTTTTTTTTGAAAGGGATACCAAATATAATGGCTAATATAGGGTTGTAATATTTGGTATCCCCTTGGTTTTGAGGGGTAACATTTAACAACACACTGCCTGAACTATACCTTGCATTGGGGAGGGGAGCACATCATAACCCTTCACTGTGACAGCTTCTGGAAGCCATCTCATCGTTTTTTCGAAGGGGATACCAAATATAATGGCTAATATAGGGTTGTAATATTTGGTATCCCCTTGTTTTTGAGGGGTAACATTTAACAACGCTCTGCTTGAACTATCCCTTGAATTGGGGAGGGGAGTACATAATTTCTGTGCACTGTGACTCTGGGCCAGCCCAACGGGTGCTCGGGGCACCAACACAAAATTAATGTGGCAGGGATCACCCTGATCGTCGTGGTCACACAACAAGACCGCAGCTGCCATGGGCTCCCGGACAAGCAGCTGTTCTGCGATCACCTAGAGGCACCCTGTTACACATGCTGGTCTGGGGCACCCAGACCGCACCCAGACTAGCAGGGCCGCAGGCCTGTGATCACAAGGGGTAGGCCTGCAGGCCCTACACAGAGAGACACAGAGACAGAGTGCCATTACATTTAGTCTACCACCGTGGTATTGCACGTGCATGCGGGGGCTCCTTCTTCCAGTCAGGTATGAGGCTGTCATGACACATCCTTAGAGGGTGTGAGAAAAATGGGGCGAGACCCTCTTTTTTGTGAGGGGTCCTGACTCTAGAGGGTGTAGAGAGGAATGTTAAGAGAGGATTAGAGTCAAAGGCCTAGAAAAAGGGTAGACTTTGACTCTAATCCTCTCTTGACATCCTTAAAGGGGCAATACATGTTCTTAAAAGGGAAACACCACAAATACTCCCACTATGCTATGAGATGTGTAATATATATATATTGTCAGTCTCGTTTATTGTGTGATTTATCTGCATTTCATGTCAACCCTGTAAAATGAAATTATTTGTATGTGTTTTACGTGCCTGCCATGATGACTGCACCGCTACACAACACCCTCTACAGTGAACCCATCTATCGGGTCAATTTCCCTAAGGAGGTAGTATTCCGAGTATTTTTTCAATTTCCAAGCGTAGTTTGTGTACCCATTTCCATCACTGTTGGCAGCTGTGATTTATTCAGCTACTAACAACCAAATAACCCACCAAGTGTTGGCAGTTGTGATTTTTTAAGCTACAAATAACCATATAACCAACTAAGTTTCATTTAACTCAATGCAGTTCAGCTGACTGATCAAGTAACAGTGGCGTACTGAGCCAGTAGAACCTGACCGGGACTTTCGTCAGTGGGCCACCTCTCCTGTTTGGCACCTCAATGAGGGTGCCCAGCGAGAAAGCTGTCCCGCTGGCAGGACAATGTGTGCTGAGTAATTCCTGCTCAGCACAGTAATTGTCCTGGCAGCAGGACACCTTACCCTTTACGAAACCTCTGGCAGGACAATGTTCCAAGGAGCTCCAAGCAGCAGCAGAGGGGCTCGCAAGTTGCTCTGTGTCAACAGAGCATTTCAATGTGAGCCATTAGGCACTATTGAGAGGGAGGGGGTACTATTAGCAGGGACTTTTGTCCCTTTAGAAATGTGCATGGCAGGGAGTGATCAGGTGTTAGAAGGGTGCATAATGCTGCAGGCTTTATGAAATCATGACTATGGCTTTACCCAAAGGGGATTTGTTAGGCTCACATTAATCTGCATGATGCTATTGTGACTTTGCATGCAGGGCGGGGAGAATAAAACCAAACCCATCCTCTTATTGCTCAACATATTTCTATAATGATGTATAGTGTAAAGTGTGTTATGTAATGTGCTTTGCTTCCAAGGCATTGATATAAATAAAGTATTATTTAAGCACACGAAATGCAAAGGGAAACATTAATAAATATCTAAATAAACTAAAACTGTGAAGATGTGCTCAGTTGCTTAAATTGTCTCCGGAATTTCACTATTAACCAAAGTGTGTGATCCTGGGCAGATCATGTAATCAGACTGTGTCTTATCTGCAGCTCTCCAAGTGATTCACTTCCAAGCTTATGTGTTAATATATGATGCTGTTATTTTTTTTTTTAAAGCCTGACTTGCTCCATATAGAACAGTGCAATTTAGGTATTTTGCACCACAAAATGATTTGCCACTTGGCTTACTTATGACAACTTATTCTGTAGTCACTTGCATTCTGCCTCCAAGTATCAAAGACTGATGATGCTCCTTGCTATGTGCTTTCTGTGAAGTAATGTCTGTTGACGCAATCCATATGCAAATTAGTTGATGTGCATGTATTTTGCCCCAGAGCGCCTGGACAGAGCTCTAATAGATGAGTTCCCTGCATCTGTAATGATTCTGACATTTTATTTTGTTGTGTTAAAATGCGAGATACCACTAGTAATCCTTCTTGCAATGCTGAATACTCCCCTGACTGGACAATATGGAACTCGGCGTTATGACGGTGTTGTGCAACATTAGGTACCCCATACCGAGGCTCGGAACTCTCCTACTTTGGTCTCCGATCTACGAAGATAGCCGAAGACAGGGGGTACCGGATCGGTATGGGATACCAAATATTACAGAACAGGGGCAGGGCCGAATGAAGAGGCATCTTTCTACAGATGAAAGCAGTGGGGACAGGGGAGGGGGGCGCTCAGCCATCTGTTCACATTGTCCCCCCCACCTCCTTAATGAAGCCTCGTTACAGTGAGAAGTGTTGACACTGCATGGATCAGTGAGTTAAGTGCTCTCCCAGGCTGAAGAACAGTCATGAAATTCACTGATTAAAATCCCCACGAAGAGCCAAGGAGAGCCAGGTCCTGTACAGATGAAGCCATGCCTCCTGCTTGTCTGCAGATAAGGCGGGTGGCTGGGCTCCGTCCTTGACTGGCCCCCACTTACCCAGGCTGTCCTCTTGCATTGCGATTGCGAGCAGCAGGACTGTTGGGAGCTGGAGAGCCCTGGAAAAGACACAGTGGATTTTACAACCCCACCATGCAGGGGCGCCGAGTACAGAGGGGGGTGGGGGGGCTGCGTGGCCCATGCCCCCCACCCCCCTGGCAGAATGAAGTTGGGGCTGAGCCCCCCCCCCCCCCTCTCCCCCCTGCCGAGGAAAAACAATGTTTTGAAATTGTGGGACAGATGCAAAGCAAGAGGCTCTTGCTTTGCATCTGTCCCTCAATTTCTAAAAATCGTTTTGGGTTGGGTATACTTCTACATCTGTGCACTGGGGTGCACAGATGTAGAGGTACACCCAACCCAGAAGGATTTTTAGAAATGGAGGCACAGATGCAAAACAAGTCTGTCCCTCAATTTCTAAAAATCTTTTTGGGTTTGGTGTATTTGTACATCTGTGCACCCCTCTTGGAAAGAAGGGTGAACAGATGTAGAGGTACACCCAACCCAGAAGGTTTTTTAGAAATGGAGGCACAGATGCAAAGCGAGGGAGGGGGCAGGGAGAAGGGAGAGGGAAAATGAGACTGTTTGCATGTCTCTGAGTGTGCACGTGGTGAGGGTGAATGCTATGGGCATTTGAAATGGGGCAATGCTGGTGCTCCTCAGTTAGCTGGCTATACTCTTGATGGGATAGTATTGCTGTAACAGGGCTTCTATAATTGTTGAATCTACTCAGCGATAGTACTATGCTTTTGTTGAGGCAATGCTAGTTCATCTTAGTGGTTCATCTTAGTGGGGCTGCTATACTTTTGATGGTACAACATAAGCACCTCTCAGTTGAGCTGCAACACTCTTATTGACAAGGCCCCAGCACTTCTCAACAGATGTATTTCTTTTTATTTGAATTGGTTATTTATAATGCGTGTACTACCCAGAGGTTTCTAAGCGTGGACTGTGGGAGCGAACCTGTGTTGCGCGGACCGAGGGAGCGAACCTGTGTTGTGCGGACCGAAGGAGTGAACCTGTGTTGCGCGGACCGAGGGATCGAACCTGTGTTGCTCTGTGTCGTCTTGCTTCCAAGGCAAGAAAGTTGCCCCTGAGCTATGCTTCCGATACTGTAAAGATCTGAAGTACATTTAATGATACAGAACCAGAACTATTGAGCAAGACTGTCATCATCAGAATATCTCAACACTATTGTGGTAATACAAGAGCTCATATATTTAAAGGGATGGAATTACTCAAAATGTAGCAGCACTATTCACTAACCCAAAGTTCTTAAGCATAGTTAATGTGAAAATACTACACTTCTCACCGTTGGGCCAGTACTGCCACTTCTCCACTTATCCAGCCTACTGCTCACATGCTCATAATTGTCATTTCTCAGCAGGACTGCAACACTATTCCATTGTGTTCTGTATGTTGAGTGTTTCTTCACCACCAATGTGGATTCATGGCTCTCTCCCAGTGTGTAAATAGTAGATCTGTCTACATTCAATTGGCAACAGGCATGTCCGGAGCTGCCTGCTGTCCATAAACTGCCGCTCAGGATGTTGGGAGCCATGATGGGGCAAGGGATAGAAGGCTCGAGCCTGTCGGATAGCAGAATCAGCAGGGTCTTAAAACCTGCTCACTCCTTCTGGAGGGGCCATGGGGCAAAATGAGCCTGATCCCACATACAGGGAGTTGTTACCCCTTTATCTCTCCTGAATGAAAGAATTAGCTCTCTCAGACACAAGTTATCACCCCTGCACACACAATGAATGAATATGATATGGATCTATAAATCGAGAAAACTGGAGTGACGATTCAGAGTGTTTTA
This sequence comes from Ambystoma mexicanum, assembly GCF_040938575.1. Taxonomy (NCBI): domain Eukaryota; kingdom Metazoa; phylum Chordata; class Amphibia; order Caudata; family Ambystomatidae; genus Ambystoma; species Ambystoma mexicanum. The sequence goes on along the minus strand of NC_090938.1, from coordinate 810,133,967 downwards.
ACAGAAATATAATTGTCTTCCCAGATGGGAGACTGACTCCATTAATATACATGGGGTCACTGAGATGACCAAGAGTGAAACTGTACATTCAGTTTAGAGATTACCAGCAACAGTTGATATTATGCTCCAAGGAGTGAGGTGCCCACTCAATATATCACACTGTTTATAGGTGTGAGACCCATCCTGAATGCTTGCCCAAAGAGCCTTGGCCGAAGTTTCACACTGAAGAAGTGAGCATGTTATCTGGGGTCTGCAGCCCACACACACGCAGGGGATTCCCATGCTCCCACTTGCGAGATTTGCACCAAATTAGTGAGATTGTGCTCCAAGGTAGGAGGCACCCGCACAGTCTTTGCTCTGACGTTTGACACACTCACAGGATGGGAGGGCATTTCATTCCCCCATCCTAGTTGTGTTGCTCTGCCTTTTGAGGGCTACTACAACCTGGATGATTATAGAGGGGTGGAGTAGGGGCAGTGATGGCCTACTGGAATACAACTCGAAGGCTTAAGTCTCCTTCTTACTTGACTTTAGTATATGCAGTACATGCTAGCCAATGTTTCCACTGTTCTGCGCTGCGCGCGACTCCACCCCCCCGCGCGCCGTTGCACCAAGTTGGCGACTACATGCAAATTTGTGGTCCTATAACTGCCAGTGATGTCACTTCCTGTATTTGGGCCCCCCCCCCGGGAAATTCATAAGTCGGCTCCTTTGCCACCATGTACACAGGGCATGGGTTTTGGAATGGCACAGAACTGTGTGTTGGCAGTTCAGCTGTGCCATGCCACGTCCAGGTATATTGCGAGGTAGGATGATTTTGCACAAATGTTATCATTTTAGTAAAATAAATGAAAATTACTATGTGGGAGACTACAGAAAAAAATTGAGGGACTGGCAGTGTCCAAAATTGGACTGTATATGAACGGGTAAGACTCAGGTCCACAGGATGAAACTTGAGTTGCTTGAAACTGTTTGCATCTCTCTCATTCTGCCAACACCCAAAAATATGCACCCATCACTGCGTGGTGCAGTGCAAAGATAAAGGTAGGCCAGCATTCTGATGTCAAAGGAGCCTCAAAGTACAATTGTAAGGTGATTGCTGTGCATGTTTACACTTCACTGCAGACTCTTAAGGGCACAGCACAGACAGAGAACCTCCCCAAATGCCAAATTACAGAGCATGTTAGGGAGAAGTATGGAGATGAAAATCCCACCTTTTACAGCCAAGATGATTTGAAGATGTTGTAAAGACGACTTTATCCTGGTACTTCAGCGAGATGGAAAGCATTTCACTGGGAAGATTTATAGATAAGAATAGCTTCTACCTATCATTGAGGATGGGTTTACCCCTCCACCTCTGTGGACCTCTTCATTCTCCAGGCATCTGACAGTCCAAATAACAGATACAAAGTTAATTATTGTGGGGTACTAATCCGTGAGGACAATTCTGAGACTAACTTCAGTGAAATGTGAAGAAATTGGATAGATGCATTGGATGCTGTAATGCCTCCCACAATAAATGAGACTTCACTATTGACTAGAAACTGTTGAATGTTCTGGAGCAGCGTGGACATGCTCACGCCTGCCTCATCAGAAGTGAATGCGGGTTTATTCAGTCCTGGACCACAGGCACCTGGATTCCGTAGACAGGGATAGTCTTCTGCTTATGGTCATCTTTCCCAGAGAAGGCTCTCTTGCTGTCCCCTTTCTAGAGTATGCACTAGTGCCTCCTATTGATGAATGCCACTTTGCCTACAAGAATCCGACTAGCACTTGAGCTGTCTTCCTAAAAAGGGCTGCCCTGTGCCACCTCCTGAAGTGCCACCCAGTGGAGATACATTGCAAGCCCACATTTCTAAGGATGGCACATGCAAGGCTGACTATTGCCCATCTACTGGCTGACTCTGAGTGGACAGGGGTTTTGGCATCATCTTAATTGATATCGGTTGGGTAAGCTGTAAAGAGGTTCTGGTGCTAATGGAGTAATAGAACGCAGAGCATTTGATTGATTTGATAAGCGGCCCCCTTCACCTCGTGGCCCCAAAGCATGGGGCCACAGCGCTGGAGACCCCTGGGGGCAGATGATCACTGCCCCCACGGGTGAAAAATAAAAAAAATAAAAAGGCGAGGGAAGGGGGGAGGTGGGAGGTGGTTTGGGGCCCTGGGGCCCACTAGGCCAAAAGGGATATAGGAAAAACTGGTGTCCTTGGAAAGGGAGGTTTTCCCCTTTCCAAAGACACCACGTATATGACGCATTGCTTGTCACAGATCAGCGCAGAGCGCTCGATCCGTGACCAGCAACTCACTGGACCACCATGGAAACGTTTGTGACGTGGGAGGGAGGGGGCTGCTTCAAGTAAGCAGCCCTCTTCCCCCCTCAATCCCCCCATCCCCCAAAGCATGGGGGCACATATGTGCACAACCCTGGGGGCAGATGGCTGATCATCTGCCCCCAGGGAAGGGGGGCAAAAAGAAAAAAATAATAATACATAGAACGGGGATGGGGTGTGGGGGGCCTGGGATTTTTTTGCCTCCATGAAATGGTGGTGGTCCTCCCCCTCCCACACCAAGTGGAATGGGGGGGCACCCTTTGTAACCCTCCCTGGGGGCAGATTTATGGCCCCAGGCAGGAGTACATGAGGTGGCCCCCCCATCCAATTGGGGGGTGGGGGGGAGGGCTACCGGGAATTAGTGTGCAGACCCCCCAAAGGATGGGGCCTGCAGGTTAGCCCCCCCCCCCTGGGGGCAGATGGCTGATCATCTGCCCCCAGGGAAGAGGGCAAAACAAAAAAAAAACAAAAATGAAAATAATAAAAAAGGAATTTTGGGTGGGATGGGGGGGGGGCACTAGCCACCAGGGATATATTTTACAGAAATGGGGGGGTGGTCCTCTCCCCCTCACCCCAAGGAGAAATGGGGGCACCCCTTGTAGCCCTTCCTGGGGGACGATATCTGCTCCTAGGAAGGGGCATCTGACTCCAGGGAGGGCTGCATGAGATGCCCCCCTCTTATCTGCCCCCAGGGAGGGCTGAATGAGATGCCCCCCCTGCATTTGGTGTGGGGGGTAGAGGGTCACCCCCCAGTACATTACCAAATTACCTGGAGGTTTAGGGTGCCCCTCAGCCCGCCCTAAAGTGTAGTGTACCTTTTCCATTTTTTGTTTTGTTTACTATATCTGCCTTGGTGCAGTGGGGCACATTGGTGTGCCAATCTGGCGCCAGGGTGCCCAAACCTTACTGTCCCACCCACTGGGGAGCCTGTCCCACCATTTTTGGGGGCCCTCTCCCCCCCACCCCAAATGGAGGGTGTTAAGACGGATTTCTGAACTCTGTCCTGGTGGCGCAGAAGTTCAGAAGGCCAACCTAATTACTTGGAACAGGGTAACCTCTGGACAAGCCAGACCAATCAAGGTAGCGATCGCGGCGGTCAAGACTAGGTCTCAAGAGGGGTGAGGGTGACTGAAAGCCCGCAGTGAGCACACAGAGCAAGAGCGCTTACACACTACTCCAAACAGGTGTTATATCAAAAATATAAACACATTTATTTTAAGGCCTTTAAAACAACGACCGTAGCGAGAAAATCACAATATCACAATATTAAACCAACACATACCATATCAACACAATATATATACAAATACACAGTCGCAAGCGTTTAAAGCACGAAATATGTAGTCCACCTGAAAGGAAAGGAAAACAGGCAGTGCGATAACGCTTTAGACTCAGTTCGCCTTCAGAGGCACCTAACTAGATGGAAGTCCGAGCCCTGCGAAGAGTGGAGCCTTGTGCTCAAAGTACCTGCCACGCCGGTGCCAACGGGCAAAAGGGGAAGCTCTTCGGAGGAAGTCGGGCAGTTCGGGTTAGTGCACAGCAGAAGGAGAACAGGTTCCGCAACTCAAGCGCAGCCTCCACAGCGGGCAGAAGCAGAGCGCGAGTACGGCCAAAAGGGTGCTGTTTTTACACAGCAGGGAAAAGCAATGGGATACTGCAGGAGGGCGACCAGATCCTAGCTAAACTACTCACCGGTCCCCGAAGCAAGCAGACCCAGGCTTCTCCACGTTAGTTTCAGCAGCTGGCAGGTTCAGAAGAGCAGGGAACGCCTCGTAGTCGTGTAGAGCAAAAAGACGTCCCAATCGACGAAACCAGCACAGTTTTGTTGCCGCAGCAGGACAACAGAGCGGATGTGTGTATTCAAGCCAAATGTACACTCCTCCCTTCAGACTTGGGAACGCCAAGCGTACGAAGCGTGGGAGAGTGACCAGGACTCGAAATACAACACAACCTGGCGGCAGTTACAGAGCAGGACTCCCTTGTAAGCTGGTCAGTCAACTGGATGGCCCAGAGACACTTCCGAAGGCTTACTTGGCAGGAGATGATGAAGTCGCCGGGAATAGCTGTTCCTGCTATTCCAAAGGTCGAAGCACCAGTACAGGCCTTCTGGTTCGATCCAAGGAGGAAAGGGTTTCACAGGACGACAGCAGTGCAAAGGAGGATTCCTTCAGCGGGTCACCAGCGATTCCTCGGTCCAGCCTCTTGGTTGCAGGATACTTGGCTCCTGTATTCCTTCGTTCGTGAGAACTCAGGAGATCAACATGGTAGTGGTGTTTCCAGCTCCCTCTTATCCACGGTTCCCTTCGCGCCAAAACGGAGGGGAGCCAATGGGAGATCCGCTCATCAACACGCATACCATACGTGGACCAATCACGGACCACGGTGGTCCCAGGCATTCACACCACCCTAGACTCTCTGGCACCCAGGATGTGTATTGGGACCAGACATCCCAGCCCACACCCTGGAGGCACACAAACGACATGTAGAAGCCTGCTAAAGCAACCACGTTTCGCGGGAAAGTACATGCCCAAATAAGGAAGGCCCCGGGTCGCCCGACCTGGGGAAGGTGAAGGGAGCAAGACGGTCAGTGGACAGGACAAAGGAGCCTCGTGGTCTGGCCATTTTGGGAGCCAGGCCACCATTTTGGGTTCAGTGCGAAAAACGTGCTCAGAACGCCAAAAGGAGCTCAAAATAAACAAAACGATCACTGCCACCATTCGAGTCCCTGAATGACTTGCACCGATCAAATACCATCCTAAAAGAGTATCTAGGGTCTGTAGAAGGCTAGAGACCCAAGAGAGCTGTAACTTAGCTTACAGTGCCCTCTTGTGTCATGTTGCACTAAAGCCGCAACATGATAAAAGAAACTACGGGAAACAGCGTTCCCCGGTATGGACTGTCTTAAGGGCATGTCAGTTTCCCCGTAAGAAAGGAGCGAAAGCCCAGAGGAGTGCGGCAGAAGGCTGCACTTCTCTGGCAAAGTCAAGAACAAGGTGAGAAACAACAGCAAAAAGTTTAGGGCTTGCCACATGGAAGGAAAATTCCCTACAATTATGAAATCTTTCCTAACAGAGGGGGGTGTACCTCACACAGCCGTTTGTAGGAGGCCCAGGGAGGCCTGCATGAGGTGCCCCCGCCACCCATTTTGTTTGAGGGGGGAGAGGGAGAAAGTGGCAGTAAGGTTTGGGCACCCCGGGGCAGATTGGCACATCAATGTGCCTCTCTGCACCAAGGGGAGTTGGGTTACCAAAGGAAAGAAGTGAAAATGGTGGAACGCTTTTTAGGGGGGGCTGTGGGGCACCCCAAAGGCTCTGGGAATTTTCTAATGGGATGGGGCATTGACCCCCCCCAGCCGCAATGGAGTGGGTGCCATGTCATGAAGCCCTTCCTGGCACCAGATATCTGCTCCTAGGAACGGACACCTGGGCCCAGGGAGGAGTGCAGGACAGCCCCCCCTTATCTGCCCCTGTCCTCTTTTGGGAAATGCATGGGGTTCCCTGTTTCCCTTGCTGGCTTTGACACCCTAGTCCCAAATCTGTAGGTTGCCCACATGAACAAAATGGGCAGTGGCGAAAGGCTTGGGGTTCCCAGTGGGTTACCCTTTTCCTTTTGCGCCCCCGGTAGGTGCACCCACACATGTGAGGTACCGTTTTCATCAGGACACTTGTAGGAACGCGGGACGGTAGGCCATGTGTTGCTGGCGGTGTGTTTCTTGGGTGGCCAGAGCGAAATGTCTGAGAATTGTCTCCATTTCCAGCCAATTTCAGAGGCATTTCCCTGTGTCCACTCACCGAAACACGTCGCCAACAACGGATGTCATACCTTCTCGCATTCCCACCGGTGTCCCGATGAAAAAGGTACCTCACATGTGTGGGTGCACCTTGCGCTGACCTCGGCAGAGCATGGCATCAGCGAAGCATTGCCCTCACAGGAACATGGCTTCAGCAGGAGCACAGCTGCAGAGCCACCAACAAATCAATGAAGCCGCAGTCGGCTTTCCTTCCCTGTACCCCTTTCTCTATGTCCTTCCCTGAATTCTCTTCTCATCCATATTAGTGTACCCCATTACTGCAACCTCTTGCACGGCTACATGCAAGCTATAAAAAAGTGAGTGCACACCTGCATGCAGATATGTACCCTATGTGTGCAGAGGTCGTGGCATTTTTCCAAATGGAACCAGAAGTACCTGGACCAGGATACAGATCCCACTACAGAACCCTCAATTTTCTGCATACTCAACCCACTCAGAAAACCATTTCTATCCCAGCAATCCGCACGCACTTTACCGCACCGCATCAAGAACACATAGAGCGAACCGACAGCACACGAGGGCTCGCCAATCTGATACTTGCACCAAAGCCCAGCACTCGGTGTATACCGAGCTGAAGCTGCCAACAGCACACCACTTCTCCCACTCTTCTACTCCCCTCCTCCTCGACTAACCCTACCCGCCCTCATCCTGTTTACAGATCCGCCAGAGCGCCTGGGGACCAATTCCGTTGGCAACGGTGTGCTATATAAGTACCTTTAACATAACATAACATTTCCAATGATATGGACATTTCAGTATGTAAAGTACTGCTGTGACATGTTGCCAGAAAAGGTGCAGACAAAGCTCAACCTGTTGGCAAATCTCTAAATCGTATATTGTTTGAGCTTATAGTCGTCAACAATCATGTCCTTGTATTGTGTCTTCGCGATAATAATGATCAAAATAGTAAAGCAGTGGTGGGGCATATGGAGATTGTGCAAGCTGCCATCCTTAAAAATGCACTTTCAGGCAGTATGGTGACCCAAAAAGTTTTAATCCACTTGGGTATGTCATCAACCTGAAAAAAGAGGAATTGTTTCCATAACCTCTTACTCCACTTACCCCACTTTCTCGGTACACGGGCAAATGCCTGCTCTCGGTATTTTTGTGGCAATATTCAGCCATGGACCCTGCGGGGGACACCCCCGCAACCCCAGCATTCTTTTTAATTGTATGGGGGACACCCCCGCAACACCCGCTCCCACAAATGATCCCCCCAAAAATATCACCTATGGCAAGACAAACAACCATATATACAATGATATTTTTGGTGGGGATAATAAATGACAGGCCAGGCTGTCAGATTTTCCTACCCCGTCACTTTTTCCTACCCCTGGGTGGGTTGCCCAATGCTAGCTGTCAGTAGGATTTTCTGACGGGTAGGAAGAAATGACAGGCCAGGCTGTCAGATTTTCCTACCCCGTCACTTTTTCCTACCCCTGGGTGGCGTGCCCAATGCCTGATCTCGGTAGGATTTTCTGACGGGTAGGAAAAAATGACAGGCCAGGCTGTCAGATTTTCCTACCCCGTCACTTTTTCCTACCCCTGGGTGGGTTGCCCAATGCCTGCTCTCGGTAGGATTTTCTGACGGGTAGGAAAAAATGACAGGCCAGGCTGTCAGATTTTCCTACCCCGTCACTTTTTCCTACCCCTGGGTGGGTTGCCCAATGCCTGCTCTCGGTAGGATTTTCTGACGGGTAGGAAAAAATGACAGGCCAGGCTGTCAGATTTTCCTACCCCGTCACTTTTTCCTACCCCTGGGTGGGTTGCCCAATGCCTGCTCTCGGTAGGATTTTCTGACGGGTAGGAAAAAATGACAGGCCAGGCTGTCAGATTTTCCTACCCCGTCACTTTTTCCTACCCCTGGGTGGGTTGCCCAATGCCTGCTCTCGGTAGGATTTTCTGACGGGTAGGAATAAATGACAGGCCAGGCTGTCAGATTTTCCTACCCCGTCACTTTTTCCTACCCCTGGGTGGGTTGCCCAATGCCTGCTCTCGGTAGGATTTTCTGACGGGTAGGAAAAAATGACAAGCAAGGCTGTCAGATTTCCTACCCCGTCACTTTTTCCTACCCCTGGGTGGGTTGCCCAATGCCAGCTGTCGGTAGGATTTTCTGACGGGTAGGAAAAAATGACAGGCTAGGCTGTCAGAATTCCCTACCCCATCACTTTTTCCTATCGGTAGGATTTTCTGACAGATAGCAAAAAGTGACGTTACACCGGCTACTGCAAACGACCGCCTACCTTCCTTTAGCCACTTTATCTCCCTTGCGACGCACTGCTTGCCACTTTATCTCCCTTGCGATGCACTGCTAGCCACTTTATCTCCCTTGCGATGCACTGCTAGCCACTTTATCTCCCTTGCGACGCACTGCCTTTATCTCCCTTGCGACGCACTGCTGGCCACTTTATCTCCCTTGCGATGCACTGCTAGCCACTTTATCTCCCTTGCGAGCCACTGCTAGCCACTTTATCTCCCTTGCGACACACTGCTAGCCACTTTATCTCCCTTGCGACGCACTGCTAGCCACTTTATCTCCCTTCCGACGCACTGCTAGCCACTTTATCTCCCTTGCGATGCACTGCTAGCCACTTTATCTCCCTTGCGACGCACTGCCTTTATCTCCCTTGCGAGGCACTGCTAGCCACTTTATCTCCCTTGCGATGCACTGCTAGCCACTTTATGTCCCTTGCGACGCACTGCCTTTATCTCCCTTGCGACGCACTGCTAGCCACTTTATCTCCCTTGCGAGGCACTGCTAGCCACTTTATCTCCCTTGCAACGCACTGCTAGCCACTTTATCTCCCTTGCGACGCACTGCTAGCCACTTTATCTCCCTTGCGATGCACTGCTAGCCACTTTATCTCCCTTGCGACACACTGCCTTTATCTCCCTTGCGACGCACTGCTAGCCACTTTATCTCCCTTGCGACGCACTGCTAGCCACTTTATCTCCCTTGCGAGGCACTGCTAGCCACTTTATCTCCCTTGCGACGCACTGCTAGCCACTTTATCTCCCTTGCGAGGCACTGCTAGCCACTTTATCTCCCTTGCGACGCACTGCTAGCCACTTTATCTCCCTTGCGACGCCCTGCTAGCCACTTTATCTCCCTTGCGAGGCACTGCTAGCCACTTTCTCTCCCTTGCGAGGCACTGCTAGCCACTTTATCTCCCTTGCGACGCACTGCTAGCCACTTTATCTCCCTTGCGAGGCACTGCTAGCCACTTTATCTCCCTTGCGACGCACTGCTAGCCACTTTATCTCCCTTGCGACCCACTTTATCTCCCTTGCGACGCACTGCTAGCCACTTTATCTCCCTTGCGACCCACTTTATCTCCCTTGCGTCGCACTGCTAGCCACTTTATCTCCCTTGCGACCCACTTTATCTCCCTTGCGACGCACTGCTAGCCACTTTATCTTCCTTGCTACGCACTGCTAGCCACTTTATCTTCCTTGCTACGCACTGCTAGCCACTTTATCTTCCTTGCTACGCACTGCTAGCCACTTTATCTCCCTTGCGACCCACTTTATCTCCCTTGCGACGCACTGCTAGCCACTTTATCTTCCTTGCTACGCACTGCTACCCATGGCGCAACCAAGCCGCGTTGACACCTCCTTAAATGCACACTACCCCATCCATCGCGAGCGATGTCCGTAACAAAGCTGCGTATGGTCTCCATCCGCAAACCCCCCCCCCCCCTTATACCGCATATATTCCACCTACTAGTTCCCTTGAACCTCCATATGAAACCATAAACCCACGGCAGCCGGGCGCGACCCCGAGCACAAGAGCCAGAATCTAACCCAGCCCTGAAGGAGGTGGGGGTAACTCTCTGGGCCACGCCTACCGGGTAGCCCCGCCCACAGCAGGCGGGGCTACAACGCCCTTACCGGGCAGCCTCGCCAGCCAGTGGGCGGGGCTACCAGGTAGGCGTGGCTCAAAGCCTGCTAGCACCTGCTGCATCATTCTGCCACGGGATGCAGAATATCATACAACACCGGCGACGGCTGTGCCGAGAAGCCGCGCTTCTGTGCGCTGCAGGTGGGGGAAACCCAGGCCTTGCGGTGCCTACAGGAGTGCGGGGTGGGGTGAGGTGGGGAGAAAGCAGGGGGGCCGAACTTAAGGCGCCGAGAGTGACTAAGGGAGAGGGCGGAGGCGCCTTTCACTTTCGTTTTCCTGTTAGAGCCTGGACCGGCGCCAGGGGGAGCCCGGGGAGGGGCCGGGCAGAGAGCGCCTCGCGTCCGGCCAGAGACCCGGGCCGCCTCGCAGCGCTACAGGTGAGCAGCGGGGCCCGCATGGATGATCTGAGCCGCCCCCTTCCCCTTCAGTCTTTATCTTCGTCGCAGGTAGTATCATGCCCCCCCTCACACCACTGAACCTGCTCCCCACTTCCCTCCCCCCTCTTGCTACCCCACTCCCCTCTCCCCAGTGCTTCTAGGCAGCCCCCCTCTCCGTGCAGCTGAAATATACTACGAATACTTAATCTGTTGGGAATATGTAACGCCCCTCATTAACCCAATAACATTACAATTCCCCCAAAACAAGGGGGTGTGAAAACCTCCAGGCTGCTGCGCCTGCGCCCTATAGAGCAGGGGTGACCTGTAACACTACTCTCCACACACGGGGTGCCGAGGTCTAAGAGGGAGAGCAGTGAGTGTGCAGTGCACGTTCTCCACACATGCACAGGCAGTGCCAACTAGGACCCCATTATGAGTCTCTACTGGCAGCTCTGGGGGCACAAAAATACGGTGCACACTCTGTCACACTCATGTTCTGGTTACTGTCCGTGAGGTGCATGTGCCTGAGCTGCACTGGTGTGTCTGGTCTCTGTTGGAAGGGTATTAACTGCACTGGCGTGTCTGGTCTCTGCTGGGAGTGTATTAGCTGCACTGGTGGGTCTGGTCTCTGCTGGGATGGTATCAGCTGCACTGGTGTGTCTGGTCTCTGCTGGGAGGGTATTAGCTGCACTGGTGTGTCTGGTCTCTGTTGGGAGTGTATTAGCTGCACTGGTGTGTCTGGTCTCTGCTGGGTGTATATTAGCTGCACCTGTGTGTCTGGTCTCTGCTGGGAGTGTATTAGCTGCACCTGTGTGTGTGTGGTCTCTGCTGGGAGTGTATTAGCTGCACCTGTGTGTCTGGTCTCTGCTGGGTGTGTATCAGCTGCACTGGTGTGTCTGGTCTCTGCTGGGAGGGTATTAGCTGCACTGGTGTGTCTGGTCTCTGCTGGGTGTGTATTAGCTGCACTGGTGTGCCTGGTCTCTGCTGGGAGTGTATTAGCTGCACTGGTGTGTCTGGCATATGCTGGGAGTGTATTGGCGTCACTGGTGTGTCTGGTCTCTGCTGGGAGTGTATTAGCTTCACTGGTGTGTCTGGTCTCTGCTGGGAGTGTATTAGCTGCACTGGTGTGCCTGGTCTCTGCTGGGTGTGTATTCGCTGCACTGGTGTGTCTGGTCTCTGCTGGGAGTGTATTAGCTGCACTGGTGTGTCTGGTCTCTGCTGGGAGTGTATTAGCTGCACCGGTGTGTCTGGTCTCTGCTGGGAGTGTATTAGCTGCACCGGTGTGTCTGGTCTCTGCTGGGTGTGTATTCGCTGCACCGGTGTGTCTGGTCTCTGCTGGGAGTGTATTAGCTGCACTGGTGTGTCTGGTCTCTGCTGGTAGTGTATTCGCTGCACCGGTGTGTCTGGTCTCTGCTGGGTGTGTATTAGCTGCACTGGTGTGTCTGGTCTCTGCTGGGAGTGTATTAGCTGCACCGGTGTGTCTGGTCTCTGCTGGGAGTGTATTAGCTGCACCGGTGTGTCTCGTCTCTGCTGGGAGTGTATTAGCTGCACTGGTGTGTCTGGCATCTGCTGGGAGTGTATTGGCGTCACTGGTGTGTCTGGTCTCTGCTAGGAGTGTATTAGCTTCACTGGTGTGTCTGGTCTCTGCTGGGAGTGTATTAGCTGCACCGGTGTGTCTGGTCTCTGCTGGGTGTGTATTCGCTGCACTGGTGTGTCTGGTCTCTGCTGGGAGTGTATTAGCTGCACTGGTGTCTGGCCTCTGCTGGGAGTGTATTAGCTGCACTGGTGTGTCTGGTCTCTGCTGGGAGTGTATTAGCTGCACTGGTGTGTCTGTTCTCTGCTGGGAGTGTATTAGCTGCACTGGTGTGCCTGGTCTCTGCTGGGAGTGTATTAGCTGCACTGGTGTCTGTTCTCTGCTGGGAGTGTATTAGCTGCACCGGTGTGTCTGGTCTCTGCTGGGAGTGTATTAGCTGCACCGGTGTGTCTGGTCTCTGCTGGGTGTGTATTCTCTGCACAGGTGTGTCTGGTCTCTGCTGGGAGTGTATTAGCTGCACTGGTGTGTCTGGTCTCTGCTGGGAGTGTATTAGCTGCACCGGTGTGTCTGGTCTCTGCTGGGTGTGTATTAGCTGCACCGGTGTGTCTGGTCTCTGCTGGGAGTGTATTAGCTGCACCTGTGTGTCTGGTCTCTGCTGGGAGTGTATTAGCTGCACCGGTGTGTCTGGTCTCTGCTGGGAGTGTATTAGCTGCACCGGTGTGTCTGGTCTCTGCTGGGAGTGTATTAGCTGCACCGGTGTGTCTGGTCTCTGCTGGGTGTGTATTAGCTGCACCGGTGTGTCTGGTCTCCGCTGGGAGTGTATTAGCTGCACCGGTGTGTCTGGTCTCTGCTGGGAGTGTATTAGCTGCACCGGTGTGTCTGGTCTCCGCTGGGAGTGTATTAGCTGCACCGGTGTCTGGCCTTAGCTGCACTGGTGTGTCTGGTCTCTGCTGGGAGTGTATTAGCTGCACTGGTGTGTCTGGTCTCTGCTGGGAGTGTATTAGCTGCACTGGTGTCTGGTCTCTGCTGGGAGTGTATTAGCTGCACCGGTGTGTCTGGTCTCTGCTGGGAGTATATTAGCTGCACCGGTGTGTCTGGTCTCTGCTGGGTGTGTATTAGCTGCACTGGTGTGCCTGGTCTCTGCTGGGAGTGTATTAGCTGCACTGGTGTCTGGTCTCTGCTGGGAGTGTATTAGCTGCACTGGTGTCTGGTCTCTGCTGGGAGTGTATTAGCTGCACCGGTGTGTCTGGTCTCTGCTGGGAGTGTATTAACTGCACCGGTGTGTCTGGTCTCTGCTGGGAGTGTATTCGCTGCACCGGTGTGTCTGGTCTCCGCTGGGTTCTCCTTGCACTGTGGGCGGAGCTACCAGGTGGGCGTGGCCTAAAGACTGCTAACACCTGCGCATCATTCTGCCACGTGATGCAGAATATCATACAACACCGGCGACGGCTGTGCTGAGAAGCCGCGCTTCTGTGCGCTGCAGGTGGGGGAAACCCAGGCCCTACAGGAGGGGTGGGGAGAAACCAGGAAGGGCCGGGTTTAGGGCACCGAGGGAGGGGGGAGGAGGCGGTGGGGCCTTTCAGTTTCGTTTTCCGATCAGAGCCTGGAACGGCGCCAGGGGGAGCCGGGCAGTGACCCAGGCCGCCTCGCAGCGCTACAGGTGAGCAGCGGAGCCCGCATGGATGATCTGAGCCGCCTCCTTCCCCTTCAGTCTTTCGCTCTTCGTAGCAGGTAGGATCGCGCCCCCCCTCCCCCAATCCTGCATTCCAGGTACTATCGTGCTCCCCCCCACACTCCTTACCACTGAACCTTCCCACCTTGCTCCCCACTTCGCCCCTACCCTCCCACCCTCTTGCAGCCCCTGAACCCACGCCCCCTCTGCCTCCACAGTGCAGCTCACGTATAATATGAATACTTAATCTGATGGGAATATGCGGCGCCCCTCCAGAGCAAGGGGGCGTGAACCCCTCCACGCTGCTGCGCCTGCGCATTATAGAGCAGTTGGTCACCTGTAACAGAACTCTCCACACACGGGGTGCCGAGGTATAAGAGGGAGAGCAGTGAGAGTGCAGTGCACGTTCTCCCCACATGCTCAGGCAGTGCCAACTAGGACCCCATTATGAGTCTCTACTGGCAGCTCTGGGGGCACAGAAACACGGTGCACACTCACTCGCGCTGCAATCCTGGCATACACAATCCCACACTTCCCTGGGGGCACAGAAACACGTGCAAACTCTGCCACAAACACTCACGCTGCAATCCTGACATACACAATCCCACACTCCCTGGGGGCACAGAAACATGTGCACACTCTGCCACAATCACTCACGCTGTAATTCTGGCATCATACGCAATCCCACACTCCCTGGGGGCACAGAAACATGTGCACACTCTGCCACAATCACTCACGCTGCAATCCTGGCATTATACACAATCCCACACTTCCCTGGGGGCACAGACACACGTGCACACTCTGCCACAATCACTAACGCTGCAATTCTGGCATCATACACAATCCCACACTTCCCCGGGGGCACAGAAACACGTCCACACTCTGCCACAATCACTCACGCTGCAATCCTGGCATACACAATCCCACACTTCCCTGGGGGCACAGAAACACGGCCCACACTCTGCCACAATCACTCACGCTGCAATCCTGTTTTACACAATCCCACACTTCCCTGGGGGCACAGAAACACGGCCCACACTCTGCCACAATCACTCACGCTGCAATCCTGGCATACACAATCCCACACTTCCCTGGGGGCACAGAAACACAGCCCACACTCTGCCACAATCACTCACGCTGCAATCCTGGCATACACAATCCCACACTTCCCTGGGGGCACAGAAACACGGCCCACACTCTGCCACAATCACTCACGCTGCAATCCTGGTTTACACAATACCACACTTCCCTGGGGGCACAGAAACACGTGCACACTCTGCCACAATCACTCACGCTGCAATCCTGGCATCATACGCAATCCCACACTTCCCTGGGGGCACAGAAACATGTGCACACTCTGCCACAATCACTCACGCTGCAATCCTGGCATTATACACAATCCCACACTTCCCTGGGGGCACAGACACACGTGCACACTCTGCCACAATCACTAACGCTGCAATTCTGGCATCATACACAATCCCACACTTCCCCGGGGGCACAGAAACACGTCCACAACCTGCCACAATCACTCACGCTGCAATCCTGGCATACACAACCCCACACTTCCCTGGGGGCACAGAAACACGGCCCACACTCTGCCACAATCACTCACGCTGCAATCCTGGTTTACACAATCCCACACTTCCCTGGGGGCACAGAAACACGGCCCACACTCTGCCACAATCACTCACGCTGCAATCCTGGCATACACAATCCCACACTTCCCTGGGGGCACAGAAACACGGCCCACACTCTGCCACAATCACTCACGCTGCAATCCTGGCATACACAATCCCACACTTCCCTGGGGGCACAGAAACACGGCCCACACTCTGCCACAATCACTCACGCTGCAATCCTGGCTTACACAATACCACACTTCCCTGGGGGCACAGAAACACGTGCACACTCTGCCACAATCACTCACGCTGCAATCCTGGCATCATACGCAATCCCACACTTCCCTGCGGGCACAGAAACACGTGCACACTCTGCCACACTCACTCCTGCTGTAATCCTGGCATCATACACAATCCCACACTTCCCCGGGGGCACAGGAACACGGCCCACACTCCGCCACAATCACTCACGCTGCAATCCTGGCATACACAATCCCACAGTTCCCTGGGGGCACAGAAACACGGTGCACACTCTCACAATCACTCGCGCTGCAATCCTGGCATACACAATCCCACACTTCCCTGGGGGCACAGAAACACGGTGCACACTCTGTCACAAACACTCACGCTGCAATCCTGGCATACACAATACCACACTTCCCTGGGGGCACAGAAACACGGTGCACACTCTGTCACAAACACTCACGCTGCAATCCTGGCATTCACAATCCCACACTTCCCTGGGTGCACAGAAACACGGTGCACACTCTGTCACAAACACTCACGCTGCAATCCTGGCACAACCCTGCACTTCCCTGACAAGCTGAGGGGGTAAATCTGCACCTGCGTCCAGGAGGAAAGCCGTGCATGGGTGACGGGGCGGCTTCCAGGAGGAAAGCCGTGCATGGGTGACGGGGCGGCTTCCAGGAGGAAAGCCGTGCATGGGTGACGGGGCGCCTTCCAGGAGGAAAGCCGTGCATGGGTGACGGGGCGGCTTCCAGGAGGAAAGCCGTGCATGGGTGACAGGGCGCCTTCCAGGAGGAAAGCTGTGCATGGGTGACGGGGTGCCTTCATAGAGCACAGAATGCAGGACGACAGGGACTCATGACCCATTCTGTTCTTACAGAGCTGGGTGCTCCTATGCATAGTGGAGGGGTTTAATGCTCTGGTTACTGTGTGTGAGCTGCATGCGTATTACTGCACTTGTGTGTCTGGTCTCCGCTGGGTGTGCATTAGCTGCATCTGTGTGTCTGGTCTCTGCTGTGTTTTGCTATGAATGGTGAAGATGTTGAATGTTCTCGTGACTGTGTCTGAGGTACCTGTGCATTAGCAGCGCTTGTGTGTCTGGTCTCTGCTGGGAGTGTATTAGCTGCACTGATCTCTGCTGGGTGTGTATTCACTGCACTGGTCGCTGCTGATTGTCTATTAGCTGCACGTGTGTGTCTGGTCTCTGCTGGGAGTGTATTAGCTGCACTTGTGTGTCTGGTCTCTGCTGGGAGTGTATTGGCTGCACTGGTCTCTGCTGGGAGTGTATTAGCTGAACTGGTCTCTGCTGGAAGTGTATTAGCTGCACTGGTCTCTGCTGGGACTGTATTAGCTGCACTGGTCTCTGCTGGGACTGTATTAGCTGCACCAGTGTCTCTGGTCTTTGCTTGGTTCTCATTGCACTGGTGGATAGGTTGAACGTTCTGGTGACTGTTTGAGGTACATGTGTATTGGCTGCACTGGCCTCTGCTGGGAGTGTATTGGCTGCACTAGTCTCTGCTGGCAGTGTTTTAGCTGCACTGGTCTCTGCTGGCAGTGTTTTAGCTGCACTGGTCTCTGCTGGCAGTGTTTTAGCTGCACTGGTCTCGGCTGGGTGTGTATTTGCTGCACTGGTCTCGGCTGGGAGTGTATTGGCTGCACTGGTCTCTACTGGGTGTGTATTAGCTGCACGTATGTGTCTGGTCTCTGCTGGGAGTGTATTAGCTGCACTTGTGTGTCTGGTCTCTGCCGGGAGTGTATTGGCTGCACGGCTGTCTGCTGGGAGTGTATTGGCTGCACTGGTCTCTGCTGGGAATGTATTAGCTACACTGGTCTCTGCTGGGAGTGTATTGGCTGCACTGGTCTCTGCTGGGAGTGTATTGGCTGCACTGGTCTCTACTGGGTGTGTATTAGCTGCACTGGTGTCTGGGCTTTGCTTGGTTCTCATTGTACAGGTGAAGAGTTTGAATGTTCTGGTTACTGTGACAGATTACCATTTGGCAAGGGTATGGAAGCCCTGGCTTTTTCAATTTTATAAACAAAAAAAAAAAAAAGAAATGATGCAGGTAATTTGATGTCTGAAAGGGAAATCTCCTGTTCAGATAGATTCCCCTTTCATAAGCTCCGTGCCTAAAGCATGGTGTGCATCTGGGTCCTGCTGCCCCCGTATCCTGATTTGCAGCACCTGCTCTACCACTGGCACAGAGCAGGTTCAGTGGTCACAGTTGTCCATTTGACAGTTGCAGCGACAGCCACATCCAATTTGATATTTCACATGTTTCCGCTCCTGTGAGTCAGCTTAGCTGTGGAAACTGATATGTATTCTGGCCGGACGGACTGAGCTGCCAAATGATGGGACAGGAACCGGGATGACCCTGCCTCTTCTTTGCCCTCTTTCAGACATAGCTGCCCTGGGCCCAGGTATGAAAGTGGCACACCCATTCAAAGGGAGTAGCCTCACATCAGGGTGCTGTACTTCTAAGGGCCTTTGATCTTGGTGAGAAGGGAAGGGGCAGAGTTAGAGTAGTGAGAAGAGCTTTCCAAAGTCCTCAACCACTGAGGTGAAGAAGGAGTAATCCAAGGCAGAGGAGAGCTCTACCCACTCCCAGGATACATTGGGGGTGACATTTTGCTGTGAACCAGGACCTGCCACGCTGCACCGAAATCTCCCAGGGCTCGGAGAACAGACCCTGAAAGGACTCACTCTGTCCTCGAGCCCCTGAATTGGGACTCACAGCATCCGGAGGACCAGATCTGCTAAGGCTCCCCATTCCGCTGCTTCAGAACCAGTTGGACGGCCATCATAGCGAATTCAATGCAGAGGGATCCCAGCGTTGCTACTTTCTGGCACTCCTCCGAACCTTTGAATAATTGATTGTACATTGAGCTGCTCGAAGTTGCATTGATATATGATATGATAGGTTATTTATAACGTGCTTAATACCCAGAGGTTTCTAAACGTGGACCCGGGGATTGAACCTGTGGTGCTCCGTGTCGACTTGCTTCCAAGTCGAGCACATTGCCCCTGAGCTATCCTCCTGTGTCCTTGCTGAGCCCATCACCTGCCAGGCACAATCAGCTGCTAGCCACTGGGACCCGACATGAACCACGAGAGTCACTTGCTGACCCCGACCAGGGGTTACACCATGGCTCACCCCTCAAACTGTTGCTTCGGTGAACCATACATCAGAGCAACAGGATCACCATTTCGACAATCACTGCCCGTCATCTCGAACCGCTCGAGTGTCACTCTTCGATCCTTCCCGGCAGTTACACCCCGACTTGACCTTGAAGAGGTCTTGTTGAGCACCTCAACCTGCAACACTGAATGCCGCCTTCGAGCTGCACAGCGGTACGGTATTTGAACCAGCTCGACGTCCTCTTGCTGCTTGGGGCCACACAATCCACTGTGTCCATATTGAGCTTTTTCCACTGGCATTACTGCTTGAAGCCGGGTTTGAGGACGTTAACCCGCCAAAGACCCAAAATGAGGTACTGTTGACCAATAACTGCCCCTGTGGTCCATTTGGGCCCTAGGGACTGGTTACGTCACTTTTGCAACCTTTTTCATGCAAAGACATATCTGTTTTATGGCTAGTAATTTGTCCATCACTCCTGTATTCATACGCCAAGTACTACATTCTTCGGTCTGCAGCATCTTCTCCGTTCTTCCACAGGGTTGGGTTTCGTACAGTGTTTTTTTTTAGATGGTTCCACTGCAGGTGCTGTGTTTGATTATAGTACATATATTTTTATAGAACCTTGATTGGACATTCCATTTATTTTGGACTGTATTGTTTGGGTGACTACTGGTTCACATTAACAC
Organism: Ambystoma mexicanum; assembly: GCF_040938575.1. Lineage (NCBI taxonomy): Eukaryota > Metazoa > Chordata > Amphibia > Caudata > Ambystomatidae > Ambystoma > Ambystoma mexicanum. Next base: position 810,114,651 of record NC_090938.1, on the reverse strand, counting down.
CCCTCTTAAGAGCATAGCCTTCCCTCGGCCAACGTTGCCACAAAAGGCAAAGGAGGTATATCTCTTAACTGTGCCTGTTTTACCTTCATGATTGCATTGGCTCTTGGTTTGTAGAAGTGTGACTGCTGAGTTGGCATTTTCACCACTACTCATCCTTGTACTCGTGCAGAGGAGAATCCTTTGTCACAGTTACTGTGTGTGAGGTTCCTGTGTATGAGCTGTACCTGTGTGCCTGGTCTCTGTTGGGTTCCCCTGGCACTGATGGAGGGGTTGAATGTTCTGGTTACTGTGTGTGAGGTGCATGTGTATAAGCTACACTTGTGTGTCTGTCTGTGCTGAGTGTGTATTAGCAGCGCTTGTGTGTCTGGTCTCTGCTGTGTGTGTACTGGGTGTGTATTGGCTGCACTGGTGTTTCCGGCCTCTGCTGGGCTCTCCTTGCACTGGTGGAGAGGTTGACTGTTCTGGTGACTGTCTGTGAGGTCCTTGTGTATTAGCTGCACTTGTGTGTCTAGTCTCTGCTGGGTGTGTATTAGCTGCACCGTGTGTCTGGTCTCTGCTGGGTGTGTATTAGCTTCACCAGTGTGTCTGGTCTCTGTTGGGTGTGTATTAGCTGCACCGGTGTGTCTGGTCTCTGCTGGGTGTGTATTAGCTGCACCAGGGTGTCTGGTCTCTGTTGGGGTTTCCTATAAATGGTGGAGAGGGTTGATGTTCTGATTACTGTGCGTGAGGTTCATGTGTATAAGCTGCACTTGTGTGCCTGGTCTCTGATGGGTCTGTATTAGCAGCACTTATGTGTCTGGTCTCGGCTGGGTGTGTATTAGCAGCACTTATGTGTCTGGTCTCGGCTGGGTGTGTATTAGCTGCACTGGTGTGCATGGTCTCTGCTGGGTTTTCCTGTGAATGGCGGAGAGATTGAATGTTCTGGTTACTGTGTGTGAGGTGCATGTACATTAGCTGCACTTGTGTGTCTAGTCACTGCTGGGTGTGTATCAGCTGCACTGGTGTGCCTAGTCTCTGCTGGGATCTCCTTGCACTGGTGGAGAGGGTCAATGTTATGGTTACTGTGTGTGAGGTGCTTTAGCTGCACTTGTGTGTCTGGGCTCTGCTGGGTGTGTATTAGCAGCGCTTGTGTGTCTGGTCTCTGCTGGGTGTGTATTAGCTGTACCTGTGTGTCTGGTCTCTGCTGGGTTTTCCTGGGAATGGTGGGGAGGTTGAATGTTCTGGTTACTGTGTGTGAGGTTCATGTGTATAAGCTGCACTGGTGTGTCTGGTCTCTGCTGGAAGTGTATTAGCTGCACTTGTGTGTCCTCTGCTGGGTGTGCATTAGCTGCACTTGTGTGTCTGGGCTCTGCTGGGTACTCCTTGCACTGGTGGGGAAGTTGAATGTTCTGATGACTGTCTGTGAGGTCCTTGTGTATAAGCTGCACTGGTGTGTCTAGTCTCTGCTGGGTTCTCCTTGCACTGGTGGAGGGGTTGAATTTTCTGGTTATTGTCTGTGAGGTCCTTGTGTATTAGCTGCACTTGTGTGTCTAGTCTCTGCTGGATGTGTATTAGCTGCACTGGTGTGTCTGGCCTCTGCTGGGTGTGTATTACTGCACTTGTGTGTCTGGTCTCTGCTGGGAGTTTATTAGCTGCACTGGTGTGTCTAGTCTCTGCTGGGTTCTCCTTGCACTGGTGGAGGGGTTGCATTTTCTGGTTATTGTCTGTGAGATCCTTGTGTATTAGCTGCACCTGTGTGTCTAGTCTCTGCTGGATGTGTATTGGCTGCACTGGTGTGTCTGGTCTCTGTTGGGTTTTACTATGAATGGTGGAGAGGTTACTGTCTGTGAGGTGCATGTGTATTAGCTGCACTGGTGTGTCTGCACTGAACCCCTGTTTGTTTCCGTTCTGTAGGTTTGACTTTGCTGGAACATGGAGTTTCCATCTGCGCTGTGGTTCTTGCCGGTCCTGGATGTCTTGGTGCTGAACCTTCTTCAGTGGTTCTGTCCTCTTGTTGGCCTTCAGGAGCCTGTACTCGTCATCTGGGTCGCCTCTCTGGCCCGTTGGGGACTCCTGACTTATGCAGTCCATGTGCTGAGTATGCGCCTTCCTGAGGGACTGCGGCAGGCACTCCTCTTGTCCACTGCGACCCTCAGCCTCCTGCTACCCTGCTATGTGACTGTGAGCATGGCGGCCACGTTTCCCGCAGCCGCAGAATGTCTCTATGGATGGGGGCGGTGGGATGTTCTTGCCTCATCCCATGTGGTCACTTTGGTGGTGGCCCTGGTCTGGCATCACTTATCCCCCTTCCAGATGGAGGCCAAGGAGAAGCAGCCCTCTGCCTCGCTGGGCAGGCTCTTCTCCTGCATGAAGCCAGAGCTCGGTCGCTTCCTCCTCGTTGCTGTGTTGGTGGTTCTGTCCTGTTTGAGTAAGTTCAACACTGTGGTCGTATCCTGTGGGTTCTGGGTTTCATAGCACGTGGGTAGGGCTATCCTGGGCTCTTAGTGTTGACATCACTCCAACTAAACATTTATAACTTTGTCTCTCTCTTGTTAACTTCTGGGCCTCTCCTCCCATGGTCTTCCTCTGGGGGCCTCTCCTCCCATGGTCTTCCTCTGGGGGCCTCTCCTCCCATGGTCTTCGTCTGGGCCTCTTCACTCCCGTGGTCTTCGTCTGGGCCTCTTCACTCCCGTGGTCTTCGTCTGGGCCTCTTCACTCCCGTGGTCTTCGTCTGGGCCTCTTCACTCCCATGGTCTTCCTCTGGGAGCCTCTTCACTCCCATGGTCTTCCTCTGGGGGCCTTCACTCCCATGGTCTTCCTCTTGGGCCTCTTCTCCCATGGTCTTCCTCTTGGGGCCTCTCCTCCCATGGTCTTCCTCTTGGGGCCTCTCCTCCCATGGTCTTCGTCTGGGGCCTCTCCTCCCATGGTCTTCGCCTGGAGGCCTCTCCTCCCATGGTCTTCCTCTGGGGGCCTCTCCTCCCATGGTCTTCCTCTGGGGGCCTCTCCTCCCATGGTCGTCCTCTGGGGGCCTCTCCTCCCATGGTCGTCCTCTGGGGGCCCCTCCTCCCGTGGTCTTCCTCCGGGGGCCTCTCCTCCCATGGTCGTCCTCCGGGGGCCTCTCCTCCCATGGTCGTCCTCTGGGGGCCTCTCCTCCCATGGTCTTCCTCTGGGGGCCTCTCTCCCATGGTCTTCCTCTGGGGGCCTCTCCTCCCATGGTCTTCCTCCAGGGGCTCTTCTCCAGTGGATTCTACACACGTGCGTTCCTGTTCTCTATCAATGAGGGTGTTCACACGTCCTCCCTTTTGGATCATCTCAATTGGCCTCCAGTCCTGTGCATATGTCACTCTCAGCTTCTTCTTGCAGTATTTACTGGAATACGCTACCTTGAACCACCCCATCTCTCCTCTCCTATCTCTACTTCTACTCCTGTTTCTCCCTCTCAGCTTCTTGCAGTATTTACAGGCGTACACTCCCTTGCACCACACCATACCTCTCCTCTCTTATCTCTGCTCCTGTTTCTCTCCTCTCACCTACAGGTATGATACTGTGCACCACCCCTTATCTCTCCCCTCTTATCTCTACTTTTACTCCTGTTTCCTCCTCTCAGCTTCTTCTTGCAATATTAGCAGGCCTATGCTCCCTTGCCCCCACCCCCATATCTCTCCTCTCTACTTCTACTTTTCTCCTCTGGACTTCTTTCAGTATTTACAGGTATATGATACTCTGCACCACCCCATATCTCTACTTCTACTCCTGCTTCTCTCCTCTTAGCTTCTTCTTGCAGCATTTACAGGCATAAGCTACCTTGCACCACCCCATATCTCTCCTGTTTTATCTCTGCCTCTACTGCTGTTTCTCTCTGCTTCTTTGTCTTGTGACTGCCCCATACTCGCCCCTCTCTGTCTGTTTTGCTCTTAATTCCTCCTGGCGCCAGATTTGTGAAATGCTTTACCTCGGCCCATACCTCTTTGGCGATCTTCCTCACTCATGGAAGCATCTTTGTAACTACCCCAGAAAGCATTCCTAGTATTGCATTAATTGCTTTCAGACTGTGTAATTTTTTTTATTTTTATTTTTTTTTATTTATTTTTTTTTTATTACGAGTGTATAATCACCGTGGTGATTTTTACAAGAGGATGAACGAAAAACAACGGAAGACACTCCCCAGTTCCAACAATTATCTGTCAAACTGTCTACTTCTGTGGCCAGGCCCGTTAAGACGGGGGTACATGTGCGAAGATCTGATCCAAAATTTTTGTGGCTGCAATAGACCAAGATGTTCTCAAGCCTCCTATTAGGCGCTCCCACCAGAGCTCTTCCTCCCTCAGATAGGAGTTTTTTAAGTGATGAAGAATGTATGGTGATCTAAATTTGTCAGTACCTGGGCATAGTAGTAAAAGGTGCCTTAATGTTTCGCTTTGTTCAATGTTATTACAAAAGCGGCAAGTATTTGTTGTTGAAAGGCCCCTTGTGTACAGAATCTCATTTGTAGGTAGCAAATTTAGCCTCGCACGGAGTAGAGTGTTCCTAGTTTTTTTGTCTGGGTGCTTTGTCAGGAAGGGTTGGAGTACATTCAGTTTTCTGTTTGTTGGTGTAAGGTGACTAGTTAACTTGTACTCAGATGCCTTTTCCAATGTATTTATCCAGTCCAATTCTTCTAGTCGGGTTTTAGTTCTTGTCGGGTTCCCCAGAAGTTCTTCAATCGAGCTGCCGCAGATGTCAAGTTGCTGTAAACACATTTGCTCCCATTTGGACGATAACATGGATTTGCTTGAATTCATCTCTTCATGGACCATCTGGAAAATTGCAGAGGAAGAAGGATCTATTATTTTCCGATATAACATAACTGACGCTCTTTTCACGATTGACTCTAAGGAAGAGAGGGAAAGTTCACGTCTAATCAGAGCAATCGGAGTAGAAGATGGCATGTTCAGTACTGAGCGCCAGAACTGACTCTCCAGTCTGGCCCATATGAAGTGAGGTAAAGATGGCATGGCCTCGGCTCCATAGGTGATGGCCGGGATAACTTTGCCCCTGTAGAATTTAAGTAGTGGCAACAATGAAAAACGTCCGTATTTGTTATCCAGTATTTTTGCTTGCGAGGCTAGAGTTTTCATTTTTTCAGAAAGATGGTGCTGCATCGCCGAGTCATTGGCCGTGGAGTCAATGAGGACTCCAAGGTATTTAAATTCAGCCACTTGTTCGATTTTGTTTGTGGCCAGATACCACGAAAAATTCTTCATTTTTGTCTTTTTTTGATTCTTTCCAAATACCATTATCTTCGTTTTCTGTTCGTTTACCTCTAGGTCGTTGGCGGCTGTATATGTGATCAATGCAGATAGCTGCCGTTGTAAACCAATTGGGGTCTGGTCCAGCTGAATGAGATCGTCTGCGTACAGGAGTCTCAGGATCTTCTCTTTACCCAGTTCTGGGGGGAATACTCGTGCGCTGATTAGAGAATCTTTATAGTCCCCAAAATAGGACAGAAAAAGAGCTGGTGCTAGTGGGCAGCCTTGTTTAACCCCTCTGTCTGTTGTTATGGATGTCGAGAGTAGGCCGTTGGTATTCAGTCGTACCTGTATTGATGTGGCAGCGTGCAGGGCCTTGATGGGGTTCAGGATCTCCTGAGGGCAGTCCCAACTGGAAAGTTTTCCCCAGAGCTTCCTTCGGTTGACTAAGTCGAAGGCCTGGGACAGATCTATAAATGCCAAAAACAGGTTCCGATTTTTTTCGCGGGCTTTTGCTTTTAAGAGGCTGAGTATAAAGATGTTTATACTAGTTCCTACTCCTTTTTTAAACCCCGATTGGAGAGGGTCATTACAGGGCGCACTTTTTGCCCACTGATTAAAGTGATCCAACAAAAGGGAACCATAAACTTTCCCTATCACGTCTAGGAGGGCCACCGGGCGAAAATTTCTAGGGTCGTCCTTCCTTCCTTTTTTGAATATGGGAATAATGATTCCTGAGGTCCAAGTGGGCGGGATTGAGCGAGAGGTAGTGCATTTGTAGAAAATTATGCTCAGCAGGTTTGCCCATTCTTCTGGCGCGGATTTCAAGTTCTCGTTTGACAGACCGTCAGGCCCTGGAGCCCTTGATTTCTTTAGCTTGAGTATTTTGTCCAGAATTTCAGCTCTGTCCGAAAGGTCGACCCACCGAGCTGTCGTCTGGGGATATAAAGGTCCTGCCTCAGAGTCTGGGGATTTGAAGAGTGATGAGTAGAACCCAGTCCATGCTGGTTCCGATATACTGTTTAGCATCATTGTAGATGCCTCCTTAGCTCGTGGGTTAACCAGACTCCAAAAGTCTCTAGAGTTGGATTTTCCAATTTGTTCTAACATGTTTTCAGAGTCTTGTTGGTGTAGTTTTAAGCGGTGGCCCCGTAGCCAGTTTTTATAGGCTCTTGTTGTCTCCTTCATGTAAGCCCTAGTAGCGGGCGAGTTGTTACTTGCAGCCATTCTTTTAGCTCTGCGGAGGATGTTTCGCTGTGACACCAACAGCGAGTCAAAAGTATGTGCATGGTAGGTCTGGGTTGTATTGGGCCCCTTCGATCTTTTTAACGAGGCTCTATAAGGTTCCAAAAATGGTCTGTAATCCACCTTTGCGGCCTCCTTGCTGCTTCCATACAAACAAGTAATTTCTTGAATGTTGGTCCGTGAGATCCTTACCCGGTTGCCTTTTCCTACCGGTTCTATTCTTTCAGAGTAATGATCTGTATCTGGTTTTATGGAGGCCCATTTAATGGCCAGCAGGTTGTGATCGCTTTGCTGTGACTGGCAAATGTTAAAATCTATCAACCGGGCTAACGGCAAATCAGAGACGAATATGTAGTCTATTGTTGAGCTGGTCAAACCTCTTTTCCATGTTGGTAGAGAGATAGAGTCAAGAAATGTAGTTGCAGAGTTGAAAAGATGTCTGGCCGTCATCAGCTTCTGCCAGACTAAGCCTTGTTTACAAGGCTTACTCTGTGCGGGGTCTGTGGTGCTATTCTTAGCCAATGGGCACTTGATGTTTAAGTCCCCACATATTATAACATCGCATACCCCAAACTCTAAGTAGACTGAGTCCAATGTGGAGGTTACTATATCAAACAGTGAGGTCTGTTGAATCCCTTTATGGTTCCAATAGATCGACATCACCAACAGGGGGGTGCATGTTTGATGTTCTTCCCCAGCCTCCTTTCGTTGCCACGAGATGAGTACCGCGATGACGTATGGGGTCGTCAAGATGGTTTTGGTTATTTCTAAACCCAACCCATCCGGACTGCGATGATTAGGCCTGATGATGGTCTTCCTTTAGGGCCCGCTAATGCTTCTGAGAAGGCAATCTCAAAACCATCCAATGTTGGTTTGGTTTGTAACCAGACTTCTTGGAGGCATAAGATGTCATAGTCCCCTAAATTGATGTCTCCAGAAGTTGTCAAATGTAAAAACCCTCTTGTGTTCCATGATGCCAGAGTCAGTTGATGTTGGTCTTGGTCAGTGTTTGTAGATTCTGATGGCTATTTCTGTAGGCGTGTGGATAGAGCTTTTGGTAGCCAGGCCCATGAAGACGATTCTAAAGACGGTCTGGTCTGAGTCACTTTTTGGGTCTCTTCTAAGGTTGTGGGAGCCTTTGTGTTAGAAGAGCTACTAGGGGAATTTTCTTTCCCCTGAGGAATAGAGTCGATCGTGTTGGACTTAAGAGTAGCTGGTGGTTTCTTTACGGAATTTTCCTTTGAGTTAGTGGACTGACATTCTTCGTTTGATCTTTCCTCCATTGTACAATCCTTTGTCTTGTCGTTATCTGTTCTAGATGGTCTGGTTAATGTTAACTCAAACCCTTGTTTGAATAGTACTTCCTCTGCTGCTAGTAGTGCTGTAGTCACATCAGCTGATGATGTGTATAGGAGACAGTATGCTGTATGGTCCTTGTGGAAAGGTTCCACCGTTGTAAGGTCCTCTGATTTTAAATTTCTTAAAGAGGAGATACTATGTAGCAGTCTCAACACCGTACGTCTATTTAGTACCAGATATTTTTGGTTCCCAGACCGTTGGCGTATTTTGACCGCTGGATTCTTGTTGTGGTGTTTCAAGTCTTGGTGCGACTTCTTCGAATGATGGAATCTACGATCCCCATTCTCATGTTGTTTATATTCTTGAGGTCCCTTTCTCTTGTGAGAATACGTCAAGTCTTTAGAATTATCCGGTAGATCAGATTTTGTTTGAGTGTGAACTCTTGATCTATGCGTCACTTGAGGCCGATGAGGAGGTGAGACCACTTCACAATTTTGTTCAGAACGCTTTTCAGTGAATTTCCTGAATTGATCCCCTTGAGTGCTACGTAGAGATTTGAAGCGCTCATCCAGTGAGCTAAAGCCTGAAAGGTCTCTCGTGACTGACTGCTGGTTGTGTGTCATCTTAGTTAGACGAGAGTTCGCCCCTTTCTGTTTGTCCGGGGAGTCGTCAAAGTGTTGACTTATGTCCATCAAGTCCTTTTGCATAAGAAAATCTTCTACTGTTTTAGGTGACTGCAATGTGACTTCTAAATGTGCCTCTATGTCTGACTCATTTGTTGTCACTGGTTTCATCCCTCCCCAGTTTTGGGGCGTCTTTGGTAAGGGATCTTTTTGTTGGAGATCACATTGCGGCGTTACTGGAGATGTTTTAAACAAAGGAGCCGTCTTGAGGCATGTGTGCGTTTTGAGAGTCTGTTGCTTTGGTCTCGTGTCCAAATTCCCCTCAAAACGCGGCCCTGGGTTCATTGGTTTGTGGCCTGGGCCTTGGGTGAGTTTCGATCCTAAGTGGTCTTTCTGTGGGAGGATGGCGTCTAAACAAATTACATCGTTTACGCTCAGATTGTTAGATGTCAGATTTGCTCTGATTGGCAGTGTGTTGAGAGAGCCTGACATGGAGGTTGAGCCCGCTTTTGGCCTTGTCCCACAATCAGTGTAGGATACGTCGCTACACGGAGTGACTGGTGCTATTGTTTGGGTACTTACATCCATCCCTAGGCTATCTTTGTTGGTTTTTCTTAAGCTTGATAGGGCTTCCATGAACTCAACTTGTTGGAGCTGCAAAGCACCAATTGGGTCAGTTTTTCTTTTCTCTAAAGCGTTGATGTAACCTTCTAAGTAAATGAGCTTAGAATTCATCATCGCAAAGATAGAAGTGTGGTCTTTCAAAGAGTCGTTTATTGCCTCATAGAGTTTGCAAAAAGGTGCTAGAGCGATGGTTACAGCAGACATGATGTACATGAAATCCGCTTTTTTTGACGGAGTCTCTTTAGGGATAGTGTAAGAAGCCTCACTTGATCTTCTATTCGATGCGGAACTCACAGGTGTTGAAGGCGGCCATAGCCGCGGCAGGTCCTTTGATTTCTGTTGGGAGGTCGTCAGCCTTGGGATGGAGCCCTCTCGGGGGTCCAGCAGGACATCTTTGATTCCATTCTCGTCATGTGCTTCCCTGGCCGAATGAGCCACCGAAGGGGTGGGCTTGTATCCCGAGTTGCTTTTCTCAAAAGGGTACTCCGTCGGACTTGGATTGTCAGCTAGCCCCGAACAGATTAGATCCGGTGACACAGATAGAGGTGGTATTGATCTTGTGCTGTCTGACTGGGGTAAGATATTCTTACTTCCCAGTAGAGGTTCAATTAAAGGCTCAGCCTCCGAGACAGTTGGGGCTTCACTGTGAGACTCCTGGACTTCGCCACAAAGCTCATTATGCACTAGTGAGGGTGGTGGAGTTACCGGTTTCTCTATCCCAGTTTTTTGTAGTTCCAAGAAAGTTGGTGAGCCTGATGGACCAAAGTTAGGAGTATCTATTGGATGCACCTTTGTATGAGTTAATGGAGCCATAAACCCACTGTTGGAGGAATTATTCTGAGAGCCCGATGATGCAGTGAGTAGAGGTTCTAGGAGGGCTTCCAAAAGATCTGCGTCTGAAATTTCCCCAAGCCCTGCATGGTGTAATTTCTTTGTGGCTTGTCTTTGAAAAAGCGTTTTTAGTGAGTTTTCCAAACGCTGACTCGCCATTGGTGTTGCTAATCTCGGAGGTTTTTTTGCAGCTGTTCGCTTGGTAGACTTTGGAAGGTCAAAATTTTTCTTAGAGAGCAGTCTGAATGGGATTCCATGTAATTGGCGAGTTGGATCCCCCTGTTTGCTACCCCTCCTCAAGTCTATTGATTTGACAACCTCAGGTTCGATGGACTCAAGACTTATGGGGGCCAAAGGAGAGAAGGTTAATGCGGGCGAGTTTGGAATCATCTCAACTGAGTGTTCAAGAGACTTGTCCCCTCCCTCTGGCGATTTTAGGCCATTTCTTTCATAAATGGACAGTTCCGCACGTTTTGCTGGTGGTGAAGAAAGTTTATTATGAACTTGAGCCTTTGTTAGGATTTGTAGTGGGGGCTCTGTCACAATATCCGTGTCCGCCTGATGGCGCTGTGGGGCAGCTGAACCAGGAGGAGTCAAGTTTAAGGGTTTCTCTGCCCCACAGACTCTGGTTTCCTCATCCGGATGCTGGAGTGTGCACGAAGCTCCCTTGAGTGCAACAGGACGTGTGCAGCCCAGCCGCGGCTCCCCCCGGTCCACGACCATGGTGGCCTCCCCTCCTCCGAGGGGCGGCTCCTCCGGGTCATCCGCCGGGAATGGACACCGGGCCTCAGCCTGCCCACCTCCTGTGCGAATCCGTCCGCGCTCGCCCCCAGCCTCCAACAGCTGTTCAAACGAGGCTTTCCCGCAGCTCCGTTGATCCGGGGAGCCGCGGCTAGCCCTGCCGCCAGCCCTGCTCGTGAGCTCTTCGCCGACGCCATCCGACCCCAGCCCCACCCGGTCTCCAGCCCGGGAGGCCCCCCCTCCTACGAGGGGGGGACCCCCCACGCCGTTCACCGATGCAGCCGGGGATCGCGGCACCGCGGCTCCTCTGGGGCTGGAGCCCGTCACCGGCTCTAAGGTGAAAATGCTACATTGCTCCTGTCGCCTCGTTCTGCCAGCGGCGTCCCCAGCCGTGGGGGAACCAGAGGTATGTTCGATCCACTCCTCTGGTAGTAATTGTTGTTTGTGCTTCTGTATGGAGATGATGTTTTTAGTGGCATGCTGTTGGACAGTTGGTTGGACATTTGATTTGAGTAACTTCAACTTCTTTGATGGGACGTTTTGTGGTTTGCCTCCTGATCTTTTCAAAGAGCCTGCACAGGCTAGAGTGTTAGAAGTCAGGGTAGAGTGAATTTCTCTAGAAGGTGAGGGACCCAACAAAAGGGCAGACGAACTGTTGGCACTCCGCAGTCTTCGTGGAGCGTCCTCCTCTTCAAAGATGTTGTGTCTCAGGTCCAGGGTCTCTCCCCCATCCGCCCTAGACGCCATTAGACTGCCACAGACTGCCCACTCTCACACCACTCCGCTCCGCTTCGCTGCTGCCTTCTGATTTTGAAGGAAAAAGACGCCAAAAATGTCTCTGTAGCCACTGTAGAAAGACTGAGAGGGACTGCCACAGACTGCCCACTCTCACACCACTCCGCTCCGCTTCGCTGCTGCCTTCTGATTTTGAAGGAAAAAGGCGCCAAAAATGTCTCTGTAGCCACTGTAGAAAGACTGAGAGGGACTGCCACAGACTGCCCACTCTCACACCACTCCGCTCCGCTTCGCTGCTGCCTTCTGATTTTGAAGGAAAAAGGCGCCAAAAATGTCTCTGTAGCCACTGTAGAAAGACTGAGAGGGACTGCCACAGACTGCCCACTCTCACACCACTCCGCTCCGCTTCGCTGCTGCCCTCTGATTTTGAAGGAAAAAGGCGCCAAAAATGTCTCTGTAGCCACTGTAGAAAGACTGAGAGGGACTGCCACAGACTGCCCACTCTCACACCACTCCGCTCCGCTTCGCTGCTGCCTTCTGATTTTGAAGGAAAAAGGCGCCAAAAATGTCTCTGTAGCCACTGTAGAAAGACTGAGAGGGACTGCCACAGACTGCCCACTCTCACACCACTCCGCTCCGCTTCGCTGCTGCCTTCTGATTTTGAAGGAAAAAGGCGCCAAAAATGTCTCTGTAGCCACTGTAGAAAGACTGAGAGGGACTGCCACAGACTGCCCACTCTCACACCACTCCTGTGTCCTCCTCCGGGTAAAAGTGCTCTATAAATTGAATAAAACCATTGTTCCTTGATTGCAGGTGAAATGGTGCTGCCCTATTACACGGGTAGAATGACGGACTGGATCGGGAAGGAGGAGGAAGACCCTTCAGCCTTCGGTGGCGCCATTAAAGCTATGACTATCATCACCATCTTTAGGTAACGTCTGGTCATCTCTCTGCCATCATCACTGTCTCTCCCATCATCACCATCTTTAGGTAACTTCTGGTCATCTCTCTCCCATCATCACTGTCTCTCCCATCATCACCATCTTTAGGTAACGTCTGGCCGTCTCTCTCACATCATCACTGTCTCTCTCGCCCATCATCACCATCTTTTAGGTAGCATCTGGTCATCTCTCTGCCATCATCACTGTCTCTCCCATCATCACCATCTTTAGGTAACATCTGGTCATCTCTCTCCCATCATCACTGTCTCTCCCATCATCACCATCTTTAGGTAACGTCTGGCCGTCTCTCTCACATCATCACTGTCTCTCTCGCCCATCATCACCATCTTTAGGTAACGTCTGGCCGTCTCTCTCACATCATCCCTGTCTCTCTCGCCCATCATCACCATCTTTAGGTAACGTCTGTCCATCTTTCTCCCATCATCACCATCTTTAGGTAACATCTCGCTGTCTCTCTCCCATCATCACTGTCTCTCTCCCATCATCACCATCTTTAGGTAACGTCTGGCCATCTCTCTCCCATCATCACCATCTTTAGGTAACATCTGGCCGTCTCTCTCCCATCATCACCATCTTTAGGTAACGTCTGGCTGTCTCTCTCCCATCATCACTGTCTCTCTCCATCATCACCATCTTTAGGTAACATCTCTCATCACCATCTTTAGGTAACGTCTGGCTGTCTCTCTCCCATCATCACTGTCTCTCTCCATCATCACCATCTTTAGGTAACATCTCTCTGTCTCTCTCCCATCATCACTGTCTCTCCCATCATCACCATCTTTAGGTAACGTCTGGCCGTGTCTCTCCCATCATCACTATCTCTCCCATCATCACCATCTTTAGGTAACATCTGGTCATCTCTCTCCCATCATCACTGTCTCTCCCATCATCACCATCTTTAGGTAACGTCTGGCCGTCTCTCTCACATCATCACTGTCTCTCTCGCCCATCATCACCATCTTTTAGGTAGCATCTGGTCATTTCTCTGCCATCATCACTGTCTCTCCCATCATCACCATCTTTAGGTAACATCTGGTCATCTCTCTCCCATCATCACTGTCTCTCCCATTATCACCATCTTTAGGTAACGTCTGGCCGTCTCTCTCACATCATCACTGTCTCTCTCGCCCATCATCACCATCTTTAGGTAACGTCTGTCCATCTCTCTCCCATCATCACCATCTTTAGGTAACATCTCGCTGTCTCTCTCCCATCATCACTGTCTCTCTCCCATCATCACCATCTTTAGGTAACGTCTGGCCGTCTCTCTCCCATCATCACCATCTTTAGGTAACATCTGGCCGTCTCTCTCCCATCATCACCATCTTTAGGTAACGTCTGGCTGTCTCTCTCACATCATCACTGTCTCTCTCCATCATCACCATCTTTAGGTAACATCTCTCTGTCTCTCTCCCATCATCACTGTCTCTCCCATCATCACCATCTTTAGGTAACGTCTGGCCGTGTCTCTCCCATCATCACTATCTCTCCCATCATCACCATCTTTAGGTAACGTCTGGCCGTCTCTCTCCCATCATCACTGTCTCTCTCATCATCACCATCTTTAGGTAACATCTGGCCATCTCTCTCACATCATCAGCTTCTTTAGGTAACGTCTGGCCGTCTCTCTCCCATCATCACTGTCTCTCGCATCACCATCTTTAGGTAACATCTGGCCATCTCTCTCACATCATCACCTTCTTTAGGTAACATCTGGCCGTCTCTCTCCCATCATCACCATCTTTAGGTAACGTCTGGCCGTCTCTCTCACATCATCACCTTCTTTAGGTAACGTCTGGCCGTCTCTCTCTCCCATCATCACCATCTTTAGGTAACATCTGGCCGTCTCTCTCCCATCATCACTGTCTCTCTCATCATCACCATCTTTAGGTAACGTCTGGCCGTCTCTCCCACATCACCTTCTTTAGGTAACGTCTGGCCGTCTCTCTCCCATCATCACTGTCTCTCACATCACCACCTTCTTTAGGTAACGTCTGGCCGTCTCTCTCCCATCATCACTGTCTCTCCCATCATCTCCACCCTTAGGTAACGTCTGGCTGTCTCTCTCACATCATCACTGTCGCCCTCTCCCATCATCACCATCTTTAGGTAACGTCTGGCCGTCTCTCTCCCATCATCACCATCTTTAGGTAACGTCTGGCCGTCTCTCTCACATCATCATTGTCTCTCTCCCATCATCACCATCTTTTGGTAATGTCTGGCCGTCTCTCTCCCATCATCACTGTCTCTCCCATCATGACCATCTTTAGGTACCGTCTGGCTGTCTCTCTCCCATCATCACTGTCTCTCTCTCCCATCATCACCATCTTAAGGTAACGTCTGGCTGTCTCTCTCCCATCATCACTGTCTCTCCCATCATCGCCATCTTTAGGTAACGTCTGGCCGTCTCTCTCCCATTCATCTCTGTCTCTGCCATCATCTCCACCTTTAGGTAACGTCTGTCCATCTCTCTCACCCATCATCACCATCTTTAGGTGACATCTGGCCGTCTCTCTCCCCCATCATCACCAACTTTAGGTAACATCTGGCCGTCTCTCTCCCATCATCACCATCTTTATCACCATCTTTAGGTGACATATGGCTGTCTCTCTCCCATCATCCCTGTCTCTCCCATCACAATCTTTAGGTTACATCTGGCCGTCTCTCTCCCATCATCACTGTCTCTCCCATCACCATCTTTAGGTAACATCTCGCCGTCTCCCGCACCATAACACACCTTTTCATTGACTGTTGGTTCACCTTTTGGTGCCACCTTTGGCCAATTTTTAGGGTCATCAAGAGATGTGATTGGCTCCCTAGTTCCCTTCACACCAGACCCTGCAGAAACCCCTGCTCCTTGCATGCCCTCATGTCCCAGAAGCCCAGAGTTAGGGAGACTTATTCTAGAATACTCCAGAAGGTAGGATTCCCTCGTATGCCTCTGAGATGGACCCACATTGTATTCTTGCAGAGCACCATGCAGAGTCAATTTCTTCTATGCACTTACTCTATCAGAATTGTCCCTGGACCTAGTATGATAGCAACCTCGTCTGTTTCCTCCACCCTCCCATTACTGTTTTTTTCCTCCCCACCACCCCTCCAGCACTATCTGAAATGTCCTCAGGCCTAGTATGATAGTCGCTTGTTTTGTTCCTCCCCTCCCTTTCTGCACCCCTCTCCCTCACCTTTTGTTTTTCTCCGGCTCTACCAGAAATGTCGTCAGGCCTAGTACGGTAGTTGCCTGTCTGTTTCCATTTCCTTCCCACTCGCCCCCTCCCTTCCTTATCTATGTCTTAGCTCTTGCACTATCTGAAATGTCGTCAGGCCGAGTACGATAGTTCATTTCACATCCTTACTGTTCATGGCCTGTAAGAATGTGGTTGTATTTTCCCTTGTTCCCTCCCTTGCCTTGAAGCGCTTTGAAACACATTGTGTATAGGCGCTATATAAATAATCATATCATATCATGACGCTACAGAAGGCGCTATACTTGGCATCAGTCGTGCTAAGGATGCCCTGGAGCAGGTCCACCAATCATCCAGCTATAAAAGGGATTTAAGAAAAGATTTGATTGGCCACGCTTAGGAGCATGCCAAGTGCACAAGTTGGGCATGGACGCAATATACGTCCAGTGTTAGGACCTGGAGTGTCCCGAGCTCTCAACTCTGATAGGTTGGCAGATGTAATCAAAATAGCTTTTGAGTATCTCAGAAAAGCACTGTATAAAAGCACGGTAACCACTTCCCTTTTATCCGTGATCACTCGATCTCCTGGCTGCAAGATGGATCTACCTTAAACATTGTGAATCTAACTCTTGAAGATCATGTGCAGAGAGCATGTGATCACCTGTGCCCCTCCCCCATTATTTGGGGTTTAAGGCTGTGGTGGCAGTACAGTAACTCTCTGTAGGAAGCTTGCAGCACACCTTTCACAGTACATCTCTGTATGAAGCTTGCAGCGTACCTTTCACCGAACATCTCTGCATAAAGCTTGCAGCGTACCCTTCACAGTACATCTCTGTATGAAGCTTGCAGCGTACCTTTCCATCTCTGTATGAAGCTTGCAGCGTACCTTTCACAGTACATCTCTGTATGAAGCTTGTAGCGTACCTTTCACAGTACATCTCTGTATGAAGCTTGCAGCGTACCTTTCACAGTACATCTCTGTTGGAAGCTTGCAGCGTACCTTTCACAGTACATCTCTGCATAAAACTTGCAGCGTACCTTTCACAGTGCATCTCTGCATAAAACTTGCAGCATACCTTTCACAGTACATCTCTGCATAAAGCTTGCAGCATACCTTTCATAGTACATCTCTGTATAAAGCTTGCAGCGTACCTTTCGCAGTAACTCTGCGTGAAGCTTGCCACGTACCTTTCGCTGTAACTCTCTGCATGAAGCTTGCAGTGTACCTTTCGCAGTGCATCTGTTTATGAAGCTTGCAGCGGATCTTTCACAGTAACTCTCTGTATGAAGCTTGCTGCATACCTTTCACAGTAACGCTCTGTATGAAGCTTGCTGCGTACCTTTCGCAGTAACTCTCTGTAAGAAGCTTGCAGTGTACCTTTCGCAGTAACTCTCTGCATGAAGCTTGCTGTGTACCTTTCACTGTAACTCTCTGCATGAAGCTTGCAGTGTACCTTTCACTGTATGAAGCTTGCAGTGTACCTTTCACTGTACATCTCTGTATGCAGCTTGCAGCGTAACGTTCCATCTCTGTATGCAGCTTGCAGCGTACCTTTCACAGTCCATCTCTTATAAAGCTTGCAGCATACCTTTCACAGTACATCTTTGTATAAAGCTTGCAGCATACCTTTCCATCTCTGTATGAAGCTTGCAGCGTATCTTTCACAGTGCATCTCTGTATGAAGCTTGTAGCGTACCTTTCACAGTACATCTCTGTATGAAGCTTGCAGCGTACCTTTCACCGAACATCTCTGTTGGAAGCTTGCAGCGTACATTTCACAGTACATCTCTGCATAAAGCTTGCAGCATACCTTTCATAGTACATCTCTGTATAAAGCTTGCAGCGTACCTTTCGCTGTAACTCTCTGTATGAAGCTTGCTGCATACCTTTCGCAGTAACTCTCTGTAAGAAGCTTGCTGCATACCTTTCGCAGTAACTCTCTGTAAGAAGCTTGCAGTGTACCTTTCGTAGTAACTCTCTGCATGAAGCTTGCTGTGTACCTTTCACTGTAACTCTCTGCATGAAGCTTGCAGTGTACCTTTCGCAGTGCATCTGTTTATGAAGCTTGCAGCAGATCTTTCACAGTAACTCTCTGTATGAAGCTTGCTGCGTACCTTTCGCAGTAACTCTCTGTATGAAGCTTGCAGTGTACCTTTCACAGTACATCTCTGAATGAAGCTTGCTGCGTACCTTTCACAGTACATCTGTTTATGAAGCTTGCAGCGTACCTTATTGACAAGACATGAATATCTTGGCAGGCATGCTGTCTGTTTTCTTTGGCATGGCATGCACCAACATTCTTTTCAGTTCTGAAGCTGTATCCATCATGCCACTGTGCCAGACTGGCCAGATTGGAAATCTTGTAGCCCAGCAGTCCTCTGCATATTGACGGTAATGGCCCTGTGTTCTATCTTCTGTCTGTCCCCCACAGTGCAGTGACCGAGTTCCTCTGTGATAACCTGTACTACTGGACGATGGGCCTGGTCCATGTGAGGATACAGGGACAGGTCTTTAAAGCTGTGCTGGGGCAGGAGATTGCCTTCTTCGACACCTTGTCTACAGGTAAGCACAAATCCCCTGCCCAACTCTACTTCTAACCGCTCAGAACCCAGAATTCGAGGAGAGACCAGAATACACTGTAAGGAATCGGGAGCAGGGCTCGGACACAAGGGCATTGTGTTGATTGCTATAAACCTTTATTAAAGTTAAGAGGTTTGGAGAAAGGCCTATCCTGCCCCCTCACTATGTGGGTGTTCCCTGCCTCAACGAAACTAAAGCATGTCCATGTCAGAATGTCCAAAAGCAAAAGAGTTCTCTGTCCTGGATCCGAAATCCTAACCTGACCCTTACATTCTAAACCTATAATAACGGGAAAGGGTATATAGTCTTTTAAGTGGCCAATTGTGTTTCTTTCCACAGTTCCAACACAAAGTTCAAAACAGAAACAAACAATCCAAGTTCCACAAACCTCGGGGGGGGGGGGCTCCACAATCCTCAGGGAAGGGGGGCTCCACAATCCTCAGGGAGGGGGGCTCCATTCCCCCCAGTTTCTCAGCTTCTTTTTAGTTCACAAACAGAAGTTATTGTGAGAAAACAGGGGGTGTCTCGCAGTCTAGTTCCGGGGGATCTCTTAGTCAGGTGGCCAGGGCACGACCATCACCTTTGGATCCAGACCCTGGGGTTGGACTAGTGCAGGAGGATCGCTTGACTGGGGGGGGGTCTTCGGGGAGTGGGGAGGGAGCACCCACTGCCGAAACGCGGTATCCCCCTTTTCCAACCCCCGATCCCATCCTTTTTAATAGGAAATACCAACTTCCCAACCCTCATCCCCTTTCCTATACAAATACTGAGCCGAGGAAGAGGAGGTCTGAGGCTAAGAAGATTACCACCCATGCAGTACATTCGTCATGTCCCACTGATGAGATCAGGCAGGGTCAGGCAATTAACTAAAATTACAAACACCAGGTTCCTATTACCTCTCCCACGTGGTTAAAATAGGCTATTACCAATCAGCTGAGCCCAACAGCTAGAGCGAGCTCCTTGGTTTCTACAAGTGATCTCCCCTTACTCAGACCCTCCTCCTCGTCGCAGTACAATTTAGCATTTTCTCGTGAGAGTGTTCCCGAGCTTCATTATTATTCTTCCCGGGATGTTCAAATGCCTCATTAAAAATAAGCCATAAGGGCTTGGGGTTTCCAGGAGGGATCACTGGGTGTAAAGGGAGTGGGGGAATACCATGCCTTATCTGGCGATGCCTCTCCTGTGAAGCAGGGATCCTATCCCTCCATGTGGTCCTCCCTTAAGTAGCCTCCCCCTTCCCCCCAGGTCAGAGTCGGGCAGTTTCCGCCTTTCCTTGGACACTTGGGGAGAGACTTTCCCTGGGGAAGGAGCGATGACATCGTCAGATTCATCACAACACCTTAACTCCAGAAGAAGCTGAGATGCACTCCAACCCATGAATTGGAAATTACAAGTGGCAAAGCTATAAACTCCCCAGTCCTAGGCCTTAATATCCCGTATCTTGAGTCCTAGACTCGCAGTTCAGTGTTCTGAAATCTACAAGTTGATTGTTCTTAACATCCCTGTTTCTGGATCTTGAATATCCCATGTACAGCTCCTAAAACTCAATTGTGGGTTGTGAACTCCATATCCTGGATTCTAAATAACCTAGTTCTGGGTCGGAAATATCCTTTTGTCATTGGTTTTAATACAATCAGAATGGCCACAGATGAGGGCTATACTGGGCAATAAAGGCACAGGGAATGAGTTAAAGGACCACGCAAAGGGGTGCACCGATCCTACCATATGGATTGGAATGCAGTTCATTATCTCCAGTTATTGCCTGCATCCTGAATCATATGATTGGCCCAGGCACTCTTCCTTGATACTAGTATACAGACATCTGCTGGGTCTTAAATTCCCACAGACTTAGAATCTTTACATTATCACATCTTTCATACTTAATTAACTAAGTCCTCAGTCTTAATTTCCTCATATCCTCTGTCAAGAAATCCCAACATTATAAGTGTTCAAATCCATGGGTCCTTTATCCTATCCTCCCTCAGAGTCCTCAATCCTGAAACTCTCCATAATTATTTTATCTTCACCGCCCCATCCTCCAACATTGTGTATCTTAAAAACTCCAAGTACTCTGCCACAGAAATCCCCAGGTTCCGGGACTTAGCCATCCCCATGAGATGGCCCTTAGAATCCTGTGTGGGAGGGGGCATACAAATCTCCCTTTGCTGGGACTGGGGAATCCCAGTGGGAGGAGACTTTAAAATCCCATATGTTGCTAGTCATAGCCGGGGGCTGGGATTGAGGGTGAGATGTGAGTCCTGTCTCTGTACTGCTCCATATGGTGCTCGTCATACGGCCAAGGGCTGGGATTGAGGGTGAGATGTGAGTCTGGTCTCTGTACTGCTCCATATGCCGCTCGTCGTATAGTTAGGGGCTGGGATTGAGGGTGAGATGTGAGTCTGGTCTCTTTACTGCTCTATCCTTCGCTCTCCACGAGGCCATGACCACTTCTAGTAGCTGGAAGGAATGTCCCTTCCTTGAGCCCATTGATTTGTTGCCCTCTCTCTACAGTGATCACCTCTAAGCAAGCCTCCTGCTGGCAATTACGTAATGATAACCGCCCTGTCGTTGCTTTGTTCGCAGGAGAAATCACTTCACGGATCACGACTGACACGAATACGATGAGCGAGTCTCTGAGCCAGAACCTGAGCCTGCTGATGTGGTACTTTATGAGGGTGACCTCCCTCTACGTGTTCATGCTCTGGATGTCATGGAAACTGGCTCTCTTCACGCTTGTTGGGCTGCCAATCATTATGGTCATCGCTAAACTCTCTGGAACCTTCCAACAGGTTAGAGCAATTTGGCATTTGGAAAAGGCTGGCGATGCATTCCCAGGGAAGGGCATTAGAAATCACTCAGTTCTGGGCAGTCTGGTAATAGTTGGCAAAGACAATCAATGGGCATGGTACCCGAGACCATCGTTCTGGTGTGAGATGAGATGGGCATGGCATATAAGACATGTATAAGCTGGGAGGTAGGTTTACTGTGAGATGGAATGGGCATGGTGCATGGGACAGTAGCTCAGGTGTGAGATGAGATGGGCATGGCATATAAGACATTGTACAAGCTGGGAGGTAGGTTTGGTGGGAGATGAGATGGGCATGGCATATAAGACATGTACAAGCTGGGAGGTAGGTTTGGTGTGAGATGGAATGGGCATGGCACCCGAGACCGTCGTTCAGGTGTGAGATGAGATGGGCCTGGCATATAAGACATGTACAAGCTGGGAGGTAGGTTTGGTGTGAGGTGAGATGGGCATGGCATATAAGACATGTACAAGCTGGGAGGTAGGTTTGGTGTGAGATGGAACGGGCATGGTGCATGAGACCGTCGTTCAGGTGTCAGATGAGATGGGCACGGCATATAAGACGTGCAAGCTGGGAGGTAGGTTTGGTGTGAGATGGAAGGGGCACGGTGCATGGGACAGTCGTTCAGGTGTGAGATGAGATGGGCATGGCATATAAGACATGTACAGGCTGGGAGGTAGGTTTGGTGTGAGATGAGATGGGCACAGTGCATGGGACAGATTTGAGCTGGGATATCAATGCAATGTGAGATGAAAGGGGCCTGGTACCAACATGTTTATGGTGGGGATGTTCGATCGGGGATGAGATGGAATGAACATGGTATGCCAGAGCTGCTTGAGCTAGGATGTTGATCTGGTGCGAGATGGAATTGGTATGGTACATGAGGCATGTATGTGCACGGAAGTGGCTCGGGTGTTAGTTGGAATGGACATGGTACATTAAACATGTATGTGCTGGGAGGTTGATCATGTGACGTGAAAGCTGTGAGATCAATCGGGTTGAGATGGAATGGGCATGGCATATGAGACATGTTCACTGTTACTCTTTGGGGACAGGAGTTGAGGCTTTGATCTTTCGTGAGAAGATGGATCGTGGGAGAGATCAGGATGAGCATTGTTATCTAAGGTAGACCCATGGGTAACAGCCTTCCATTGGAGGGGTGTTGTCAATGGTAGACCCATGGATCACCGGACCTTCCAGAGGAGGGGCGTCCTCAATGGTAGACCCATGGGTCGCAGGGCCTACCATTGGAGGGGTGTCATTAATGGTAGAACCATGGGTCACAGGGCCTTCCATTGGAGGGGCGTCCTCAATGGTAGACCCATGTGTCACAGGGCCTACCATTGGAGGGGTGTCATTAATGGTAGAACCATGGGTCACATGGCCTTCCATTGGAGGGGTGTCGTCAATGGTAGACCCATGGGTCACAGGGCCTTCCATTGGAGGGGTGTTGTCAATGGTAGACCCATGGGTCACAGGGCCTTCCATTGGAGGGGTGTCGTCAATGGTAGACCCATGGGTCACAGGGCCTTCCATTGGAGGGGTGTCGTCAATGGTAGAACCATGGGTCACAGGGCCTTCCATTGGAGGGGTGTCAATAATGGTAGAACCATGGGTCACAGGCCCTTTCAGTCGAGGGGTGTTGTCAATGGTAGAACCATGGGTCACAGGGCCTTCCAGTCAAGGGTTTCGTCAATGGTAGACCCATGGGTCACAGGGCCTTCCATTGGAGGGGTTTCGTCAATGATAGACCCATGGGTCACAGGGCCTTCCATTGGAGGGGCGTCGTCAATGGTAGACCCATGGGTCACAGGGCCTTCCATTGGAGGGGCGTCGGCAACGGTAGAGCCATGGGTCACAGGGCCTTCCATTGGAGGGGTGTCGTCAATGGTAGAACCATGGGTCACAGGGACTTCAGTGGAGGGGTGTCGTCGATGGTAGAACAGTGTGTGAGGGGTCAGAAATGCAAGAAGGGCACAAAGGTACAGTTTTCTCAAAGTTCACCATTTATTAAAATTAAACGGGTTGGGATAAACGCCTATCTTTCCCTATCCTAGCGAGGATGTCTCTACCTTGCAAACTAAGCTAAAGAAAGAAGACCTAGGGCCTCATTATGATCCTGCCGGTCCGGGAGGATAGCTCAGCGGCAACGTTCTCGCCTTTGAACCAAGGCGACACGGAGCAACACAGGTTCGATCCCCGGGTCCGCGCTTAGAAACCTCTGGGTATTAAGCGCGTTATAAATAACCTATCATATCATATCATAGTGCCCTGCTCACCCTTCCACACCCAGGGATATAGATTCCTGCTCTCTAGTCCACATCCAGAGATAATGCACCCTGGTCCCTCTCCCAGTGGTATAGTGCCCTGCTCACCCTTCCACACCCAGGGATATAGACCCCTGCTCTCTAGTCCACATCCAGCGATAATGCGCCCTGGTCTCTCTCCCAGGGGTATAGTGCCCTGCTCACCCTTCCACACCCAGGGATATAGACCCCTGCTCTCTACTCCACACCCAGAGATAATGCACCCTGGTCCCTCTCCCTCCCAGGGGTATAGTGCCCTGCTCACCCTTCCTAACCCAGGGATATAGATCCCTGCTCTCTAGTCCACATCCAGCGATAATGCGCCCTGGTCTCTCTCCCAGGGGTATAGGGTCCTGCTCACCCTTCCAAACCCAGGGATATAGACCCCTGCTCTCTAGTCCACATCCAGCGATAATGCGCCCTGGTCTCTCTCCCAGGGGTATAGTGCCCTGCTCACCCTTCCACACCCAGGGATATAGACCCCTGCTCTCTACTCCACACCCAGAGATAATGCACCATGGTCCCTCTCTCTACCAGCGATATAGTGCCCTGCTCACCCTTCCACACCCAGGGATATAGATCCCTGCTCTCTAGTCCACACCCAGAGATAATGTGCCCTGGTCCCTCTCCCAGGGGTATAGTGCCCTGCTCACTCTTCCAAACCCAGGGATATAGACACCTGCTCTCTAGTCCACATCCAGAGATAATGCACCCTGGTCCCTCTCCCTCCCAGGGGTACAGTGCCCTGCACACCCTTCCACACCCAGGGATATAGACCCCTGCTCTCTAGTCCACACCCAGAGATAATGTGCCCTGGTCCCTCTCCCAGCGGTATAGTGTCCTGGTCACCCTTCCACACTCGGGGATATAGATCCCTGCTCTCTAGTCCACACCCAGAGATAATGCACCCTGGTCCCTCTCCCTCCCAGGGGTATAGTGCCCTGCTCACCCTTCCACACCCAGGGATATAGATCCCTGCTCTCTAGTCCACACCCAGAGATAATGCACCCTGGTCCCTCTCCCTCCCAGGGGTATAGTGCCCTGCTCACCCTTCCACACTCAGGGATATAGATCCCTGCTCTCTAGTCCACACCCAGAGATAATGCACCCTGGTCCCTCTCTCTCCCAGCGATATAGTGCCCTGCTCACCCTTCCACACCCAGGGATATAGACCCCTGCTCTCTAGTCCACACCCAGAGATAATGTGCCCTGGTCCCTCTCCCAGCGGTATAGTGTCCTGCACCCTGGTCCCTCTCCCAGTGGTATAGTGTCCTGGTCACCCTTCCAAACCCAGGGATATAGACCCCTGCTCTCTAGTCCACACCCAGAGATAATGCACCCTGGTCCCCCTCCCAGGGGTATGGTGCCCTGCTCACCCTTCCACACCCAGGGATATAGACCCCTGCTCTCTAGTCCACACCCAGAGATAATGCACCCTGGTCCCCCTCCCTCCCTCCCTCCCTCCCTCCCTCCCTCCCAGGGGTATAGTGCCCTGATCACCCTTCCTAACCCAGGGATATAGATCCCTGGTCTCTAGTCCACATCCAGAGATAATGCACCCGGGTCCCTCTCCCTCCCAGGGGTATAGTGCCCTGCTCACCCTTCCACATCCAGGGATATAGACCCCTGCTCTCTACTCCACACCCAGGGATATTGACCCCTGCTCTCTAGTCCACACCCAGAGATAATGCACCCTGGTCCCCCTCCCTCCCAGGGGTATAGTGCCCTGCTCACCCTTCCACACCCAGGGATATAGACCCCTGCTCTCTAGTCCACATCCAGAGATAATGCACCCTGGTCCCTCTCCCTCCCAGGGGTATAGTGCCCTGCTCACCCTTACACACCCAGGGATATAGACCCCTGCTCTCTACTCCACACCCAGGGATATAGATCCATGCTCTCTAGTCCACACCCAGAGATAATGCACCCTGGTCCCTCTCCCAGGGGTATAGTGCCCTGCTCACCCTTCCACACCCAGGGATATAGACCCCTGCTCTCTAGTCCACATCCAGAGATAATGCACCCTGGTCCCTCTCCCTCCCAGGGGTATAGTGCCCTGTTCACCCTTCCACACCCAGGGATATAGATCCATGCTCTCTAGTCCACATCCAGAGATAATGCACCCTGGTCCCTCTGCCTCCCAGGAGTATAGTGCCCTGCTCACCCTTCCACACCCAGGGATATAGACCCCTGCCCTCTAGTCCACACCCAGAGATAATGCACCCTGGTCCCCCTCCCAGGGGTATAGTGCCCTGCTCACCCTTCCACACCCAGGGATATAGACCCCTACTCTCTAGTCCACACCCAGAGATAATGCACCCTGGTCCCTCTCCCTCCCAGGGGTATAGTGCCCTGCTCACCCTTCCACACCCAGGGATATAGATCCCTGCTCTCTAGTCCACACCCAGAGATAATGCACCCTGGTCCCTCTCCCTCCCAGGGGTATAGTGCCCTGCTCACCCTTCCACACCCAGGGATATAGACCCCTGCTCTCTACTCCACACCCAGGGATATAGACCCCTGCTCTCTAGTCCACACCCAGAGATAATGCACCCTGGTCCCCCTCCCTCCCAGGGGTATAGTGCCCTGATCACCCTTCCTAACCCAGGGATATAGATCCCTGCTCTCTAGTCCACATCCAGAGATAATGCACCCGGGTCCTTCTTCCTCCCAGGGGTATAGTGCCCTGCTCACCCTTCCACACCCAGGGATATAGACCCCTGCTCTCTACTCCACACCCAGGGATATAGACCCCTGCTCTCTAGTCCACACCCAGAGATAATGCACCCTGATCCCCCTCCCTCCCAGGGGTATAGTGCCCTGCTCACCCTTCCACACCCAGGGATACAGACCCCTGCTCTCTAGTCCGCACCCAGAGATAATGCACCCTGGTCCCTCTCCCTCCCAGGGGTATAGTGCCCTGCTCACCCTTCCACACCCAGGGATATAGACCCCTGCTCTCTAGTCCACATCCAGAGATAATGCACCCTGGTCCCTCTCCCTCCCAGGGGTATAGTGCCCTGTTCACCCTTCCACACCCAGGGATATAGATCCATGCTCTCTAGTCCACATCCAGAGATAATGCACCCTGGTCCCTCTCCCAGCAATATAGTGCCCTGCTCACCCTTCCACACCCAGCCTATAGACCCCTGCTCTCTAGTCCACACCCAGAGATAATGCACCCTGGTCCCTCTCCCAGTGGTATAGTGCCCTGGTCACCCTTCCAAATCCAGGGATACAGACCCCTGCTCTCTAGTCCACATCCAGAGATAATGTGCCCTGGTCCCTCTCCCAGCAGTATAGTGTCCTGGTCACCCTTCCACACTCGGGGATATAGATCCCTGCTCTCTAGTCCACACCCAGAGATAATGCACCCTGGTCCCTCTCCCAGGGGTATAGTGCCCTGCTCACCCTTCCACACCCAGGGATATAGACCCCTGCTCTCTACTCCACACCCAGGGATATAGACCCCTGCTCTCTAGTCCACATCCAGCGATAATGCGCCCTGGTCTCTCTCCCAGTGGTATAGTGCCCTGCTCACCCTTCCAAAACCAGGGAAATGATGCCCTGCTCACCCTTCCACACCCAGGGATATAGATCTCTGCTCTCTAGTCCACATCCAGAGATAATGCACCCTGGTCCCTCTCCCAGCGGTATAGTGCCCTGCTCACCCTTCCACACCCAGGGATATAGACCCCTGCTCTCTAGTCCACACCCAGAGATAATGCACCCTGGTCCCTCTCCCAGTGGTATAGTGCCCTGCTCACCCTTCCAAAACCAGGGAAATGATGCCCTGCTCACCCTTCCACACCCAGGGATATAGATCTCTGCTCTCTAGTCCACATCCAGAGATAATGCACCCTGGTCCCTCTCCCAGCGGTATAGTGCCCTGCTCACCCTTCCACACCCAGGGATACAGACCCCTGCTCTCTACTCCACACCCAGGGATACAGACCCCTGCTCTCTAGTCCACATCCAGAGATTATGCACCCTGGTCCCTCTCCCAGTGGTATAGTGTCCTGGTCACCCTTCCAAACCCAGGGATATAGACCCCTGCTCTCTAGTCCACACCCAGAGATAATGCACCCTGGTCCCCCTCCCAGGGGTATGGTGCCCTGCTCACCCTTCCACACCCAGGGATATAGACCCCTGCTCTCTAGTCCACACCCAGAGATAATGCACCCTGGTCCCCCTCCCTCCCTCCCTCCCTCCCTCCCAGGGGTATAGTGCCCTGATCACCCTTCCTAACCCAGGGATATAGATCCCTGGTCTCTAGTCCACATCCAGAGATAATGCACCCGGGTCCCTCTCCCTCCCAGGGGTATAGTGCCCTGCTCACCCTTCCACACCCAGGGATATAGACCCCTGCTCTCTACTCCACACCCAGGGATATTGACCCCTGCTCTCTAGTCCACACCCAGAGATAATGCACCCTGGTCCCCCTCCCTCCCAGGGGTATAGTGCCCTGCTCACCCTTCCACACCCAGGGATATAGACCCCTGCTCTCTAGTCCACATCCAGAGATAATGCACCCTGGTCCCTCTCCCTCCCAGGGGTATAGTGCCCTGCTCACCCTTACACACCCAGGGATATAGACCCCTGCTCTCTACTCCACACCCAGGGATATAGATCCATGCTCTCTAGTCCACACCCAGAGATAATGCACCCTGGTCCCTCTCCCAGGGGTATAGTGCCCTGCTCACCCTTCCACACCCAGGGATATAGACCCCTGCTCTCTAGTCCACATCCAGAGATAATGCACCCTGGTCCCTCTCCCTCCCAGGGGTATAGTGCCCTGTTCACCCTTCCACACCCAGGGATATAGATCCATGCTCTCTAGTCCACATCCAGAGATAATGCACCCTGGTCCCTCTGCCTCCCAGGAGTATAGTGCCCTGCTCACCCTTCCACACCCAGGGATATAGACCCCTGCCCTCTAGTCCACACCCAGAGATAATGCACCCTGGTCCCCCTCCCAGGGGTATAGTGCCCTGCTCACCCTTCCACACCCAGGGATATAGACCCCTACTCTCTAGTCCACACCCAGAGATAATGCACCCTGGTCCCTCTCCCTCCCAGGGGTATAGTGCCCTGCTCACCCTTCCACACCCAGGGATATAGATCCCTGCTCTCTAGTCCACACCCAGAGATAATGCACCCTGGTCCCTCTCCCTCCCAGGGGTATAGTGCCCTGCTCACCCTTCCACACCCAG
This sequence comes from Ambystoma mexicanum, assembly GCF_040938575.1. Taxonomy (NCBI): domain Eukaryota; kingdom Metazoa; phylum Chordata; class Amphibia; order Caudata; family Ambystomatidae; genus Ambystoma; species Ambystoma mexicanum. The sequence continues at coordinate 810,086,292 of NC_090938.1, read as the reverse complement.
GGATATAGACCCCTGCTCTCTACTCCACACCCAGGGATATAGACCCCTGCTCTCTAGTCCACACCCAGAGATAATGCACCCTGGTCCCCGTCCCTCCCAGGGGTATAGTGCCCTGATCACCCTTCCTAACCCAGGGATATAGATCCCTGCTCTCTAGTCCACATCCAGAGATAATGCACCCGGGTCCTTCTTCCTCCCAGGGGTATAGTGCCCTGCTCACCCTTCCACACCCAGGGATATAGACCCCTGCTCTCTACTCCACACCCAGGGATATAGACCCCTGCTCTCTAGTCCACACCCAGAGATAATGCACCCTGATCCCCCTCCCTCCCAGGGGTATAGTGCCCTGCTCACCCTTCCACACCCAGGGATACAGACCCCTGCTCTCTAGTCCGCACCCAGAGATAATGCACCCTGGTCCCTCTCCCTCCCAGGGGTATAGTGCCCTGCTCACCCTTCCACACCCAGGGATATAGACCCCTGCTCTCTAGTCCACATCCAGAGATAATGCACCCTGGTCCCTCTCCCTCCCAGGGGTATAGTGCCCTGTTCACCCTTCCACACCCAGGGATATAGATCCATGCTCTCTAGTCCACATCCAGAGATAATGCACCCTGGTCCCTCTCCCAGCAATATAGTGCCCTGCTCACCCTTCCACACCCAGCCTATAGACCCCTGCTCTCTAGTCCACACCCAGAGATAATGCACCCTGGTCCCTCTCCCAGTGGTATAGTGCCCTGGTCACCCTTCCAAATCCAGGGATACAGACCCCTGCTCTCTAGTCCACATCCAGAGATAATGTGCCCTGGTCCCTCTCCCAGCAGTATAGTGTCCTGGTCACCCTTCCACACTCGGGGATATAGATCCCTGCTCTCTAGTCCACACCCAGAGATAATGCACCCTGGTCCCTCTCCCAGGGGTATAGTGCCCTGCTCACCCTTCCACACCCAGGGATATAGACCCCTGCTCTCTACTCCACACCCAGGGATATAGACCCCTGCTCTCTAGTCCACATCCAGCGATAATGCGCCCTGGTCTCTCTCCCAGTGGTATAGTGCCCTGCTCACCCTTCCAAAACCAGGGAAATGATGCCCTGCTCACCCTTCCACACCCAGGGATATAGATCTCTGCTCTCTAGTCCACATCCAGAGATAATGCACCCTGGTCCCTCTCCCAGCGGTATAGTGCCCTGCTCACCCTTCCACACCCAGGGATATAGACCCCTGCTCTCTAGTCCACACCCAGAGATAATGCACCCTGGTCCCTCTCCCAGTGGTATAGTGCCCTGCTCACCCTTCCAAAACCAGGGAAATGATGCCCTGCTCACCCTTCCACACCCAGGGATATAGATCTCTGCTCTCTAGTCCACATCCAGAGATAATGCACCCTGGTCCCTCTCCCAGCGGTATAGTGCCCTGCTCACCCTTCCACACCCAGGGATACAGACCCCTGCTCTCTACTCCACACCCAGGGATACAGACCCCTGCTCTCTAGTCCACATCCAGAGATTATGTGCCCTGGTCCCTCTCCCAGTGGTATAGTGCCCTGCTCACCCTTCCAACCCAGGTGAGAGAAACCTGAGGGTGTCTCACTGTCTAGTCCCAGAGAATCTCTTACTCCGTTGGCCAGGGCACAGCCATCGCCATTGGATCCTGAGCCTGGGGGTGGTCCCCTGCGGGAGGATTACCTGGGTGAGGGGTCCTTGGGAGTGGGGTTGGGACACTGAATGGTGATACGTGATATACCCACCTTAACACCTCTATACCATCCTACTCTTTAGGATATTCCGAGTTTTCATCTACCCCCCTAACCCATGGTTATTTAAATGCTCATGCAAGCTATTTAGCTGTGTCTGACAGTGATCTAATAACCAGTCCTGTCGCACCAGGAAACGCAAGAGTTGTGTGTTGTTTTTGTTGGTTGCTCTATTTTAGAAAAAACTCTTCATGCTGTAAAATAAGCATCAATGCATGCTGGGGTATTCATACATTTGGTTAAGTGAGGGACAGTTTCTCTCCTATCCTATCCCTATTAGATTGGCCGTTGTGCCATACGCTGCCTAGGGATAGGCACCCTTGCGTAGGGACAGGGTGTTCTTCCAACAGGGTTAGATGGTTACATGCTGTTGTCTTCCCCACCTGCATGTATCCAATCCTATGGACTTTCCCCACATGGATAAAAGGTGGAGCACGGGAAAACACTCTGAGCGAGGCACTTCACACGAAGGAGCTGTTCTTCCAGGTCAGCAGCAAAGCAGGTGGAGACAGACAGCAGACCAAGAGCCAGGAACAAGAAGTGTGGAGCCCTTGGGCGTCTCGGCAGGTGATCGTTACCTCCCAGGAAACTGGAAAACTGCATATGCAAACCCGACGACAGAGAATATTGAATCCAGCATTGTGTGTAAAAGATACACGCTGCACTCCCGGATTAATGGCTGAGTGGGGGAGGTGAAGCAGCCGCCATGGTCTCATCTTTGGCTCCCAAACCAAAGACGCAAACTCAGAAATCAACACAGCTGCTGAGTTAGAGAAAGCCGTGCGAAACCAACCTGTATTGAAGCTAAGATTGCAAACGGCAACAGTTTTTCATGAGAATGAAGGATGCACGTTTACTGGAAAGACACAAGTGAAGGCAAGATATGATTAAACCATCAAAAGCATTGATGAACTGTCAAGCATGCAAGTAACGAGTGATACAAAATAACAGAGTGGTCCGGCATAGTGAAAGTGCCCAAACGAAGGTCTCTGTTTAACATATAATGTAATGAA